>NC_081357.1:55315788-55948061 GCF_030684315.1 Stegostoma tigrinum | reverse complement strand
AGTCGAAAGAGTCTTCTGCAGAAATAAAAAGAGCTGGAAAATTATAGTTTTCATGCTGTTGACAAATGAGGAGGAGTGAGTGGAAACAAAATATTATTGCTCTGAGGTTGTTGAGCTCAATGTTGAGCCCTGAAGGCTCTAAAATAACTACGAGGAAAATGAGATGTTGCTCACCCAGCTTGCATTGAACTTCATTGGAATTCTGCGGCAGCCTGAGGATAGAAATGTTAGTGTAGGAGCAAGACGGTTTGTTAAAATGGCAAGAAACTAGGAATCAGGGTTAGTCTAATGGACAAAACAGAGGTCATAGGGTCATGCAGCATAGAAACAGTCCTCTCAGTCCACCCTGCCTATGCTGAACAACAAGCACCAAGCTACACTAATCCCATTTACTTCCACTTGGACCATAGCCTACAACGCCCTGGCATTTCAAATGCTTGTACAGATGCTTCTTAAATATTGCAAAAGTACTTGCCTCCACCACTCTCTCAAGCAGCACATTCCATATTTCTACCTCAGTTTGTAAAAAAATTTCTTAGATCTCTTCTAAACCATTTACTCTTCATCTTAAATTCATACCCTCTGGTCCTAGACATGTCTGCCATGGGTAAGTGATTCATACAATGTACTCTGACTATGAATAGTTCTGTATCTCAATCAGATACTCTCTCAGCCTCCTCTGCTCCAAGGAAACCAAACCCAGTCTTTCCAGTATCTCATTTAACTGAGACTTATCATCCCAGGCAACATCCTGGTGAATCTCCTTTGCATTCTCCCCAGTGCAATCACAAGCTTCTGATAGTGTGGCGAATAGAACTGCACATAGTGTTTAATGAGTGGCCTTACCAGTGTTTTATAAACTTGTAACAAGTCTTCCGTGCTCCTATATTTTATGCTGTAGCTAATAAATGCAAGCATCCTGTATGCCTTCTTCACCATCCTGTCTACCTGTGCTGACACCTTCAAGGATCTATTGACTTATACAGCAAATTCCCTTTATTCCTCAGTACTCCCCAGGTACCTACCATTCATTGTGTATATCCTTCCCTTTTTAGATCTCCTGGAATGCATCACCTCACACTTAGCAGGATTAAATTCAATCTACAATTGCTTTGCTCAATTTACCACTGATCAAATCAGATTGTAGCCTGAGACCATCCTCCTCACTATAAACAACACTGCCTGAGCCCATTCTCCTCACTATGAACAACACCACCGGTTTTCCTGTTATCTGCAAACTTATTAATTATGCCCTCTACATTCTTGTCCAAGTTGTTAATGTACATAATAAACAGCAAGGGTCACAGTACTGATCTCTGTGTGTGCTATTGTCACAGCTTCTAATTACAAAACATCCATCCACCATTATTCTTTGTCTCCTACTTACAAGCCAATTTTGGATCTAGCTGGCTGATTTGCTTTGGAGCCAATGAGTTCTTACCTTTTGGACAAGCCTTCCATGTAGGATCTTGTCCAAGGTTTTACTGAAACCCATGTAACCTCATTAACTGCACTCCCCTCATTAAGATATTTTGTTTCCTTTTCAAGAAATTCTATTAAATTAGTCAGACAGGATGTCCGTCTCGCAAATCAGCAATGGCTATTCTTGATCAATACCTGCCTTTCCAAGTTTCCTGTCCTTCAGAATTTTATCCTGTAATTTCCCTACCACTGACATCAGACTAACTAGTCCGTAACTACCAGGTTTACCCCTGCTGCCCTTGAACAAAGGAACCACATTAGTTACCCTCTGCAATGTATTCCACAAAACAGTCATCAAGTCTGCATTTAGTCACATCAATGTAAAGGATTCCAATAGGGTTCAAGGGAAGTATTTGTCTGTGGAGCTGAGGACATTGTAGGGCATTAAGTGCCCACTTTGCATCAGTCTTCACTCGAGTAATGGAGAATGTAGATATTGAATTTGGGGAAAGGAACTATGACGTTCTTGAGCAGATTGACATAGTGAGCGAGCAGGTTTTGGAAGGCTTAAAAGTGAACAATCCCCACGTCCAGGTGGGTGGAATCCCAAGCTACTGTGGGACACAAGGGACTGAATCAAAGAGGCTGGAACTCAAGATTTTTAATCACTTTCTGTCCACAGGGCAGGTGCCACAGGACTGGAGGATAGCTAATGTGATTTCATTGTCAAGAAGGGTGGTAGGGTTATACCAGGGAATTACGTATTAGTGAGTCTCACATTAGTAGTAGGAAATCTCTTGGAGTAAATTCTGAAGAACAGAGTCAATCTCCACTTGGAGATACGAAGAGTGGCCAGGGATGGTCAGAATGGCTTTGTCAGAGAGAGGTAATTCCTAACAAATTTGAATGAATTTTTCAAGGGGATGATCAGGTGTATAGATAGGGCTAGTGCAGTTGATGTAGATTATATGGAATTCAACAAAAACATTGAAAAAGCTCTACAGAAGTGACTGTTAAAGAAGATAAAAGCATATGGGATCCATGGTGCCTTGCCAAGTTGTATCCAAAGTTGGCTTAGTGATAGGAGATACAGCATGATAGTTAGAAGGCTGTTTGTGTGACTCGAAAGTCTAGTGTCCAGTGGCGTACAATGGGGATCAGTGCTGGGCCCCTTATTGTTCATCCTTTATAAACGATATTGATGAAAATGTTAGGGGGTGGGGGGACAGATAAGTAAGTTTGTGGATGAACAAAATTTGACCAGGTGGCTGACTGTGAGGAAGAAAGTGTTGTTAGGGGAAGATGTAGATGGGTTAGTCAGATAGACCACTGGAAGATGGAATATAACCCTTAAAAAGTGTAAGATGATTCACTTTGGAAGAAGTAACAATAGGGTGGAGTACTCGATGAATGACAGAAAACTAAGAAGCTCAGAGGAATGGACACATATTCAGGTTGTCCACAGATTATTGAAGACAAAACAGATAGTTCTCCTATAACAATGATGGTTGATTTCTTACGTGAAGTCATGCTATAGAAAATCGAGCTATAGAAAATCTCCATAGAAAGTCCTTGTTATAAGGAGATTGCTATATAAAATTGCTGTCCCTGTACAGCAGAAAGCTTACATTATCCAAACAGCGTCCACTATTCAGCAATCGTGGTACTGCCAATGTATGTTAATGGAACACGCGTTATAGCAAAACTACCTGTAGGATAGGTTAATAGGATGGTTAAAGTACCAAAAGGGACACTTGCCTATATCAATCGTGACATAGGTTATAAGACAGGGATATAAGGTTGATGCTGTACAAGACTTTAGTTAGGCCATAGCTGGAGTACTTTGCCCAGTTCTAGTTGCCAGACTATAACAAGGATGTGATTGCATTTGCGGGAGTACAGAGGGGATTCGCCTGGATTTAAGCATTTTAGCTAAGAAGAGAAGCTGGTTAGTCTTGGGTTGAATGGGTCCTGATTGAGGTATATAAGATTATGAGAGGCATGGACAGAGTGAATTGGAAGCAGCTGTTCCCCTTAGTTGAAGGGTCAATAATTAAGGTGCATAATTTTAAAGTGAAAGGCAAGAGGTTTCGAGGTGATTTGAGGAAAAGGTTTGTCACCCAGAGGGTGCTGGGAATCTGGAATGCATTACCTGGGAGGGTGATAAAGGCTGGAAGCCTGACAACTTTTATGAATTATGTGGGTGAGGACTTGAAATGTCATAATATTCAAGGATGTGGGCAAAGTGCTGCTAAGTGGAATTAGTGTAGATAAGTTCCATGTTGGGAGCAGTGAATACAGTAGATGCTACTTTGCCTCGAAGGGTTCTTGGATAGTGAGAGGGAGGAGATAAAAGTGGAAGTGTTACACCATTCATGATTGCATTTGAAGATGCCACGGGGTTTTATAAGAAAGCGTTAGAAGCAACGGAGAAGTGAACCAGGATGACGCAGACAAAAATGTCCCTGTGAAATGCCAGACAAAATAGGAGGGGAAGATGGTCGTAATATCCTGCTATAGATGGTGGAAATGGCAGATAATGATCCTTTGAATACAGAGACTGGTAGGGTAGAAATTGAGGACCGGGGATCTGTATCATTATCCTGGAAAGGAGGAGAACGGGTAAAGACAAAGGTTTTGGGAAATAGATTGAACATGTCTGAAGGCCTTGTCAAATAAGGTGGGGAGGTGGTAGGGGAATCCTGAGTGGATGTAAAAGAGGACATATTGGAGGCAGCAGCAGATGACACCATTGGAACAGATGCGACAGAGAAGATAAGTTGCTTTGCTTGATTTAATCTAGTCTTTTACATTTAAATTGACCATTGCATGAATCTGTTTATGGAGTAATAATGGTGAGTTTATAATACAACCAGAGGGCAGCGTAGTAAACTATTTGACTTCATTTCATTTTTTTGTCATTCAAGCTGATTGATTTATACTGTGAATTTCTGTCAATTATCACATTGCCCTCACGACAATGAGCTAAAAAAAGTAGGAGTTAATTAATCTCATTTCTAATATTTTATTTCCAATTTCAGCACAAAGAAAGGAAATTATAGAATGCAATTAAATTCCATATGAAATGAATGAAATTCGGTTCCCCTGGCATTAATGGTTCCATTGGCAGTGAACCCTTGTTTTGGTTCAGGCACCATCTAATCAGAAGTGACTGTTTCTCTTGTGAGCGACTAGATGTGACAAAGAAGTCATGTGATTAAACATCATGTGACCACATCACATAATTGAACCTCTAGAAATATGCCCGATCAGAGTTGGCAATCCTAGTCGACGATTTGAGATCTTCATTGAGCCCTGAAACTCGAGCACTGTCTGTGCTGCACTGCAGAAAGATGCCATATCTCACTCAGGAATGGAATTAAGCTGCCAGCTGCTAGCAGTATTTTTATAGTATGCATTTTCATTTACCATGACAACGTAGAAGCGAAGTATCCAATTTTTACTATGTTTACACAGATCAATGCTCAGAACTGTCTGGACTTTGGCAATGGATATTAGATCAGACAGATCTCATTTCACCCTCAAAACAAATGTAATTGCAGTTGCATCTGTTGACTTAATAACAATCATTTGCAAATGAGTTGAAATTGTAAGCAACTTAGTGGCACATCAACAAAGGCCCTGGCTCTGCAGCTTTACATTCAGGAGAAAGTTTGATCTTCTCAGAGCGCAACAAACACTTTCGATCGGAAACTGACCTGGTAAAGATTGGTAATTCCCGGGCAGAACCTGCCTAGTATATTCTCTGCACTGTTTGGACCAATTTCCATTGGTAACACCTTAGTAAGCATAAGAACTTATAGCGCAGGGCCTGGGTAAGTTCTGCCATGGCAAATGGTGAAATTTGAATTCAATAAAAATCTGAAATTATTAGTCTAACAATGAGCTTGAAATGGTTATGGATTGTCAGAAAAAGACATCAGGGTCATTCTTGTCCTTATCCGATCTGGCTTACATATAACTTCTGACCGACATTATTGTTGACTCTTAACTGCCCTCTGGGCAATTAGGGATGGGAAATAAATGCTGACCCAGCCAGTGACATCACATTGTAGGAATGAACTAAAAAGATATACAAGAAGCCTAACGTCAGAGATCACTGAATATCAGCTGAGACAAAATGAATTGGTCATGAAGTTACAATTGCCAGAGCAGGAGCAGCTCTGAATAAATTGCCAGGCTTTAGGCACAAAATGTGAACCCCTAGGATCACCAGTGGTGTGCAATGTGTCTCCAACCAGACCTGTACCTGTGAAGAGTACTCACATACCATATCCTTGACTCACAGGTAGCAGCTGGAGTGGTGTTACTGACACTACTGGCTGCTATGATGCCTACTCTTCAGGCCGCACAGGTTCTCTGCAGAAATTGGGCTGCCATTCACCAAGTAACATGGGTCAGCTGCAAGAGGGAGACAACAAGCATCGTTACTTAAAGGGACAGGTACCAACTTGCAGATACAATTACTTAGAATAACCTCTGTCATTGTAAAACCTCTGGAAGTACTGTTTTGTCTTTTGGGAGATGTTTCGTGAGTTCCTGGATTTGATATGGAGCGTTGCTCATTGTCACAGAGACGGCAGAGAATTTGATAACATTTTCACCTAAAGACTGAGACAAGTATAATGTTGCAGTTGCAGTTGTCTCTGGATGTGCCAACTGACAAACAAGTGGAATAGAAGGTGCAAAAAGATGCCTGCTTTGTAAGTTGCCTCTTCCATGTTGTGGTTGAACTCCACATGCTTCCTAATAGATGACAGGAAGCTGTCTCGAGGATTACTCCATCAGTCAACTCTGAATCATCAGAAATGTAATAGAAGGTGTTGTTGACAGTTAACACTTATTCAGCAACTGAAGTGAGACTCTTTGGGAAAATTGATCAAGATTTAATGTTTAAATGTAGCTTTAGAATAGACAAAAAAAGCACCTTTTCTATGTATGATGGCAAATGTACCAATACTCTAGGCATGATGATATGTTGTTAATTCTGTAGAAACCTAGCTAAGGTAGGAAATTGTTAAAGTTAGTAATCCTCACCACACTGAATATTACCCTGAGGAGATAAAGGAGCAAACAGGAGAGGGATTTAGAGCCACAGCAATAACAACACTATGCAGGGTTAATGAAAAAATGAGAAGGACAACTCAGTACAACCCAGTTTATTGCTAAGGATATGTGATGTAAGAGGTAAGATCACCAATGATGAGCGAACTGTCAAACATTGTTATGAAATGTGACAGTTAAGGCTATAAATTGCCTTGTTGACTTCCTTGGTAGACATTTTATCAAATATGTCTCTGGCATATGCTTGAATAAGATATGTAATAACTGTGCCCAAGACTCAGAGATTTTTTTTTAAATTACCACAACACAACTGACTAGTCAATTTGCTTAAGCCTACAAGACATAGAAACAGAATTATTGTTATTCAGCCCATTGAGTCTGCTCCACCATTTAATAAGATCATGACTAATCTGTCATTTTCTGAAGAAGGATCCCGGCCCGAAACGTCAGCCTTCCTGCTGTTATCTCTGATCAGCAACAGAGGAGCAGGAAGGCTGATGTTTTGGGCCTAGACCTCTCTTCAGAAAATGACAGATTAGTCATGATCTTATTAAATGGTGGAGCAGACTCAATGGGCTGAATAACACTTATTCTGTTTCTATGTCTTGTAGGCTTAAGCAAATTGACTAGTCTGTTGTGTTGTGGTAATTTTAAAAAAAAATCTTTGTGTCTTGGGCACAGTTATTACATATCTTATGTAAGGTTAAAGGATCAAAATTCAAAGGAGACCTGAGGGGCAAGTTTTTTACACATTAGAGTGGTAGGAGTCTAGAACACACAGCAGGGGTGGTGGAGGCAGATACAAAAGGTCATTTAGGGGACTTTTAGATATGCACAGGAATATACAAAGAATGGAAGTATCTGGACCAAGGGCAGGCAGAAGGATTAGTTTCATTTGGTGTCATGTTCAATACAATGCGAGCCAAAAGGCTTGTTCATGTGCTGTACAGTTCTCGGTTCTATGTTCTAAAGGAACTTTAGGTAAGTGCATGAATAGAAGAGGTTTGAAGGGATATGGGCCAAATGCAGGCAAATGGAACTTGTTTAGCTTGGAACATGCATGCTCCATTTCTGAAGAAGGGCACAGACCCGAAAAGTCAGCTTTCCTGCTCCTCTGATGCAGCCTGACCTCCTGTGCTCCTTCAGCTCCACACCTTGTTACCTCAGACTCCAGCAACGGCAGTTCCTACTATCTCTGTCTAGTTGGACTGAAGGGTCTGTTTTCATGCTGTATGACTCTATGAGTATATGTAGCATAAAGAGAGTCCACTAATTCCGAGCCAGCCTATTACCATCAACAATGCCTGCTCTGCCATCCCTCCGCCACCACGTCTCCGCCATTAACATTGAACCCAACCAGTGTCGACGTCACCGAACCTCAAAGCATCATCTTTTGCCACTAGGCCTATATTGCTGATGTTGTCTCTGCTGATATAACAGCCGCTGATTCTGATGCCAGGCCCTGTGCTCTCCCTCAAAAAGTAAATAAGGGGTCACTTGAGGTATGCATGTTGGGTCTGCTCAATGTTCCTGCCCTGAGCCTGCCTTAAGTCCATGCACTGTGCCAGCTCGAAGACCAAGCTTGTGCCCCTTAAGGTCCACGCTCTGGTCCCACTCAAAGTCTATGCTGGGCTCTCTCCACCACCGAAGTCGTCCAAGCTCAGAACAAGTGGTAAGTAAAGGTATAGAGAGAAAGAAAACAAGAAAAATAGAGAAAAGAAAAGAAAAAGAAATGTGGTTGGAGCGAATGATTCCTGGCTCAAGAGCTTTACTCTAATGCCATTTTGTTAAAAACAAGGTTGCTTCCTATTCTTCTATATTTTAATGAATGCATGCCAAATCTATTCAACCTTTCCTCATAAAATCTATGCATCAGCCTTATGAAACTTCACTTCGGGTGGCATGGTGGCTCAGCGGTTAGCACTGCTGCCTCACAGCAACAGGGATCTGGGTTCAAATCCAGCCTCGAGCAATTCTCTGTGTGGAGTCTACACATTCTCCCTGTATCTGTGTGGTTTTCTGCTGGGTTTTCCCATTTCCTCCCACAGCCCAAAGATGTTAAGGCTAGGTGGATTGGCCATGCTAAATTGCTCTATAGTATTCCGGGATGGCCAGTCTAGGTGAATTAGCCATTGTAATTATGGGATAGTGTTTGATGCTTTTCAGAAGGTTGGTGAAGACTCGATGGACTGAATGGACACTGTAAGGTTTCAGTGATTTTCTGGATTCCAGATTGTTCCAGTACCTGTCTCTCTGATGTTCTGGTATTTGTAGTCACGTCACTAATTACACATGGTTCTCCCTGGCATCTTTCAGACATGCTTTGCTCAGTAAATATAATATTGAGAAGTTCCTTCAACCACTTCATAAGAAGAGCGAATATATTCCACTCTGAGCTCAACAAGTCTGCCATTCCTGAAATATGAGATTGGCTGGGCATCCGTTCATGCAGGCTTCTCGAGCTCAATTAATTCCAGCTACCAAACACTCTCTCTAAGCCAATCACTGTTCAAATCAGAGACACAATGTTCCCTGGAGTCCATGTGGCCAATGCAGCCACACAGAATGGCTTAATATTCCATGTGCGCGCCAATCGCCATGAGGATGGATTGATGTCTGGTTCTGGAAGTTGTTGCTGCTCACAGACCTCAGAGACCCATGCAGCAACAGGATAAAATGGAGGGAACATAGCCAGCGGGAGTTTACAGAGAAGCAAGTAGGTTTCAGCAGTAACGTGATGACTAGAAAGCCATGTCAAAGAACACTCTAATGTCCATAGTGACCTTCCCATGACTTCTGTTGACAAACCACTCCAAATATTTCCACAAAGTTTGAAATAAATCAATTTTTCCATGAACTTGCAATACTTTAGTCCACTGAGAAATATTAAATATGAAATGTCTTCATAAAAGTATCTACAAGATGCATTGCAGCACTCATCCAGGCGTTTGGACAGCACCTGTAGAGGGGCAGAAGCATAGAATATCATCATCTCCAAGCTCCCTTCCAAGTCCCCACACCATCCTGACTTGGAGCTATGTCACTGTTTCTTTACTCTGTTTGGGTCAAAATCCTCAAACTCCCTTCCCAAAAGCACTCATGTGTACCTACAACCCAAGGACTGAAGGAGCTCATGAAGGCAACAGTCTGCAACTTATTATCTGCCTGTCCAAAGCAACTGAGGATGAGCAATAAATGCTGGTCTGGCTAGTAATGCCCATGAAAAAAATTGAGAGCAGAGCAAAATGTGAGGTTGGTGTGAACATTAGGTGTGAGTGCTGACAGCCAGAACTCCTGGCAGGTTAGCAATGAGGTATTGTGTAGTAAGCAGTATGATGTATTGACGGTGATGTGGGAGATGGCATGTGAGACACATTTACTGATCTTGAGCACTGGCATTAGGTTGTCAGACACCTTGTGAAACTCCTACCATGTCCTTTGAGATAGATGCTAGGAATTAGCTTCCTAACCCGATTTGCCCATCTGAGGGCTTTTTGAGGGATTTATGACCCCCTGCAGAAATATGGCAACACTCCACCTGTCCACTTATATTCTTATGGCTCCATATCATAACGCTGGAGCATTTCTCTGCTGTGATCAGCCGTAGTTTCTTTTTTTTAAATACAGAAGTATTCTTGCACACAACTGAACATTTTTTCATCACCAAATCACCCATGGTATTTTTTCATCTCCTAACCACCAACAGCAAATCATCCCCATTCACATTTTCCTTGTTTACAATTAAAACCTCAGTACCTTTAATTCAGTGCAGCTTCCCTTTAAGATGGACAGACTGTCTTTAAGAACTGGGCCACATCCTATTAGCTGCACCACACAATATTAAGGCATGCAATGTGGCTCCCTGCGTTCAGAGGTAGGCAGCAGCACAGGTGATCTTTGGGCCTACATTACTAGTGGTTCAATGTGGTGGCAACAGCAAATTGTTTTCTCTAACCCGTGTCAATGGGAAGTGTTAGGTTGCAAATTGTGACCCTGTATCCAACATTACGCTGTCATTGTATACTTTCAGCTCTACAATTATTTTGAGTTGACAGCTTGTTTCTTTGCATTTTCCAAGTTTGGCAAGTACAAATCAGCATCATGGGCGGCCTCAGACATTCAGTAGACAAACAAATTTGTAGTTGAACAGGACAAGCCGAGAACAAAGGCACGTTCAGCTGATCAGCCACATTTCAAGATAAGTGGCAAAGTTTACCAACTCTTCATGCAAATATAAGGTCCAAAATTAAAAACAGAACTAAATATTTTGCAGTGACAAATTACAATTAAGTATAAAATGAATCCTGTTCCACTTATCTGAATCTATGGGCTGTTTGCTTTAAATCTACATTTACAACATGCATGTAGACAGAAATTACGAAAAAAAAATTGTATTTATCTGATGCAGCATCCTTGCCCATCAATTCTTTCCAATCACACAATGAAGAGAAAAAGTAAACGAAACCAAATGAAATAACATGGACACACTGCTTCACAAAACACAGTGTCATTTCAGAATAGATATAAACATCATAAACTTCAATGATAATAAAAAATCCTTACTGAGCAAAAAATTCACCTGCAAACATTACAAATAAATTAATGCATAATATTCAGAGACATTTTAAACAAATCTTATGAACACAATATAAGATAATAATGCGAACACAAAGTCTGGAAATTCTTGACACTTAATTTACAAGGAAAATTTACATGTAAATGTAATATCTCCGGAATTGAAAGCAGATTACATCATTTAAAAGGCATCTGGATAGATATATAAATAGGAAGGGTTTAAAGGGATATGGGCCAAATTGGAAAATGGGACTAGATTTATTTACAATATCTGGCTGGCATAGACAAGTTGACTGGAAGGATATGTTTCCATGCTGTACATCTCTATGACTCTATGAGATTACAAAAGAGCATAGATCAATTTTATTATTTTTCTTTAAATTTCAGTACAAATTAATCCAGGGTATTTGCATTTAAATGTAGAGTTATTAATGTTTAAATGGTCTGGATTTATTGTCCATTTGAACTTTGGTGTCAGCTGTGGTAATCATTTCTTGGTCTATCTATCTTTAACAATAGTCAGGATTTTAAATTCCCCAATATTAACTTTGATAGATAAAGTATGAAAGGCTTAGAGGGCATCGAATTCTTAAAATGTGTTGACAAGAGCTTTTAAGCCAGCATGTAGCAAGTCCTACAAGTGTGGGGACAGTGTTGCACCTAATTTCAGGGCTCAAGACCAGACAAGGGTCTTGAGCCCTGGATGTGGCAGTACGGGAGTATTTTGATGGTCGTGACCATAATTCATTAAGATTTAAGTAACAATGGATAAGGCCAAAGATGGACTAGAAATAAAGGTTCTGAACTGGGTGAAAGCCAATTTTAAAAAGATAAGAATGGTTCTGGCCAAAGTAGACTGGGAGAAGCTATTTGCCGGAAAATCAACATCCGATCAGTGAGAGATATTCATAGGGGTAATATTGAAGTGCAGGATTGAGGAAATCATTACTGCTGTACTTAGAGAGGATACTTATGAGTTGCAGAGATGATTCTGAGATGAGTGAAGCTACATGGGTGGAACTTAGAAATAGGAAGGGGATGATCACCGTGATGGGATTGTACTATAGGCCCTCCAATAGTCAGAGGAAATTAAGGAACACATATGTAGAGAGAATCTTGGAAATATGTAGGAATAATAGGGTTGTAATAGTAGGTGATTTCTGAAGAAGGGTTGAAGCCCAAAACATCAGCTTTCCTGCTCTTACGATGCTACTTGGCCTGCTGTGTTCATCCAGCTCTACACCTTGTTATCTAGAATACAGATAGAGTGTGCTCCACAGTCTATTATTTCCCTAGGGAGATGCCTACAATATTCCTAGTGCTGTCAGGCATTGCAGGTCAGTTTGCTAGAATGCACTGACACCTTGTGTGTCACTTTGAGTACTGGTATCTGCAGATATGACTGTAGTAGTCTGCGATTGCGGCAAATTGAGCTTGCATGATATTTCGTGGCAGCAGTTTCTACTGCAGCAGTTAGATGATATGTTGCAATTCTCAAATTTCTCAGAATTGCAACTATTTATAATTATTGGCATTGAACAAAAACAATTTTAATGAAGCTTTCATTTACAACAAGTTTGCTGGGGTCCCATGTGATGCAGTCATATGCTTCTTGCTCCTTCTGGTAATCCTACTTTGGGAGGAGGAGAAGGAGGAGCATCTCGCACTGCACCTGGAGGAAGAACTCAATGTTTGCGCAGATTGCAGAGGTCCCCAAGTCTAGTTTCTAATTGCTCTCTGTGCTTCTTCATATAACAAAACTTCTACTATGTTAATGTACGGTGGATAGGTACTGACCAGCAGCCCATCACACAGCCTTGTGCTCATTTTACCAGAAGCCATTTTGACAACATTTTCAATATTCCCGCTCCCACACAGCAATTTAAAGCCTGGCTGATTGAGAATAAAATCTATCTACTGTGCAATTTGTTCATGAACTCACATTCAGTTGCAGAAATGTACAACAGTCACATTCCTGATTCTACAAGTAGAGTCCTTGCTCAGCAGACAGTTCAGCTATGCCTGCTCTGGTAGCTTCTTGCAGTCTAGAGCCCCACAGGTGTATATTTTGGTTTTTGCTGCATGCGTTTTCTGGGCAGTGGGATATATATGAAACCAGCTTACATCAGGTTTTCAGAATGAAGAAGGAAAGGGCATTGGTCATGTTGGAGTTAAACAGAAAAAGGGACGGGTCCAATTGCCTCTTCAGTCACCTCTTCCACAAGTGGCTTTCCAGTAAATCCTAAATGTCACCAACCATGACGTGAAAACTTGGTTATAGTAGCCAGCACAGATCAAAGAGGACATAAAAGCCCACTTGCAATTTCATAACAATACCAAAGACTTTGAGTTTCTGAGTGTACCTGAGAATCCCATTAAATCACGGTTAGAACAGTGTCATGGTATTGTATATAGTCATTGTATCGCAGCTCTCCCTACTATTAACTGCAAGAATATAAGTGGATCTCAGAATGAATGCATCAAGCACTCCGATTGTTCTATTTTGCTAAAATTTTCCTTAACCACGTGCAGAGCAGCTGAGATATTTGGAGATGGAGGGTGTTTAATTTCAGGAAGCCCACCCTAGGTGACAAAAGTTATCTAATCCAATAAAATGACAAGTGATTTCACAGGTTGGCTGGGCACAAGACGTTTTAACCTTAAATTCTTAGGAGCAATGATGGGCCAATGAATTTCTCCCTCATCTGGCTGGAATTAAATAAAAATGTTAGAACATCATCTCTATTTCGCTGAGAAGATGATAAAAGTTTTGTTTTCAAATGTATTTCACAAGATGAAATGATTAAAATATTTCTGTGCTATAGACTGAGGAATAATTAATCACTTTCCATCCTCTGCAGAGCACCAAAGAATAAATAGATTTCAAAAAATGCAAAGTCTAATTGGTGCATAATCAGAAATCCACTTCCTGAGAACTGTGGCAGCTGAATTTTATTTCGCTTATCTGTTCTGATAGAGATTAAATGATTCTGCGGAAAAGCCTCATGTGACAAAATCAATTTCTGATTGTAAACATGGATGTCATGGTGATTGTTTATTGTATGAGATTAATTCTAGGTGCGGTCAATATACAGGATTTTCTGCTTCTGCTTCCTGGCAAATTGGGGGAGGGACATAAAATTGTGAGGCAATGTTGCTTAAGTGGCTCCGCTCTTTACCAGGAGAAATTTTCCTGTGGCAGCAGTTGTCAGGGCCAAAAGTGGAGGTAAAACATGTGACTGACTAGTTGAATCTGCATCCTGTTTGAGTGACCTGTGTTCATGTCACATCCCATGACCCTTGCTGTCTTCCTTGGGCACTGCCTGCAGTTCCAGCAGTGGCCACTGCTCCCAGTGATGCTAAAATGTGAGGCTGGATGAACACAGCAGGCCAAGCAGCATCTCAGGAGCACAAAAGCTGACGTTTCGGGCCTAGACCCTTCATCCGTTCATGGATGAAGGGTCTACCCTTCATCCGTTCATGGATGAAGGGTCTAGGCCCGAAACGTCAGCTTTTGCGCTCCTGAGATGCTGCTTGGCCTGCTGTGTTCATCCAGCCTCACATTTTATTATCTTGGAATCTCCAGCATCTGCAGTTCCTATTATCTCTGCTCCCAGTGATGCTGTTGGGACTTGAGAGCTGCTGACCTTTTGATTGACTGACAGGTCGCAGAGACAGCTCTGCCACCCTCATGGTGTTGAGGAAATTCTTGCCCATAATCTAGATCAGCAGTCGTAAAACTATCTTGAAGCTTCCCAGTCATGTGGAAATTAGCTGACTCATGACTTTCAAGCTGGGAGTGGTTGGGTTGGGGTGACGGCAGCATTATTCCATCTGCATAAAGTTCTGGAAAATATATTTAAACAGTGTACAGTGATTCCCCAAACCTATCCAACTTTTCTCATTATCTTTAATATGAAGACACATATTTTTATCGGATGCATGTTCCCCATTCCACACTCTGTCACCCCCACCCACATGATCGAAAAATTGGTCATTAGCCCTTCCCCCCGCCTTCATCGGGGTCAATGAAGGGTCTAGGCCCGAATCGTCAGCTTTTGTGCTCCTGAGATGCTGCTTGGCCTGCTGTGTTCATCCAGCTCCACACTTTGTTATCTTGGATTGTCCAGCATCTGCAGTTCCCATTATCATTATATGGCTTGATTGTCACAAAACCTCATCATGGATAGCTGGCCATGGGTTGACAAGAATTAAAAGGCAGTGGCAAGGGCACACACTTTATTGTTTATGCCCCCCCTTCCCTTCTTTAAATTTACGAGCAGTGGGTAGGGGCAGTGGGTACACCTCTACAAAATGACCTCAGGCTGCTTCTGTAGTTCAGAAAGTAGAGACAGCCTTCATACCTGGCAACCTGCTCTCCAGCTTTCCAGCTGTTAACTTGGAACACTGTACGTATGGGAAGCTCATGGCTTTAATTACTCATATCAGACATTGAACGTGAATGGGTTGGTATCTATACTGCCACCCGACCAACTGCCTCCCCCTCTCTGATGAAGGGTCTAGGCCCTAAACGTCAGCTTTTGTGCTCCTGAGATGCTGTTTGGCCTGCTGTGTTCATCCAGCCCCACACTTTGTTATCTTGGATTCTCTAGCATCTGCAGTTCCCATTATCTCTGCCTCCATAAAATGGTTTGGACACCAGAACAGGCGGGCAGTTCAATTCTAGCCTAGTCCCAGTTAGCATCTGAATGTCAAGTCCGTGATGATCACTGAAATTGAACCCTGTCAATCAATGCCTAAAGTATCCAGGAAATGACAACCTTTTCAATATCTCTAGCCACAATGCGATTTGCATACTGGCTATTCAGGCTTTTCCTTGTTCTGGACAGGAATATTCAGCTAATGATTTGGGAATAGTAAACTAGAGGCCTGAACTAATGCTCTGAAAACATTTATTTAAACCTCACCACAGCAGCTGCAGGCAATTAAAATTGATAAGTTAATATATCTCAAAATAAATTCCGGTTAATACTCAAACAGTGGTTCACTAATATCTTTTAGAGAAGCGAATCTGTCATCCTTATGTGGTCTGGCCTATGTGTGACTATGAAGCCATGGCAATATGCTTGGTATTTAGCTGCACTCTAAAATGGCCCAGCAAGCCATGTGGTTACAAGAGAATTAGGGATGATACCAATATCTTAAAAAGAGATAAAAATGGCCTTAGTCCTTTTTGCAAAGCCACGCTCTCTGCAAAGCTATTCTCCTTTTCTCTATTTATAAATGTAATGTTGCCAAAATTAGACAGAATTGGAAACTGGGAAACCATGTGGGATTTTGCTGTGGTTTCCTTGGAGTGATGATCTCAAAGGCCAGTAATTACCATTAGTGAAGGATTCATAAGATACTCCATTACTTTATTCATTCCTTTACTTACTACAATGGCCAGCTTACATTGACAACACCAAAAGGCATGCTGCTGGACAAAAAAAACACATTTACCCTGTATTACTGAATATTCTGGCACACCTTCCATATCTTTATGATTCAATTTGACAGTGAGTTGAGTTTTCAACCCCATATCCTCTATTATCAAGGTTGCCTTCTTCCATTGTTATGATGGCACATTGGGCAGTGGTTAGCACTGCTGCCTCATAACACCAGGGTCCTGTGTTTGATTCCAGTCTAAGGTGACTGTCAGCTTGGGGTTTGCAGGGTCCCCTGTGTCTTTGTGGGTTTTCCTCCCGCAGTCCAAAGATGTGCAGATTAGGTGGATTGGCCATGCTAAATTGCCTATAGTGTCCGGGGTGTGCAGGCTAGGTGGATTGGCTATTCTAAATATAGGGTTATAGCAATAGTGTGTGAGAGTGTTAAGTCTGGGTGGGATGCTCTTTTGACCGTTGAGGGGATTTGATAGACTGAATGACCTGCTTCCAGACTATAGGGATTCTATGACATTGCTTATCTCCACTCTGCCTCAGCTATTTTCTGCTGAAGCCCTCTTCTGTAACTTTATTGCTCTGAAATGCAATGTTCTAATTATACCTTCAACCTTATGTAAGCCATCTTATCCAAAACTCTACTGCTAGTATTCTAACTCATGTCAGGTCCTGTTTACCAATCATCCCATTTAGCTATGCTACCAACTAGTCTGGCAACATCTCAAATTTGAAATTCTCGTTCAACACCCTCACCAACACCCCAATGCCACTCACTTCCTCTATAAGAAAGTGTGAAGCTGGATGAACACAGCAGACCAAGCAGCATCTTAGGAGCACAAAAGCTGATGTTTCAGTCCTAGTCCGAAATGTCAGCTTTAGTGCTCCTAAGATGCTGCTTGACCTGCTGTGTTCATCCAGCTCCGCACTTTGTTATCTCAGATTCTCCAGCATCTGCAGTTCCCATTATCTCTCTCTCAACTTCCTCTATAGCATTGTTTGACATAAGAATTCTTCAAGGTTGCTGTGCTCCTTCAATTCAGATCCTTCACACCTCCTCAATTTCCATTAGCTGAATACTGGTGCATTTGGATATGCAGGCCCTAAGTTCTCGAATTTTTTCTCTAAACTTGCCAACTCATTATCCTTCTCACCTCCTTCTTCAAACGCTTTCAACCAATCTCAATGGAAGTTGTGTTCATATTATGTTTTGTGGCTCAATGTATGGTTAAAAATCATAATGCTCTTGAGGAGTGCTTTAGGATGTTTTAATGTGTTGAACATGTACGATGTTGTCATGATGATTGCTTACAGAGGAAATGGGATATGCTAGCTGACCGTGCAATTCCAGTCACACTGCTCATTTGAATTTACTGCAAAAAGCAAATTTTTAAAGAAGCAAGAAAGATCTGCTGGTTAAAAAAAACACAACATTTAACTTAGGTGAGTACTTGTAACTGCACTCCAAATTCAAAATAACAAGTCTTTTGTTGTATTTATGTGTAGGTTTCTATTAAAAGACTGTGGTTTTCAGCAATGACCTGGAAATATAGTTGATCCAAGAGAACTGAAGCATTATCCAGTAGCTGCCACATGCAAACTCGGCCTAACAGACTGACAACATTTTGCATAGCAATCAAGTCCAATTTTGAACACACAAGGGCTGCCTGTGAAATAACTGGTTTGGACAGACTCTCATTCATCAAAGAAAATTCATATGATGCTTAATTACTGTATTTATTACTTTACTTACTGCAATGGCCAGCTTACATTGACAACACCAAAAGGCATGCTGCTGGACAAAAAAAAAACACATTTACCTTGTATTACTGAATATTCTGGCACACCTTCCATATCTTTATGATTCAAGCTCTGTCACTCAAAGCAAGAATCTTACAGAACAGCAATTCGTGGCAGACATTTCAGTTAATGATTTCTGGGCAGGAGTTTAAACACTTATTTCGTTTTCAGAATGGGGGGATTGCAACAAAGGCAATGTATGTTATCCATTCCTGTATGAGATTTAAATAGGTACTGATGGTGAGCCTTTTCCAATCAGACCTGTTGCAGGCTTCATGATGCTTGGTGAGGAGGACTAGGAGTCCAATGATAGGAATCTGTAATGTCAAAGTAACAATAATTATTTATTATTATTTCTCTCTCTTACCACCTCATCTAGCAGGAAAAAAACAATGCTAATGGTAATGTTTTCATTCTCCTAGCATGACACTGTGTTTTCTATTATCTAATACTGGACAGGGATTGTAAACAATAAATACAGCAGCCATTGTGCATTTGATTTTAAAAAAAGAACCCGCAAGAAACCATGAACAGTGTCATAAAAAGCATCCAAAACTTGATGGTTTGTAGTTCAACCATTACTGTGACAGTTAAGTCACAGGAGAGAATATTTGCTGCCTCTCAAATGTAATTTCCCCCTATCATTTGCCATTTTGAGTGAAGCAATAGACAAATTACATTCAAGTAATCACTCAACAGAGGCCAGTTTATTGTGTTACTTTGAAAAGGCAAGACTGACAAAGGAACAGCAATACAAAGACAGAAAGGCTGCTGAAAGAGAGAGACCATAGTCTTTGATTCATTGTGTGCAACACCATAGTAAATCAGCTGATCTATGAAATAGCAAATACAGGAGCTCTTATGTCTTGAAATCAAGATTTTATTCAGTAACAGCCGAACAATAGCATGATTACACAGCGCTGGAGCAGGGCTACCTAAGTGAGTTGGGAGCTGGATTTATGCCTTTATGAAGTCCTGTAAAATCACACAATTCAGTGGTAATCAGAGATAATGGGAACTGCAGATGCTGGAGAATCCGAGACAACAAAGTGTGGAGGTGGATGAACATAGCAGGCCAAGCAGCATCTTAGGAGCACAAAAGCTGACATTTCAGGCCTAGACCCTTCATCAGAAAAGGGGGAGGGTGAGAGGATTCTGAAATAAATAGGGAGAGAGGGGGAGGTGGACCGAAGATGGGTAGAGGAGAAGATAGGTGGAAAGGAGAGTATAGGTGGGGAGGTAGGGAGGTGATAGGTCAGCCCAGGGAGGACGGACAGGTCGGGGGTGGGGGGGAGGGCGGGTGGGTTGACTTTCCACTTCTTTTTAGCAACCACTACCCTATGTTTGTAAATTTAAAAATGAAAATATATTTCAAAAGTAGCAAATGGCCTGAAATGTATCCCAATTAAATAGATGTGCTGCCCATAGAAGTTCAATAGGCACTGGCAACCTGGCCAAAAGATATTGACAAGGTTGGCGGATCAATATCTGTCTGACCTGAAGTTTCTCGGATAGCATACATACTTTCTGACCAGCATTTGTTATGTACTTGAAATAAAGAAAAAGACCATAGCTAATTTCTAGATGTAGGCATTTGAAAGGAAGGATAAGTTAGAAAGTAAATTGAGTTAGTAAAGTGCTGAATTGCCCGGCACAAACTGTGTCTTCTTGAAGTGGAGTCCTCAAATATCTTGAAAAATGGAATTGATAGTTGCTTGAATTGAATAAGCTAAAAACAATGCATGCAAATTAGGATAACCCTGGGATTTTACCGCCTTACCGACGTGGAAGAGTACATCAATTTAGAAGTGATCTGTTTTAATGCCAAATGGACTGTTACCAGACAATGAATTTGTATTGTATTCCAGAAATCAAGGAGGATGGTATAGAATGTGATTTATCTTGTGCATTTGAGTTTTTAAAAACTTTTGAAAAAGTACTATGTAATAGACTTGAACGGGTAGGTGGGGACGTTTGAAATCATTGGGTGGGGGCAGTGAGACAATTGAAGATTAGTTTAGAAGAAGACTGATGGTAGGGACAGTTATGGTTTAAAAGGATGGGCTGGGGTTTGGGTCAGTGACACAGGACCTGTGGCAAGTTCCAAACCTGTACCATGTTGGAGGAGTCAGAGATTGGGGCTGGAGTGAATTGGTGATTCAATGGAAGGGGAGTAGTGAGAGATTGAGGTTGGAGGTGAGTTAGAGTTCAGTTGGGTGGAGGAGAGATAGAAATCTATAGGGTTATGAGGGTTGACAAGTCAAAGTTCAGCTTGAGATAAGTCATAATTCAAACTGAGAGTGGAGATAGAGATTGGATGGGGTGAGGGTACTGGAGATTTCAGGTAGAGTCTGAGATCCCACAGAAGATGCAGAGTCCAGGAGGAGTTAGAAGATATCGGTTGTGTGAACAGGTTGATTTGTCAGATCTTGACGATTGACTCCTGCTCAGTTATAAACTGCACAGAAATGATTATCAATTGTTTACTAGTTGCTTTTCATGAAATATCTAGTGTGACTAAAATATGCTAAATGCTGTCATGGATATCCAACTGATGAAATAAGGCATAAACTGTCTGTTTCATATATCTTTCCTCTTTCTGAATTAACTTTGATTCACAGTCTCCAAATTAATTTTGACTCAATATCCAATCTGTGGCAGCCTTTCATCTAGTAAGAGGATATTTGAGCCGTGATTGTCAACTCTGTATTAAACATTGACTGATGTGCCTCAGGGTCACCACTCTCAAGTGGTGCTGCACTTGCTGCAGAGAAAGACAGTGAATAAGAAGGTACACAAGTTGCTGGCATCTGTTTCTAAGTGCTCTCATCTCAGCAAGCTGAGCATTTCACTGTTTGTTTGTCTCTTCTAATTGCCTCTGCAGCCATTAGTGATTGCCTCCTAAATCATACTGTTGAAATCCACTATATTCAGATCCCATTTGAATGTGTACTTGTGTTGGAGCTATGAATGTCCAGGAAGTCTGGAGCCTATGGCTAATTCAATGTACAAAAGCCTACATCCACTGGATTAATATGACTTTGCTAGTGCAGATGTCTTTGACTTAGCAATGACTATGTTGAAGAAGTTAGCTGCTCCAAGACCCGTACTGCCAAGAGAAGCTGAGGCTGTGTTTCAGGCAGTGAAGGAGCATTCTGTTCTGGTTGTTCCATCACCCAGCATATGTTGTCTAGGTCTCTGCCATCGAGGAGCGTGCTGACGATGCAGCCATGCAAGATGCACAGTTTGATGTTTTCAGTCAGTTTGCTGTTGTTCCACACTCTCTTATTTGGCTTGGACATTACAGTTGCAGCCTTTGTGATGCATGTGTCAATTTCAACATCAAATGATTATTGGAAAATGTGCAGCCTAAATACATGAAGCCATTGGCATCCCCCAAGTGTTAACATTGTCAAAAATGAAGTGTGGTAGTATAGCAACATCCTGGACTCATACATTCGTCATCCTCATGGTAGCGATCAGACTAAACTGTTCGCAGGTATGAGAAAACCTGTCCATTTCCTGAGATAGTTTTATCTTAATATGCAATATTAGGCTGCATCTTCTGTGTACAGTGCCTCTTTGCTGAGGACATGATGTTAAGATATCAGCTAAGCAAGACTGAACAGGTCTAGTATATAAGTAGACACCCTCTGTTGATGACCTGAATATATATGACAGCAACAAATTCAAAAATACATTGAGGAGCGTCAGTGGCAGAATGCAACCTTGTTTAACCACACTGCCAATCTGAAAAGCTTCTGATGTTGTCTGATCATAGTTTAACTTGTCATGGAAAGAGGAGTTCACATTGAGCAGTTTCATCAGATAGTTGATTTCGTCCAGCGGCTTACATAGATCTCCTCTGCTCATATGGTTGAATGCCTTGCTGAGATGGATGAAGGCAATATATAATGGTGTCCTTTGTTCATCGTATTTCTCTTGCAACTGCTGGATTGGAAAGATAACGTCCATTATAGATCTTCCAGTTCTGAAACCATCACGGCATTCAGCCAACATGTGAGCATAGGAGCGAGAAACAAGTGTAGCTCACTGAGCTCTTTGAGCCTGATCCTCCACTCAAAAAGATCATTGCTCATCTGATTTTAATCTCAACTGTCCATTTCTGCATCACCTCAGTCTTTCAATCCGTGCTAATCAGGAATCTATCTACCTCTCCCTTAAAATATTTAGAGATCTTGCATCTACTATCTCTTGAGGAAGGAAATTTGAAAGACTCACAATCTCTTGAGAGATTTTTGTCCCCTAATCTCTGTCTTAAATGGACAACTCTTTATTTTTAAACATGATTCCTATTTTAGATTGTCCAACAAAAGGACGCATCATTTTCACATCCTCTCAGTCAAGTCCCTGCAGAATCTTTGTTTCAGTTAAGTCAACTCTGACTGCTAAACTCTAGAGGGTACAGGCCTTGCCTATCTAACCTTTCTCACAAGGCAATCCATTAATTCTAGATATTTGTCTCGTAAGCCTTTTGGACCTGTTTCCACAAATTGACATCTTTCTGTAAGTGTGGTGGCCAGTGCTGTACGCAGTATTCCAATGCAGTCTCACCAATGCTCTGTGTAACTGTAACCCAACCTCCCTCTTCTTGCATTCAATTCCATTCTCAGTAAAACATAACATTCTAATTGCTTGTCTGATTGCCTGCTATACCTACATACTAACCTTAATGATTCATGCACTAGAACACCCAGATCTCTCTACACCTAAGAGATTTGCAACCACTCAACATTTAGATAGCATGTTTCTTTTGCCATTTTTCTGCCAAATTGTACTCTATTACCAGATCTTTGCCCATGCCCCTAACCCATCTATATCCCTTTATAGCTACTGCATGGCCCCTTTGCAATTCACTTTCCTGTCTATCTTTCTGTCATCAGCAAACGTAGCTACCCTATTTCTGGTCCCTTCATCTGAATCATTTACACAGATTGTTAAGATTCCAGATTCAACACTGATCCCTGTGGTTCACCACATTGGGTCAGCCTGGTAAAGATCCATTTATTCTACTTCTGCTTCCTGCTGGCAAGTCAATTTTCTGTCTATGCCAATATGTTACCCCCAATACCATGAACCTTTTATTTTCCACAACAAACTTTGATGTGGCACCTTATCAAACGCCTTTTGGAAATATAAGTACATTATAAGGAAATCTAAGTACAGTAAGTACTGGCTCACCTTTATCCGCAGTACTGGTAACTTCTTCAAAGATCGCCAATAAATTTGCCAAATACATTTTTCTTTGACAAAACCATGTTGGCTCTGCCTGATTACCAAGTGTCCTGTCATAATGTCTTTTACATTAGCTTTTAACGTTGTCCCTATGACAGATGTTAAGCTAACTGGCCAAAATTTGTAGCAGAGATAATGGGAGATGCAGCTGCTGGAGAATCCGAGATAACAAAGTATGGAGCAGGATGAACACAGCAGGCCAAACAGCATCATGGGAGTACACATTGCATCCGCTGTACCCGTTGTGGCCTCCTCTACATCTGGGAGACCAAGTGGAGACTTGTGGATCACTTTGCAGAACACCTACACTCGGTGCGCAATAAACAACTGCACCTCCCAGTCTCGAACCATTTCAACTCCCCATCCCATTCCTTAGACAACATGTCCACCCTGTCCTGCAGAGCCACAACAATGCCACCCAAAAGTTGCAGGAACAGCAACTCATATTCCGCTTAGGAACCCTGCAGCCCAATGGTTTCAATGTGGATTTCACAAGCTTCAAACTCTCCCCTCCCACTTTTGCATCCCAAAACCAGCCCAGCTCGTCCCCGTCTCCCTAACCTGTTCTTCCTCTCACCTATCCCCTCCTCCCACCTCAAGCAGCACATCCATTCCCTACCTACTAACCTCAGCACGCCCCCTTGATCTGTCTGTCCTCCCCAGACTGACCTATCCCCTCCTTACCTCCCCACCTACACTCACCTTTACTGGCTCCACCCCAGCCTCTTTAACTTGTCTGTTTCCTCTCCACCTATCTTCTCCTCCATCCATCTTCAATCCACCTCCCCCTCTCTCCCTATTCACTTCAGAACCCTCTCCCACTCCTCCTTTTCTGATGAAGGGTATAGGACCGAAACATCAGCTTTTGTGCTCCTCAGATGCTGCTTGGCCTGCTGTGTTCATCCAGTTCCACACTTTGTTATCTTGGCCAAAATTTGTAGTTTGACATGGGCTGCATGAGAAAAATTTTTCCACAATAATTGGCATGGAGAAGTTCTGATAGTTGTTTCAATCATTACAGTTGCCCTTGTACAAGGCTATAATCTTTACTCACACATATGCTCAGGCACTATCCCCATCCCTCCAGCAAGGAAAGCAAAGGTCACGCTGATGCAGTAGGACTGGTGAATTTCCTGATCCTTGCCAGACATGATTCTTTGAACAGCTTTTTTAATACATGCAGCTGCCACTGCAATGACTGTGACACAGATCATTTCCTGCTGTGAATAAGAATGATGACACAATACTTGACGGTTTCTCAGTCGAAAGAGGAGTACTGTCCTGGTGTCAATGTCAGCCGTACTGCCTAACCAAAGAAAAACCAATAGTTCCACCACTTGATTGGACTGGTGTTCTCTCGCGCTCCCACACATAATGCAGAAGTGAAATGGGATGTATTTCAAGGCACTTACAACATGAAAGAACAAGGCAGAAACGTGCTGACTGCTTCAAAGCTGATGTTACTAGGTTGGAACCTTTCATTGAAGCCAAACAATCTGCTGTCATTACTTATGACAGCGAGCAAGAATATTCTAAATCCACAAAGAGCCTCTTAAACTTCAACAGAGTGCTTGGCAGTGTGTTGAAGACCACAAGTTACAATGCTGCTGGGATATCCTCAGAAAACACCAATGGCTGTATGAAAGAATAAAAAGGACAACGGGTCCATCAGCAAAGAAATTGGCCCCAATGAGAATAAGGTCAGGGGAGGTCATGACTGACTACAATAAAATATTGGAAAGGTGGGCGGAACATTATCTTGAGTTGTACTCAAGGAAGAACAGTGACACTGAGTAAACTCTAGAAATGATTGAAGACTCACTTGTCATTGGAAGAGTTGGATTTTGAAACTGCAGGGAAGGAGCAAAAACAGTTAGTTCATTGCAATGGGCAAATTTCTGGGTGTAGATTTTGTACAGCCTAAACTTATCACCAAATATAAAGAAAGAAAATTTTACACAAAACTGCAATGTGAAACTGTAGATCTGTTAATTACAGATTCAAAGTTGCATAGCTATTAAACTGAAGTGTCCATTTTTCAGGAAACTTGATTAGTTTCACTGAGATTTCTTTCATGCGACATAGAGTTGCTGAAAATAATGAGTGACGACACTTCGTGTTTGACTAATGTTCCCAATATTGCTATGTGGTACATTTCTGTAACAGCAGGAATACCATAAAATCAAATCTCAGCTGACAGGAGATCTACCTCATAACGAGGGAAAGGACCTTAAGGCTAGACTGTTGAAAGATGAGTTATTGCATATTCTTTAGAGGCAGAAAATTGCAAATGCTGTCAAGAACTGTTAAGAGGTTTTTAAATGTAATATAAGCAAGGGAAACCCCCGAGAGTTATAACATCTGAAATTGAAAAGGCAATTTCCCCCCTTTCGAACAGATTGAATTTCGTTTTGACTTCTTTTTGTGTGATTTATAAAATGTTCAAAATCCTTCTGCACTTTAAAGTAGATGTACATAAAAATAAAAGAAATTGCATTTACGTTTTTTTGGACTTTCTCTTACTGTGCCATTATACCTTCATTGGAAGAGTTCGAAAACCTGTTGATATACAAAAATAGGATTTACACTGTACCTTCGATGATGACACAATGACAAAGTCTGAAGAAATTCAGTGTTCTTAATTTTATTTTGCAATAACTTAACAGCAAAGCTGCTCATGAACATTTTAAACCCCAAAGACTGCAACTGTTCATCTTTCCAGGGCAGTTAAGGATGGACCATAAATGTTGATGTCTCATCTCATGAGTAATTAAAAAAATGGAGGAAATGAAATCTAATTCCCCTATAATTCACATGTGGTGCTTCAAATGATCTCTTTACATATGTTGCTCAGGAACATTGTAACAATATTATTCTGCATTATTGCTATCACAATTACTCCTCCGTCCTCATTCAGTTGTAATTTTAGCTCTGCTCTCACCTGTTGCTATCTCTGTTTAAATTTTCCTGCAACAAAACAACATATGGTTTATATAAACTGTAAGAATAATGAGGTAAAAATAGGGCTAGAAATTCATCAGTCCCAATGCATGTGTGAAGACTATCATATGCATAGGGAACCCCAATAAAAACCTCAGTGGCACAGCATAAAAAAAAAACAGGGAATCAATGTGTGGGTCAAGATGCTGGGTCCATTAATTGACTAAATGATTTGTCAAAGCCAAGGAGCACGGAGGATACTAGATTCCCCCTTTATACAGTTTAGACAGAGTTATCAGCAGGTGTCTTTTCCCTAGGATGGGGGATTTCAAGACTAAGGGGTATATTTTAAAGTGAGAGGTGAGAGATTTAAAAAAGACATGAGGAGCAATATTTTTACACAGAGGGTGGTACGTGCGAGGAATGAGCTTCCCGAGGAAGTGGTGGGTATGGGTACAATTACAATGTTTAAGACATTTGGATAAGCACAAGAATAGGAAAGGTTTGGAGGGGCATGGGCCAGGAGCAGGCAGGTGAGACTAGTTTAGTTTGGGATTGTGTTCGGCATGGGCTGGTTGGACCGAAGGGTCTATTTCTTTGCTGTATGACTTTATTACTCTTCGACACAGGCAAAGGGCTGCACATACAGCTGTTTCATCACTCGTATGGGCAGGTCATCTTCTCCTCTTCCCTCCCTGTGAGAACGCAGTTACAAGGTCTCATGCAACACCACAGCGGCTCAGTGGTTAGCACTGCAGCCTCACAGCACCAGGGACCCAGGCTCGATTACAGCCTTGGGTAACTGTGTGTGGACTTTGCACGTTCTCCCCGTGTCTGCGTGGGTTTCCTCCGGGTGCTCCGGTTTCCTCCCACAGTCCAAAGATGTGCGGTCTAGGTGGATTGGCCATGCTAAATTGCCCAGAGTGTTCAGGGGTGTGTGGGTTATAGGGGTGGGTGAGATCTGGGTGAGATGCTCCAAGGGACAGTATGGGCTTGTTGGGCCGAAGGGCCTGTTTCCACACTGTAGGGAATCTAATCTACTTGCAAAAAAAAAAGGAAATTTTTATTCACATGCATTTAGGTTGCGTGGCCCTGTCAGGAAGGTGCCTATAGGGATCATCTTCTTTTCTCACACATCATTTAAGATTATCAAGACCTGTGTTTTTCAGTTTGACTTTCCTGGGGTCAGGTCAGCCTGACCTGATGGCACCATTCTATGTGGTCAGGCACACATAATGAATGGAATTGCAACCATGTAACTGGAGGGCTGCCCAAGTCGACTACTGCAATATTGCCTGGGCTGCCAGACAATCAAGGTAAAGCTTACACAAATAAATTTCATGGTCATAGATCTTGAGGTAGGAAATGCTAGAAACCCACTATGAGTTACTCTGAGTTTATAAAGAGAAAGAGAGGTGCTGATTTTATAGGGTGATAAAGGTGGCATGGTGCCTCAGTGGTTAGCACTGCTGTTTCACAGTGCTAGGGATCTAGGTTCAACTCCAGGAACAAAAATAAAGTTGCTGGAAAAGCTCAGCAGGTCTGGCAGCAAATGTGAAGGAAGAAACAGAGTTAACATTTTAGGTCCAGTTCTGAGGAAGGGTCACTAGACCCGAAACATTAACTCTGTTTTTTTTCTTCACAGGTGCTGTCAGACCTGCTGAGCTTTTTCCAGCAATTCCTATTTTTGTTCCTGATTTACAGCATCCCCAGTTCTTTTGATTTTTATTAGGTTCAATTCCAGCCTTGAGTGACTGTCTGTGTGGAGTTTGCACATTCTTCACGTGCCTATGTGGGTTTTCTCCCACAGTCCAAAGATCTGCACGTAACTGGATTAGCTGTGCTAAATTGTCCCATAATGTCCAAGGATGTGTAAGTTAGATGGAGTAGCCATGGGATAGGGTAGGGGAATGGGTCTGAATGGGATGTTGTTTGGAGGGTTGGTGTGAACTTGATGGGCCAAATGATCTACTTCCACACTGTAGTGATTCTATATCAATATTTACCTAGATGCATGGTTTAAAGAGCAATTTGAAAGATTATCGAAGTGATGCACTCAAATTAAGAGGAACTATAATAAGAAACTCTTGAAATACAATAATCATAGTTAATGTGTAAGTGCCAAAGGGTTAGTTAATTTTGAAATGTTATTAATATGTATACATATTTATAGGTTATTTAATTCATAAAGTAATTCCGTTCACTGCAGCAATGAGAATAGCCATAAGGGAATGCTGTCTCACATTAAGAACCATATTCCTTTATAAAAAAAATGTTTGAATTGATTTCTTGGGTCCAACGATTAAAAGAAAATTGGAGATGATGTGACTAAAACTCTTTTGAGCGATACACCAGGAGAGCCTTGTCAATCTTCATGGCAGGTTCTTGTGTAAATAAAATTTCCTGGAGTCCTATCCCATATCGGTTGTGAGGTGCAAACATAGGGTGGCAGGAAACATCATCCTGAAACCTAAGGGAAAGGGCCCAGATATTTTTGGAAGGTGGAAATCTAAAGATCAACAGTTAAGCAGTTGCATTGCAATGAATGATTGACCAGGGTTGGAGAAGATTGAGGTGTCTTTAGGGGGTTAGGGGAGGAGTGGATTGATTGTACATATCCTGATCAAATGATGTCCTATCCCTTCAATAAATCTGTGTGTGTGTGTGTGTGTGTGTGTGTGTGGGCAAGTGAGTGAATGTATGTGCTCATTTGCATTCAAACATTGTTCCGAGTAAAAATTGAGGCCAAATTTTCCTTTCTGATGCAATGATAACTAACAGAAGAAGAAGTGAAGCAGTGAAAATTTTAACTTAAATTCATCTTTTGTGGCAGAAATTGGGGTAATGTTTTGACGTGACACTTCCCTAGTGAATCTTGCCCTCTAAGAAGTGTATATTAGGAAGCTAGCCACATGGCCTCTTGACGGTTGAGACTTGCCATTAGCAAAGTCAGAGAGTTACCCTTTGTATACATTGTGTGAAAAATCAGAACATTTTATGTTAATCTGAAACACCAGAATAGGTCATAAATCTCCTACAGCTCTTACTTAGGCAGTATGTCTCCTCTAAGAAAGTGCATGAAAAATAAAACAAAATATATAGTTTTAATCAAGATTGCTTTTCTTTTCTGGCTTAATTTTTAATACAGAAATGAAAGAAGAAAAAGTAAAACTGAATTATTAAACAGGCCTTGCTATCTAAGAAGAAGGCAATTCAATCAGGCACATGGCAATACATATAGTGGCGTATAAAATTTATGGGTACTGGGAGTTCCCAGGCTCAATTACTGTAACCATTAAACCATGGCAGATTTAATGTATTTTATTTGTGGCTGCTGTTAAAGGATACAGTGCTAAAAATAGCTCGATGTCTTACACTGTGTTAACTTCATTTATATTTATGAGTAGCTTTACAAACCAGAGTCTTAATTTCAGGTAAGGGTCAGGGGTTAATACAGTGCAGGCAATAACATTTGGTAGGCTGGACTCATTAGCTCCAAAACTTGATTTCCACATGAATGCTGCAGCAAAAGAATGGAGGAAAGTGCAGGTTGGAGGTAGGGCCAGTATCACAGTGACCTGAACACGGCAGAAGGCTTCAGTCAGGGACTTACAACAGTCACTTCAGCTCCTCAGTTCTTTCTGGCCTGCAAAGAAACATAAAATATGGATCATAAATAAAAAGAGACATCATATTTTTGCCGCAACCTGAGTGTCATCACCTGACCCCAAAGACTCGAGCATTTCAACGAGGCTGTTTTCTGTACACCTGAAGACGTTCAAAATATACATATTAAAATGACATGTACCCTGAGTCCAGTGTGCACAACATGAATAAAACAACAGCACTGTTAATAGTTGAATCTTCATACATCCAATTTATATCAGATATGGAGAATTGCAATTGGTCTATTGGCGCCATTGTGCTGAAGGGGCAGTGATGGTATAATGGTATTTTTGCTGAACTAATATACCAGAGACGCAGTTTTGTGTTCTGTTGACTCGGGTTTGAATACTACCGCAGCAAATGCTGGCAAATGGGACTGGGATCTGATTCAGATGTCTTCTCAGCTTGGCTGAGTTAGTTCGAGGGGTCTACTGCCATGCTGCATGATTCTATGACTCTGTGGCTGATGGTGGAAATCAAACCAAAAAGAATACAGTATTCAATATTTAATGATGACCTTGAAACCATTGTTGATTTTTGTAAAAAAAAACACTCGGTTGTTTAGGAAACTTAGGGAAGGGAATTTGATATCCTTACCTGGTCTCCAGATCCTATCAAGAGATAACAAAGTGTAGAGCTGGATGAACGCAGCAGGCCAAGCAGCACCTGAGGAGCACAAAAGCTGACGTTTCGGGCCTAGACCCTTCAACAGAAAAGGGGGATGGCGAGAGGCTTCTGAAATACGTAGGGAGAGAGGGGGAGGTGGATCGAAGGTGGATTGTGGAAAAGATAGGTGGAGAGGAGACAGACAAGTTGAAGGGGCAGGGATGGAGCCTGTAGAGGTGAATATAGGTGGGGAGCAAGGGAGGGGATAGGTCAGTGCGGAGAGGATGGACAGGTCGAGGGGGGGCGGGATGAGATTAGGAGGTAGGGGATGGAGGTGCGACTTGAGGTGGGAGGAGGGGATAGGTGAGAGGAAGAATAGGTTAGGGAGGTGGAGTCGAGCTGGCCTGGTTTTGGGATGCAGTGGGGGGAGGGGAGATTTTGAAGCTTGTGAAATCCACATTGAAACCATTGGGCTGCAGGGTTCCCAAGCAGAATATGAGTTGCTGTTCCTGCAACCTTCGGGTCGCATCATTATGGCATTGCAGGAGGCCCATGATGGACATGTCGTCCAAGGAATAGGAGGGGGAGTTGAAATGGTTCGTGACTGGGAGGTGCAGTTGTTTATTGTGAACCAAGCGTAGGTTTTCTGCAAAGTGGTCCCCAAGCCTCCACTTGGTTTCCCCAATGTAGAGGAAGCCACACCGGGTAGAGTGGATACAGTATACTACATTGGCAGATGTGCAGGTGAGCATCTGCTGGATGTGGAAAGTCATCTTGGGGCCTGGGATGGGGGTGAGGTGGGAGGTGTGGGGGCAAGGGTAGCCCCATGCAGCTGCAGGGAAAGTGCTGGGTGTGGTGGGGTTCGATGGGAGTGTGGAGTGGACAAGGGAGTCCCAGAGAGAGTGGTCTCTCCGGAAGGCAGACAAGGGTGGGGATGGAAAAATGTCTTTGATGTTGGGATCGGAGGGTAGATTGCGGAAGTGTTGGAGGATGATGTTTTGTATACGGAGGTTGGTGGGGTGGTATGTGAGGATGAGGGGGATTCTCTTCTGGCAGTTATTGCGGGGACGGGGGTGTGAGGGATGAGTTGCGGGAAATGTGGGAGACATGGTCGAGGGCGTTCTCGACCACTGCGGGGGGATGTTGCGATCCTTGAAGAATGAGGATGTCTGGGATGTGCAGGAGTGGAATGCCTTGTCCTGGGAGCAGATGCGGTGGAGGTGAAGGAATTGGGAATAGGGGAAGGAATTTTTGCAGGAAATTGTGTGAGAGGAGGTGTATTCTAGGTAGCTGTGGGAGTCAGTGGGCTTGAAATGGATATTGGTTGCTAGGTAGTTGCCTGAGATGGAGACAGAGAGGTCCAGGAAAGTGAGGGATGTGTTGGAGATGGTCCAGGTGAACTTGAGGTTGGGGTGGAAGGTGTTGGTGAAGTGGATGAACTGTGCGAGCTCCTCTTGGGAGCTTAAGGTGGCACCGATGCAGTCATCAATGTAACGGAGGAAGAGGCATCCCCTACCTCCTAACCTCCTTCCCCCGCCCTTGACCTGTCTGGCCCCCCTGGACTGACCTATCCCCTCCCCAACACACCCCCCCCCCCCCCCACCCCCCACCTATACTCACCTCTCCAGGCTCCATCCCCGCCCCTTTAACTTGCCTGTCTCCTCTCCACCTATCTTCTCCTCTATCCACCTTCGATCCACCTCCCCCCTCCCTATTTATTTCAGAACCCTCTCCCCATCCCCTTTTTCTGATGAAGGACCTAGGCCTGAAACGTCAGCTTTTGTGCTCCTGAGATGCTGCTTGGCCTGCTGCGTTTATCCAGCTCCACACTTAGTTATCTCGGATTCTCCAGCATCTGCAGTTCCCATTACCTCTTTCCAGATCCTATCAATTTGGTTTACGCATCAATGTCCTATAAAATGACCTACAAAGCTACCTCGTTGCACTTAAGCCCCAAAGAAAACCCAGGGAATAAATGAAACAAGCTAGACCAACTGCTTTGATTATAGCACACATAATTGGGAAGGCTTTCTCTCACAGACTAAGCAAGCAACAACCTGAATTAGTCCTACTCGTCAAATCATATTTTACAGACAATGTCCCAGACACTACCATTACCATCTCTGGGCATGCCCTGTCACACCAGCAAGATAAAGTAGCACAAGTTGTGGCATAGTCATAAAGGAGTTGTTCTGCGTCTTCAAATTTGACACAGATTCCATGACATTTCATGGTATCAGGTCAAATATTAGCAAGGAAGCCATGTGTTGAATAGCAGATAATGCCTCTTCCTCACCTCTTGGTGCTGAGCAAAACTTGGAGAAGCTACTGAGGTTGGCAAAGGTATAGTGTGGAGATGGAGAGTGGGTGGAGGGCTTCAATGTTGATTCCCAAAAGCAACTGACCAAGCTGACTGTATCTTAAAGAACATTGAATGGGACTACACAGATAGTGAAGAAATAGCACAAGTGCCAGGCAATGGCCATCTCCAACACGAGAGAATCTAACCACTACTGTCCCCCACTCCCATCTTCCTTGACATTTTTAAAAATTCATTCATGGGATGAGGGCATCTCTGGCTAGGCCAGCATTTTTTTGCTCATCCCTCCTGACCCAGAGGGCAGTTAATAGTCAGCGAATTGCTGTGTGTCTGGAGTCACATGTAGGTCAAAATGGCAGTTTCCTTTTCTAAAGACCATTCGTGAACTAGGTCGGTTTTTCCTGGCAATTGATAATAGATTGATGGTTATCATTAGACCCTTAATTCCAAATATTTATTGAATTCAAATTCCACCATTTGGTATGGTGGGATTTGAACCTGCATCCCCAGAACATTACTTGGGTCTCTAGATTAACAGTCTAGTAGTACATATTAATGCCACTAGGCCATTGCATCCCCCTCTTTATTTAATGACATAATCATTGCTGAAGCCCCACTATCCATATCCTAAAGTTAACATGAATCAGAAACTTAGCTTGATCAGGCATATGAGCACTGTAGCTACAGGAACAAATCTGGACGAATTCTGAGTGAGTAACTCACCTCTTGTCTCCTCACAACCTGCCCTCCAGTTTCAAAGAAAAATCAGGAGTATGATCAAATATCTTTTACTTATTTGAATAAGTACAGTTTCAACAGTACTCAGGAAATTCAACAACATCAGAACAAAGCAGCTTAATCCTGTCCATCACCTCAAATTTACTTCCTTTACCACAGATGCAAAGCAGCAGTAGTATGTATCATGTATGAGATGCACCACAACATTAGCAGCACTTTCCAAGCTCTTAATCTTTAACATCTAGAAGAACGAGGGCAGCAGGTGCATAGGAACAGCACTACCTACAAGTTCCCGTCCAAGTCACTGACCACCCTGATTTGGAACTATATTACCATGTCTTCACTGCAGTTGTATCAAAACTCCAGGAACTTCCTTCCGATCAGCATTGTAGGAATTCTTTACAGCAAATGGATTGTAGTATTTCAAGAAGGTGGTTTGACATCCACTTTTTAAGTGCAATTAGCAGTGGTCAATAAATAGCTGCCTTGTCAATGATGTTCACATCTTAATTAAAGACAACTAGAAACTAAAAAAAACGTGTAAAGCAAGTTACTGAGTTGCTGTTATCAATTTAATACCAAGGCATGATCTATCCTTGACCTTGAAAGAGTGCCTGTGGTAGGGTTAAGCCAGAGACAGAAGATATTACTGTGGCAAAAATTAAACTGAGAATGGACATATAATTCAAACAAACAATTCTGAGACACAAAGACCATACATTGAGTTTCTCTCAGGAATACAGTCATACAGACATCTAATTGTTTTGAGGAGTGCATTCAGAGAAGAACTAGTTATTTGAAAGCCGCACAGCATAACAAGAAAACTGTTCAATTTAACTTTGGATTCAATTTCTCTTTACCCTGAAATTTAGATAAGAAATGAATGGTGTCCTTGTCAGAGATTCCCACATTCTATAAAATAATAATGTTAAAATCCTCTCCATGACAGACAATTTCTAGTGTTCCAAGATAGCTTTTCTATTTCATTTACCCTTACGTTTTGAACTTTGAATATGTTCAGTTGTGTTGAATACCATCTTATTTCTACCTGGTGAATTTCAATATAATGTGAACTTGCAGCATAGCAGTAGCCAAGGGGCTGGGTTCAGGTACCAGCTGCTCCAGAGTTGTGCAGTAACATCTCTCTGTTCAGGTTCATTGGGAACTATCTACAGTTTGCACTGATTAGAAATGGTCATGAACAGTCAGCACAAAAAGGAATACTTTATCACAAATGCTGGATATGCATCAAAATCAGAATTTATAGGTTGCAACAATAAACAAAAGTTATCAATTGCAATGTGGATTTATGATTAATCAATATCAATCAGATGATTAATACAAGAGAATCTCAAGCAATCAATTTCTGCTTACTGGTCTGCATAGTGCTGTAAAAATTGATGGGTATGTCAAGGCAAGCAATTATACCCAGAGTTTTCACATCTTCCCATTTGAAACACATATTCCCTTGACTTCTTCATTGGTTTTATCTCAGGGTTTATTTCCATTGAAATCTTTATTAGTTAAGAAAGCAAGTTAAGATCTTTCTCTTCTTCTTTTTTAAAAGGGATTTGCTGGTGTATTAGATTAGGAAAGTGAGAAAAATTCTCTAGGACTAGGATTTATTTCATTCCTGGTAATGAAAGTCGTGTCCTTCAAATGGTTATATGTGGATGGTGATCATGACACATTTTCAAATTACAATCTCTGAGCTAATACTGTTTGCACCTTGTTAATGTCAAAATGAGCAAATTAACTCTGGTGGTAGATTTACATTTATACAGATATCTAAAGTAAAACAGAGAGTGCAATTTTCTAAAGAAATCTATTTAGTAATGCCAGAAATCAAGACTAATACAAATTAGAATATTAGTTACTAACATCTTTATGCCTTCTATGATGTTAGCAATAATCATATTTAATTAATTAATACATTAATTAAAATAGCACAAATGCTCCATAAAATGTTAATTCAGGCAGCAGAGCTTAGAGTCATGGCTATCACTAAGGAGAAAGGTCTGAAGAGGGACCAATCAGCCTCATCAGATGGACTATATCCTGGAGTTCTGACAGGGATAGCTGAGGAGATTGTAAAGTCATTGGTGGTGATATTTCTGGGATCATTGGAGACAGGGAGGGTCCCAGATGACGGGAGAATGACTAATGTAACATCGAGTTTATGAAGGGAGGGAGGCAGAAGATGGGAAACTACAGGCCTGTTAGCCTGACCTCGGTCTTTGGTAAGATTTTAGAGTCCATTATTGAGGATGCGATTGTGGAGTACTTGGAATTACGATAAAATAGGGCTGAGTCGGCATGGCTTCATCGAGGAGCGGTGTCATCTGACAAAATCTGTTAGAATTCTTTGAGTAGGTAACTAACAAGTTAGACAAAGGAGAACCAATGGACATGATCTATTTGTTTTTCCAGAAACCTTTGACAAGGTGCCGCAGAGGGTGTTGGTGTATAAGATCAGAGCCTACAGTTTACAGAGGCAAAATACGACATAACTAGAGGATTGGCCGACTAGCAGAAGGCAGAGAGTGGGGATAAAGTGATCTTTTTCAGGATGGCAGCCATTAACTGGTAGGGTTTTGCAGGAGTCACAACTATTCACATTAACCATTAATGATCTGGGTGAAGAAACTGAGGGCATTGTTGCGAATTTTGCAAAATGATAGGTAGAGGACCAGGCAGCATTGAGGCGGTGGGATGGCTGCAGATGGACTTGGACAGGTTGGAAAAGTGTGTAAAGAAATGGCAGATGGAATACAGTGTGGGAAACTGTGAGGTTATGCAGTTTGGAAGGAAGTATAAAGACATAGTCTAGTTTCTATATGGAGAAAGGCTTCAGAAATCTGAAGCACAGAGGGACTTTGGAGTCTGAGATAAGAATTCTCTTAAAGTTAACAGGGATGTTCAGTTGGCAGTCAGGAAGGCAAATGCAATTGTAGCGTTCATTTCAAGATGGCTACAACACTAGAACAAGAATGTACTACTGAGACTGTATAAGACTCTGGTCAGATTACATTTGGAACATCTCATGATCAGTTTTGAGCCCCATGTCTAAGGAAGGATGTGCTGGCCTTGGAGGGGGTCCAGAGGATGTTAGCAAGAGATGATGGGCATATAATATGAGGATGGGTTGAGGACTCTGGGGCTGTACTCGATGGAGTTTAGAAGGATGAGAAAGGTCTTACTAGGCTTATAGATTACCGTGAGGCCTAAATAGGGTGGATACATAGAAGATGTTTCCACTAACAAAGAGAGACTAGGACCCAAGGATATAGCCTCAGAGTAAAGGGAAGGCACTTTAGAATTAAGATGAGGAGGGATTTCTTCAACCAGAGGGTGGTGAATCTGTGGAACTCGTTGCCATATTGTAGAGGCCAAGTCATTGAGTTAAGACAAAAATAGATAGATTCTTAGGCAGTCAGGGATCAAAGGTTAGGGGAGAAGGCAGAGAATGGGGTTGAGAAACTTACCAGCCATAATTGAAAGGTAGAGCAGACTCAATGGGCCTAAAGATCTAATTTTGCTCCTATATTTTCTGGTCTGCGAATTTAGCAATGGATGTTCTCTTTTCAATTCTAGCCTTTGTATTTATTTTGCTTTTATGATTGCCTTGTGACTGTGTTGTGTTGAAATTTGTCGTAAATTGTGCATTTGCACTCCAAGATCTCTTTGCTCCTCCATTATATTTAGGTTCTTATTTTCCAAATAATATATCAATTTCCCATTTTTCTAACTTAATAGTATATATTACTTCACAGCAAAGGAAAAATGGTTGTTGTTAGAGGTGATTGCTCTCATCTTGGGACACGGTTGCAGGAGTTCATAGAACATAGAGCATAGAACAATACAGCGCAGAACAGGGCCTTCAGCCCTCCATGTTGTGCTGACCTGTGAACTAATCTAAGCCCCTCCCCCCCACACTATCCCATCATTATCCATATGCTTATCCAAGGTCTGTTTAAATGCCCCTAATGTGGCTAAGTTAACTACATTGGCAGGCAGGGCGTTCCATGCCTTTACCACTCTCTGAGTGAAGAACCTGCCTCCGACATCTGTCTTAAATCTATCACCCCTCAATTTGTAGCTATGTCCCCTTGTACAAGCTGACCTCATCATCCTCGGAAAAAGACTCTTGCTGTCCACCCTATCTAATCCTCTGATCATCTTGTATGATGTCTTAAGCTCAATCATCTTGAATTGCTTTATCAGTGACTTTCTCTCCATCATAAGGTCAGAGTGTGGATGTTTGCTGATGATTGTGCAATGTGTCACATAATTCATGATTCACCAGATACTGAAGCTGTCTGTGCCCTTGTACAGCTGGACCCATTCAGGTTTCGGCTGACAAATGACAAAAGCATTGGCACTATACAAGTGCTATGTAATGATCATCCCTGATAAGAGAGGATTTAACTATCACCTCTTGACATTCAATGGCACTGGCATCTTTGAATCCTCTAGTATCACCATCCCAGAAGTTACCATTGACCAGGAGCTGAGCTGGCTGAACCATATAAATACTGTGGCTAAGTGTAGGCCAGAGGCTGGGAATTCTGCAATGAACAGTTCACCTCATGACCCTCCGTAACCTTTCCACTATCTCCAAGGCACAAGACAGAAGTGTGATGGAATACCATCCTCTTGTTCGGGTGGGTGCAATTCCAATGATAGTCGAAATGCTCAACACATCCAGACAATGCAGTCACTTTGTAGGCATTGCATCCTCCATGTTACACACTCACTCTCTCCAACACAAATGCACAATGACCATCTCCAAGATGCAGTGCAGTAGCACATTGAAACATATTCAGCAGCACTTTCCAAAGCTGCAACCCCTACAAGGACAAGGGCAGCACCACCTGCAAGTGCCCATGCACATACCATCCTGACTTGAAGCTATATCACAGTTTCTTCACTATCATTTGATCAAGATCATTGAAGTTCTTTCCTAATAGCACTGCTGGTGCACATATGCTGCAGCAATTCAAGAAGGCAGCGAGGTCAATATTTCATCGATGAATTAAAAGTATTTGATTCTATGTTGAAGGTCACTTGGCAATTATGTATCCTTTATCACCTTTATGAATGTCATCTTGTAACTTGTTACCCTTCTCACTACTGACTGTGCCTGGTGTCATCCACAGATTTAAGTATTGAGATTTTAATTCTGGTGCCTAAATTGCCATTATGGATTGTGAACAACATCGGTTCTAACACTGACCCATGTGGGATGCCACTTGTAACTTTCTGCCACTCTGAATAATTAATCATTACAGTTACTCTGTGTATTCTGGCTTCCTGCCAGTACACTGTCCCCTTGTTACTTGTCTCTGGATGCTACATGCTCTGACCTCATTCATTTGTCTAATTTGTGCTTTCCTTTGTAAATCTGGATATATTACATATATGTTAAACAATCTTTCTATTTTGAAATTCATGTTGACAATTCATTATTGTATCTTTGGCTTCTAGATGTTCTTCCATTTTCAACTCTCATAGACAATCTGTTATTGCTCCTACAATGGAGAGAAATCTTAAGGATCCCATATTGCCCTGAACATGTTCCATCTGCTTTCTTAAATATAACTATACTGTTGGCTATTCACTAAACTGCTGGCATCACACATTCCTTGAATGAATTATTTATTGTGTTTAATAATGTTTCTGCCATCTCTTTCTTAGATTGTTTAAAATTGCATCCAGATCACAGGTTTTATCCCTTCAGAATCTAGTTTGTTTATTTCATATCTTTTGTTTGGTTTAACTGCAGGTAAATAATTTCTAATCTCATTTTAAATGCCCTGTCCACCTGGTGTGTTACTGATAAGTACTGAAGCAAATAATTGTTTAATATTTTGCCACATCACCATCATGTATGTGATTTTATCCTAAGGGTCACATAATGGTCGTGTTCACATCCTGCTTTCCTTTGTTTATGTTCTTTGATGTTTTAATGTCTAGATTTTCCTTGGACTCTTTTTTAATTCTCCCTGTTTCTTTTCCACTGGTTTTGCCATCCTCTGCTGCAATGTATTTCTTTCTTACCTTCATTTTTACTGTATCTTTATTAATGCACAGTGTCTGCTGCTTTTTAATTTGCTCTTTTTTTAAGCAAAATGTATTTTGTCTCTGTTGATCATTTTTCAAGTATTTTAAATATTCTTATTTACCAACATTATTGTTCACCTTACTTTCACAAGGTCTATATTCTGCCTCTCAAAATCAGCCTTTTATCAAACTATTACCTCGGCTACTTTGTCATACTGATGTTCTTCTTAACTATAGTCTTAAACCACACGATGTTATAGTCACTACTGAGTAGACATTCCTCCGTTTTTAATGTCTCTAATTCCCTATTAGAAAATTCTGTAGAAGTTTTTTCCTTGCTGCACATCTTATATACTGGGTTGGGTAGGAATCCTGAACATTGTCAGAAATCTATCCCCTTATCTCCTCTTACCTATTTCTTCTGGCTTGTTAATTTCAAGATAGTGGTAAATCCCATGAATATAATTTCATATTTTTACTCATTTCTCTGATGCGTTTGGTCATTTTTTTCTTTCACCACCCTGCCACCACTAGGCAGTCTCTTGACAACTCTTGTTTATGTATTTCTATCCAAATGAGCTCTATTTCTGTCTTACTGTTGGTCACTTCTCTTATTTCTGCTACTATTGTATTATCTCTAACAAGCTCTGCTACTAAAGACTGGCTTTTACCTCCTCTATCTTTTCTAACAAAGTTATTCCTGCATTGTTTAGTTCCCAGTCTTTATATTTTTCTGCAGAAATGCCTCAAGTATCCTTATCATATCTAATTCCTGCAATGTATCATTGTCATGAGTTTCTGTGGTTCATTATGCTTGCTCACCCATTCTGAATAGCAATCTGCCTCACATTATTTCGGCATTTTTTTAAAACTCTCCTGTTCTGTAATGCTTTGTGACCCAATCACTTAGATCAGAGCTTGCCAGACCATAGGCTGCAATGCTCAACAGGATTATGATATGTAATGTTGCATTTGTCAGGTTTGACTGGAACATGAACTGAGTTTTGACAGCTGTGAGACCCAGTTTATGAGACCATAAGACCATAAGACATACGAGTGGAAGTAAGGCCATTTGGTCCATCAAGTCCACTCCACCATTTAAATCATGGCTGATGGGCATTTCAACTCCACTTCCCTGCACTCTCCCCGTAGCCCTTGATTCCTTCTGAGATCAACAATTTGAAGGCATCCAACGCCTCGGCCTCCACTGCACTCTGTGGCAATGAATTCCACAAGCCCACCACTCTCTGGCTGAAGAAATGTAGCCCCATTTCAGTTTTAAACTTACCCCGTCTAATTTTAAGGCTGTGCCCACGGCTCCTAGTCTCCCCGCCACTTCCTAGCATCCACCCCTTCTAAACCATACATGATCTTGTAAGTTTCTATTAGATCTCCCCTCAACCTTCTAAACTCTAATGAGTACAATCCCAGGATCCTTAGCCGTTCATCATACGTTAAACCTACCATTCTAGGAGTCATCCGTGTGAATCTCCGCTGGACACGCCCCAGGGCTAGTATGTCCTTCCTGAGGTGTGGGGCTCAAAATTGGACACAGTATTCTAAATGGGGCCTAACTAGAGCCTTATAAAGCCTCAGAAGCACATCGCTGCTTTTATATTCCAACCCTCTTGAGATAAACGACAACATTACATTTGCTTTCTTAATTATGGACTCCACCTGCAAGTTAACCTTTAGAGAATCCTGGACCAACACTCCCAGATCCCTTTGCACTTCTGATTTGTGAATTTTCTCACCATTTCAAAAATAGTCCATGCCTGTATTCTTTTTTCCAAAGTGCAAAACCTCACATTTACTCACTTTGAATATCATCAGCCATTTCCTGGACCACTCTCCTGAACTATCTAAATCTTTCTGCAGCTTCCCCACCTCCTCAGTACTACCTGCCTATCCACCTATCTTCGTATCATCAGCAAACTTCGCCAGAATGCCCCCAGTCCCTTCACCCTGATCATTAATGTATAAGGTGAACAGCTGTGGCCCCAACACTGAAGCCTGCAGGACACCACTCTTCACCGGTTGCCATTCCGAAAAAGAGCCTTTCATCCCAACTCTCTGCCTTCTATCAGACAGCCAATCCTCAATCCAAGCCAGTAGCTCACCTCGAACACCATGGGCCCTCACCTTGCTCAGCAGCCTCCCGTGAGGCACTGTATCAAAGGCTTTTTGGAAGTCTAGATGGATAACATCTACTGGGTTTCCCTGGTCTAACATACTTCAAAGAATTCTAACAGGTTTGTCAGGCACAACCTCCCCTTAGTAAAACCATGCTGACTTGTTCTAATCTGACCCTGCACTTCCAGGAATTTAGAAATCTTCATCCTTGACAATGGATTCTAGAATTTTACCAACTACTGAGGTTAGGCTAATCGGCCTATAATTTTCCATCTTTTGCCTTGATCCTTTCTTAAACAAGGGGTTTACAACAGCAATTTTCCAATCATCTGGGATTCTGAAGTTTTGTTGTTTGGGAGTGTGGCTATTGGTCTGGTCTCTGAGGCCTAATTACTACTGCAACATAGACGTTAAAAGCCAGGTGTTGCGCTTGGTTTGTAGAACTTAACACGTGTTCCCCCACCTACCATAGCCTTCCGTAGTTGAGCACATTCCCTACTATCCTATCTACTTCAGTTTCCACTTAGGCTTGTTTCATTTCAGGCCGATATCTCCATTTGTCCTATGTGACTGGGTGGGTGTTTGGTGGATGTGGGCAGTGACGTAGTGGTTATATCACTGGACCAATAATCCACAGCACCACATTAAATTTCAGGTAGTTGCCCTGGGAATAGGGTTCAAGTCCACCCAAGGCAGATTTAATTTTTAAAACATTAGTGTCATTGCACAAATTGACGATCATCATAAAAACCTGCCTGCTTCACTAAAGTTCTTTCCAGCAAGAATTCTATTGTCCTTGCCTGGTCTAGCCTACATGTGACTCCAAACCCGCAGCAATGTTGTTAATGCTTAACTGGCCTCTGAAATTGTGCAGCAAGTCATTCAGCCATATTAAAAAGACTATAAAGGCTATTGTAAGAAATGAAATCAGACTGGCCACCCAGTATTGACTTGAAACCTAGAAATGACAACAGCAAATCCCATCCCTATCACTTTGCAAAGTCTTCCTTGCTAATATCAGGGGGCTTGTGCCAAAATTGGCAGATTTGTATCACATACTAACCTAGCAACCATCCCACCATTGGTGTTGGTTAAATGATACAGAGTCAAGAAAGAGATATGCCAGAAGTTCTCAGTATTGACGACTGACCCATGAAGTCTCATGGCATCAGGTTAAAAATGGACAAAGAGAAGCCTTCTTGTTTTATAATCTACTACTCCATTCCCAATGGCTGGTGAATCACTGGGCCTCCTTATTGAGCCTGACATGGGGAGGAAGAACTAATGGTTGTCAAGGATGCAAAATGCGTTCTTTAATGTCCATCACCAAGAGTAATTCAATAGAATTACTACTGACTGAGCTGCTTGAGTACTAACTTGATGAGAAAATGTGCTCATGGAGAGAAATTGTTACTGAAACTCTCCAAAATTGAGACAGCAGATTTTTTACTCAAACTGACCCCAACATTTCTCCTGATTCTCATAACAAAATGAAAGGAAAACATGTCAAGGATGGAATGTTACATTTTACACCTCCCTGTTTGGCTTTCTCTCCAGGACTTTGGTTCAGTTCCTGTTTAGTTGCATCAGTGCAGCTCCTCCCAGTCTCACTATCAGTATTCCTTGAAAACGAACCTTACTTTTTTCAACAATTAGCTATGTTTTAAATCTTGATCCACTTGTCTCTTTATCAGTTCAGACATGGCCTGGCTGTGATACAGAGTATTACTCTTGAAGTCTTGTTTGTCAATTTGGTCACTAACTCTTGTAATTCTCTCAAGCAGTACCTCTTCCCTATTTCTTGCTAAGAAGTTTGATCCACATGTACCCTCGTAACAGAATTTCTAACCTCCCTTCCTTCCTGCTTAACCAGATGGGCAGCACATCGTTTTGAAATCCAAACTGCTGCTTCTGAAAACAGTCACCTGCACTTGTAAGTGGAATACCATAGAGATCAGTAACAGCTCACCGTTATTTGCAATATATGCTACAAGACTTGAACAAGAAAAGTTAATGTACAACAACCAAGTTTGTGGATGAAACAAAAGTAGGTGTGAACACAAGTAGTGAGGATATGACAAAGAATCTGCAGAGGAATATAAACAGGTTTGGTGAGAGCAAAAGACAGGGCAAAACTTTGACAAATGTAATATAAAGTGGAGAAAGATAAGGTTACGCATTTTGGTAGGAAGAATAGAGGAGGTGAATATTAGTCAATACAGCGAGGAGCTGGAGGAACGCAGCAGTATCAGAGGAGCAGGGGAGTTGACGTTTAGAGTCAGGACCCTTCATCAGGCCTGGGGAGGGAGAAGGGAGCTGTAATATCCCCAGGCAGAATATGAGATGTTGCTCCTCCAGTTTGGATGTGGCTTCATTGTGGCACTGGAGGAGACCCAGGATGGACATGTCACCCAGGGAGTGGGAAGGAGAGTTAAAAAGGTTGGCACCCAGGAGGGGTTTTGATTACTGTGTACAGAGTGCAGGTGCTCCGCTAATCGGCCACTGACTCTGCGCTTGGTCTCACCAATGTAGAGTAGGCCACATCGGGAGCAACGGATACAGTAGACTGGGTTGGAGGATGTACAGGTGAACACCTGTCAGATTTGGAAAATTTGTTTTGGGCCTTGGATGGAGGTAAGGGGTGAGGTGTGGGGGCAGATGCAGTGCTTCCTGTGGTTGCAGGGAAAGGTGCCGGGGACGGTGGGGTTATTGGGGAGTGTGGAGCAGAAAGGGTGCCAGGGAAACAGCTGCCTCTATGTAAAGCAGATAGGGGTGTGGAGGGAAATTTTTCTTTGGTGGTGGGTCGGATTGTAGGCGGCAAAAGTGGTGGAGAATGATACACTTGATGCAGATGTTCGTGGGACGGTATGTGAGGTCAGGGGGATTCCGTCTTCATTTTTGTTGGGGGGGGGCTTTGAGGACAGAAGAGCGGGAAATGCAAGAGATGTGTTTGAGGGCATTTTGGGTCAATAGAGGGGGGATGTTGTGGTCCTTGAAATAGGAGGAAATCTGAGATGTCCAGGAGAGGAATGTTCTATCTTGGGAGCAGACGCGGCAGATGTGGAGGAATTGGGAGTAAGGAATCGCATTCTTGCAGGAGGGTGGGTAACAGGATGTGTAGTCCAGGTAGCTATGGGAGTCAGTGGGTTTGAAATAGATATCAGTACTGAGATGATTACTGGAGACAGAGATGGAGAGGTTCAGGAGGGGAGGGTGGTATTGGAGATGGTCCAGGTGAATTTGAGATTGGGGTGAAAGGTATTGATAAAGTTGATGAACTGTTCAAGCTCTTCATGGGACCATGAGGCAGCACCTATACAGCCATCAATGTCGCAGAGGAAGAGGTGAGGGATGGTGCCAGTGGAACAATGGAAGAGGACTGTTCGATGTATCCTATGAAAATACAGGAATTGCTCATTCCTTTGGTTTGTAGGAAGTGGGATGAGTTAAAGTAGATGTTGTTCAGGGTAAGGACAAGTTTGGTTAAGCGGATGAGGGTGTCAGTGGAGGGGGAGTGGTTGGGCATTTGGGAGGGGAAGAAGCGGAGAGCTTTTAGGCCATCTGTGTGGGGGATACAAGTGTACAGGGATTGGATGACAATAGTGAAGATGAGATTTTGGTGGCTGGCGAATCGGAAGTCTTGGAGGAGGTGGAGCGCTTGGATAGTGTCCCGAACATAAGTGGGGAGTTCCTAGACCAAGAGGGGAAAAGACAGGGTTAAGTGGAGATGAGTTCAGTGGGGCACGAGCAGGCAGAGACAATGGATCAACCACGGCAGTCAGATTTGTGGATTTTGGGAAGGAGATAGAAACAGGCGGTGCAGGTTGGAGAATGATGAGGTTGGAGGCTGTGAGTGGGAGTCACCTGAGGTGACAGATGGTCTTTGGTGATAAAGGGTGGGGTCGTAATCGAGGGGGCAATAGGAGGTAGCAGGCATCAGAGAGTTGGCACCTGGCCTCCTCGATGTAGAGGTTAGTGCATGATACCACTACTGTGGCTCCCTTATGCCCGAGTTTGATGATGAGGTTCGGGCCGGAGCAGAGGGAGCAGAGGGCTGCACTTTCTGTGGGGGAGAGGTTGGAGTGAGTGAGAGGGGTGGAGAAGTTGAGGCGATCGATGGTGTGACAGCAGTTGGAGATGATGAGGAAGGGTAAGAGGCCATGGGGTGGTGTCCAGGAGGATGGGGCTTGTTGGAGGTGGGAGAAGGGGTCAGCAAAGAGCCTGCAGCCTCACTCTGTGTTGACTCTGGCTCCAACTTCTGCAGTTCATGGTGTCTCTGAGCTGAATATTATTTACATGGGGAAAGCCTACAGAAAGCTACAAAACAGAAGGATTTGGAGAGATCTCTCCATGAATCGCAAACACTCAGCATCCAGGTTCTGTGAGTAATAGGGAAGGTAAATGGAATTTTGGCCTTTATTTCAAATCAGAATGGAATGTAAAAGTTGCTAGATTTTGCTAAACCTGTATGGGGCACTAATGAGACTGCAGCTGGAAGACTGTGAACAGTTTTGAGTCTCATGTAAAGAAAGACATTGGAGGTGGCCCAGAGAGAGTTCACTAGGCTGATTCTGAGCTTGGAGGGGCTGTCATATGAGGATACATTGTGTAGATTAGGACTGTTCTTATTGGAATACAGAAGAATGAGAGGTGACATTGTTGCAATGTTCTTAGGAAACTTGACATGAAATATGGAAAGACTGTTTCTCCTAGTAGGAGGCCCCAGGGTGAGCAGACATAATCTCAGATTAATGTGTCATCCATTTAAACTGAGATGAGGAGGAATTCCTTCCCTTCAAGGATCATAGATCTGCATAGCTATTTACTGCAGAGAGAGCTGTAGAGCTCGAGTCCGTCAGGATATTCTAAGCTGACACATATTTTTATTCAGTAAGGGAATCAAGGGTTCTGGGGAAAAGGCAGGAAAGTGGTATTTAGGGTTATCAAATCAGGTATGATCTAACTGAATGGCAGAGCAGGTTTGATGGACTGAGTGGCCGACTTCTGCTGCTACTGCTTATGGCCCATTACCATAAAAGCAGAAAACCTGATTACTTGCACTTTTCAAATCTCCTCTTCCTCCCCATCGAAGTCCCCATTCTTTGACAGTTTTCCTTACCATAATGCCTTGTGTTGTATTGTGGCTGATCTCTCTACACATATTGTCCACACAAATAGTGAGTGCAGCATACCAATTGGATAGTGTTGCTGACTTTCATTGCTAACTTGACCCTTAAACATCATATCTTCCTGATCCAGAGTCTGTGCTTTTCTCTAAGCTGTGGCTAAATTCTGGATAAAACAATTGAAAAATTCCTCGTTTTCACCTATGTTTCAAAATGTCATAGACGTCACACTGCAGCTCAATGATCCTGAGCAAGAGTGACACAACAGAAAGATATTTTCTGCACGTTTGGGAATCTGGGATGGTTTCACCGTCCAAAACCACCCACACACATCACTCTGAACATAAAGAATGCCTTCAGTCTCTTGGTGTGTTTCTTTTCCACTTGTTTATTCATTGCCTTAACAAAAAATCAAATTTATTACATTTTATTTAGCCAATTCCTTTATCTTCAGCATTGCTCATTCATGCTCACCATGAGAACTCTTTCACATTTTCACTTGCATGTCCTTATTGGGCTGTTTTACCAGCTTTCCTGCTGTAAAAAGCTACATAATAAATCATTTTTGTTCATTTTAACACGCAGTTAGGAAGATGTATGTCCCCCGGGAAGTTAAAACCTAAGTTGATTGAAGTGAATTAAGCATGAATTATTCATACATTTATATCCTGTTTCATTTCGAACTTTCTTAAAAGAAAATTCTTTCAGAATTCATCAGCTTTAATTCATCTTTGAAACTGTGAGAATATTAAAGGTTTATTAAAGAAGTATAAAACCAAGAATGGCTGATGCTGGAGATCTCAAAACAAAAGCAAAAATTGCTGGTGAAACTCAGCAGGCCTGGCAGCATCTGTGGGAAAAAAAAGCAGAGTTAATGTTTCAAATCCTGTGACTCTTCAACAGAACTGGCTGGAGCCCTGACAGGAAGCAGGGTGTGAGGATTTATTGTTCAGGTAAGTGTGGGAGTTGATGGATTTATAATGGACATTAGTGGCAAGCCTATCTCCAGAAATGGAAAACAAAGATATTGAGGAAGAGAAGGGGGGAGGCAGAGATAGATAAGTGAAGGTGAGAGCAAGGTGAAGCACCGATGAAGTCATTAATATCCTTTAAAAGTTGTGGATGTGGGACAAGCAAGATTGGAACGAGGAATGTTCCATACATCTCACAAAGAGACAGGCAGAACTATGGCCCATGCGGGTACCTATGGCCATACTTTTGACCTGAAAGCAAAAACAGTTCAAGAAGAAGCTTTGAAAATAAGGATGAGTTTTACTAGGCAGAGGAAGGTGATGGTGGATGGGGACGGTTCAGGCCTTTTTTTGAGGAGGAAGGGGAGACCCCTGAGAACATTCTGTTGGGGGATAGACGTGTAAAGGGATTGAATGTCTATGGTAAAGAAGACGTGGCTGGAGCTTGCAGACTGGACATTTTGAAACTGACATAAAGTGTCAGAAGAACTGCGCATGTAAGTGAAAAGGGATTGGACAGGGGAGTAAAAAGAAATCAAGTTGAGGTGGGAACAGGCAGAAACAATGGTTCTGCCTGGGCAGACCTGCTTGTGAATTTTGGGAAAGAGATAGAAGCGGCCTGTATGTGTTGGGGGTCTGTGAGCTGGAAAGCTTTCAGGGGGCAATCCCAATACGAGATGAAGTTGGTGTTAGTCATGGTCACAAGAGACTAGGATTCGATGGTGGGGTCATGGTCCAGAGGGAGAGAGAGGAGGTGTTTGAGAGCTGGCGCTCAGCCTCCTCAATCTAAAGGTCAGTACGCCAAACAACAACAGCACCACCTTTGTCGGCAGGCTTACTTACAAATTCAGAGATGGATCTGAGAGCAGGAATACAGCCAGTTCAGGGGAGATAGGTTTCAATGGGTAAGGGGGCGGTGGGGAGGTGGGCAAAGATATTAAGGGAGGCAACATGCATCAACGGTTCTCAATGAACAGGCCAAGTACAGGTAAAAGGCCAGATGGAGGGGTCCAGGTGGAGAGAGCATGCTGGACGTGGGTGAAGGATCTGTAGGAATGAGAGGACACCTGTCCACAGAAATGGGCACAGAAGTGGAGGTGACGGAGAAAGAGTTCAATGTCATATCATGCCCGAAATTCATTGTGATAGGGACACTGAGGATATAAAACTAAGACCTTCTCTGCATCAAAGAGCAGATCAGAAGTGATAGTGATGCAGCAGTGATGGAGAAAAAGGTTGAGAGTGTGGAAATGGCAGCGCACTGAGTGTGGATCTCAAGATGCAGTGTGAACTGCCATCTGAAGAATGTCCAACATCATGGAGATGCCTGTGATCCTGGGTAGCTTCAAAACATGAAGGATGAAACTTCTATCAGAATCCATGTGGAGTGAATCTGAGCCAGAGGTAGTCACTGTGGAAAGAAGTTTTGGCAAAGATTTTGTCAAATACTAGGAGAGAAACCAAAAATAATAATGGTGACGAAGCAAGATTAAAATGGAAACCCTGGTGGAGAGACGAACAGAACTTCTTCAAGATTAGCATTCATCAGAACTGCTCCTATGAAGGGTCACTGGCCTTGAAATGATAACTCTACTTTCTCCCCAACAGATCAAGCCAGACTTTCTGAGATTCACCAGCTATTTTTGTATTTTTGTTTATTAATGTAGGTTGGGGAGGTGTGGAAAGGATGGCATTAAATTATTTTAGCTCATTCCTCCAACAAATTTTCTCCTATTGTTCCGCCATGTAATCCAATTCCACTAATATCACTACCAAAAGTTCCTTCTCCCTGTATGAGCTTTAGAATAATTTTTGATAGGCCTCAATGTGACACATGACTGTCCAAGTCAGGGACTGATTCCTTTGAGCCACTGAAGTGGTATTAATCACCTATTTTTTCTACTTGTATCCAGTGACCCACTGTCATCATGCATAGCCCTTATATTTTAATTAATGCTTCCTAATGGTCAAAAGTTTTAAGAGGGATTATCCCCCCCCCCAACTCTTTGTACTGCAGGAGCTTCATTGTCATAAGCTTAAAAATATTGACCAATTACTTTACTACACTTCAACTAGTCAGAAAAAAGACATCAACTTAGTGTCATTATTGTTACTCAGGCAGAAAATGGCTAAATCATCACAGGCCATGGATCAAAACTACGGCATTCATATCTTCATGCTTGATTTTCAGTGAACACATTTATCGACTGCGCACAAAGGGGCTATAACTGATGTTTCATAATATGTTGTTTTAAAATTCAGCCTGCATAATTCGACTGAGTAGAGAACAGGACCTCTGAGGTTCAGTTCTTGAATTAATAATTTATTGCACCTTAGGCATTACAAGAAAACTAGAACGATGATAATGTAATTGAAATTCAGCGGTGCCTGGTCATTGTTTTTTGAGCATTCTGTACATTTGTTATGCACTGAACAGATGTCACAGCATAATGCAACACTGTTGTGGTGGGTGGAGGAGGGGGAATTCGTTTGTTGGGGTGACGTAGGAAATTGAATAGCTGGAGTCATTTCTAACAGCAAAGTTATTACAGGCATCTTCACCAAGTATCGTCTGAAAAATATCGGTGCTCCTTCTTGAAGATGGGGTTTCACTCTGCTTCAAACAGGGGACCACACTTTCAATGAAGTTACTGCAACAGATTGGGAACAGTTCGGTGAACATTGCAAGGTGTCCTCTCAGCTCACAACCATCTCCAGATGTTCAAATAAAAGCAAACCAGAGCAGATTCTGAAATTCCAAAACAAATGTAGAAGATGCTGGATAAACTCAGCGGGTCTGGCAGCAGCTGTGGTGACAGAAACAGGGTTAACATTTCAAATGCAACATGAATCTTCAGGACTGAAAGTTCAGTAAGACAAGAGTAGGTCAACTTCAAATTGGTTACTTTATGCTTTAAATAACACCAGAGTAGGGTGCCCCTCATGCTAATGAATACATGGATTAATGAGAACGGATAGTATAGGTACTCAGTGAACATTTGGAGGCAAAGTTTGAGAAATGTGCATCGTATGAGCCAGAGATGTTGAATATCCTTGCTACTCACATTATCTATGCCCTCATGATATTAGAAAACTCTATAAGATCAACTCTCAACCTCCTATGTTCCAGTGAGAAACATTCCAGCCTATCCAGCGTAAAAGGTTTTAGAGTAGATTTGTAGCTCAGGTTGTGAATGTTAAGACCATAAGACGTAGGAGCAGAACTGAGGCCATTCGGTCCATCGAGTCTGCTCCGCCATTCAATTATGGCAGATAAGTTCCTCAACCCCATTCTCCTGCATTCTCTCCGTAATGCTTGATCATCAAGAATCTACCTATCACAGCCTTAAATGTACTCAATGACTGGCCTCCACAGCCTTCTGCAGCAGTGAGTTCCATAGATTTACCACTCTCTGGATAAAAAAGTTTCTCCTTATCTCAGTTCTTAAATGTCTTCCCTTTACTTTAATGCTGTGCCCTCAGGTCCTAGTCTCTCCTACCAATGGAAGCATCTTCCCAACATCCACTTTGCCCAGGCTGTTCAATATTCTGTAAATTTCAATTAGATTCTCCCTCATCCTTCTAAACTCCAATAAGTATAATCCCAGAGACCTCAAACGTTCCTCATGTGTTAAACCTTCCATTCCAGGGACCATTCTTGTGAACCTCCACTGAACCCACTTCAGGGCCAGTACATCCTTCCTGAGATATGGGGCCCAAAACTGACACAATACTCCAAATGTGGCCTGACCAGAGCCTTATAAAGCTTCAGGAGTACATCCCTGCTTTTATATTCAAGTCCTCTCAAAATAAATGCCAACATTGCAGATGTTGTAGTTGGTTGGTCACCGAGCTCGTTTGTTGTTTCGCAGATGTTCCATTGCCCTATTAGGTAACATCATCAGTGCAGCCTCTGAAGACGCGCCATTGTGTTTTCCCGCCTGGTACTTAAACTTAGGAGTCCGTGGAGCTGAATAACCTCATTTCCGGTATTCCTTTGCAGTGGTTGATGGTATTCCTTGTCCACGTGGATTGAGATGAGTGAGTATTGGTCGTGACTTTTTGCAACCAAATGGTGATCGTGTGCCCTTGTTGTTAATTTCCTTCCTGTTTGTCCGATGTAGTGTTTGTCACAGTCTTTGCAGGGAATCTTGTCTATGACATTAATCCTGCCTAAGTGGGTAGTGGGTCTTTGGTTCGGGTGAGCAGTTGGAATAGGGTTGCTGTGGTTTTGTGTGCTATTCTGATGCCCAGTGGTTGTAGGAGTCTTGTGGTCAGTTCCGATGTGTTCCTGATGTAAGGGAGCACGATGAGTGTGTTGGGGCATGTAGTATCTTTCTGGTGTCGTTCATGTAATAGGCAACTTCTGACCCAGTTTGTCGGGTATCCATTAACTTTGAATATCTGGAGGAGGTATTCTTCTTCTTCTCAGCATAGCTCTGTGCTGTGCAATATGTTGTTGCCCGTTTAAATAATGTTCTCACGCAACTTCATTTGTATGTGTTAGGGTGGTTGCTGTTAAAACTCAGTACTTGGTCAGGGTAATGAAACGTCTGTGAAACAATGAACCAGCTCAGCGGGCCAACCAACTACAACTAACCAGCTTATTTTAACAACTCAAACACTCCATTCCTGGCAACATCCTGGTAAACATTTTCTGAAACTTGTCCAATTTAATGATAAGCTTCCAATAGCGGGGCAACTAGAACTGCAAATGGTACTCCAAAAGAGGCCTCACCAACATCCTGTACAACCTCAACATGAAGTCCAAACTCCAATCCTCAAAGGTCTAAGCAATGAAGGCAAGTGTGCTAAATGCCTTCTTAACCACTCTGTCTGCCTTTGATGCAAACTTCAAAGAATTATGTACCTGAAACCCTAGGTCTCTCTATTCTAGAACAATACAAAGGCCCTACCCTTGTTTGTTTTACCAAAATACAACACCTTGCATTTATCCAAATTAAATTACATCTGCCACTCCTCAGCCCATTGACCCAATTGATTAAAATCTCTTTGTAATCTTAGATAACCTTCAATTTTGACGTGAATTTTGGTGTCATCTGCAAACTTACTAACCATGCCTCCTCTATTCTTGAATCGTTTATATAAATAACAAATGAAAGTGGACACAGTACCGATCCCTGTGGAACACTGCTGGTCACTGGCCTCTAATCCGAAAAGTAATCCTCCACCACCAACCTCAGCTTCCTACTGTCAAGACAATTTTGTATCCAATTAACAAGCTCTCTTTGAATCCCATGTGATCTAATTTTGTTAGTTAGTCTACCATCTGGAACATTGTCAAAGGCTTTATTAAAATCCATTTAAGCAACATCTACCGCTCTGCCCTCACCTATCCTCTTGGTTACTTCGTCAACGAACTCAAGTTTGTGAGATATGAATTCCCTCAAGCAAAACCATGCTGACTATTCCTAATCAGTCCTTGCCTTTCCAAATGCACAAGTAGAGGCTGTAGCATGCTCCTTACCATTCTAGTGGCTTTGGGGCATCTCTAGCTCTGATACCAAATGTGTGAGAATTCTCCAATCATGGTCAGGATCTATTTGGTTAGCATTATGAAAATAAACAAAAATGGGAATGGTTCTATAATGTAGGCCATGTTTAGGAAAGGAAACAGGAGAGCAATCTTGACTTAGCGAGTTAGAAAACTCAGACACCAGCTTCCTGTAGATCAAATAAAATTAATGAATTTGACTTGATAGTTATTACGAACATGTGGTTGCAATGTAACTGAGAATGGGAATTCAAAATTCAAAAGAATTTGATGTTCTGGAAGAATAAGGAGAAAAAGGAAAAGGAGGTCTGGTGGGTTTGTTAATAAAGGAAGGTATCAGTGTGTGGTGTGTTGTGAAATAAGTGTAATCGATCGTAATGTAGAATCAAATTGGGTACAGCGAAGGAAAGACATCATGGGTGGAAGTCATCTGTAGGTCCCTGAAAAGTTCCCTCACTGCAGGATAAAGTACAAATTGGAAAATAATGAAAATACGTAAGAAGTGCTCTACAATTTTCTTCAGTATTTCAATGTACACATTGGCTTTACAGTCAAATGGTCAAAGGTAACATGGAAGAAAAATTTGTAGAGTATATCAGAGATTGTTTCTTAGAGCAGTGCATAGCGGAACTTAGAGCAGGGCATAGGCTATTTTAGATCTACTAATATGTAATGGGATAGGATTAATAAGAGATCTTGTAGTTAAGGATCCTCAAGAAAATTGTAATCGCAACATGGTGGAATTTATATTCAGTTTGAGGGACAACAACTCAGATCTCAAACCAGCATCCTTAACTAGCAACCAGAACCTTAACCAAGGCGAATTAGAGAGACACGAAGACCAAGTTGTCTAAAGTAAGCCTGGGGAGCTAAGGGGGAAGTTAGTGGATGGGCAATGGCAGACATTTATGCAGACATTTTGTAAAATTTGTTCCAGAATGAAAGAGGAACTGGATAAGAAGGATAAATGTCACATAGTTAACAGATACAGTCATAAGGAGCATCCAATCAAAAACTTATGCATATGAGAATGGCAAAAAGTAGCAGTAGGCAGAGAACTGGGCATTTCTTAATAAACTGAATTGATTATGAAAGTACATTAGAAAGAATTATTAAAACAAACAGGGAAGTGGTCTCCAGGTGTATAAAAAAATGCTAAAGGATGTGTAAGATGGTTGGGGGCTGCAACTGAGGAATTAATGAGCGACAGGGAAATGGCAGAAAATTTAAGCCAATATTTTTCACCAGCCCTCATGGTAGAGGAAACTATAAATATCCCAAATATAACAGATAAGCAAGGTACAAATGGGAGGAAAGATCTTTTAATAATCTCTATCATGAAGTATAAAGTATTTGACAAACTAATGGGAGTACAGGCAGAAAACGTCGCCAAAAGCTAATGTTTTTCATGGAAGTGACTGCGAAATAGCACAGACATTGGTTGAAATACTCCAGAACTTACTAGATTTTAGGTGGGATCCAGTGAATATGATGTCAAAATGACGTCAAGCTTCCATTGCTTGCCACTTCACCATATGATAATGTTCTCTGGCTAACATTTCAGTCTCAGACTTGCTGTAGTGTTCCAGTGTAGCTCAGCACAAACTGGAAGAACAGCATCTCATTTCCCACTTCAGGACCCTGTGGCATTCATGGCTCAATTTCGAACATTTCATTCCATGTCCCTTAGAGACCCCCATACCCAAGACCCTGTCATGACACAGGCCACTTTCAGCATAGCCATACTATTTTCATCTGCTTATGATCCCGATTGTCCAGTTTCTTTCTGCCTTGGCTCATGACCAGCTATCCCTTTGTCTGCCTGTCTTTCAGCCTGTGTGGGCTCTATCTCCACTTATCCACTCACACTCTGCCTGACCCCACCAGCCCACCGCCATCTTCAGAATGTATATCGTATTCCCATAGCTACAATCAGGTCTGAAAAAGGGTTACTGGACTCAAAACATTTGTTCTGTTTTCTCTCCACAGATGCTGCCAGATCTGCTGAGTTTCTCCAAGAAGTTCTGTTTTTGCAAATGCAATGCTCCTGCTCGAAATAGGAGGGAGACAGAAGGAATCTGCAAGGGGGTATAGATGGGTTGTGTGAGTGGTGAAAAACTTGGCAGGAAATATGAAGTCATGTACTTTGGTGCGTGAATCAAAAGGCAGTGTGTTATTTAAATGGGGAGACACTCCAACAAGTGCAGCACAAACGGATTTGGGTGTTCTTGTAAATGAAATATGACATGTTAGAATGCAGCAAGTAATTAAGAAGGCAGAAGGAATTTTGTCCTTTATTGGTAGGGAGTTGGAGTTTAAAAATACTGGCATCTTGTTACAATGAATAGAGTGTTAGTGAAGCAATACTGTGTAATGTCTTGGCCCTTGTAATTAGGAAAGGCTGTATTGCAGTGGATAAGATTGACTAAAATAAAACAAAGAACTACAAATCCTGGAGATCTGAAACAAAAAGAAATCGCTGGTGAAGCTCAGCAGGTCTGACACAATCAGTAGGCAGAAAGCCAAGTTCACGTTTTACGCCCAGTGACTTTACAAAGTGGATTCAAAGTGTTAATTCTGCTTTCTCCCCACAGATGCTGCTAGAACTGTTGAGTATCACCAACAGTTTCTGTTTTTGTGCTTAGGCGATTGAGTAGGCCAATTTCTGGGATGAAGGTATGGACTTATCAAGATTGAGTAAACAGCTTAGGCTTTTATTTATTAAAGTTAACAGAACGAGGGATGATCTGAATGAAACATGTAGGGTTCTGGGAGGGACTGACTCATTAGATGTTGAAATGACTTTCCACTAGTGGGGGAAATCTCAAACTAGAGAACCTCATTCTTTTTTCATTTGTTCATCAGTGGTCTCTTGCAGACAAGGATGACTCTCTTTCATTCTCAGGGTGAGTGTACAGGTGGCTGTACGGGCCAATAGGGCTGCCACAGTCTCTGTAACACTTGGAGCAGGTGTTGGTCACAGGCAGCGGTAGGTGTGACAACACACTCCTTTTGCTGTTTTTGCCTGGCTTCCCTTTTTTTTCCCGATTGCAAGTCACAAGGTGCTTGACGCCTTCCTGCATGTTCCTCCTCCACTCTGGCACCAGTGATTTCCAGGTGTCCATGGGAATGTCATGCTTTGCCAGTGAAGCCTTGACGGTATCACTGAAGCGCATCCTTTGTCTAGCTGGGACTGGCCTGCCGTTTTGAAGCTGGGAGTAGAGTCCCTGCTTGCGGAGTCTCATGTTGATGTTGGCCTAGTCAAGGATGCTGGTGTTGGTGCGTCCTTCTTCCCAGCAGATTCTTAAGGTCTTGCGCAGGCAGGTAACATTGGTGGTACTGCTCCAGTGCCTTGAGGCGGCTGCTGTAGACTATCCATGTTCCAGAGCCACATAGGAGGACAGGAACCACCACAGCTCTGAAAACCATGACCTTGGTGTTGAATATGACATTGTAGATTTTTGAAATGTTGGAGAGTTGAGAGCTATGAGGAGCTGACATGGTAGAACATAGAACAATGAACTGTATAACACAGTACAGGCCCTTTGGGCCATAATGTTGTGCCGACCTATTATCCTACTAAGATCAAACTACCCTGCATAACCTACATTTAGAAGAGAGTTTAAAGAGTTATAGGCTGGGGCAGATCAGTAGATCTTATACAATATCAGGGAAGGCTTAAGATGCCGATGGCCTACCGCTGCCCCTAATTCTCATGTTCTAAGGTGCACAATAGAATTTTCTTGATCAGTAAATTACCAGCAAGGGGACTACTAGGCCTAATTTTGGGAAGTAAATTGGGGAGGGCAGAGTTTGTTTCAGTTTGGGGCTAAACATTTGGGAAACAACAATCATGATATCATTAGGTCCTGAGTAATGATGAAAAACACAAGGAAGAATCACATGAGAAAAATAGTCAGCTGGATGAGGGCTAAGCCCAGTAAGTTGAGAACCAATCTAGTCCATGTGGTTTGGAATCAAAGATTGGCAGATAATGCATCAAATTAACAAGGGAAGATATATGATGAGGAGATACTTCAGGCATACAGAATAGAAACATTAAGGCTTAAAGGAAGTGCACCTAAAACAAGATGATTATTATTACAGACATTAAAATGAAATGTAGAGGAGGCCTATGAGAGAGGTCAGGTTCATAATTGAATCACAACCAAGCTGAGTACAAAAGATATCGGGGTAATGACAAATGAAGTAAAAACATTGTATAACACTAGATTAGGGCAGAGCAAAAGGACAGTCAAAGAAAGGATGATACCAATTAAGGACTGAAAGATTTCCTGATGGAGAGTGAAGATAAGGATGAAGCATTAAATGAGAACTTTGAATCTGGCTTCAATAGAGGAGAGTTTGCTGCCAATGTCATAGGAAAGGAGAAGGTAATTGAGATCTTAGGATAAGATTAGGTGGAATTGACACATCCTAAGTCACTGAGGGTTTAAAGAAAGGAAATTGCAGAGGTCTTAGCCACAATTTTCTAATCTCGCTTAGATTTCAGAGCAGAAGCAGAGTATTGAAGGATTACAAACGTTACTGACTTGCTAAAAGAGGGGAATAGATTAACTCAGCAATTATAGACCCAAAAGGCTAACATCATTGGTGGAAAAGCATCTGGAGATATTGATCTAGGATGAAATTATTTGGAAAATATAGATTATAAATGACAACCAACATGGATCTGATCAAGGCTAATTATGTTGAATAAACTTAATTCAGTTTGAAGCAGTGGACAAATTTGATGAGTTTTGTATTGTTGAAGTACTTCCACAAGACACTTGACAAAATTTGAAACCCATAGAATTAAAGCAGCAGCAGCTGCATGGAGAAAGAGAGAGTTGGCTATGGGACAGATAACAGTGAGTAGTAGAGGCTGGTTGTTTATCAAGTCTGGGAGAAGTTGTACAACCCATGTCTTCTATGGTTTAGTTATTGCTGCTTTATTTTTTGAAAATATCAATGACCTGGACTTGGATGTATTTCCAGCTGAAAGAAATTCAACACCCTCAATGTCAGCTAGGGTGTAATATTTTCAGGTATAATACAGGTCAATGCCCAGTATCCCATTGTTAGAGCCATCTGCAATAGGGTCATCAGAGATTTATTGGACAAGAATGCCTTTTGTATTTTAATGACATGGCTCACATGGGCCAGAATTGCCTGCTTCTCTCAAGATTGGTTGGGAAGTGAGGAAGTGACGGTGGAAAATGTGGCAAAAATTGGGTGTTATGGCAGTGATGCCTGTCACCTGTCTGCTCACTCAGTCTCAATTAATGGCTGCTTAAGGCTTCCTCCTGCTGTCTCTGGGACTTTTTCTATGACAGGGAAACCTGACAGTATTGTGGTCGTAACATTGGGGGTGTCTCCATTCAGGATCCCTATGCCTATCAGCAGCCTCCTCCTCCCCTAAGGTATTCCTCCCTACCCCTACCTTTGTTAATCCTGGACTTTCACCACCGATACCTAACTCCCTTACTGAATCCTGATATCCTGGTGCCTAAAAGAGCCATACATACCTCTAATTTAGGTTTTGTAGACTTTGAGGCCTGTCTACTATCCCACAACCAGCTACCTTTCCCCGCGGATGCTGCTGGGATAAAATGGTTGCCAGCCATTTGATTGGCTAGCAGTTCTCTGGGGTGGGAGTTCTTCTCTGATTGGGGAGAAAGTCCTACCTCAAGTTAAACCCTGGCCAGTTGGGTGTACAACAGACTGGATAGTGAGCTGGACCAGGGTGTGTCATCTTGTCAGGAGCCTGTGGCCCTGCTTCCTGTGTACCATTGGACTGTGTGCAAGTAGCAACTGCCATGCTGCAACAAGAAATGTTACGGCAAGATAAGAGCAGTGGTGCTTCAAAGTACTTCTGCTGCCTGGACCAGCCTGAAGGTGCCATGCCGTAACCAACAGGGCGAATGTCAATGTTCACCATGATCTGCTGCCTGCTGTACTATCCCACAATAATGAGGACTTACCCTTTACTGATAGCTATACAACAACCAGCTGAGGAGAAACAGAAGGATGAAGAAAGCAGAGGAGGAGGATCTGGGAATGGGGAGCATAAATTAAACACGGGATTATTGACCTAACATGAAAACTCTGATTCTCTCTACAGATGCTGCCAGGATTGCTGTGTCTTTCTTTTTTAACAATCTCTGCTTTTATTTGCAACTAAGGCATCTCTCTTTTCGTCAGTCTGCCAGTGATTCCGATTTTACATTTGGTCTGTTCCACACCAAGGCAGTGTCTGTTCCCACAAAGTCACCATTTGAAAAAAAATTCCAAACCAAATTTATGAAACAAGGAGAATGTCAACTTGGATCTGGGCTGCACCTTTTTGGAATTGGGCGTGGGAGTAGTAGCTATTGGTATGGCTGGTTGACATCAAAAATCAAGAGCACAAGAACAGAGGTAGTGTTGGAGGATGAATTGTGTTCAGTTTTGATCAGCACACTACCAGAAGGATGGGGGTGCTTTGGAGAGGGTACAGAAAAGGTTTTCCATGATGTGGCCTGGTATGAGGGATCATAGATGTGAAGAAAGGTTGTAAAGACTGGGTTTGTTTTCATTGGAATGCAGGAGGTTGAAGAGCGACCTAATAGAAGTTTATAAGTTGATGAATGGCATGGATAGAGTGGAAAGTATGAGGCTTTATCCCAGGGTGAAGGAGTCAATTACTAGGGGATACAGGTTTAGGTGTGAGGGGGATGTTTAAAAGAGATGTGTGAGGTAAGTTTTTCACACAAAGGGTGGTGAGTGCCTGGAATGCCTTGCCAGAGGAGGTGGTGGAAGAAGACACAATAGCAACATTCAAGAACCACCTGGACAAATACATGAATAGGAAGAGAATAGAGGGATACAGAGCCTGTAAGTGAAGATAGTTTTAATATGGAAGGGCAAAATGTGTCGGTGCAGACTTGGAGGGCCAGAGGCCTGTCCCTGTGTTGTAGTGTTCTTTATTCTTTGAATGCTGTGATTGCTGGATGTGAGTTTGCTCGCTGAGCTGGAAGGTTAGTTTTAAGACGTTTCGTCACCATTCTAGGTAACATCAGTGAGCCTCTGACAAAGCGCTGGTGTTATGTCCCGCTTTCTATTTATCTGGTTAGGTTTCCTTGGGTTGGTGATGTCATTTCCTGTTCTTTTTCTCAGGGGATGGTAGATTGGCTCCAAATCAATGTGTTTGTTGATGGAGTTCCGGTTGGAATGCCATGCTTCTAGGAATTCTCATGCTGTGATTGCTAGCGGCTGCTGGAGCAATATCTCAGCAATCAAGGTAATCAGTTGGAAGACAGATTCCTGAAATACTTAAACACCTGACAACAACCCGACCCCACTTTTGAACACTGGTGACACAGCCTAATTGGTGGATATTCACCTTTAGGGTGGCTTCTGCTGGTTCTGCAGTGGACACTGAGACATCAACATCATACAATAGGAGCCAATCATTTAGGACTGAGAAGAGGAGAAATTATGTCACTCAAAGAGTTGTGAATCTTTGGAATTCTCTACCCCATTGTGGGCACTCCAGTAGTGAATACATTTAAGGCAATAATACACATATGTTTGGGAATCAAGAGAATTGGAGAATATATACGGAAGTGGAGTCAAAGCTCAAGGTGAGCCATGATCATATTGAATGATGGAGCAGGCTCAGTAGGTCACTTGGTCTACTCATGTTCCTATTTCTTGTGTTCATGGTTGGGTCAGCAGGCTCTGGCAAGGAACTAACCATTTCCAGACTGCAAAGGATGGGCCCCAGCTCTGAGCAATGCTCCTTACCACACTGAAGCTCAACAATTCCGACTCCCTAGACAGTGATAGGGGCTGTCTCTCAGGTCTACTGACCATCTCTTCAAGAATACCAAGAAGTATTCTCCTGTATCCATAGTGCTCTGATGACCTGGTACACATGCTATTCTAACCGCTGGCCTGCCTGTAGCTCTGGTGTGCCCATTGACTCACCACATGACTGGCCAAAAACCACAAACAGAGTGTTTAGGTGAGAGAGAAGTGATCAGTTCAAAGCAAGAATCCGTGGGCATGGCATCAGAGTTTGTATATTATGCTAGCTAGCAGTATGAGGGTCAGGAAGAAGTTGAAAAAGGGTATGAAGCAGCAAAGTAGTGACACCTCAATATCCTCAAGAATGCCAGATGCTCTGAGTCTGTCAAAGTTAGTGCCTTACCTTTAAGAGACTTCACTTTTATGGATTCCAGGTGCTGTGTATATACAATATTATCAGTTTACCTACCAGGAGGCCTGGCTACTGACTGCTAACTACCTTCACCTTCTGCAATGTCTGTTCTAATTTATAACAAGTTTTCCTGCTTCATAAAAACTCATCCATGGAGCTAATCAATCATCGAGTATTAACTACTATCATTTACATTATGCAGTGGTTTGTGGCTTAGAAACAGCCAACCACGTGAAATGAGAATTTGGACACCACACAGCTAGTGAAGATTCTGCAGAGCAGTGGATACCGCTGTCATGAAAGATGCCTTTAGGAATAGCAGCAGGAAGTCAACTCCACAGAAAATGGATTTAAACTGCAGTAAATCAGCACAGGCCCGTGGAGATAGCAAACAGCTCTATGGCTAAGCTTAGAAGCAGATACTCAAAACAAAAAGCAATATCTTTAAAGCTGAAAGCACAGTTTCAGCACAGAGAAGTCGGGAAGTGGGATTTGCCCATTTTCTGTTAAAGTGTTTTTCTGAGTGACATTCATGGCACCGAGATCACGTAGCTTACAGTGACTTTTCTCATGCAGTCTTCTGGTCTTCACCTTATTGATTATGCAACTGAACTCATGAATGCTTTCCTCACTGAATCGCACAGCCGAAGAAGCACTCACCCCTGCTGGGACGTTCCAGGTTTTGCATCTCTGGCGCTATATTTAAGAATCAGTTGAACACCACTTCAGGTGCTGAAAGGCAGGAACAACACCTCACTCGGATAATAAAATGTGAAGCTGGATGAACACAGCAGGCCAAGCAGCATCTCAGGAGCACAGAAGCTGACGTTTCAGGCCTAGACCCTTCATCAGAGAGGGGGATGGGGAGAGGGAACTGGAATAAATAGGGAGAGAGGGGGAGGCGGACCGAAGATGGAGAGTAAAGAAGATAGGTGGAGAGAGTATAGGTGGGGAGGTAGGGAGGGGACAGGTCAGTCCAGGGAAGACGGACAGGTCAAGGAGGTGGGATGAGGTTAGTAGGTAGATGGGGGTGCGGCTTGGGGTGGGAGGAAGGGATGGGTGAGAGGAAGAACAGGTTAGGGAGGCAGAGACAGGTTGGACTGGTTTTGGGATGCAGTGAGTGGAGAGGAAGAGCTGGGCTGGTTGTGTGGTGCAGTGGGGGGAGGGGACGAACTGGGCTGGTTTAGGGATGCAGTAGGGGAAGGGGAGATTTTGAAACTGGTGAAGTCCACATGCAGTTCCCATTATGTCTCAACAACACCTCACTCTGTGGGGCTCAAGTCTTTGCATTCAGGACGGAGCCCAGAGGAAAGCAATTCTCACTTCCCACTTCACGGCCAGGGTCCTGGAGTTTGTGGTGAATGGGGTACTGAAGGGGAGGATAGTCCTTTTTTAGTTGACAACCACAGGAAGCCAAGCTGACAGATTCAGTCAAACTGGATAAAGTTTACAGCCTGGGTCAGGGCTGTATCCCATGTGAAGCAGATACAGCCAGCAGAACAAGAAGGATGTCGATGATCTTCTGTGCACTGCGATGGTCAGTGCGACATTTTTGTCTGCTACCTTTCACTTACAGGGTCACTCTGACCCTGCTACTGCCAACTCTCATGGAGAATAGCTTGCCTGTATTGCATGCACCAAGTCCACTCAATGGCTTTCACCCACCTCACCCTCTGAAGCCCTCAAGCGCTTTAAAAATACAGCAGTTTTGCCCAAAGAGAAAAAAAAATTAAATGTCAATGGGACAAAAGAAATCAGTGTGTATACTAGATCACTGCTGGAAGGCCAAGGACACATTGTCAGAATGTCCACAAAATTACATGTTTTAAATTGGGACACAGCAGACCTCCTAACGGAATTTAAAATGTTCAAATAACATTCAGAGCAATGGTTTCTAGATTCAAATCTGACCCATTATAGAAAAACCAGCCATTAAGATTGCCTTAACAGTTGTGGGAGGTTCTACATAGATGCAGTGCATCAGGATTAAAAGCCAAAGAGCTAAAGTGCCCGAACAGATATGGACCACATTGAAAGATCGGTTCAGCCTCATATTAAGCCTCCATATTAATCATAGAAAATTAATATTACTTTGACAGAAGGTTACAGAATTCATGAACTGCTTTGTGATTGGATGCAGACTAGAGTTCACTATTCTGATTTTTCAGATATGGAGCTACCAAACAGAATTGTTGATCATACCCACCCTGATAAAAGCTTCCCAGACAGATTTGCTAGACAAACTGAAGAGTTCTATCATCAAAAAGCTCCTGAGGGATGTATGTACATACAAAGTGATTTTGAAGGTCACTTAAGCATTCAGATCATATTTCCAAACTTAATGATTGAAACATTCACTAGAACACCCAAACAGGTACAAGTTATAGCCCCATGTATGCATAAAGGAAGCACTCATATTTTAAATGATTTTGCATGGCATCGGCAGATGCAGTGGAACAAAATAAACTTGAGAACAAAGGCTGATGCAGCTAAAGCAAGCTATGTGCCAACCCTTACATGAAAGGAGTACCTTCAAGGTAAAATACCAGCCGTCTGGAATCCTAGCGGAGGTGTATACCAGAAGTGATTGACAACCCAGAATCAGACGATACACATGAAGAGACAATGAATGGTGAACATGTTTTACCATTATCAATCTCATTGGAAATGCTTGCAAAAATTCAAATGATCTGTCAGCAGAAGGTTAGTGACGATCCATAATTGGGTAAGATTGACACAGGGAATATATGTATATTTCACGTACATTTCATATATATTTGTGAATATATATTTCACCAGTAATTTTTTTTACAACATGAGCCCACACACAAAGGTAATGTAAATGCCATTACTCAGTAGCTGGAGGAATGTGAGGCAGCGAGAGAGATCAGAATGAGGTGGATGTTAGGAACGACGACTGAGAGCTTGTGCGTGTTGTTGTGAGATTGATGAGATTGGGTAGTGTGGGAAGCTGATAGTTTGGGTGATGCCGTGGGAATATACATGGACTCAACTTAACCACCGACATGAAGGATTCAACTTCTTCCAGCCCTGCTACCAGGTCTTCAATACCAGTCTCTGACAGATGACCATTCATATCTACTAGAGGGCATTACTCGTGTGTTTCCTCACTCCTTGTAGAAGAGTTGATTCTCTCCTCCTATGAACCTCTAAAGCTAAAGCCTCCAGTGGCGCGTCAGGTGTCCCAGCCTTTCTCTCTTTTTCTCTCTTTTGTGGTGTTCCATTTGATCAGCCTCCAATTACACTACAGGCATTCAACAGTCAGATCCCATTCATTCAATGCACTTTGCTTTATGACAGTCTTTACAAACTGGAATAGAACAGTAACACGTGTTAGCCTCATGTGCTGCCCAGCGCCCCGTGTTTGCAGCCAGCTTGATTGGAGATAGCACATACAAGTCATGGAAATACAGAAGCAAGCATAAGGTTTATCAACTGCCTATCTCAAAGTGCACAGGCTGATCACGGATCACAGGCCCCATGCCAGAAAACTGAACTGATACAAAATTTTCTGAAGATGGGTCCTGACCTGAAAAGTAAGCTTTCCTGCCCCTCTGATGCTGCCTGGCCTGCTGTGTTCCTTCAGCTCCACACTGTGTTATCTCTGACTCCAGCATCTGCAGCTTTTGCTGTCTTGAAACTAATTAATAGCCACCTTTAATCAATATTGGAAATGTCAAATACATCATTTATTTCTAGCAATGTATCATGATGACCCATGATGTTATTAGGACCTAATGAGAAGAGGGCCAGAGCAACACCACTTGAACTTTCTTATCATTACAGTTGGCAGAAATCCATAAGAGAAAATGATATTTATAATTCTTTCTAATTGAGGTTGAGTAAACATAGATGTCTATTACAATCTCATTGCACAGTTTTGTTTTGATGCTGCAAGAAGGAGCTTGAAGCAATAATGGCAGACACGTCAGTTGGAATAACTGTCAAGTCTGAAAGGAAGCAGGAAGTAAGTTCAACAATTGATTTTCTCCAAGGAACCATTTAGGGCATCTCTGACTTTCATAAAGAAACTTAACTCCAAGGAGAATGAAGATGAAAATCACTATTCAGTTATTGCATAATTATAATCCAGTTATTTAAGAAAGCAGGCAGAAAGAAAGCAATGAACTGTAGGGCAGTTAGCTTGGCATCTGTAATGGGGAATATTGCTCGAATCTGTCAATAGAATATGATAATGGGGCACTTAGGAGACAGAATATAATTAGTCCAAGTCAGCATACATTTTTTGGAGAAAAATCAGAGAAATAGTTGTACCTAATTAAAGGAGCTTAAAGGGTAGATGCTAGGAGACTGTTTCCTATGGTAGTGAGTTCAAACTAAGGATCATAATCTAAAATAGCGGTCAGATATTAAGATAGAAATGACTCAGCATTCCATTACCTGAAAGTTTGTGGGTCTATTGGTATTATCGCTGGGCTATTAATCCAGAGACCCAGATTATGTTCTGGGGAGAGATAATGGGAACTGCAGATGCTGGAGATTCCAAGATAATAAAATGTGAGGCTGGATGAACACAGCAGGCCAAGCAGCATCTCAGGAGCACAAAAGCTGATGTTTCGGGCCTAGACCCTTCAGGGTCTAGGCCCGAAACGTCAGCTTTTGTGCTCCTGAGATGCTGCTTGGCCTGCTGTGTTCATCCAGCCTCACATTTTATTATCTTATGTTCTGGGGATCCGGGTTTGAGTCCTGCCATGGCAGATAGTGGAATTTGAATTCAATAAATATCTGGAATTAAGAGTCTAATTGTGACCATGAATCCAATGCTGATTGTCAAAAATACCCCGCTGGTTCATTAATGTCCTTTAGGAAAGGAAACTGCCATCCTTACCCGGTCTGTTCTACATATGACTCCAGACCCACAGCAATGTGGTTGACTCTTAACTGCTCTCTGGGCAATTACGGATGGGCAATAAGTGCGGGCTTAGGCAGCGATGCCCTCTTCCCATGAATGAATAAAGAAAAAAATCTCCTGAATTCTAACCTCAGATGGTCATTACTGTGCCACATCAAACATTTTAATCCCATTTTCCAGCATTTGGGCCATAGCCTTGAATGCATTGGGATTTCCAGTGTTCACCTCAGTGTTGAGGGTCCTGTGTTGATAGGTCCTGCCTCGACAGCCATGTTAGCCAGGCAGTGAGTTCCAGATACCCACCATCCTCTGGGTGAAAAAGAATTGTCCATCCTTAATTGGCCTTTAGAAGGCCATGCTGAGCTGTTTCAGACTCTAAGACCATAAAACATAGAAACAGAAGTTGGCCCATTCAGCCCATCAAGTCATCTCCACCATTTAATGAGAGCATGGCTAATCTGCTAATTTTCAGCTTTGCTTTCCTATTTCTTTCCCATAACCGTTGATTTCAATACTGAATAAAAATATGTCTATCTCAACCTTGTATATACTTAATGATCCATCCTCAAAATCTTTCTGCAGTAAAGAATTCCACAGATTTACTAGTGTCTGAGGGAAGAAATTCATCCTTATCTTGATTTCAAATGTGCGACTCCTTACTCTGAGTTTATGTCCTTTGGTCCTACCAGGAGAAACAACCTTTCCATATCTACCCTGTCAAGTCCCTTAAATATATTGTATGTTTCAATAAGGTCACTTCCTTTATTTTATTCCAATGAGTACAGGTCCAATCTGCTCAGCCTCGCCTCATAAGATAGTACCTTGATACCTTGAACCTTTTCTGGATTGCATCCAAAACCAGCATATCTTTCTTCAGATAAGGGGCCCAAAACTGTGCTTAGTATTCTACCTATGGTCTGATTAGTGCCTCCTTTAGTTTTAGAAAAACCTCTATATTTTTATTCCATTTAATTTGAAATAAATGCCAACATTCCATTTGCCTTCCCTATTTTCTGTGCTAGCTATTTGTATTCATGGATAAGGACTGATCAAATCCCTTTGCATTGTACCTTTTTGCGGTATTTTTCCTTTAATTAATATTCAGATCCTCTATTCTTCCTGCCAACATGGCTAACCTCACATTTTTCCATATTATATTTGATATTCTAAGTTTTTACCTCTTGCTTAACCCATCTATATCCTTCTAAAGCCTCTGTGTCATCCTCCCCACTTGCCTTCCCACTTATTTCTGTATGATTCACAAATCTCACTACAGAATTGCAGCAGACTATAAGATGTGGATATCTAAAATGTAAAGAAACAAGACCCAGAATTTTGACTCTGGCGGATTAATGGAGTGGCAATATATTTCCAAGTTAGGATGGTATGTAACTTGGAGGGGAACTTGCAGGTGGTCTTGTTCTGTGTATCTGCTACCATTGTCTTTCCAGATGGTAGAGATCACGGGATAGATAGGTGTTGTCTAAGGAGCTTTGGTGGATTTCTGCACTGCATCCTGTAAATGTGCTCTTACAGAATATCAGTGGTAGAGGGAGTGAATTCTCAAAATGATGGATGGATTGAAAATCAAGCAGGTTGCTTTGTTCTGAAAAATGTTAAGTAATTTCAGAGCTCCATCCATCCAGGAAAGTGAGGGTTATTCCATCTCATTCCTGATTGTTACCTGTGGTTGGTGAATAGGTTTTGCGAAGTCAGGAGCTATTACTGACTATAGAGTTCCAACCACTGACATGATCTTATAGGCATTGGATTTTGGGCAGTCAGTGGAGTTGTGGTATTAGCATGGAAACAATCCCTTCAGTCCAACTTGTCCATGACGACTAGATATTTCAACTAATTCCTCTCCTATCTCTACAGACACTTTCTTTAAAATCCTTTGATGCAGACTATCAGGTTTGCCTTTATTCCCATTAATTTTTTGAAAACTTTGTTCCTCATGATAGGTATATTGATTTAAGTTACCTGGTATTTAGTTGTTCTCTATTATCATTTCCTCAGTTGTATTATCCAAAGGCCCCAAACACTCTTATAGTGACTCTTTCGTTTTATATCTTGCTGATTGTGTTGTCTACTTCATCCAGATTCAAAATCATTTTCATTATGAACAAAACTTTTAGAGCCAATTTGCCTGTGTTTGTTTCAATTCCTTGGAAAGAAAAGAACCATTAGAAAACAATGAGACACTATGATTAGGCAATCTACTATATTAACTGACATACCAACTGTAGATGCAGAAAAGGATCATTATCAATAAAATAGCATTTATTGCTACAGATATTTTCAAAGGAAATACATCAATCTAACTGTGCAATAGTACAATTCATTGAGAACATCCGCAATACACAAGTGCACAAGTGGATCAGCTAGCCTTCTGAACTATACCCAAATCATTCTGTGTGGCTGTTAGACACTATTCACCAAATCCACAGCTATCTTTTAAGATATAGAGTCATACAGCACAGTAACAGATCCTTTGGTCCAAGCCGTCCATGCTGAACATAATTCGAAACTAAACTAACCCCACTTGTCTGCACTTCACCTATGTCCCTCATAACATTTCTTATTCATCTATTTATTCAAATGTGTTTTAAATGTTGTAATTGTATCCACACCCACCACTTCCTGTGGAAGTTCATTACACATATCCAAGATTTGTCCAGGTAGGCCCAATAGGGCCTTGCTCAAGTTGTAAATTGATCCCATACTAAGCATTAAGAAGGCTCCAACATAGGACAAAGCAAGATGAACATTTTCAGGAAAATTGATGCATCACTAAAATGTTGACTAATTATTCTCTTAGAGGCATTCAATAAAAAAAAATTCACCCTTTCCAATGCTTTTAGTCCTCTTATATTCAGCAGGGTGGGTGCTATGTTACATATCTACAGGTGGGCTACAATTTGTGAAAATTTTAACCCCGGGCTCGGGGGCTATCACATTCTACAGTGAAGTAGGGTCCAGAATCTTAAGTCCCAAACACAGGGAAGACCACCTTTATGTAAATCATCTGAACTAATGATGTCGGGAAGAAAAGGAGGGGCATTCTACAGCGGGACTTCAGAGAACTCAGAAGAAGGCTGAAAAGCAGGACTTCCAGGGTGGTTATCTCTGGTTTGCTGTCAGTTTATCGGGCTGGAGAGGGCAGGAACAGAGAGATAATGGACTTGAACGTGTGGCTGAGGGACTGGGGCCGGAAGCAAGGATTTAAATTCTTGGATCACTGGGGTATTTTTTGGGGCAAGAATAAATTGTACAAGAGGGACGGTTTGCATCTTAATAGGTGGAGGACCAGCATTCTGGCAGGCAGGTTTGCCACTGCAACACAGGTGTGTTTAAACTAAGTAATGGGGGGGGACGGGGCCAAACTGGAAATTTAAGAATCAAGTTAAAGGAAAAGTGAGAATAAGAGAAGTTAAGAAGGACAACAGAATCAACAAAGCAGAAAACTCAAGAAGGGATCATACAGTAGGGCCAAGTGAAATAGGGATTGATAGGAAGGGTGAGGGGAGAAACAAATTAAAAATATTATATACGAATGCAGGAAGCATAAGAAATAAGGTGGGTGAGCTTGAAACTCAGTTGGAAGTTGGCAAGTATGATGTTGTGGGGATAACTGAGACGTGGTTTCAAGTGGACAGGGCCTGGGAAATGAATATTCAAGGCTATACGTGCTATCAAAAGGACAGACTCGTGGGCCGAGGGTGTGGGGTGGCCCTGTTGGTGAGGAATGATATTCAGTCCCTTGCGAGGGGGGGCATCAGGAGATGTAGAATCAGTATGGATAAAGCTGAGAAATTCTAAGGGTAGAAAGACCCTAATGGGAGTTATCTACAGGCCCCCAAACAGTAGTCAGGATGTGGGGTGCAAGTTGAATCAAGAGTTGAAATTGGCCTATCACAAAGGTATCACTACAGCTATGGGAGATTTCAACATGCGGGTAGACTGGGAGAATCAGGATGGTACTGGACCCCATGAAAGGGAGTTTGTGGAGTGCCTCCAAGATGGATTCTTAGAACAGCTTGTACTAGAGCCGACCAGGGAGGAGGCAATTCTGGATCTGGTGTTGTGTAATGAACCAGATTTGATCAGGGACCTCAAAGTAAAAGAGCCATTAGGAGGTAGTGACCATAATATGACAAGTTTTAATCTGCAGTTTGAGAGGGAGAAGGGAGAATCGGAAGTGTCAGTATTGCAGTTGAACAAAGGGAACTATGGAGCTAAGAGGGAGGAGCTGGCCAAAGTTCAGTGGTACAATACCCTAGCAGGGATGGCAGTGGAACAACAATGGCAGGTATTTCTGGATATAATGCAGAAGGTGCAGGATCAGTTCATTTCCAAAGAGGAAGAAAGATCCTTAGGGGAGGCAGGGGCAGCCGTGGCTGATGAGGGAAGTTAAGTACTGTATAAAAATAAAAGAGAAGAAGTATAACATAACAAAGATGAGTGGGAAGCCAGAGGATTGGGAAGATTTTAAAGAGCAACAGTGGATAACTAAAAAGGCAATGCACAGAGAAAAAATGAGCCATGAAGGAAAACTGGCCAAAAATATAAAGGAGGATAGTAAAAGCATTTTTAGGTATATGAAAAGAAAAAAAATAGTTAAGACTAAAATTGGGCCCTTGAAGTCAGAATGAATTTATTATGGGGAACAAGGAAATGGCAGATGAGTTGAATAGGTACTTTGGATCTGTCTTCACTATGGAAGACACAAGCAATCTCCCAGATGTAATAGTGGCTGAAGGACCTAGGGTAATAGATGAACTGAAGGGAATTTATATTAGGCAGGAAATGGTGTTGGATAGACTGTTAGGTCTGAAGGCCGTTAAGTCCCTGGGACCTGATGGTCTGCATCCCAGGGTACTTAAGGAGATGGCTCTAGAAATTGTGGACGCGTTGGCAATTATTTTCCAAGGTTCTATAAATTCAGGATCAGTTCCTGCGGATTGAAGGGTGGCAAATGTTGTCCCACTTTTCAAGAAAGGATGGAGAGAGATAACAGGAAATTATAGACCGGTTAGCCTGACGTTAGTGGTGGGAAAGATGCTGCAATCAATTATAAAAGAAGAAATTATGGCTCATTTGGATAGCAGTAACAGAATAGGTCAGAGTCAGCATGGATTTACAAAGGGAAATCATGCTTGACTAATCTGGAATTTTTTGAGGATGTATCTATGAAGATGGATAAGGGAGAACCAGTGGATGTAGTTAGTGTACCTGGACTTTCAGAAAGCCTTTGATAAAGTCCTGCCAGGGAGATTGGTGAACAAAATTAGGGTACATGGTATTGGGGGCAAAATACTGAGTTGGACTGAAAATTGGCTGGCTGACAGGAAGCAAAGAGTAGTGATAAACGCGCCCCTTTCGGAATGGCAGGCAGTGACCAGTGGATTACCACAAGGTTCGGTGCTGGGACTGCAGCTGTTTATGATATATATTAATGATATAGACAAAGGCATTAGAAGAAATATTAGCAAATTTGCTGATTGCACAAAGTTGGGTGGCAGTGTGAAATGTGAGGAAGATGTTATGAGAATACAGGGTGACTTGGACAGGCGAGGTGAGTGGACGGATGCATGGCAGATGCAGTTTAATGTGAATAATGTATGGTTATCCACTTTGGTGGCAAGAACAGGAAGGCACATTACAATCTCAATGGAGTCAAATTAGGTAAAGGGGAAGCACAATGAGATCTAGGTGTTCTTGTACATCAGTCAATGAAAGCAAGCATGCAGGCACAGCAGGCAGTGAAGAAAGCTAATAGCATGCTGGCCTTCATAACAAGAGGAATTGAGTATAGGAGCAACAAGGTCCTTTTGCAGCTGCACAGGGCCCTGGTGAGACCGCACCTGGAGTATTGTGTGCAGTTTTGGTCTCCAAATTTGAGGAAGGACATTCTTGCTATTGAGGGAGTGCAGCATAGGTTCAGGAGGTCAATTCCCGGAATGGCGGGACTATCATGTGTTGAAAGATTGGAGCGACTGGGCTTGTATACGCTTGAGTTTAGAAGGATGAGAGGGGATCTGATTGAGGCGTATAAGATTATTAAGGGATTGGACACTCTGGAGGCAGGAAGCATGTTTCTGCTGATGGGTGAGTCCAGAACCAGAGGACACAGTTTAAAAATAAGGGGTAGGCCATTTAGAACAGAGTTGGGGAAAAACTTCTTCACGCAGAGAGTAGTGGATATATGAAATGCTCTGCCCCAGAAGGCAGTGGAGGCCAACTCTCTGGATACTTTCAAGAAAGAGATGGATAGAGCTCTTAAAGGTAGTGGAATCAAGGGTTATGGAGATAAGACAGGAACAGGATATTGATTGTGGATGATCAGCCATGATCATATTGAATGGTGGTGCTGGCTCGAAGGGCCGAATGGCCTACTCCAGCACCTATTGTCTATTGTCTATTGTCTATTGTCTATATTCACCCTGAGAGAGACATTCAATCACTGTGTATTCTGGCCCAGAAATTCTTGTTTTATCATTTCACTAAAACAAGTATTAGGATATTAGAGAACATAATGTTTATCTGTTGTTTATTATTTGAAAAAAGCAGTGTCCATGCTTTTGGATGGTAATCCCATACCACCAGGAATAAACGTCACAAGGGCACGACACCTTTTAGACATTTTTGGCACTATATTAAAAAAAAATTCAAATAGGTGTTTTTCTGTTCTAGTTCCTTAAGATGCTTGCATCAAATTCCTTCTATGTTTCCATTTATGTTTGCCATCCAAAGACTTCTACTAAAGATGATATTGCAGTCTGCCTGAATCGCTTTCGACATAATCTTTTATTGAGATCTTTCTGAGAACAACAGAAAGCAACTAATAAAAAAAAATATAATAATTTAATAATATATATTCCACTCAATTCCTGAGAGGGAGAACGTAATGTGGATGAGAATCTTAGTATGCAGTTCATGACTTGCAAAAAGAAACCTAAAAAAGAAACAATCTATCCTTCTTTCTCATTCATAACCTTCAGCATTTCTCGGAGTAAATTATAGAGCAGGTTTTATAAACTGGCACTCTTGCCATGGATTATATATGCAACATGACTGAATATCAAGATTTTAACCTTTTACGTCAAGGGACCTCACAGCTATTTCTAGCCACAAAAAGTAATGAATGTCAAATCCTTCAGGACTCACTGAATTCCATGCAGGTTAAGCCAATACTGCTACCTGTACATTAAGATAGCGGTCTGGAGTATCTCCAGCTGTTAGCAACTACACATAAGACTGTTCCTCAGGTTACTTCCTCCTTATCACAAAGTAAGGTTTTTCAACTTCTTATGTGCTGTAACTCTCCATTTTTTTTTACATCCATTCATCATTGGTTATCTAGCATAGTATCTGAAATTTTTTGTTTTTATGCTCATTTTAGACAGGTGTCTTGTCTGTCGCCACAGATAAAGGCACGTGATCAGTTGCATCATCTCATGATACCCCAAGATATTCTCTACTTCAGGCGGTACTGAATGATTTTAGGCCCTCATTTCTGCCTGTGTACTGAATTGGATTGCTCATTCTGGCATTAAATTGTTCTAGTATTAAAGAAAATCTGGCAACCTTGCATTCCACATATTGACCACTATAGAGTACACAATTAATTCAGACTTAATTGCATTGTACCCACAATGTCGTCCCAAATGTTATAAATCCATAACTAAGACTTCCATTGATTTTCTCAAAAAACGAAATTACTGATGAAATCTCATCTGTTCTATCACTGAAGTTCTTTACGGGCTAAGTTATGTAACAAGAGCTTTAATCAATATATTATAGTCCATAATACTTTCGTACATACTTTTCCTTTTCAAAATATCATTAGCTATCGAATTTACAGTATATAAAACATTGTTGATTTGATAGTCCTGCTCCCTCATCTGTAAGCCTGAAGTTGTTCTAATATGTTGAAAACATTGCTTCCAGAATTCCTACTTCTGACTATGGTGGCCTTTCAAATTATTAAATGATTGATTTTTTTTTTAAACGTTAATTCACAGGATGTGGATGTGGCTGAGCAGACCAGTATTTATTGTCTGTCTCAGATTGGCTTTGAGAAAGTGATGGTGAACAGCCTTCTTGTACCTCTGCAGCCTATTTGGTTCAGGAACACACAGCACTGTTAGAAGAGGAGTTTGACACAGTGACACTAAAGGAACAGCAATACCACCCAAAGTCAGAATGATGTGTGACTTGGAGAAGAACTTGGAGGTGGCGGTATGACATTTATCTGCTGCTTTTGTCCTTGTATGCGAGAGAGGTCACAGATCTGGAAGGTGCTTTCCCCTGCTGCCACAGTACATTGATGCTGGAGAAAATGATGTCAAAGGTCTTAGATGGAATGGCAATTAAGTGGTTGCTTTGTCCTGAATGGTAATGAGCTTCTTGAGTGTTGCTGGAGCTGCATTCATCCACACAAGTGGGGAGTATACCATCACATGCCTGACTTTTGCTTTTCTAGATGGTCAACATGTTTTGAGGAGGTAGGAGTGGGATAATGACAAGGTGTCTACCAGAGCAGTTACCTAAATGGAATATCATGCCTGACTGATCTGAATGAGTACTTGGGTTTTGAGTTACTGTCAGAGTGTTCCATTCTTGTATTTCAACCTTGACAGTAGTGATAGTTTGCGGCTAGACTTCAAGTCTTCTGACTTTCTTTATACCCGCCCTGTGGAGTCTTCCCAATCTATAGCCCTGTAGTCAAAGTCTTCTGAGGTATTTTTTATTCACAGTCTGCTCCTTTCAAAGATTTTCTTTTCATCTTCAAAGCGTTGATCCACCTTTGGAGTATTCCTGATTTTATTTTCTTAATTTCTCCTTTAAAGACATTTGAGATCTTGCCCTGCCTTTGGAATCCTCTGTTTTCAGTGGTGGTCCTTGGACTCTGTTTTGACATTAGGGCGTGACTGTAGAGGTTTTTTCTCTTGCTTTCCCCACACACTATGTTGAGCATTAAGCTAATACTACTACCTGTAAATTGAGATACATGTCAGGAGTATCTTGGGATGTGGATATCTGCACATGGACTGCCTCTGAGGTTGATTTCTCCTTATCACTCAAGAATACTCTTCAACTACTTAGGCACCATAACATTTCTTTATTTACATCTGTATTCAGTAACCTATCAAATACCGCTCTCTAGTGTAGTGTCTGAGACTACTCTCTTCACTTGTTCATTCTACACTGGTATCTTCTCCCTTACTGATAGCAGAGTCATGTCGGCATTTACATCCTCATGACTTACAAGAATTGCACAAATATTATACATCAATGGCTTAGATGATGGAGGTGAATGTACTATAGCCAAGTTTACCAAAGACACAAAAAAAGTGAGAAGGCAAGAGATTGCTAAGAGAAGCTAAGAGGATGTTTCTTCACATGGGAAGTGAAGACCTGGTAGTCATGGTGTCAGCATTAAGGGACATCAATTTAAGATTGAGATGAGGAGGAATTTCTTCTCTCAGAGATTTGTGAGTGTTTTGAACTCCTTGTCACTGAGATCTGTAGGAACAGAAGCCTTGTGTATATATTTTAGGCCGAGATAGATAGATTCTTGGGGAATCAAGGGTAATGTGGAAAGAGCAGGAAAGTGGACGTGAGAGGTGTTGGAATAACCATCATCCAATTGAATGGCAGAGCAGGCTCAAGGGTCTGAATGGCCTAGTCTTTTTCCTATTTCATATAGCCTTAAGGTTTAAGTGAAGATATCATAAATAATCTACAGTGCGATACAGACAGGTTAAGTAAATGGGTGAAAGCTTTGCAGATTGAATATGTGGTAAAATGTGAGGCAATGCACTTTGTTAGGAAGAATAGAGGAGCTGATTATTATTAAAACCAAGAAAGCTGCAGCACTGAGCAACTTGAGGATCCTTGTACATCAACCACAAAAGGTTCACATTAAAGATCAGTAGTTAATAAGTGACAGAAATGGAATATTAACCTATATCTCAGTGGCAGTAGGAAATATGGGGAAAAAGTTGCTAACATTTTACAAGGCATTACTTAGACCACATCTGGAATATTGTGAACTGTCTTGGTCTCCTCACCCAAAGAAAAGACATAATGGCATTGGGAGGCGGCCCAGAGAAGGTTCATTAGATTGATCCTGCGTATGGAGGGACTTTCTTATGAGGATAGATTGAGTACTTTGGGCTTGTATTCTGGAGTTCAGAAGAATATGAGGGCACCTCATTGAAACATATTTAATTCTTAGGAGGCTTGATAGGGTCATCATAGAGATCCAGGGTGCAAGGCTTCCTCAGGTGCAAGGTACAAACACTTGTATCTATGTTGCCATCAGAGTGCATTAATAGTGAACCAGTAGGATTCTTAATTCGGAAATACTTCCTCTCCTTGAATGTGCAGAGCATAAGTGAACACAGCAGCAGGTAATGCATATCAGTGCATATTACCTAGGGAGCTGTCACGATGCCTGTATTCTGGATCACTCACAGGTACCTGCTTCTTTCAGTCCCTCAGCACTAACAGTGGACAGCAACAAAGACTACTCCTTCAAAATCTGGCTCATAACATCTATTAGGAATCCACAGTCTAATACTAAGGATAGCTACAACACTGTGGATGTTTCAACAAGGACATTGTAGAACAGACCATAGGCCTCCTAAAGCTGGGGTGCAGATACCTGGGCTGGTCAGCAGGTGCAATATAGTGTGGCCCAGACAGAGTATCCTGCATATAGTCGTTTGTTTCTTCTTCCATCCCTCACCTGTCAAAGGGGATTTTTTAAATAAATTCATTCATGGGAAGTGGGTATCACAGGCTAGGTCATCCCTAATTTCCTGAATACCAGTTACAAGTTACCACATTCTGTAATGTGGTCACATGTAGACCAGATCAGGTAAGGATAGCAGTTATCCTTCCCTCAACGACATTAGTGAACCAATTAGGTTATCACAACAATCAACAGCCACCATGGGGCTAGTTTTTTTTATTTCAAAAGTTTCTATTGAATTCAAATTTCACCATCCACCAACTGTGGGATTCAAATAAACGTCCACAGAACACTAGTCCAGTGATCTTAGCACAGTGTCACCATCTACATAATGTGTCTTGGAATAGGATAAGATGGATGAGCATGAAGCCCCCTCTGGAGAACTGCAGCAAGCTTGAGACAGAGGCGTTGGCCAGGGGTTGGTCAATATGATGGAGAAAGTGTGAGAGTGGCAGCACACCTGAGAAGAGCAATATTTCTCACTGACATCTGTCAACCTTTTCTTCAAACAGTATTTAACTATTTTTTAAGGCCGAGGTATATAGACACTTTTTAAGCAAGGAGGTTAAAGGTTATTGAGGTAGGCAGGAATGTGAATTTGAGACTACAAACAGATCAGCCATGTTCTGGCTGAATGGTAGGTTAGATTCAGGGGCTGAATGGCCTTCTGCTTGTTGTTATATACGTATTTGAATGTTTATATCCAAAAAGATGTTAACAGAATGTACTACTACCTGCAGTAGATGGTGATACCATCAATGTCAACACTATTCCTCAGGAGAGAGAACATCAGCTTCACATCAGATAGCCCAATGCAGCTGAATATTTTGATTACCAGTCTTCTGACTGTAGGGAGCTGTTTGGAGAGATTGATAAACAGGGTTTTGCGACAACTTCATAATGATCTCACTCAGAATCATTTCTTAGACTGCGGGATTTATTCAATATCACCGGATCAGTTGTCCGTTAATCAGAGACTAAGTGTTGAGGATCCTGCATGAGTTACTGGGGCCAGATGTTACATTCATTGTTTCTTGGTGCCATAAGTCATATGATCCCTCTTCCAATCCTTCCCTCTCTACACTGTCCCCACCCCTTCCCTCAGAGAGGTGTGAGTAAAGCTAATTCAATTTGGTTCAATTCCTGAGAGACTTGTCAGGCCACAGGACCTGCGCCCTTCCCTCCCACTCCCACCCAGGCGGCATACAATGTGAGCAATTATCTCAGCACCTTGTGTTTAGAGCTGATAAGGTCATATACATCCCCATTGTGAACTTACATTATTATGTTGACCATAAAGGATTGCACTTCAATTAACCTATGACTACCAGCACAGGCTTCTACATGTTAATATCTAGTGAGCAGAAAGTTGCCATTTTTCAAACATCCAGTAAAACCCAGCATCCCTGCACTTTATCAGAATAAGAGCAAGACAGTGCCTGCTTCTTGAAGACATGAGATAGCCAAAATGATGGTTGTTTCAAATTTCGTCATAAATGACCTAGTGTCAGGAGACAATAACAAGGTTGGTGCTTGAATTTAATGGAAACCGTCGAGGCTGCTGGCGTGTGACCTAAAAGAACATTTAGATAAAAGTACAAGGAGTTCTACTGGCATGCTCCCAGCATTATTTCACACATTGGAGAGTCTAGCTACGGCCTCACAATTCAGCCATAAAAAGGCCTGGAAACTCAAATTCCTGAGAAAGCAAGAAGGCCAGAAGCTGTAGTCAGCTGAGATACACAAACTCAGATGTGAGTGTATGCAGCACGGTCAGAGAGAGCTTCTGGGATTGAGCTCCGAAACAAAAAAACTTTCAGTCACGTCTGATCATATTATAGCTTTGCAACATTTATAATAACTGGCACACCCTAAATAATTTAAATCTACCATGCCCCAGAATACTTCATTCATATTAAAAGAAAAAAATCCAGTGGGAGTTCAGATGATCCTGGGTGAAACTGTCAAATTGATGTTACATCTGGATAGGGACCAAAGACACTGTTTATTATTTAGGCAATGTTCAACATCCAAAATACTAAGAGAAAAAGATCCCACAGTTTTGAACAAGCAAACTAAACTTTAGTACACAGAGTTTGAGAAGTAACATCAGGAAGACAATGGCCCAGTGGTATTATCACTGGATTGTTAATCCAGAAGTTCAGATAATGTTCTGGAAATCTGGGTTTGAATCCTGCCAAGGCAGATGGTGGAATTTGAATTCAATAAAAACCTGGGATTAAGAGTTTAATGATGATCGTGAATCATTTGTCGCCTGTCAGGAAAAATCCATCTGAGTAACCAATGTTCTTTCTTACAGCAAAGGAAACTACTATCCTCACCTGCGCTGGCCAACATGTGACTCCAGACCCACAGCAATGTGGTTGACAGTTAAACTGCCCTGTGGGCAATAAATGTGGGCATAGCCAGCAACACTCTCATCCTATGAATTAATAAAAAAATACAATTTATATTCTAATATCCAGATTAACATTCAGTAATTGAGTATTAACACACAACCTGTGGTTGAACACCCCACAGATTATACTTTAACTGGCTAAAGCGAACAGGACAAATTTGCTCAGATATTAGAAAAACTATGGCTTATCAAATCTCATTAAAACTCTAGCTGTTATGCAAAAGTTTTTCAGGTGTTCACTTTCAAATCTAGATTTCAATCTCCCTCAAAAGCTATTCTGCCATGAACCACCTCAAAGACTGCTGTGATGCAAGGTGTGTAATTTATGTAACCTTAATCTAATTGATTTTAGAGTTTGGATTTTGAATCAGTGGCATGTGGGTTTTGGTTTGTATGTATGAGGGGGCTGAATGATTAATTTATCAGTATTCCTCGAGCCTTAGTTTTTGGCATGGACAGTATAAACAGGGATGGGCATTAAACTGCTTTCAGTTAGATGGATCAGGAGGTTTTTTTTGTTTACTTAGGGGAAACGCTCATAGCTTGGAAAGTTTTTGGATTCAGTTTGCATAAGTGTTGGTTGAAGTTAGATATAAGAACACATTTCACTTGGAGCAAGGAGGTAGTTCAGATCTGTTCGAAATAGGTTTCCGCAGCGGAAGAATTTAGTTTGAAAGTGGCAGACCAGAAATGTTTGCTTAGATTTGTAAAGGAGTTATTCAAACCTGAGAAAGTATGAAAACTCAGGAATGAGGCTATGAAATCTTCAAGACCAGAAATTGAAAGCAACAGTAAAGTCAAACCTATACATTTTGTACAGAAGGAATTCTCTCTAGTGTTTCAGGATTGTAAAGATTTGTTTTTGGATTGGATAAAATATTTTATGTTTACTGTGTATTTCATAATTTTTCAAATTTTGTTATATGTAGGTACCTTTTTTAATGTAATAAACTTCTCTTTTATTGCTAAAACTAGTTCTGCAGTGTTGCACAATTGTGTTTCAGTAAAACAAAACCGTCTCATAAAATAAAAACAAAATAAAATATTACTAATCAAGCCATATTTCAGTCTGAGATCTAACTTGTCTAGTAATATCATTAGCTATGATCATAACATTGCTCATTCTTGTTAATGAGACAATATTCTACTGGACTGCCAAGACTGCAATCCGACTCCTGGGCATAATTCTAGCTCTTTTGTAATGGCTCTGCCCCTGGAATTTCTTTGAGCTCTAACATTTCTCTGATGCAGCAAATACTGTTTGTAAGCCTCTTTCAATCCACTCTCATCTACACTGAATGAACAATGGCATGCAGAGACATCTGTTCTCTTCCTCCTGGAGGGTGTTAACAGCAGCATTTATCACCTGTAGCCATTTCTTTGCTTCAGAGCTCTCCTGGCTCCGAAATCGCAGATTTGAAAACAGAATCTTTGTACATTTTACCCATCTCAACACAATCTGGTCTGTTGTAGATTGCCTTTATCCTGATCCTTATGGCTTAACATACCTAATTCATAATTTTTCTTTGATATCACGAAGTTTTAAAGCCTTTCAAAAGTCACTGAATACTTTTAGCATAATTTAATTCTAACATCAAAACAAAACACTCTTTCTGGATATTCTGAAACAGCTCATCTTCAAATTCAATAAGATCAAGACAAATTTCAGGGGCTGACATGTGGCAAGTAACATTTACAGCACAGAAATGTCAGGCAATGACCAAATCCAATAAGGTCCAATCTAACCATCGCCCTTGACATTAAATGGTGTTTCCATCATTGAATATCCCATTAGCAACATTCTCGGGGTTAGCATTGACCAGAAACTCAATAGGTCTCACAAGACAAAGACAATGACAATGACTACAACAGCAGGTCAGTGGCTAGGATTACTGCGGTGAGTAACTCGCCTCCTGGTTCCACAAAATCTGTCCAACATCTACAAGGCACGAGTCAGGAGAGTGATGCAATACACCCCAGTTGTCTGGATGGGTGCAGTTCCTTCAACACTCAAAGGCTCAACTTCATCCAGGACAAAGCAGCCACTTGATTGGCACCACATCCACAAGCATCCATTCCCTCCATCACTAACATTCAGTAGCAGCAGTGTGTAATATCTACAAGATGCACTTCAGAAATTTACTAAAGACTCTTAGGCATGTAGGGATTCTCGTTTGCAATTTCGCAGTAATCTGCTGATTTTTGGGTGGTTCAAATCACCCGAGATCCCTAGTTTGACACTGGGCTTAGCTTAGGAATGTGAAGTGAAGAAGGCAGTACACAGGTGCTTCGTGGCAAAGGTTAGTATATCACAAGAAATGAAAAAAGCAAAAGTAATAAGTAGGGAAATAAAACAAAGATGAGGAAAAATACAAGAGTTAAAAAGGCAAATTCAAAACAGTGAAAGTGACGCTATCAGTTATTAACTTAACATGGGCTAATTACCATCAGAAACTGAAAAGTAGTTTCATACATAGACATTTTAATCAGACTTCCTCATCGCAGTGTTCCCTGCACTGTCACCAACACATCTTCCCCTGCCTGCTAGCTAGGTTAGATACTTTGGATCTTGAGGACATAGGCTCACCACTGGAGATAAACACAATTTTGAAACACGGCTGCTGTTCTCACTTGCTGCAGCTGGTGCTTCACTAAAGACTTTGGATGGTGTTCAGTCTGGTTTGAGAACTTGAGTTTTCTTACCTTATGGTGGTTTTATGAGCCAGTTTTCACATCAGGGTGTGTCTGAGGCCTTGTTTGTCGTGTTGGTGGTTTTCAGAGGTCATCAGTCATCACACCTGCTGGTTGTAGTCAGCTGTCATTGGTTACCCCGGTACAGGACAGGGATGAAGCCACCCGAAGGTTGACAGCCCTGTGTCAGTGGGTTTCGGGAATGTAGCTGTGCAGATGGTTTTAGGGAGAGTAGCTGTCTGGTATCCCTCTTCTGTTGGTAACTGCGGGGATGGCTTTCTCTCTCCACCACCCCGATCAGGGCTAGCAGTTGTACAGACAGTGTGCTCTGTTATCACCTCACAAATGTGTCTTATTCATTGTGTTTCTATTGTTCCCTTTGTGCTGAATTGGCTTCCTGATAGTTCAGAGTAGGTATAAATGTGTTTTGATTAGGTGGAATGTCCAGAAATTTGTGAACGAATATTAATTGAAGTTGAATGCCTTGGTACCTCTGAAGAGCCCAAGATGTCTGAAGCTGTTGCCTTAGGTCTGGTTCGTTGTTCGTTTAGGGCTAAGTTGTAAATGGGATTTCTAACTGAAGCATGGTTCCAGACAGCTATCCCCGTGATTACAAAGTGTGAAGTCGGATGAACACAGCAGGCCAAGCAGCATCTCAGGAGCACAAAAGCTGATGTTCTGGGCCTAGACCCTTCATCAGAGAGGGGGATGGGGAGAGGGCTCTGGAATAAATAGGGAGAGAGGGGGAGGCGGACCAAAGATGGATAGAGGAGAAGATAGGTGGAGACGAGAGTATAGGTAGGGAGGTAGGGAGGTGATACGTCAGCCCGGGAGGACGGACAGGTCAAGGAGGCGGGATGAGGTGGGAAATGGAGGTGCGGCTTGAGGTGGGAGGAGGGAATAGGTGAGAGGAAGAACAGGTTAGGGAGGTGGGGACGAGCTGGGCTGGTTTTGGGATGCAATGGGGGGAAGGGGAGATTTTGAAGCTTGTGAAGTCCACATTGATACCATTGGGCTGCAGTGTTCCCAAGCGGAATATGAGTTGCTGTTCTTGCAACCTTCGACTGACATCATTGTGGCACTGCAGGAGGCCCAGAATGGACATGTCGTCTGAGGAATGGGAGGGGGAGTTGAAATGGTTTACGACTGGGAGGTGCAGTTGTCTGCTACGAACTGAGCGTAGGCATTCTGCAAAGCGGTCCCCAAGCCTCCGCTTGGTTTCCCCAATGTAGAGGAAGCCACACCGGGTACAATGGATACAGTATACTACATTGGCAGATGTGCAGGTGAACATCTGCTTAATATGGAAAGTCACTTGGGGCCTGGGATGGGGATGAGGGAGGAGGTGTGGGGGCAAGTGTAGCACTTCCTGCGGTTGCAGGGGAAGGTGCCGGGTGTGGTGTACAACGCATCATCCTCCAACACTTCTACCATCTATAATCCGACCCCACCACCAAAGCTACTTTTCCATCCCCACCCTTGTCTGTCTTCCGGAGAGACCCCTCTCTCCATGACTCCCTTGTCCGCTCCACACTCCCCTCCAACCCCACCACACGTGGCACTTTCCCCTGCAAATGCAGGAAATGCTACACTTGCCCCCACACCTCCTCCCTCACCCCCATCCCAATCCCCAAGATGACTTTCCGTATTAAGCAGATGTTCACCTGCACATTTGCCAATGTGGTATATTGTATCCATTGTACCCGGTGTGGCTTCCTCTACATTGGGGAAACCAAGTGGAGGCTTGGGGACCGCATTGCAGAACACCTACGCTCGGTTCGCAATAAACAACTGCACCTCCCAGTCACGAACTATTTTAACTCCCCCTCCCATTCCTTTGATGACATGTCCCTCCTGGGCCTCCTGCAGTGCCACAATGATGCCACCCGAAGGTTGCAAGAACAGCAACTCATTCTCCGCTTGGGAACACTGTAGCCCAATGGTATCAATGTGGACTTCACAAGCTTCAAAATCTCCCCTTTCCCCCATTGCATTCCAAAACCAGCCCAGCTTGTCCCCTCCCCCCACTGCATCCCAAAACCAGCCCAGCTCGTCCCCACCTCCCTAACCTGTTCTTCCTCTCACCTATCCCCTCCTCCCACCTCAAGCCGCACCTCCATTTCCCACCTCATCCTGCCTCCTTGACCTGTCTGTCCTCCCTGGACTGACCTATCCCCTCCCTACCTCCCCACCTATACTCTCCTCTCCACCTATCTTCCCCTCTATCTATCTTTGGTCCACCTCCCTCTCTCTCCCTATTTATTTCAGAATCCTCTCCCCATCCCCCTCTCTGACGAAGGGTCTAGGCCTGAAACGTCAGCTTTTGTGCTCCTAAGATGCTGCTTGGCCTGTTGTATTCATACAGCTTCACACTTTGTTATCTTGGATTCTCCAGCATCTGCAGTTCCCATTATCACTGATCCCCGTGATTGTATACTCCAGAGTATTGTCCAGCTGCCTTCCTTTTTATTTTAAAAGATCTATTAAAAATCCAGGAGTTTTGGTCCTGTATTCTAAGTGTCAGGGATTTTTGCTCCGCCCTACAGACAGTGCTTTTTAAACCTTCAAAAACTTCTGTCTAGAAGGAAAAGCTAAAACATGGGAACCCCATGACCTGCAAGTTCTCTTCCAAGTCACTCACTATCCTGACTTGGAATTATATTGCCATTCCTTCATAGTCACTCGGTCAAAACCCTGGAATTCCCTCCCAATGGGCATTGTGGGTCATCCTAAAGGGTGTGCACTGCAGCGGCTCAGGAAGGCAGCTCACCACAGCCTTCTCGAAAGAAAATAAATGCTGGCCAGTCATAGATGCTTACATCCTATGACAGAATAATAAAAGAAAACTGACACTTTTTCTATATAAATTGCATCTACAAATCAACTCTAACAATTAGCTGAGAGAGATATACATTTTCTGAAGAATGTTCTATACCCGAAACATCAGCTTTCCTGCTCCTCTGATGCTGCTTACCCTACGGTGATCATCCAGCTCTACACCTTGTTATCTCTAACAATTAGCTAATGTCATTTGTGTCTGATCTGCTGGGAACTTCAGCACAGTGTCTAAAAGTATCTAGGAGTTTTTGGAATTTTTAGCCATGACCTAGGATTTCTTTAATGTTGATATTGTTGGTGAAAGCCATTCATTCTTCCCAAATGTTTAATGCCAACTTTACAGCACGATTTGGTGGAACACACATTGGAAGAAACCATAACAATGCAGAAACATCAGAGCCAATAACAGATCTGCAACCAAGACAAAAGGCCCAGGCATCAAGTCTTCTATTCTCAAATTATTCACCTTGGGAAAGCACCTAACCTAATAGGGAACACTTTGCGCAACAGTTGAATGAATACACTTTGACTGTGTTCTGTTTAAAATGTAATAAAGCCACACATAACTGGATAAAATGTACAATGACTTACGACTTAAATTCAATGAAGCTAAGTTCATGGCAAAATAATCTGATATTGCCTCGAATTTTAGAACATATACAATACCTGCTTCTTCATTTGAATCAGTGAAATGTAGCAATATAAATTAATTCAATGACAAATTACAAATATTGAGTAAAGATTCATTAATGAGATGATAACTAATGATAATAGGAGCTTTTTACTGGAGAGCATCTGTATACATACAGCTGGTATTTGTATTACCACTAGTCAATGTTGCAATAGGAAAATACATGTGGTATTTTGCACTTTCAAGTGTTGCGTACTTGGTACCTTAGCCTGAAATTGACCCAGGCCTTACATGTATTGGCCATAAAACCACAAGAAATAGGAACAGGAGTAGACCATTCAGTCTACTGATTCAACACTCCTTACATCCACATTCCTGCCCTCTCCCCATAACTTTTGATTTTCCTAACAGTCAAGAATCTATCTATCTCAGCCTTAAATATATACAATGACCTGCTGCCACAGCTCTCTGGATCAATGAGTTCCAAAGACTCACTACCTCTGAGAAAAGAAATTCCTCCTCAGTCTTAAATTGGCTTCTCTTAATTCTGAGAACATGTCCCCTGTCCCTTCAAGGGAAACATGCTCTTTGCATATACCCTGTCAAGCACCTAAATAATCTTACATGCTTCAATGAGATCACCTCGCATTCTTCTAAATCCCAATGAGTAGAGTCACACATTGTTTAGTCTTTGCTCATAAGACAATCACTCCATACTGGGAATCAGTCCAGTGAACATTCTCTGAACTGCATCCAATATCGTAATGCCTTTTCTTAAATAAGGGGACCAAAACTGCTCACAGTACTCCAGATGGTGGTCTCACCAGCACCTTGTACAGACTTCCCTACTGTTATACTCCAGCCCCCTTGAATGAAAGGCCAAGATTCTATTAGCGTTCCTGATGACCTGGTGCGCCTGTTTGCTAGTTTTCTGTGTTTCGTGCACAAATGGAGCTTTTCTGCATTTTAATAATACTCTGTTCTTTTGTTAACCCTTCCAAAATGACAACTTTGCATTTTCCCACACCACACCATTTGCTAACACTTTGCCCACTTACTTAACGCATCAATATCTTTTCGCAAACTTATTAGTCTAAGCTGAAATGGTAAACAAAAGCCGAAAGATTTGCAGATGCTGTAAATCAGCAACAAGAATTGTTCTGAGGAAGGGTCACCGGACCTGAAATGTTAATTCTGTTATTTCATCCACAGATGCTGCCAGACCTGCTGACCTTTTCCAGCAACTTTGTTTTTGTTCCTGAGCTGAAATGCTCATTCAGGACTCAAAATGACTCATAGCTCTTGATAGTAGGAACTGCAGGTACTGGAGAGGAAGTGGATGCAGTTCCTGTACCACAAGGGAATGTGTATTAAATCCAGGAAGTTTTGTTTTAGTCACGGCAGTGCTCATTGCCAAGCTCTCTGCAGGCAGGACTCCCGGAACAGCTCCGAGATAACAAGGTGTAGAACTGGATGAACACAGCAGGGCAGGCAGCACCAGAGGAGCAGGAAGGCTGATGTTTCGGGCCTAAACACTTTTGATCTTGGTTGAATTTAGATGCATCCAAACAGTCATTCGCTGTTGCAGGCAGGTTTCCAAAGTGAATTGTCTTGTTAAGGCTGATACATTGATAAAACCAAGAAGTCCATGGGGTGAGACCTTATCACAAAAAAAACAGGAGAAATTTTGGAAAACAGCCAGGCCTGCTGGATATTTTCGACATCCCCTGGTTTTATGTCAGATTCAAAGTATCTGCAGTAATTTTAATGTGAGATTTCATTATGTCCGCTGATCTGAAAGATAATTGGTTCATTAAAATGAACATTTCTAGGCCATAAATTTTGCTACTTTGTACCAAAACAAGAACGTATCATTTTGCAGATATGGAGAACTCTGGAAATATATGCTCATATCAGTATTTTTATCCTAAAATTTGTGATTATTTTGAAACCTTTGGAATGAAATGGCTTAATGTGGTAGCAGCCAGTGGCTGTGTTTGAAATGTTGAATGGAATAGAGAAACAAAAATGGCTGTGTGAATCATGTAAAAACAAATGGCCACCACCACAGCTAATGCAAGTGCAATTCCAGATCATGAGCAATTCAGAGGCTGATGGTTTTGTCGAGGTATCTGAGGAGTTCAAGAAAAGCAGAAGGAGTCAAGGCCAGGCTTTTTTGTGGAGAGCAAAGAAAGGCTCAGTCATAACCTTTTGCAGAAGACAATTCCACAAACTAGCAACCCTTTGAGAGAAAAAAAACATTCTCTTCAACTCCGTCTTCAAAGGAAGACTTCTCATTCTTACACTATGTCCCCTAGCTTTAGTCTCCGTCCCCAAAAAGAAACATTCTGCCAACATACAGTCTATCCAATGCCCTCAATATCTTATATGTATCAGTAAGATTACATTGCATTCTTTTAAACTCCAATGGCTAATGGATAAGGTCTTCCTCCCAGAAATAAGTTCAGTTAGCCTTCTCTGAACAGCTTCTAAAACAATTAATCATTTTTCAAGTAAGGAGACCAAACTGTACGCAGTACTCCAGATGTTGTCTCATAGCAGTAAATCTTCCTCACTTCATATTCCTTTCCCCTTGCAAGAAATGAAAACATTTACTTTCTGAGCTACTTGTTGAACCTGTGTGCAAACTTAATGGGATTCATATACCAGGACACACATATCCTTCTGTACCACTGAGTTCTGCAATCTCTTAACCATTTAAATAGTATACTGCTTTTCTATTCTTCTCATCAGTCTAAGTACCATAGCATCGGCTAAATCAACTTGATAAACAATGATATTGTTATGTTTTCCCACTGGATAGTTTCTTTGTAATTATTTTATACCCTTTCAATTCAAAGTGCATCCATTTCTTTCTGCTTAATATCAGACAACTGATAGTGATACTTAAGGATCACTAGGGTCTTAGGACTGACTGCTAGAATGAAAAAGAAATAGACCCATATTGTCTGCGTTTTCCTAGGAGTGGAAATCACCACTGGTTTGCAGCTGAACTCAAAGAGTTCGTACTTGTAGCAGTTTCACATTTCACCTGGGAATGTTTGAGCTTGGCTTTTCAAGAAATGCAAAGCACAATGTTCGTCTAAAAGGTCATTCACAGTATTGTCGAGTTGGGGAAAGATGGGGCAATATTCCCTCTTTACAGCACTGGTTTAATGGTCCATTATGAATACTATGAATGGCGCATTATGTATGTTAGTCAATGGGTAAGTGAATGAACGAGTGAGTAGGTACAGAGGTATGTGAGTAGGTGGGTGAAGTAAGTCGGTGAGATAGATAAGGTGCTAATGTGAGGGTAGTGGGTAAGGTGGCAGGTGGATAAAGCAATGGTTCTAAGTAAGGGAGTAGTCAGGGAGACAGAGTGGAGTTTAGTCGGGGGGATCGGTGAGACTAATTAGCTAGTCAGTCGTAGAACTGATCAAGGTGTTGCACTAAGTTTTAATTTAACATTTCTTATGTAACCATTAACTACCTCAGAACTGCCCACAGTGATTGAATTAACTTCATCGAGATCCCAAGGCACAATGAAGGTGTCCATCAGAAATTAATACTAGCCAAGCATTTCCACAAAGCCCTAGGCCATGTTTCAGTTGAACTTCCAGTTTCTGATGATCTGGTAAAAGGAAGATTTGGGTTGTGTCTGCACTCTTTATAAGATGGGGAAGTGACTATTCTCACAACAAACAGTAATTCTGACTCACAATCATGAAACCGATTGAGGGAAAAGACACAGCTGAACAGCAGAAGGTTAAAAAAAAAACAGGTTGTATGAATAAATAAAAGGTAGAGAGAAGAACAGAGATGAAATTAAAACAGCAGTTTAAAAATTACAGATTTTTTTAAATCTGGGAAGGTCTCCAGCTCCAAGGTTAGGTCATCACCAGGAAAGCCTCATTACACATTACAAAATTCTGCAACCAAAACATTGGCAGGTAATATACATCTCTCAAAAAAACTCATTAAAAAAAGATTAACTTAAATGCTTGTGCAGCCAACAATAATAAATACAAATAATTCATCAAATCTACATATCGATACACATCTGAAATTCTGCACAGATCTGTGCTCTGGAAAATGCTTTGCTGTGTAAAATATACCATCTTAGTTTAGCTGTCGACTTCGTTGAGATGGAGCCAATTTTTTAGTTTGCAAAAGATTGCACAAAGAATATGTTAAATGGAGTGCACAGGTTTGGGACAGCTTTGCACAATTATAGCCCAAACATGTAGGGAATAGTCAGCAAATCAGTCGGTATCTGTTGTGTTAGAAACAGACTTAAAGGGTGGGATTTTCCACTGTCTAGAATGCTGTGGGCAATGGTGAGAAAGTTTGCACATTAGGCCAAGGATGATGAAATAAGATTCCTGAAGCTGAGGAAAGAATTTCCAATATTTCCCTTGGGACTTAAGTGGAACATTTCTGAACCTCACTAATTAGGGTTGACTACTTTATATCTGTGCATTTGGTGCTCATTAATAACCAGCCTTGTCACATTACTATGCAGCTTTATAAGAGAAGAAGTGACTATTCTCACAACAAACAGTAATTCTGACTCACGATCATGAAACCGATTGAGGGAAAAGACACAGCTGAACAGCAGAAGGTTAAATTAGATGGCACCAATTCCTTCCGTGAAGGCCAGAGAACTACTCACCAGCAGCATCATCTGCAGTTCACCTCTTGTTTCTCCAGGCCTGCAGAAACTCCACCTGCACAAAATAAAAACCAAAAGAACCATGGATGCTGTAAATCAGGGACAAAAACAGAATTTGCTCGAAAAGCTCAGCAGGTCTACCAGCATCCATGGAGAGAAATCGGAGTTAATGTTTCAGGTCCGGTGACTGCTTCTCCGGAGAGCAAACAGCAGGTGAATGATGCAGAGGAAAGTAATCAGATCCCAATTCTACTGGCCTCATTGGCATTACCTAACGTCCATATGCAACCAGGCACAGGCAGAGTTGAAGGATGTCCTGGGCCTCATGACTGAGCTATGTCATTTTTTGGAGCAGGACCTATACTTAGAAGGAATGGGTGATCATTCCTCGACCTGGTGTCCACCAAGGTTTCAATTGCCCTAAATGTTTATGCATTAGATCATTATATGGAGCTACAGGAAACCGTGGTGGCATTCAGACACATCTGGGATGTCACTGATGCTATTTTCTCCATCTTATACCAGTTTACATCTTTCCCCCATGATGAGGAGGTTGGTCAGTGGGATTCTCCAAGTCTCTGACTTTCTCCTGGTGCAGGATAATATAGACTACACACACATTGTTTTGAGGTATCTTACCACTAATCTACAGAGATCATCGACTAAAAAGGCTTCTACTCAATAAACATTCGGCTTATCTGTATTGTTGATGTCAGAGTTTGAAAATGTGCACCTCCAAATGTGGCTAATGACCTCCCTATAAAAACATTGGACTGACACAGACTGGTGGTACAACTCTGTCCGTGCTTCCACCCAGGATTGTTGCGGAACTGATCATAGGCTTCCTTAAGATCCAGTTTCCATTCCTGGTCTACTCCTGTGGGGCCTGTGCAGTAGAACCCAGGGAGGAGGCACTACTTCATTATGGCATGTTGTACCCTTCCCAAGTGAGGCCAACTTGGGGGAGGGGGATCAGCCCTGGATGCAGATGAAATGGGGGAATCAATAAGTAGCATCTGTGGAGGGGACTGACAATCCGGGCATTGACTGAGAGGGACTTCAAAGTAACCATAATGGAACCATGCGCCATTGAGCATCAGAGGCCAAATAGAATGTAGTTTCCTGGATGAATGCACTGGAATTGCACCTCTTTTCAATGTGTAACTTTCTTTTGTTTACATGGCAAGCAGCCCTGTCAGTACGCAGTATATGTCAACCTGGTTATTTCTGCACTCCTTGAACTTTTCAATTAATGTTTTTTATTTATATGATTGCCTATGTGGTCTTTTCAGCTGATCCCACTTTAAAGTACCGGCAGTTTACAGATTTCCCTCACTGTTGGGAGAAAGCAGTAATCCATGAGTCAAAGCAGTAAGAGATAACAAAGTGTAGGGCTGGATGAACACAGCAGGCCAAGCAGCATCTCAGGAGCACAAACGCTGATGTTTCGGGCCTAGACCCTTGGCTGGTGCTGAGGTTAGGTACTTTACAGGCTTCAGTCAACCTACTGTACTCAATTGTTGTGACATGCAGTCCCTCAGGACAAGTAGTATGTCAGCAGCAATCCTAAGGCACCTCCTTTTCACCCTTCTATCATCATTAGTCTTCACTGATTTAGCATTCACATAGATTAGTAAATTGCCTTGAAATACTTAAGCATCCTGTAGGCCAGTATTGAATCTGCGAGATGCAACACTTTGTGCTCTTCTCCCTGCAGAGCACTGAGCTGTTAGTGAGATTGGAGGTGACCATCCCACTCTAAACCTTCCAACCATGAATGGCAACACACTGCCTTGAAAAGCTGAAGAATAGAATGAAATGTTGCTGACAGAGAAGTGCAAAATCATCGTGGAATCCATCCTGGCACTCACAGGGTGGGTGTAAGTGTGGCTGATCTCTGCAGGTCAGGTGCTATCACAATCTGTGTACATTTCTGGCAAGCTCAGTGTTGTCCACATTGAAGTATAACACCGTGGCGGTAATCCTCAACATCACAGTTCGCGGATCCCTGACATCTGATGCTTTCTGCAGCCAAGGAGTCAGTTGCCTGTGAGGGATGAGCAATACTTGGCTGTTACAATGTCTTTCACTCTTGGGATATCTGAGGAGGCTGCACAAATCTCAAAAGGGTAAAACCATAGCGAGTCTGATAGCTGCGAAGAGGTAAGAGCAGACATTCCAACAATGCAAGTGGACATGTATTTGTAACAGTGCAGGATTATTTGCAATGAAGTGTCACCTGTCATGGCCGTACGCAGTCAATATTTCTTTCCCTTGCTTCCCATCCCAGTATGTTTACTTGTTGTTCCAACATCCACAGCTAGGATAGAGGGAATCTGTGCATTGACCCTGTTGGCTTCGAAGATTTGGCTGGTTGTCTCTGGTGCTTGGGCCTAGAGGGCCCAGGCTTGCTGGGACGATCCTTCCCAGAAGCTAGCTTAGCCTTCTCCCCTTTGATTTCCACAGGCTTCACCCTCACAGCTAATGGAAAGGTGATGGGCAACTCTGGAGTATCCTGAGAGGAAGCATCTGGGGCCACTGTGCATGCCCCGATTTCCTCTGACTGCCTGCTGCTGACACCCTGGCTGGCTGAGAGGAAGAGTGTGGCTAAAGTCCATCATCCACTGCCTCTCACAATGGCTAGAACTATGGAGTGCAATCTGCACAGATAACTAAGAAACACTGAGTGTGTTGGACCTGGCTTTCCCCGATGGGAACAGTTTCTCTCTCTCTCTCACACACACACACCCACCCACACACACACACACACACACACAATCATACATGCATGCACACACAGACATGCGCAGATATATACTAGCACATACACATGTACAGATACACATGCGCACACACATTCACACACTCACACAAATACACACACACTGAACCAAATACAGACAATTACATACACACTCACACCAATACACACACTCTCTGCCACATGCACACACACACACTCACACGCTCTCTCTCATGCACACATACACACACACACTTGCGCGCACACACAAACACACACACACACACACACACACACACACACACACACTCTCTCTCTCTCTCTCTCTCTCCTACACTCTCCCCGTCACATGCACACACACACATGCAGACTCTCACTAACACACTCCCACGCACGCATGGATCTGGTGTGCAAGCATCTCCATGGACAGGTTGCCAGCTGCCGTTAAAAACTAGGTGGAGCATAGTGGCAGCTGGAGATCACATGGTCCTGCACTCCATCATTCTATCCCTTGGCACTTGGCATCGACAGCTAAATGGCAGGACAATGAGGGACTTTTGACCTGAATCTGGGTCTCCGTCCATTTATGAAAACATAGATGTGCCAGCAGGCAGCCAGACTGAGGAGGAACCATACACAGATACCCCAGAAGCCTCAGTAAGGACAGTCCAGAGGGAACTGGCCATTTCACTTGCATCCTGCCTGCGACTCCAAATCCTGTGAACCTTGTAGTCAAGGAAGAAGAACCTGCATCTGGACAGGCCACTTTCAGCAGGCCTGGACCCTGCAGCTACAAACACTTCTGGGATTGTCCATTCAAATCTATAAAGCCAACAGGCTACACTATACAACAGGCATCTGCACTCCCAGCTGTAGGTTCTTGGACTACACCAAGTCATAGGAGGAGGGTAAAATAAAACGAAATCTGTCTCGAAGTAGAAAGTTGGCATGGGTAACACTTAGTTGACAGCTGACTGATCACCTTTCATTTTAAATGTGACTACAAGGATTGAGCTAGAGAAGATATATTTCCTCAGTGCTAGAAGATGTTAGTTTCCTGTCGGAAGGTGTGGTAATTTTTATGTAAAGTGCACAGCACAACATCTTGTAATTTGTGAATTTTGGAGCTTCAGATGTGGTATATAAATAATTGTTAATGTTAACTTTTATTGAACAACAAGAAATTGAAGAATGAACAAACAAAAAGATGCTGCATTTGCTTTTGTGGCTGTACAGGGGCTGCTTGCTTTTGAGAGTCAGTGATAATGGGAACTGCAGATGCTGGAGAATTCCAAGATAATAAAATGTGAGGCTAGATGAAGACAGCAGGCCCAGCAGCATCTCAGGAGCACAAAAGCTGACATTTCGGGCCTAGACGCTTCATCAGAGAGGAGGATGGGTTGAGGGTTCTGGAATAAATGGGGAGAGAGGGGGAGGCGGACTGAAGATGGAGAGAAAAGAAGATAGGTGGAGAGGAGAGTATAGGTGGGGACGTAGGGAGGGGATAGATCAGTCCAGGGAAGACGGACAGGTCAAGGAGGTGGGATGAGGTTAGTAGGTAGGAGATGGAGGTGCGGCTTGGGGGTGGGAGGAAGGGATGGGTGAGAGGACGAACAGGTTAGGGAGGCAGAGACAGGTTGGACTGGTTTTGGGATGCAGTGGGTGGAGGGGAAGAGCTGGGCTGGTTGTGTGGTGCAGTGGGGGGAGGGGACGAACTAGGCTGGTTTAGGGATGCGGTGGGGGAAGGGGAGATTTTGAAGCTGGTGAAGTCCACATTGATACCATTAGGCTGCAGGGTTCCCAAGTGGAATATGAGTTGCTGTTCCTGCAACCTTCGGGTGGCATCATTGTGGCACTGCAGGACCACAACTTTCCCCCCACAGTGATCGAGAACGCCCTTGACTGCGTCTCCCGCATTTCCTGCAACACATCCCTCACACCCCGCCCCCGCCACAACCGCCCCAAGAGGAACCCCCTCGTTCTCACACACCACCCTACCAACCTCCGGATAGAACGCATCGTCCTCCGACACTTTCGCCATTTACAATCCGACCCCACCACCCACGACATTTTTCCATCCCCTCCCCTGTCTGCTTTCCGGAGAGACCACTCTCTCTGTGACTCCCTTGTTCGCTCCACACTGCCCTCCAACCCCACCACACCCGGCACCTTCCCCTGCAACCGCAGGAAATGCTACACTTGCCCCCACACCTCCTCCCTCACCCCTATCGCAGGCCCCAAGATGACATTCCACATTAAGCAGAGGTTCACCTGCACATCTGCCAATGTGGTATACTGCATCCACTGTACCCGGTGTGGCTCCCTCTACATTGGGGAAACCAAGCGGAGGCTTGGAGGCCGCTTTACAGAACACCTCTGCTCGGTTCGCAATAAACAACTGCACCTCCCAATCGCGAACCATTTCCACTCCCCCTCCCATTCTTTAGCTGACATGTCCATCATGGGCCTCCTGCAGTGCCACAATGATGCCACCCGAAGGTTGCAGGAACAGCAACTCATATTCCGCTTGGGAACCCTGCAGCCTAATGGTATCAATGTGGACTTCACCAGTTTCAAAATCTCCCCTTCCCCGACTGCATCCCTAAACCAGCCCAGTTCATCCCCTCCCCCCACTGCACCACACAACCAGCCCAGCTCTTCCCCTCAACCCACTGCATCCCAAAAACAGTCCAGCCTGTCTCTGCGTCTCTAACCTGTTCTTCCTCTCACCCATCCCTTCCTCCCACCCCAAGCCACACCTCCATCTCCTACCTACTAACCTCATCCCACCTCCTTGACCTGTCTGCCTTCCCTGGACTGACCTATCACCTCCCTACCTCCCCACCTATACTCTCCTCTCCACCTATCTTCCTTTTTCTCCATCTTCAGTCTGCCTCCCCGTCTCTCCCTATTTATTCCAGAACCCTCACCCCATCCCCCTCTCTGATGAAGGGTCTAGGCCTGAAACGTCAGCTTTTGTGCTCCTGAGATGCTGCTGGGCCTTCTGTGTTCATCCAGCCTCACATTTTATTGTCTATAATACATTGAGAGTCAATGGGTGATCGCTGCACCCAGCTCACATCCATTGGAACCAGCTATCAGTTTACTGCATCCTGGCTCGTTGTGCCTGATTCTGTAACATTCTTTCATGTTGAAGGCGATGTTCTCCCCGTTTAATTTCCTCATTATCTTCCACAGAAGACTGCTGTCACCCTCCAAGTTCTTTAGCATTCATCAGATCACTTACTTGCCTGATCCAGTGTGCTGAGTGTATCATGCAATGAACATGAAGGACAGGGAGGACAGAAACCCCACCCCTTGTGCAGACTATGAAACCTCAGAATGCGTTTGGGAATTGTTGAGTGTATGTGACACGTTTAAGGTCACTTCTGCTTCATAAAGATTATGAAAACGATTTTGTAATGATCAATAAAATGGTTAGCATGTGTAATCAACAGTTGGTCAAGGCACAAAATACACAAACAGAATGTTGTGATAGCTGCTAACTTTCACCTCTATTCTATTTAATGCCCTGATTAAGGTGATTGCCTCTTGAGTGGCCTCATATCATCCTCAAGGGTATGACAGACAAGTCAAAATGAAAGAAATTTACTGCAATCACTCTGGGTGAGGTGGCAAATATTTTTCATTATTTATTGTGTAGTTGAAGATTGGATGAAAAGGAAGGTTTTCCCCAACATGCTCGCGAGAGAGAGAGTTAATGGAGATGAACAGCAGCCCTCCCACCATTATTTAAACCAACCTTCATGTTCCTTTCTGCATTCACCATCAATGCCATCAGGTTTGAGACTTCCCATATTCTCACTCAGTCCTTTCACTTACCTCCAACAGAAACAAAAACAAAAAGTGTTGGAGGAAGTCGGCAGGTCTGGCAGCATTTATAGAGAGAAAATACAGAATTAACGTTTCAAGTCGATTGATTTTGTTTGTTACCAATCTCCAACAACCAAGTTTTAGGTTTTCTTTTATTCCGTTAATTAGCTGTTCATCTCAATTTACCTCCTGAGGCCTAGGTCTACCTCTTAGCAATTCCCAACAACAGCAACATTGCCCCCTCCACCCCATTAAAGCCAGAGTGGTGGTGACCATCAACACCCCCTTGGCTCCAACAAAGTACCTTGTGTCTTCCCATGTTATATTGTCTCCCACTCTCGTCTGCTGAGTTGTTCCCACCCTCCTTCACAATATTTATTCCATCTGCATCCCATCATGCTGGACTCCCAACACAGTTTTCCCCCACAGCAACCCCCCATAAACCTCCTTGATATTGAGTGCACAAATGTCTAAAGTTGACCATGATACACTCCCTGGACTGATTTTGCAGGACAGACCAAGACTGATGATGGGCCAGCTCCTGACTGATCAATGTGTGGATCTCCAAATGACAGCCCACTAATCCCAATCTACTTGGAATCAACCTGCAGTACCCTCTGTGTCTCTGATCCCAGGCTGAAAGAACAAGTATCCCCAAAACCAGATCAAACAAAGCTGCTGACTGACTGTGACCAACCTCCTGGACTGGGACCAGACAATATTTTTGAGTGGTAGCAGCAGCATCATCATTGACCCCCTTCACTAGAAGAACGATTACTTCCTTAGGCTTTCATATGTGGCCATTTGGTTGAAGCACATGCTGTAATTGTGGCATCAATGTAACATGGTGCCATGCACCAGCATGTCCTTCACTGTCAATTGTTGACAAACATGATAAACAACCTCATTTCCGACCTATGATAAAAGACAAGTCAAATCAGAGCTAATGTGAGCTTGTCAGCTCTGAACAAAGATAGGAATGCACTAAAAGCAAAGGCGAGGCAGATATGTAGTGTATCCAAGTAAGCCTGAAGTAAGGAAGCGCTAAGAAAGCAAGCTAAGAGCCCTGAAAGGCACCCTGTTCTGATGCATCAGATGGTTTTCTGTTGCTGCAAGCTATGTGGCCTGGAAACAACATTGCAATGTGAATGAGGTTCACCATGCAGTAGTGGAGTGCTGTCTGGTAGTTCAAAATCTGCCATAATGATGTGGTGAGGCTGGTGTGTTGCCAGTGTTGACTTCCATGAATGGAGGGTACAGGGTGCCCGTAGAATGTACCCTGAGATGTTGGAAAATGTTGGCTAAGATGCAGGCCTGGAGATGGTGCCACTGGACTGCAGCTACCAGGCACATGCGTACCTTTCAAACAGGGAATTTGGCACCGAGTTGTTTCTCAGTGGTACAGGGAGATTAGAAACCTGCGTAAAAATGAGGTGAGATTAGGTAATAATGAGACATCAATGCACACAAATAAGTCTCTTGTTGCTTGTGAATGAGATTCCTATCCAGCTGGTAAAATCTTAGAGGGGATTTCAGACTTCTTTTCCTGATAGCATAAACCTCCTTTTTTCATTCTTGCCATATTTTCCCAACTTTCTCACCATAGCTCAGGCTGTTCGAACACTCAGAAAGTTCCAACCATTAAATCAGTTTCTCTCTGCAGATGTGGCCTGAGTTGCTGAGTATTTCCAACATTTTCTGTTTTTGTTTCAGATTTCAAGATTCTGTAGTATTTTGCTTTTGATCTTACTCATGCTACATGCATTTCAGGAATTCAGTCATTATGTTCTGTCCACACAATGCTCAGGCCTTGATAATAAAATGTGAGGCTGGATGAACACAGAAGGCCCAGCAGCATCTCAGGAGCACAAAAGCTGACGTTTCGGACCTGGACCCTTCATCAGAGAGGGGGATGGGGTGAGGGTTCTGGAATAAATAGGGAGAGAGGGGGAGGCGCACCGAAGATGGAGAGAAAAGAAGATAGGTGGAGAGAGTATAGGTGGGGAGGTAGGGAGGGGATAGGTCAGTCCAGGGAAGACGGACAGGTCAAGGAGGTGGGAGGAGGTTAGTAGGTAGGAGATGGAGGTGCGACTTGGGGTGGGAGGAAGGGATGGGTGAGAGGAAGAACAGGTTAGGGTGGCAGAGACAGGTTGGACTGGTTTTGGGATGCAGTGGGTAGAGGGGAAGAGCTGGGCTGGTTGTGTGGTGCAGTGGGGGGAGGGGATGAACTGGGCTGGTTTTGGGATGCGGTGGGGGAAGGGGAGATTTTGAAGCTGGTGAAGTCCACATTGATACCATTGGGCTGCAGGGTTCCCAAGCGGAATATGAGTTGCTGTTCCTGCAACCTTCGGGTGGCATCATTGTGGCACTGCAGGAGGCTCATGATGGACATGCCATCTCAAGAATGGGAGGGGGAGTGGAAATGGCTTGCGACTGGGAGGTGCAGTTGCTTATTGCGAACCGAGCGGAGGTGTTCTGTAAAGCGGTCCCCAAGCCTCCACTTGGTTTCCGCAATGTAGAGGAAGCCACACCGGGTACAGTGGATGCAGTATACCACATTGTGCTTAATGTGGAAAGTCATCTTGGGGCCTGGGATAGGGGTGAGGGAGGAGGTGTGGGGGCAAGTGTAGCATTTCCTGCGGTTGCAGGGGAAGGTGCCGGGTGTGGTGGGGTTGGAGGGCAGTGTGGAGCGAACAAGGGAGTCACAGAGAGAGTGGTCTCTCCGGAAAGCAGACAGGGGTGGGGATGGAAAAATGTCTTGGGTGGTGAGGTCGGATTGTAGATGACGGAAGTGTCGGAAGATGATGCGTTGTAGGCGGAAGTGTCGGAGGATGATGCGTTGTAGGCGGAAGTGTCAGAGGATGATGTGTTGTACAGGCCTTGTTCATTTATATGCAATGAGCTGCAGCAGACAATCAGTCAAACCCATGGAGCTCACCTGCTCCTACAGGCATTTTTCTTTTCCAGTAACAGCCCACTAAACACTTCAGTCCTAATCCCTGTGTGGGCTCGCTGCACACTCAAGCATGGGATCTGGTGTTTATGTGCTTCTGACACACTGAGTTGTAACACGAACTGGTCAGTTTTCTGCTCTACAGACACAGCAGTCATCCATACGTCATTGCATTCTTGGCCACTAAAAATATTTTTCAAACATATGAAGCCTGGTTGTCTCATGATAACACAAAGTGTTGTTTTTAGAAAAACACCAACAGGAGGAATTAGTCCATTGTTCCTATGCACATTCTACACCTGCATTAGTTACACTGCTCAGTGCAAGTGCATCCTGTATTATTGGATGAAACTCAATTTCTCATATTGGGACTCTTCAGGATCCACTCCAGTCCATTCGACAACTAAGAGCAAAGCCACAGGTCCCCATTTCATAGATAGGAGGAAGGGTGTCGGCCCAAAACGTCAGCCTTCCTGCTCCTCTGACGCTGCTTGGCATGCTGTGTTCATCCAGCTCTACACCTTGGTCCCCATTTCATACTTTGATTGCTGTAGACAAGATCTCAAAATCTCAAGAATTATAATTCAAGATTATCCCAGTTCATTTAATTGATGGCATCTTGGAATCAGCTGTGGGATTTGTGTGCTGTATTTTTCCAAATTTATTTTCAGAAAGCATTAGGGGATTTACGTCAAAACCTGTTTAAATACATCTGGTGAGCTTCTCAGTCCAAAGAAAACCCTGTGTCAAAAGATGAAAATGTTTAATTTCCCTTTGTTAAATTCGTAAAAATGCTGCTTCTCTGGAAATTTCCAGCTCAAAATAACTAATTTGCGACACCACATTCTTTAAAGACATCATGAAATAAGATAACAATAGAGAATGAAGAAATTATTAGGTAACCCATAATTACTTTTACTCAATAATAAAAGCTAAGTCCTGGGATACTCAAGACCTGAAATAAAAACAGAAAATGTTGGAGAAGCTCCACAGCCTAGCTGCATGGAGAGAAAGCAGGAGAGAGAGAGAGAGACAGGGAGGCAGAGTTAACCCTTCAAGCCCCGTATGGCTCTTCTTCAGAGCTAAAGAGAGATGAAAATACAACTGTCTTATGCAGTTGAGAAAGGAGGTGGGGGAACCGGAGCACAAGGGACGGTCAGAGATACATAAGAAGCGACAAGAGATTAGAAATCAAAAGGCTTATGGAGGTAAAAATAAAAGGAGGATTAATGGTTCTAGGGAGAACAAAGTAATGATCCACAGTAGATGTTAATAGCAGAATAAAGATCAACTCTAAATGAAAGCAAAAACATGGAAAAATGTTACTGACACTGGGATCGGGGCATGGGTGAATATCAAAATGGAGGACAGTATTTATAGTCTAAACTTGTTTTTATCTAGTTTTTACATATGTCTCAAAGTTAATGCAGATTGATCTATAATAGGCTTGTTCATGTTATTGTCCTTACCCCATGACACTTTCCCCTGCAACCACAGAAGGTGTAACAGCTGCCCATTTACTTTCTCCCTCCTCAGTGTCCAAGGGTCCAAACACATCTTGCAGGAGAAGCATCAATTTGCTGCACCTCACGCAATCTGGTCTACTGCACTCGCTGCTCACAATGTGGTCTCCTCTACATTGGGAAACAAAGAGAAGGCTGGGTGACCACTTCGCAGAACACCTATGTTCTGTCGTCAAAAATGACTCTGAGCTACCTGTTGCTTGCCACTTCAACACACCATCTTGTCCCTGGCCAACATGTCTGTCTCAACCTTGTTGCAGTGTGCCAGTGCAGCTCAGCGTAAACTGCCAGAATAGCACCTCATTTTCCAATTGGGAAACTCTACAGCCTACTGGATTCAGTATCAAGTTCAACTATTTTAGAGTTTGAGGTACCTTCTCCCATGTTGATACCCCCACTCATGTACACTAGGCCTTGTTACCACATAATCTACTATTACACACAAACCATTGTTAGCCACAACTAGTCCCCATTAATAACCATCCACTCCTTTGCCTGTCCAACTGTTCTCTTTCTTAAGGCTTTATCTCTGTCTATATAATTTACTCCTTATCACTCCTCCTACCCTTTCTTCCGTATATTAAAATATATTTACTAGCTACCAGCAGTTCTGAGGAAGAATCACTAGATGCAAAATGTTAACTCTGAGTTCTCTCCACAGATGCTGCCACATCTGCTGAGCTTTTCCAGCAATTTCTGTTTTTGTTTCTGATGTCCAGCATTCACAGTTCTTATGTTTTTTTGTTTTGTTCACCTTGTTGACAGCTAACCTACACAAATTGAATTCCATTTACACATCACTGACATAAGAAAACAGCGATAATTTAAATCCCAGGATCAGCAGGAAATAAAAGTGGCCCATGGTAAACTCTCTTTCAGCCCAATGATTGGTTACAAAGGCACCAATCTAGGAACACTGGTGTCAAGCAATTAGCTCTCAGGAAGCACATCACTCCCTAAATTATTTTTTAAGCGGTGTTGTGCATTGAAAATAATTTAACTTTTAATTTCAACACCTTTAGTTGGCTTTTATTAGATCTTGGAAAACCTGGCAACTGAACGGAGGCTGCTTTGATTATGCAATTGTTTTTTAAAGCCCTCCTTGTAGACCAGGGGTAGGAGGAAAGACCCGAAACTTCCAGTTGCCTGTCACTTCAACACACCATCTTGTTCCCTGACCAACATTACCTGGCAAACTAGGGCTTTGATGGAACTAACAGGTTGAAGAGGGTGGGAAGGCAACCAAATTCCATGCAAATCCAAGTAACTATCCAGGTCTGTGTGGCAGGTTGCTTTGAATGAGCTACAAGAAGGCAGATGTGTTTTTGATAATATCCAGAGGTTTGTTTCTTCTGTCTTGGTTGCTGGAAAATAAAGGATGCAAATTGTTTTTGAGTTGTGTTTTGCAGCGTCCATTTAGATTTTTCCTTTCTATTCAATTTTGAATAAATATCATGGGACTCTGATTTTCTTTTAAAAGTAGCCTCTCCACCTTTTGAAACAGTCCAGCACTGAATGCCCATCAAATAGTCCTGGCAAGATGGACACTAAGTGAAGCAACACTAATGTTAGGTGAGTACCACCTTATTTACGTGAGACAGCAAAGGTTAAAAGCAGACCAATATTTAATTCTCCAACAATATCTGCTCTCTCATGTCTTTTCATTGGATTTTATTGTTATGGTAAACAATAATACAAAGGATGTTTCTGATTGATGTTGGCATAGCACAATCTATTTTACAAAGGCAATTAACATTCACAAAGTTTAAATTAATCCACTTATTAAAACCTAAAAAGGAAAGGACAACTGAATGCAATAAATCCGTATGTCTTATCCTTCACTTCTTTCGTAGGAGAATAATCCCTCACGCATATTATTTGTCTTTAATCACTTTCCAAAAATATAAGATGAGTCAGAACTAAATAGAAAAAATTGGTTGGTTTGAAAAGTTTTATGCTGTTTAACATTTTAAAGTGATTCTATAAGGTAGATGTAAAGGAATAATTTCCTTAGCTAGGACAATAATAGTACAAAGGAAAAAAATATTAAAATTTTAGCTCAGCCATTCAAGGATGAATCAGGAAGCATTTTTCAATAAGCTGGGCAATGCTGTGAGGGAGGGAGTTTCGGGATTTTGAATCAGTAACTGTAAAGAATGGTGATACAGTTCCAAAGCAAGAAGTTGCATGACTTGAAGAGAAACTCATGGCTGTTAATGTTTCTGGATGTGGCACTCCTTCTTCGAGGTAGTGGAGGTGACCAGTTTAGAAAGTACTGTTGAAGCAGCCTTGGAGAATTTCTGTGGAAATTCCTGTGGCTGATTACAGACTGTAATCACAGTCAGAGGCTGGGGAAGAAATCACAGGCCTGACGCCCTGACCCAAGCTCAGCAGTTGTAAGTATAATTTCCAACCATGACTGAAAGATTTGGGACATACTGTCTGATCCCACCTCCCAGCTCTCAGTCTCTAACTTCTTTGTTGCAATACCTCAACTTGCATATCTAAGTCCACTGTAACTGGAATGGAGTTTCACCCTCTACCACACTTTAACGCATTGAGTTCCAGATCTCAACCATCTGCTGGATGAAGTCATTAATCCATGACTTCTTCTAATCCTTCCACCAGTTAAATTAAGTCTATGTCCCCTGATTGTTGACTACAATGTTAGTGGAAATGAGTCCACCCTATTTACTCTGTCTAGGCTCCTCGTTTTATACACATCAACCAAACCTCTCCTCAAGCTCTTTTTTCCAAAGAAAATACCTATAAACAGCCTTCCAGTTTTTAAAACAACATCAACCTTAACACTCTGCTTCCTGTCACTGAGCCAATTTTAGATCCACATGCCATTTTCCAAACCAGAGTACTTCCAGAGTTCTGTTGCCCTTCCCTCCTTGAGAACTGATTGCTTAGTCAAACCTGACAGTGGGCCTTACAAGCTCATGATCCTGGAAATAATCTCCCATTGGTGATAACTAAGAGGACAACCACAACTTTCTCAAACTGCAGGGGCATTCTTGGTCGGTTCATCTGTCTCCCACACACTAGAACATGGTTTGACCTGATGCTGGGGCAGCATATCAGCAATGCAAGTATTCTGGGCCAGGACAATTATGGAAATAGATGCAGCATCCTTCCCTAAATCTGCATTTGCTGGATGCTCATTGGGTTTGGAAAATAAAATAAAATCAGCCCTCAACAGTCTAAATAATACAGACTTCCTTAGGGTAAAAGGGGTTTAAGATTGGTAGAAATCTAAACACTTGGCATGGCCTATTTGAACCAACTGTCAGCTTATGATGCAGATCATGTTTGCATGCTTGCATTTACAGCAGGAAGCAGATTCACAATCCTCCCCAAAAAAAGTCACTCCCTTTTGATTGAAAGGTGCTCTATGTTACGGGCAGAATTCGCTGTTTGTGTGCATAGTTCTAACAATTATAACTTTAGTAGCAGCAGTTCAAACCTTAAACCTTGTTTTTTTTTAGGCTGTCAGAAATGAAGGCTTCTAGATTCTTATCTGACCTTCAGGTACCCAACAGTTTCATGACCAGTCCCCATTATCAGTAGCATTAGACAGGGAGAGCAGAGTTTTTGGAAAGAGTAAAGAAGCCAGCAAAAGCATTTAGTAGAGGAAAGTAAGAAAGAGCAGAAATCAGATGCAAAAGTTGGCAAGGTGCAGTCATGAGAGATAAAGAGAGGAAGAAGGAATTAATGCAAGGAGCCGTACTTTTTGGGAGGAGGGGATCTGAAAGTGAGAAAAGATCTACAGCAGAGCTTGGTATAAGTGGAGGTAAGAGAATACAAATGAAAGAGAGGTCAGTTCTCTGGGGGAGAAAGAGAAGATTACAATGAATGAAATCATTTATTTTCAACAATATTACCTCCTATCTAGATTTCATGCTCACAAAGTGAAGGAACGTAAAGTCTATTTACTGCTTAAGTTACAAACCCATTAACTCCACTTTCTGTGCAATTACTTAATCGTGTATGTCATAAGATCTAAAGATCTTAGAGGTATCAGTTTTTATGATTAGTTCTTTGTTTCATTTTTAGATTTTTAGATATCAAGAAAGACAATAGGGTGTTAAATAGCATCGTCATTTATGTGGATAATGTGGGAATACATTTATGAGCTTGTGTTTTTGGCACGTAGATTCAGTTGCTGGGATTGCAACTTCACAGATTTATCCATTAATCCAGAAGAAATTATAGTATAGGCCAAGTAGTAAGCCTTCAATATTGGTTACAAAAGTTCACAAGATGTAGCCCAGTCCTGATGACAAGGCAGCTAAGAACCACTGAGGTAGTGGGAACTGCAGATGCTGGAGAATCCAAGATAACAAAGTATGGAGCTGGATGAACACAGCAGGCCAAGCCGCATCTCAGGAGCACAAAAGCTGATGTTTCGGGCCTAGACTCTTCATCAGAAAAGCTCCACACTTTGTTATCCAAGAACCACTGATCTGGGGCTGATCAGGAGAATCACAATGATTGGAATGAAATATATTCTGTCTAACTCATTCTTCCCTGGAAATTTATTCTGACCACAATGTCCAAGTGCAGTTTGAATTATGCTGAAGTTTTTGCCATCAGTGCTCGAGCCAGTAAACCATTTATTTATCACCACATGAAGTAGCCAGTGTGTTTTGTAAATATGTTCTGCCTGCATGGTGTCTCACCAGCTACAAGTGTAAATCAGGAAAATGCAGGTACCGCCCTCATCGCTTTCTACTGTAACTGTAATAGATGTAAAATCTATAGAATGAGGTGTTCTGAGTAAAACTCTGTAATTGGAAGGTGTAATGCTAAAATTTACCCACCATATTGAACTTGCCTTTGCTGGATCGTATTTGTGCCTTTTGCCATTGACAATTATAACCTCTCAAACAACCTCTCTCACTTCCTTTGTTTAATGATTAAAGAGTCCCGGTACATCTTGTGAGATAGTAAGAACTGCTGATGCTGGAGTCTGAGATAAAAAGGCGTGGAGCTGGATGAACACCGCAGGCCAGGCAGCATCAGAGGACCAGGAAAGCTGACGTTCAGAAGAAGGGTCTAGAGCCGAAACATCAGCTTTCCTGCTCCTCTGATGCTGCCTGACCTGCTGTGTTCATACAGCTCTATACCTTGTTACCCCAGTATATCTTGTGTCAAGATTTTTCAAAAGCTTCCAAATATTAGCTTCCCTAATGCCAAAGAAGACCTAGCTACATTTTAGGGGTCCAAATTCTGCATTGCTGCATCAGCACTTTCTTTCATTCACTCTTGGGACATGGGCGTTGCTGGCTGGACCAACATGTATTGTCCATCCCTAGTTGTCCTTGAGAAATTGGTAGTGAGCTGCCTCTTGAACCACTGTAGCCATGTTCTCTAGGTAGACCCACAAAGCCATTAGGGAAAAAAAGTCAGGATTTTGTCCTACCTTCTCAGATGTAGTAGGAGCTGAACAAAGAATTAAAGCCCAACGCTTGGGCAAGCACATTAATGTAGCATTGCGGTTGTGAATGTTTATATGATCACCCCCTACCGGTGATGTTCATAGCCTCTTCCAGTTTGCTAAAATCATGGAGGTCACAGATGCACCGTTTGTTTGTTGACAGGAATTTATATTTCCCCTAAGGAGGCTGCCAAAGAAAAGAGCAGAGGGATTTGGAGGAATTCCTCGTGTCTGAAGCTTCAACACACCCATATGTCTTTACGTACAAGGTCAGCATTAAGATTCCAGACACAGAATCACATCAGACAAGCATGGAAATCAGTGCGGTGTGGAAGGGTTGCTGCTCCCGATGGTCGGAGACAGCATTGCACACTTCTCCTCACAGTGATTGGAGGTGGTGATAGTAGTAGCAGCAGGGATGTCCTCCTGGTGTTCAGGGCGGGCAGCAGCAGCAAAGCTCCTCCAGCTATAAAAGGCAGCAAAAGCAGACTTTTCAAGTCAGCAGCCCCAACAAGGCTGCATCTTCGAGGAGGGCGGTGGGGAAGTGACTCTTGGCAAGATGGCAGTGGTGGCTTTGTCTGGCAGCAGAGCCAGGGTCTCCTGGTTGCAGTAGGCCCGGAGCAAGTAGCCCTGGCAATGGCGAGGCAGCGGTTGCAGCACCGACAAGGTGGTATGCCCGGAGCCCAGAATCCTGATGTCATCAAGGTGGGAGTGGAGCTGGGGGCTCCTGGTTGCGGGGTGAGTTGTCAGCACAAGATCCAGCATTGGTGTTGGTGTTGGCAAGGGGGGCCCAGTGGTGAAGAGATGGTGACTAAAGAGTGGTGAATCCTACGTTGGTGGCTCTGGCAACAGCAATGGCAAGGCAGTGAAGTAGGGGTGGGGCTGCTGGTGTCAGCGGTGAGCCAGCTCAGGGCACTCAACTTTCTTTCAGTTATATCTTTTATTCTTAAACTATTCTCTTTCAGTCATGTCTTTTATCATTTTTGTTCTTAAACTATTCAAAGTGGCACTGGATTGTGGCAATTTTTGAAGCTTTTCACTGCGTTATTCACTGTAAAATGCGAGTGACAATAAATACATCATTCATTCAGCTCGAGTCCCAGCAGTCGGAAGCCAGGTGAGATCAATGCAAGAGAAGCATTGGAGAGACATTCTCAAGGCTGGCACGGTGGCCCAGTCATTGGCACAGCTACCTCACAGTGCCAGGGACCTGGGTCTGATTCCATCCTTGGATGGCTGTCTCTATGGAGTTAGCATATTCTCCCCGGGTCTGTGTGGGTTTCTATAGAGTGCTCCAGTTTCTTCCCACAGACCAAAGATGTGCAGGTTAGGTGGCTTGGCCATGCTAAATTGCCTACAGTGTCCAGGCATGTGCAGGCTGGGTAGATTAGCCATTGGAAATGTAGAGTTACAGGGATAGGTAGGGTGAATGGGTCTGAGTGCGAAACTGTTTGGAGGATTGGTGTGAACTCAGTGGGCTAAATGCCTGCTTCTAAACTGTAGGGATTCTTTAAAAGACTGCAGCTAGTTCAAGAATGATGAAGGGATGTCATTTTATCATGATCGCAGTCGCGCTAGATATTTGATAAAAGCCTTTTCAGTGCTTTGGCAGGGTGGAGTCCTGATCAAAGCAGTGATTTGGAGACATTCAACAATGGTTCGCACTGAACATTTTTGAACTAAATGAAATCCTTGCAAAAACCTTGGTATCAGTTCATTGTCTTTTATTGTTCTCTTAAAAGATGCATCCCAAGTGTTGTTGCAGCAAGCGAAGTAAAAAAAACTGCAGGGTTTCATTGCAAACTTGAGGTAGATCACTAAGAGCCTCAGGGCTGAAGTGGCACGGGACCTGGAGTAATTCTGGGTGTAGACTGTTCTGAGCTGTAGTTTTGCCACAGTGGTGGGGCAGTGAGGACCAGCTGCCTGTCTGGCATCAACAAGGTTATTGAGTTGGGGTGCAATGAGGAAACAGATGTGCTGTCATCCTGAGAGACTGCATTTAGCAGCAAAGAGAAATGTACTTTGAGCATTAACCTGACTGCCAGGTGTGCAAAGATCCATTCTCAGGGAATTCCATGTTCCCATGGTCTATTTGCATAGCAGATCTATTCTTTTCATTTTTCTTTTCATTTCTGTGTGCTTCGGCTGGTCATTATTTATGGGCTTTTCACCCAAATTGAATCCCTGCAAATAAGATAAACTAGAAATTTAGCAGATTTTGATTGAAGAGCCGAGTATAATCTGACCATCTGCTCTTGTCACGTTCACTGAATGTCTGCCCATTTGGTTAGTTTAAGTCTGCATGAAACATCTTCACAGTTACCCACAGTAATTACTGACCTGGTCACCTCAGTGCAACACTTCCCACTGATGCCTTAACCTAACTTCAATTTTTTCAATCTTGAAGGAAAAGGTATCAGTACAGTAGTTGGGATGGACATCCATGCTTGTACAGACGGGGTACCATTGAAGTTCCCATGGGTGACCATAAATTAAAAATTACTGCGTGGATGGAAACATTCTCTAATATTATCATTAGCAATCTCTAAAAATAAGGTTAAGCCTTGAAAATGATAAGTAACTAAGGTTTTAATGGCATAACTCATTATTTCTGTCAAAGAACTGTTCTACTCCTGAAAAATTAATGTTATGAATGAACACTATAAGATTTCCATGAAAATATCAGTTTGCCTTAATATAATTTTGTAAGATTATTTATGATATTTCAGCTTCCAATGTATGAGTTCAAATCTTTATTTTGTTCTCTGCTAAATTGATAAAACACAAAGGAAAAGTCTATTTCTTGGCCTGCTGTTTGAAAATGTTCAAAATTCTCTATTGTAATTGGTAACTTGCCTGCTGCTAGGTGTCTAGAGGTCCCATTGATTCTTCGACAAGATCAAGTTAATATCAGTAAAGGTCAAATACAATGGAGTGGCTCTGGTAATTAAAGATGATCATATCTTGATAGAGAATGACTATTTAAGTTCAGGAAACAGGATATAGGAACAGAGAGGCTTAGCAAAGAAGGATGATAAAAGTGAGAGGTAACTTGTGGGAGAGGAGCATAGGCCCCCAGTCCACACACCCCTCATACCCGCCAAATAGTAACAGCACGGTAGGACAAGGTATCATGAAAGAAACAATAGGAGCTGGTCAGAAGATTATGGTGATTAGCATGAAGAATCTTAACCTACACAAACTTAAAAAATCAAATGGGAAAACATAGTCTTGATGAGGGATTAATTGAATCTTTCTAGGAAATTTCTTGGACCAGCATGCTTTGGCATCAATTAGAGCGCAGGCTATACTAGATCTGGATTTGGCCAACAAGATTAGAATTAATACTGAACTCGCAGTGAAAATGCCCCTGGGTGGCAGCGACCATAATCTGAGTGAGTTTTGCAGTTTAAGAGAAAGAAGCTTGGGTGCAAGACCGCTATTTTGAATGTAAATAAGGGCAATTATGAAAGCTTGAAAGCAGAGCTGGTGAAAGTGAACTGGTAACTGAGGTCAATAGAGATGCAATGGCAAACACTTCAGGGATATTCCTGAAAGGGCAGAATCCATGCATTGCAACAAATAAGAAAAATTCTAAGGATCTGACATTTGCGGTCAGCTAAAAAAGGTTAATGTTCATATCAACTTCAAAGAAAATACATATAATTTTGCAACGAGCTAACAGATCAGAAGATCAGACAGATCTAAAAAAAGTAAAGAATTACCTGTATTAAAATATTATCTAAATGATGAGAGGTTACAGAGGTCTGTGATGCAGAGAAATCCAGGTGTCTTAATGCACGAATGGCGTATGTTAGAAACATGGAAGCATTGATAAAAGGAGCAGGAGTAGGCCATTCAGCTCTTCAAGCCTACACTGCCGTTCAGATATGTTCATGGCTGCTTATCCAATGCAGTACCCTTTTGCTGCTTTCTCCCATGCCTTTTGATCCCTTCTGCCCTAAGAAGGCTGCATAGTGGCTCAGTGGTTAGCACTGCAGCCTCACAGTATCAGGGACCCAGGCTCAATTCCAGCCTCGAGCGATTGTCTGTGTGGAGTTTACATATTCTCCCTGTGTCTGTGTGGGTTTGCTCTGGTTTTGTCCCACAGTCCAAAGATGTGCAGGCTAGGTGGATTGGCCATGCTCAATTGCCTGTAGTGTTCAGGGGCGTGTGGGTTATAGGGGGATGGGCCTGGGTGGGATGCTTCAAGGGGCAGTGTGACTTGTTGGGCCAAAGGGGCTATTTCCACACTGTAGGGACTCTAACCTAAAAACTATATCTAACTCCCTCTTGAAAATATTCAATGTTTGGGCTGCAACAACCTTCTGTGGCAGAGAAGGCTCATCACTCTCTGGGTGAAGAAATTTCTCTTCATCTCACTCTTAAATGGTTTACCCCGTAAACATAGACTGTGATCCCAGTTCTGGTTCCCTGGTCATCAGGAGCATTCTTTCTGCATTTAACATGTCTAGCCCTGTTAGAACTTTACAGGTTTTAACGAGAATGATCCTTACTTTATCAAACTCTGGTGAGTATGGTCATAACCAATCCGATGTCTCTTCATATGTCTGTCCTTCCATAATGGGAATCAATATGATAAAACCTTCATTGCATTCCCTTTGGCTCTAGAAAATCCTTCCTCAGATAAGGAAACCAAAACTTCATACAATACACCACGTGTAATCTCATCAAGGCCTTTGACAATTGTAGTAAGAAATCCCCACACATGTCCTCAAATCCTCTCACTATGAAAACCAATACACCATTTGCCTTCATTACTTGCTGAACCTGCATGACCACTTTCAGTAACTGTACAAGAATTCCCAGATCACATTGCACCTCGCCCTTTCTCAGTCTTTTGTCATTCAGATAAAAATCTGCGTTTTTATTTCAGCTTGCATGTATAGCCAGTAATCAGGAAAGCTCATGGGATGTTAGGTTTTGTTGTGAGGAGAATTGAATGCAAGATTAGGGAGGTTTTGCTTCAGTTATATAAGACGTTGGAGAGACTGCATCTGGAGTACTGTGTACAACATTGTCATCGTACTTATAGAAGGATGATTATACATTGGCAGCTGTTCAGAGAAGTTTTACTAGGCTTATACCTGGAATGAACAGATTGCCTTATGTAGAAATGCAAGATAATGTTGACTTGCATCCTCTGGAGCTTAGAAAAGTCAGGGGTATCTTAACTGAAACATACATGATCCTGCGGGGACGTGATCAGGTGGATGTGGAAAATATGTTTTCTCTTGTTGGAGATTCTAAAATAGGGGTCACAGTTTAAAAATAAGGAGTTGCTCATTTAAGACAGAACTGAGGAAATAAAAATTCTCTCAGTGGATTGTGAGTCTTTGGAATTCACTTCCTTAAAACGTTCACAATCTTTAAATATTTTTTAAGACAGATGTAGATAGATTTTTGATTACCAAGGGGTTGAAAGATTATTGAGACCATGCAAGAATGTAGTGTTGAGGCTAAAGTCAGACCAGCCATGATCTAACTGAAAGGTTGATGAGGTTCGAAGGGCTGAATGGCCTACTCTTATTCCTTGTCTATTTGTCACAGAAATCTATGTGAAAAACTGTCTTTGAAGTCGGTGGGGCGTGTGGTGTGTGGGGAGCTCTGTGGCTTTGTTGCTTACCACAAAATCTGGAGGAATGTCTCAATCAAGTTGAGTTTTTATGTATCGTGCTGTATGGAAGGCATCATGTTGTGCACACTGCAATGGGGCTTCATTACTATTTCAAAAATACGATAGGAACTAATGCATAATGACAGGCATTATTTCACTTGGCTAAAGTTGAAGGAAAATTTGCTTTGCCATCCTCTTTCTTTTAGACCACTCTTCTCTGATTTGTCACCATGCATATACCCAGATTGGATAAACAAATATCCTCCACTTAGGCATTGAGAAGCCATTGTAGTTAGTCCTCAACACAAACTCTGTCCCCTAGCCAACTGCTATATCAGCCTCATTGGTGACTGTCTGAAGCTGCAGTGGACTGTTTGCAACGTTGGCATCCTATTTGGCCCTGATAAGTTTTTGACCCATGTTCTCCCCCTCAATTTGTCCACTGGAAGGAGCCAATGGCTGAGGGACATCTCCCTGCACTAGCTGCTAAAAACCCGACACAATCTCCTCTGTGACTTCCCCCATTCCACAGGAACCCTCCCCTCTATCAATGACTAGAATCATTCGACAAACTTGGGCTTCTAGTCAGTGTTGTTCCAGTAGTGGCCACCCATACTCCAGTAGCTCGACTGAGCCAGTCTCTGACTGGTCAGCAGCTCTTCTGTAACAAGATTTTAAGCCTGTGGAAGGCCCTTATGTCACCTCCCAACTGCCTGATTTTACATAGCCATGGCGACCATCCCTCAGGAGGGACAGTAGAATTCTCTCTAGCTGTCCAATCAGTGGCCAAGATCCTAGCATTTCCATAAAAGTCTCGGTCACAAAATATGCTGTGCTTAGAAATCTGTCCAAATCTCTCTTCTCATTCTCTCAATGATACTTTTAATCTGATCATTTTCTGTAGCACAAGGAAATAAATTTTCTCCAATCACTTCACTGAAATAGCAGTGAATAAAAGGGTGATTTTAAACACCTCCCTTGCTCCAGTATTTCCTCACATTAATCTGTGAATTTACACAATACACTCTCTTTATTCCAGAATTTTCTTGGAGATGCATCTGGTCCACCACCATGTCCGTGATATTTAATGAATGACTATACCTATTTCTGTCGCTCTTATAGCAAAGTTACATTGCCAAAGGAGGAGCAACTCTGAGTCTCTGGCTCAAACCTTATAACCTGCACATTGTGCTAAACAAATAGGAACTCATGCAAGACCAGGTAGAGGAATGGGCTTGGAAAAGAGCTGAGAACTCCAAGCATTCTGTGAAATAGCATAGTCCGCCATAATAGTTTAATATGTATGGAATTTATGTTTCCTGTTATATTTCAGAAGAAGTTTGATAAAGCCTCTAAGAGAATTTTAAACAATGATTCTGAGAGGTACGGGGCAAATACGTTCGGTCACAGATTGGCCATGTTCTCACGAAATGGCAATACAATCTGGTGGAGCCAAATGGCTTCCTTCTGTTCATATGCTCCGATTTCCTTTCTTTCTCTGTCCCTCGAAAGGATGCTTTCAAAAAAAAACAAACATAAACCATGTGGAAGCTTTTAGACAAAGAATCTCCCAAAACATTTTGTGGGGGCAGAAATGTAGAAAGGGATTTTGCTCCTCTCTGTATTGTGGATGGATTTACAGACAGCTGTAATAAAATAATCATGTCTTAGCTGCTTGACAGCATTCTCACTTTGTTGTTAAAATCAGGTATAATTCTTGTATAAATCCAAAGCAGCTGCGTGTTCATTGTTCACAGAACCACGAGAGTCATGAATATAGAATGATCGCAGGATCAGAAAAAACAGTGGTAAGAAGGTGGTCTGTCGGCCCTTTTGAACTTCTCTTTGCTGAATATGTCATCAATGGTGTTGTCTTCCCACACAATTTCTCAGTTTCACAGCAGCCTTTCATAGTGCCAGTGCCAGACTTAGAACAAAACGTGTAAAACAAAAGATAGATATTAGTGCCAATCACTGAGAATAAATTTACATTTACAATAGAGAACCATTTCAACCGTTTTCTCAAGCCATTATTCTATGTGCAACATATATCTATGCCATTAAAAATTCATCTAAAGAACGTTAATTCAATGTAAGTATATTGGTTTTCTGGAATAATAGGCTGGGTTTTACTGATTGCGTCACGATTCTGATAGCGGGATCCTTTCTGTGTTGTGATCATTTCTACCACCCTCTGATTCATGCCTCAGGTGTATGTGGATCTGTGTGCCATGCAACCAATTAACAGCAAACCTGCTGGTTGGGTGAAAGGACAGGATTCATGTCCACTGGCAATTAGGAAATTGAAGGAGCAAATACATGAAGGAGCATAGTCCAAACCAATACACAGGGGCAATGAAATGGAGTTGAATCCACAATATTAGTTTATGCAAGTGTACAAAGGCCAATGTTATGACTAAGTGCAGCTAGTTAGGATAGGATTGTCCACAAATTTGTACAACAGGCTTTGATAATGTTATAGTTAACCTCTATATTTACTAGATCTAAAGGAAGTATTGTCCATATTATGACATTATGAATGTCACAGCTACCTTCTTATACACCTGATACATGGACTACCTACTCCAGATGTATTAAATAGTGAAACAAGTTCCATTTGACATGCTGTCAGAGCACCATGGGCAAATATGAGGGACAAAGTATCCAACATTGAATTGCTGTAGAATAGAGATGTCTGAAATTGAAGAACTAATCATCAGGACGGCTCAGACGGAATGAATGTGTGACGGATGATAAAATTCCAAAGGTGGTTACATGCTTGCAACTTAAATCTGAAAGCCATAAAAGCGTATGCATAGGAGTAAAGTTAGGCCATTCTGCCCATCAAGTTTGCTCCACCATTCAATCGTGACTGATATGTTTCTCAATCTTGTTCTCCTGCCTTCTTCCTGTAATCCTTGATCTCCTTACCAATCAAGAAGCTATCTATTCCTGTTTTAAGGCTCCACAGCTGTCTATGAAATGGATTCCACAGATTAACCACCCTCTGGCTGAAAAAATTCTTTCTAACCTCAGTCCTAGAGGGTTGTCCCTTTGCATTGAGGCTGTGCCCCCAAGTCCTAGTCTCTCCTATAAGTGGAAACACTTCTCTACATCGTCTCCAGGTCTCTCAGTATTCTGCAAGTTTCAATGAGATTCCCTGTCATCCTTCTAAACTCCGTACAGCACATTATCATCGGGATCATTCTTATAATCTTCCTCTGGACCCAAGTACATTCTTCATTATGGCACCTAAAACTGCTCACAATATTCTAAATGTTGTCAGACCAGAGTGTTATACAGCCTTAGTAGTACATCTCCAGTCGTATATTCTAGCCCTCTTGAAATAAATACTAACATTGCCCCCATTTGCCGTCCTAAGCTACGTTCAAGGCAGACCGAGATTAAAGTTGAAAGACTTTTAAAACGCGAACCTTGGGAAAAATAACTCATCTACCATCGGCTAAGAGAAAATTGCAATCTCTAGTCATGATTTTATTTCCTGAAAACAGTCAGAATTCAGGCTGTAAAAACAAAAGCCAGGTTGGAAATTTTTTAGTTTATCTAATAATGCCCTGTTGGGAGAGGTAAAACCTGGGAAAAAAAAATGTGCGCTCTCAAACATCAAAGGGCGTCCAGCTTCAATGGGAAGAAAATACTGCCACTGCCTTTGCAACTGGTTGCTTTGTAAGGCAGACATAATTTCCTAACAGATGGCGAGAGGTTTTAGAAGATGACACAGTTTTTCCCTTTCATTTACTGCACCAGGCCTGTTCTGAATTCAATCAGTGCCATTAAAGACGTCTGCTGTGATCTGAGACCTTTCTGTCTTAGAACGTTTGAAAACCCAAAGTCAATGTAAAAACTGCTAGATGCACTTGAAGCTTTTATTGTTTATTCATTTGGGGAAATTCAATTTGATCAAAAAGTGACTAAATTTAAGGCCACAGAATTGTTCTATAAAATATATTTTACCGTTTTGCTTGTGATCAGCTCTTGTAATATAGTGAAACTGTCGTTGGGCAGTTTTTCCTATTCCACCCAGCTTACAACTGGCAGGAATGGAGGTGCGGTGAAGGTGTAAAGTGCAGGAAAATGCATGGGGCTGGGTCCCTGATACAGTAGTCCTGCCAGGATTACTAGCTGAAGCATGCTTTAAGGAGGAGGACCAGCCTATTTTCATTATTAATGACCCAATTAAGGGCAATTTAGTTACTTTGTAGTTACAAGGCTGCTGGCATCTTACCAGCAGTATGAATGTTCCCTGCCTGTTGGAGAAATCACCAAAGACATTCCTGGTCTAAATAGAGGGCATGGTGAGGGACAGCCACATCCTTTGGCATAGTGGGGCATCTGAAGGGGTTTCACTTGACCTGCAGAACTTCCCATGCATAGCCCCTTTATTTTATTTTTTCAAATTCTTGTGCCAGGCTGCCTCTGTTTTCAGGCACTTTCAGGTTTGCCCTCCTGTCTGAGCAGGACCTGCTTCTCTGAATGGCACTGCTGGCATTATAGAGGTGCTGGCCCATGGCCAATCAGAAGGGTTCCTGTATTAAGATCACCAAGTTGGTTTCAACACCTACAATTCCTCCAGCCCGATGTTTAGGCCCATGCCCATTGTAAAATGCAGCCTATTACAGAGTCACTCATTGTGTTGAAGTGACCTTGGATCCTACTTTGCGAATTTTAGGAAGGTAATGAGTAATGCCGCAGGTCCATAGTGGCTGCAGAGAATCAGTTCCAAGCATTTTATTTTGAAAATACATTGATAAATTCCCTAATCCCTTTGATCCCTTTGTAGTTACTTTATGCTTTTAAAATCTGTTTAAAGAATAACTGCTTTATAATCCATTGTTTATGGTATTGCTTTCAAATTAATTAAGTGATAACATATGATATCTATGCCACCGACTCATTCCTCGTATTTGCTGGGAATTATCTAGTATCAGTTAATGTGCTTCCTGTGATGCCATAATAGGTGTGATACTGGTGAATTAAACAAATTACTGTATTTGCTTCCCTAGGATACCTGAAAAGCAACACTAATTTCAAAATTATTCTATAATTTACCTTCTACATTAGAATGCGTTGTCAGTATTCACTTAAGAAAGACGCTTGCCATACTTCATTGTGGGAATGTTTTAAAGGAGAAGTTGTTGTGAAAGTATGACAGACAAATTATGTTTAAGAAAATAAAGTGGGCTGGTGGTACAATGTATTGGAGTACCAGTTGCATGATCCACAAATATATTGCATTTTCATACCTGTAATTTACAAAGATTTTAGTAGCAAATGTATTGTCAGGTAAAATACTACTGAATGGGACAGAGGAGGAGGAGAAATTTGAAGGGCAAAAGAAATGAACAATTTTAACCCACTTTATAGCAGGGCTTGGAAGATCATAAATTACTTAATTCATGTCTCATGGGGATATAGGAACAGCAAAACCTCGGGCTTTTTGAAGACTCAATGAATAGAGGCTTTTACAAAAGGAAGTTATGCTTTATAAAATATGAGTTAGGCCTCAGCTAGACTATCAGTCAGAAAATTCTTGGTTTTTCTGAGGACGGGCTGAAGGAAGGATGAAGAGCAAACCTGGACATGGGATGTCGGGCCAGGAGCGCAACTCCTTTCCAAGTAACTAATTAGAGACGAAGATAGGAACAAGACCAGGGTCTGATGCCTCTGTACCTGGATTGAGGCTGAGTCTCAGTAAATGGCTGAAAGCAATCTCCTTGTGATAGGTCAGGCATATGGTGAGGGCCTACAGGCCTTTAGTTTTAAGCTCACCACCATCCCACTGAGATGTGTCAGCCACAGGGTCATTACCGCAGTCATAGGTTACCCATGGAGAGATTTCTCCTCCAGGATCATCTGCTAGATGATCACAACCATTTTTTGATATTTTTCACATCTTCAGAGGGACCCTCCATCCTTGGTGTTTCCCGCTTCCATTGACAGCATCCATCTTTGCTTGTGGACCTGCTGGTCACCCAGAGACTCTGTCCATAGTCAGATGTGGCTACCAAAGGTGGCTTCTTCATTGGCTTCCTCCAGGAAAATCACACAAGAGTACAGGATTCTCAGATTCTTGTGATCCATATTGGTTCCTGGTAGAAGAATATTTTCAAAGGTGATAACATTCAGCCCATTGTACTCAGCTCTGGGAGCGTACTCAAGAACCAGCATCCTTTCTTGGAGAGGATGCCAAGGAGATTTAACAAGCCTTAATTTTATTCCAGGGGTTTGGCATTACTGGCTATCACTAGCATTTACTGCCCATTCTTAATGGCTCGAGAGAAAGTGGTGGTGTGCTGCCTTCTTGAATTGTTGTAGCCCATGTGGCATAGGGACACCAGCAGCACTGTTAAAGAGGGAGTTAAAGGGGCAAGAGAGCTCAGCAGTGGTTATCAACATTTCCAGAACAAGTAATAGGATAGAGAATGGAAAGTCTCAGGAATCTAACTTTAGGTACAGCAGATAAGGGGACAACTATGAGAATGGGTGGTCAACACAGGACTGAAGGTGTTATACTTAAATTTGTGCTGTATACGAAATATGATAAATGAGCTTGCAGCACAGACTGAAACTGGTGGGTTCAATTTTGTGGGCATCACAGACAAATGGCTGCAAGGCCATCTGGGCTGGGAACTAAATGCCCAAGGATATAAGTCCAATTAAAGGGACAGACAGGTGGACAAAGGGGCGAAGTTGCCTTGTCAGTAAGAAATTATGTTAAATTGACAGCAAGAAGTGATATAGGGCCAGAGCCTGTGTGGACAGAGTTGAGGAACTGCAAAGGAAAAAAAAGTGCATGATGGGAGTTATCTATATGCATCCAAGCAGTAGTCAGGATGTGGGGCAGAAAATAAATTAAGAGATAGAAAAGGCATGTAAGAAAGACACCATCACGATAATCATGGGGGGCTTCAATATGCAAATGGACTGGGAAAATCCAGTTGGTGATGGGTCACAAGAAAAGAATTGGTTGAAACTCCATGAGATTTTTTTGGAGCAGGTTGAGTTAGAGCCTCCAAGGGAACAGGCAATACTAAATTTGGTAATGTGTAATGACGCACTCTTGATTAGGATGGCGAAAGTGAAGGAAACTGTAGGGGGCCATAGAATTCATCCTGCAGTTTGAGTAGGAGAAGCTGGAATTAGATGTAATGGTATTTCAGTTGAGTAAAGCTAACTACAAAGATATGAGGGAGAAGTTGGTCGAGTTGATTGGAAGGGGAACCTATCAGGGAAGACAGTGGAACAACAATGACAGGAGTTTCTGGGGCTAATTCAGAAGGCACAACAGAAATTCATCTGAAGGAAGAAAAAATACACAAGGGGGAGGATGAGACAATCAAGGCTGACAAGGGAGTTCAGAGACACCATAAAAGCAAAAGAGAAAACAGACAATGTGAAGAAGATCAGGAGGAAGCCAGAGGATAGCGTGGCCTTTAAAAATCAGCAGGGGTTAACTGAAAAAGCATAAGGGAGGAGAAGATGAAGCATGGGGGTAAGTTAGCTCATAATATTAGAGAAGATTTCAAGACTTTTTTAAAACACATAAAATATAAGAGAGAGACAAAAGTGCACAATGGACTGCTGGAAAATGAGGCTGGAGGATTAGTAGCGGGGAGCAAAGAAATGGCAGAGGAACTGAACAGGTACTTTACATTAGTCTTCATGGTGGAAGACACCAGTAGCATACCAGAACCTCAAGAGAGTCAGAGGTTAGTGCCGGGGCCATCACTAAGCAGAAGGTGCTGGAGAAACTGGACAAATTATCTGTACTGAATGGGCTACATCCCAGGTTTCTGAAGGAAATAGCTGAAGAGATTGCAGAGGCATTGGTGGTGATCTCTCAGGAACTGGAGTCAGGAAGGGTCCCAGGGAACTGGAAAATGGATAATGTAACATCCTCCGTTAAGAATGAAGTGAGACAGAAAACAGGAAATTATAGGCCAGTTAGCCTGACCTCGGTCTATAAGATACATAGGCTGTTGATGAATGAGAGGATCAAGGGTTACAGGGAGCAGGCAGGAGATTGGGGTTGAGAGAAGTATCAGTCATGATCAATTCATGGAGCAGAATTGATGGGCTGAATGACCTATTTCTTCTCCCAAGCCTTTTGGTGTTCTCAAGTTCCTACAACAATGAGGAGCTGATGATATAGTCAGGATGCTGTCTAACTCAAAGAGGGACTTTCAGGTGGTGCTGTTCACAAATATCTACTGCCATTGTCCTTCCAGGTGGTAGAGGTCACAGTTTTGGAAGATGCTGTCAAAGAAACCTTGATGAGTTACTGGAATGCATTTTGCCAGTCAAGCTGGTTGCTTTGTCTTCAATGGTGTCAAGTTGCTTGAGTGTTTCTGGAGATGTACACCTCCAGGCAAGTGGGCAGTATTTTAAAATACTCCTAATGTATGCCTTGTAGATTGAAGCAGAAGGCTTTGGGGAGTTAGAAAGTGAGTTACTAGCTGAATAACTCCTCGTCTCTGCCTGCTCTTGCAGCAATTATACTCATACGATTGCTGGTCAATGGTAACCCCAGGAAGTTGATAGTAGAAAATACAGCAATGGTATTACCACGGAAAGTCAAGGAACAACGTTGACTTCCTCTTTTGTTACAAATACTCATTGCCTGGCACTGGTGTAGCAAGAATATTATTTGTCACTCAGTAGTCCTAGCCTTGATGTTGTCCAGCAATCAGATGTGAGGACTTTTAGGTATATCGCACAATCAGAAATTAAAGAAAAAGAACAATTTTTTATAGGGAGGGTTAAGGGGATATTGAACAAAGAGTCTCAAAATTATGAAGATATCAAGGTGTAGAGCTGGAGAACACACCAGCCCTAGCAGTATCAGAGGAGCAAGAAAACTGACATTTTGGGTCTGGACTGAAGAAGGGTCCAGACCCAAAACGCCAGCTTTCCTGCTCCTCTGACGCTGCTTGGCCTGCTGTATTCATTCAACTCCATACCTTGTTATCTCAGATTCTCCAACACCAGCAGTTTCTACTGTCTCAAAATTATGAAGTGCTTGATAACGTCAAAGGTGAGAAACTGTTTAAATTAATACATTTGTTGATAACCAGATGACACAGCTTTAAGCAAATTAGCAAAGAGAATTGTGTAGGTAAGGGGAATTTTGTTTTAAAATAACGTGTTAATATCTGGAAGGCTGTATTGTAAGGATAGTAGAAGCCAGTTCAATTCAAAAAAGAGTATTTTATAAGTAAATGTATGCAGGGACATAGGGAAAGAACAAAGCAGTGGGATTAATTGGATTTTTAAAAAAATCATGATGACTAAGGCAACCACTGTGAAGGCTGGTGATTCTTGGGCACAATTCTGGGGCAAGATCATGTGACTTTCATTTCTGCCGTACTAAGGCTTTCAGATCTGGATTGCATCATAACTTTGATGATTAATTTTTTAAGGATGTTTTTCGCCCAGTGTGTTTTTGGGAGAATATTCTGGTTTGAAGATATAAGTGAAGGAATGAAGTGCTATGCTGAGGCTAACTGTAAATTACTGTTTGCCTGGCAAGCAATTCTCTCATTGGAAGAATTCCCAAGGTGGAAGGAATACAGTATCCTTCTCCAGTTCCCCTATTCCATTGCTCACAACATAAGGTTAATTGTTTTGTCTGATTCTCCATAGAATTAGACTTAAAATTAGTTTTATTGTCACATGTACTCACATGAGTACATTGAAAACTTTACCAATCACCACTTAAAGTGCCATCTTAGGTGGAAGGGTACCCAGGCACACACTTCTTAAGCACAAATTCTTAGGAAAAAATTAGAAAAATAAAGAAATTAAAAGTCCAGCATGACAGACCTTTGTGCCAGCTTGGGTACAAAAGTGCCAAATCATAGGAATAAATTAGAAAAATAAAGAAATAAAAAGCTCGGAATAACAGTCCTTCCAATCCAGTCCACACCAACACCTAGCCTCCAGACCGTACTGGGCCTCACCACCAAACTGTGCTGGATCTCATCTTCAGTCCATGCCAGCCCTCACTTCTGGACAGTGCTGGACCTTGCTGCCAGGCCATGCTGGGCGTCACCTGGAGGATCTCGAGTCTAGGAATGCCAGGAGTCTGCTCAGCATTCAGCTTGAGGCTGGGAGTCCCTCTGAGATTGGGAGTCCGTACCAGCTTCACCTTGAGGTTCTTGAAGCAGGGAATCCACAACCACAATGATGTGGCCAACCGTATTTTTTCTTCATGTAAAACTTAAAATAGGGCAGATATCGTGAGGATGTTCCCACTAGTATGGTAACCTCAAACTAGGAAACACAGTTACAATCATATATAACACATTATACAGTCATATAGCACTTATTTAAAACTGAGACACAAAGGAGTTTCTTCTGCCAGAAGGCAGTGAATGTTTCAAATTTTTTACCCCAGAGAGTTGTGTAGGCTATATCACCGAAATTAATTATAGTGGAGGTAGATAAAATTTTGAAATATCAAGGTGTTAAGGGCTATGAGGAGCTGACATGAAAGAGAAGATGGAGTCTGTGGCAGATTAGCCTAGATTTTGTTGAATGGGGCAGGCTTGAGGGATTGTGTAGCCTAGTTAGGGTGTGCACATACACACACACACACACACACACACACACACACACACACACACACACACACAAACATGCACAGACACTGACACAGACATACACACACACTTGCACTCTCTCACACATACACACACACACACACACACACACACACATTCTCTCTCTCACTCACACACACACACACACACACAAACACGCACACAAACACGCACAGACACACAGACACACATATGCACTCACACACACACTGACACAGACATACACACACACACACACATTGTCTCTCTCTCACACACACACACACACAAACACACACACACACACACACACACACACACACACACTTACTCTTTCTCTAATGAAAAGGAAAACACTTCCAGCCAATAAGTGCATGGTTTGTGAAACGAAAGTAATAAAGTTTCAGATGTTCAGATTAATAAACAAAGGGAAGAGCATAGACTAGTGCAATCAGAAGACATACGACGAATGGAAGTTAATGGTATAAGTGTGTTGTATTTTGATTGGAAGAATGAAGAGCAGGGAGCAATAAAAACTTAATAGTATAATTTTAAAAATGTGTAGGAACAAAAAGCCCTGAGGTGTATTTAAACAAATCTTGAAGGTGGCAGTACAAGTTGAGTCAGCTACAAAAAGACCATAAGGAATTGTCAGGATAACAAAGTGTGAAGCTGGATGAACACAGCAGGCCAAGCAGCATCTCAGGAGCACAAAAGCTGATGTTTCGGGCCTAGACCCTTCATCAGAGTTGTCAACTTTACTAATGGAGGAATAGAGTACCAAAGCAAGCACATAAAGATTAATCTTTAAAAACTAGTCAGGCTGAGAGACATTATTGTTCTCTTTTATAGGCTGTACACTTTTGGAAATATGTTAAAGGCTTAGGGCCAGTTCTTAGAAATTTATTCAAATGAAACCAGGATTTGGGGGATTTCAATAATTTAGACAGACTGGAAAAGCTGGACTTATTTTCTTCAGATTTTGAATGATTTCAGATATTTATTAGATCTGTTCTAAAGCATGAATGTTCTTGATAGCATACACAAAGAGAGATTACTTCCACTGGTAGATATGTTGATAACTAAAGAATGGAGACGACAGTTGACTAACCAATGAAAAACAATATTTTATAACATGCTGCATTGTTGGGATCTTGAATGTACAGTCTGAAACATAGAAGATTCAATAGTGACTTTCAAGAAGGAATTGGATTATTATTTATATAGTCATACAACATGGAAACAGACCCTTCGGCCAATCAGTGCATATCCCTCCAAACATTTCTTATTCATGTACTTATCCAAATGTCTTTTAAACATTGTAACTGTTTCCCCATCTATCACTTCCTCTGGTAGTTCATTCCACACATGAACCAGTTTCTGTGTAAAAAATTGCTCCTCATGTCTTTTTAAAATCATTCTCCTCTCACCTTAAAAATATGCCCCTAATCTTGAAATCACCCACTGGTAGGGTGCTATTCACGATATCTATACCCCTCAGGATTTAAAAACCTCTATAACGTCACCTCTTAATCCCCTACACTTCAATGAAAAAGGTCCCAGCCTATCTAGCCTCTCTCCATAACTCAAACCTTCCATTCCTGGCAACATCTTTTCTGAAACCTCTTCTGTGTAATAATCTACTTTCTATAACTGGGAGACCAGAACTGGACACAGCGCTCCAGAAAAAGGCCTAACCAATGATATCTCAACTCCTACATTCAAAGGACTGAAGGAAAAGGCAGAGGAGAGAAACACAAACTGGGTAGTTCTACCAATTGCTGACGTAGGCCTAATGGGCTGAATGGAGTTTTCCTGTGCTGTGTTCTTGGAGTCTAGGATAGAGAAATGTTGACACTAATTGCAAAACACACGTCGGTCCCTTTACCTTCACCATAATCTGATGAAGAGTAACTCCCCATCAGGACAACTAAATCAGTGAGTATATCATGTGCAGAAATGAAGTTCCCAGAATTGTCACTGATGGCAATATTTTTAATATGGAGTAATGACACTTAATGTCAAAATGGTCAGTGTGATGCACGCAGTGACGGGGCCGGTCAAATCAGCTGACCAGGACAGGTTTCATCATTCAACATGCTCTGCCTGACATCACCATGTTCCATGCAGAGTGACATCAACCACAATGCAAGTCCAACTGCCCCATAATTTAATTTTTAAAAGAAATAACCCAACCCATCCCCCCATCCTGCCTCAGCCACTTTTTACATTCCTTTCCATCTCCTGACGCCACTCAGTCCAGGACCAGATTGGGAAAGAGGTTGAAAGTGGCTGCTCAGAAGAAAAAGAAGCTTTGAACAGTCAGGACCCCAGTGCATGTGATTACATCGGCAGTGACATATTTGTGACAGGCAGCTAGGTAATGACGCTGCACTTCAATGCTGTGTTTGCAATGTCCCTTCTACTAGTGGTGCTCGTCCCAATAAACACAGCCTGTTTTTATTCATTCAGTAAATGATGGTCTCGCAGGCCTAACTACTATTTCTTGCTTCTACCTAATTGCCTTTGAGGATATTAATAATCTGCTTCCTGTAACTGGGAGATCAGAACTGGATACAGTACTCCAGGAAAGGTTTTTAAATCCTGAGGAGTACAGCTGAGGGCAGCACAGTGGCTCAGTGATTAGCACTGCTGCCTCACAGTGCCAGGGAGCCAGGTTCAAATCCACCCTCGGGTGATTGTCAGTGTGGAGTTTGCAGATTCTCTGCGTGTCTGCATGGGTTTCCTCCCACAGCCCAAAGATGTGCAGGTTAGGAGGACTGGCCATGCTAAATTGCCCTTAGTGTTCAGGGGCGTATAGATTAGGTGGGTTTGGGGAATGGGTCTGGGTGGGATGTTCTGAGGTTGGTGTGAGCTTGTTGGGCCGAACAACCTGTTTTCTCACTGTAGGGATTTTATGGAGAAAGTGGTCATCAGCTGCCCGTTGAAATGCTGTAAACTTTTTATTCATTCTTGGGATGTGTCCAGTATTTATTGCCCATCTTAAGAAAGTGATGTGGACAAACAGGAGGCTGGAAGAACACAGCAAGCCAGTCAGCATCTGGAGCGAAGGAGAATCAACATTTCAGGTATTACCCTTCTTCAGGACTGGATGTGGAGTTAGGGGGAGCTGCAGATAAAGAGAAAGATGAAGGGGCTGGACAGTAACAGAATGGTACTGATAGCTGGACACTGGTAATAGGTATGACCTGGTTGGTAGATGGGAGGGATGAATTAGTAGCTGGAACGGAAGGTGGATGGTAAGGAGGATGCTGGCCTAATCAGTGATGCTCATATACAATGAAAAAAGATTAAAAATCTTCCTGTCTATTCATTTTAATAAATAGAAAGTCGTGAACAGTTTGCAGCCACATTAAGCTACAAGGGCTTCTTCAGAAAGCTGTTATACATGGAATGGTGGAGGGGACTTGATGCAGGAGAACAACCTCCGAACAAATGTCTGGATAAATAATGGTGGCTGCAAAATCCAAATGCTTGTGTCTCCTTTTTCTGGGAATGTGAAGTATTACTTGTATTTAATATGAGCAATGATACACAATTTTGAATACAAAAGTTGCAAATTATCCATGTAATCATGAAACTTTCCCCACTGTAAATCCCTCAACCCATTTTGTGCTTCGATTGTATAAATTTTGCCTTAAGTCTTTCATTCACTTACATTCATTTAACTCTAGTTGAAGGAAAGAAATATTTTAAGTCATAGATTTTGGGACCTGTGTCAAATCATTTGAAGGCATGTAGTTATCTAGTTCAGGAATTTCCAGATTTAACTGGATCTCAGGATAGAAATAAACTAAAACAGAATTGGATCGCTGTTGAAGTTTTCTAATACTGCAAATTCTATCTGTAGTTAAATTTTCACTTTTTCAGGATTATTTCTTATGATTCACAGAGCATTTTTGATCTTTGATGCCTGATAACTTGCTAATGCTAATAATTTTTTTGTAATGCATATTGACTTTAGTCATGTCAAAGACAAAAATCATATGTAGTTAGCATATTAAATAACATATCAAGCATCAGCAGAGAATTGGCAGTGCTATATAAATAAAAATCATTAACTGATGTCTGGTACAAAGGAGACCTCCAGTAGAGCTGATTAAATTACATTTACAAAATCTAATTAACAGTAGTGACACATAAATTCAAATGCAATTATCATGGGCTAACATTGTCTGCATTAATAAAGTCTATTATGGATTCCTCCAACTAATTTTGTAATTTATATCCCAAATATACTAATTAACCTATTAATGGCCAATTACTGAAAAAGGCCTGCGAGTGAGTGAAATTTCTTGCCTGTGGCCATTTGAAGTGATCTTGCTACTCTGGGGACTAAAACTTTTGAAAAAATTACTATCCAGATGAATAGCATAAGCATAATCCTTTCCATTACTAGTGGCTCCCTTAGGAGGTGCAGCTATATCAGTGGCTACGAAGCTTATGTTTTCTTCCATATGTTATGCACTGGTGCATAGCCACCAATATGCTTTTGAACAATTTATATGACGTTATTGACTCCAAGGGGAAATCCAGCAAATGTTTAGCAAGGTACCTGACAACACATCAGTCTGTCACTAAGGAGACAGTGGAAATAACTGCATCAAAGCTTCAGAAGTAAACACACAACAGTGCTATGAAATATGTTTGAATTAAGTGCGTAATTTGTAATGATAGTGCTTTACTACCAAGAAGTTTTGGAACCTTTCCAAATCATTTTTGCTTTTGATTCTTAATTTGGAACAATTACCAATATTTTGATAATTATTTGTCTAGGGTAAATAAAGAGTTACTTTAAAAAGTCGTAAGACACTATGCGCATCTCTTTTCATATAATAGTGCAACCCAAAACTCATCTAAATTCAAGAAAACAACAGACCCATGACCAATCCTAGATTATTCCCACTCCCTTAGCTTCTCTAAACTACATCCCATCACACCATTCTGAATCAGGCCCATTCCTCTAAACTAGTCTCACCACATCTTGATTTGTCTTAATGCTTCTTCCTACAACAATCGAACCCAACTACATTCTTACCCACAAATGTAGTTAACTACAGTTAGATCAACTTACAATGCAACACGACAAAGCAGAATCTGAAGAAAATTGTGCAGGAAATATGACAGAATTAACTGAGGATGCTGTGGAAGGAATGCTTATGGATGTAATGGAAAGCGATTGACTGGGAATCTATGCCAATGTGGTAATTAGTTGAGACGTCTCATTGTCATTTCTAACTCTTCAGAAGTGTGTCAATAAGAACATAAAATGGATATGTATTGCTAGTTGTGTATATATTCCAATGAACTCTTGAAAGCACATATGCACACACATATATGTATTCATGCACCTCAATTTCCAGAAACCTCCAATACCTCTCCAATGATACCAGGAATGTATCAGTTAACCCTTAGAGAGAAACAGTGGTTAAGAATGAATATGGGATACTTGCCTTTATGAGTAGGTTAAACTGGAACTGTATTAAAAAGTTGGTTCTGCTACAACTATAGTATTGTTTGCATTTCTGGAATCTACATTATAGGAGGGATGTGACTGCACTGGAGAGTGCCAGAGGAGATTTACCAGGATGTTGCCTGCTTAGTTATGATGAGAGATTAGATAAACTGGGATTGTTCATTCTCCCTGTGTTTACATGGGTTTCTCTGGGTGCTCAGGCTTCCTCCCACAGTCCAAAGATGTGCAGGTTACGTGTGTTGGCCATGCTACATTTCCCATGGTGTCCAGGGATGTGCAGGCTAAATGGGAAGTACTGGGACTGGTGTGGGTCTGGGTGGGCTGCACTTTGGAGAGTTGGTATGAACTCAATGGTCCGAATGGCCTGCTTCCACAGCGTAGGGATTCTATAAGTGTGAGCCAACAATCTACTACTTCCTGTAAACTGATAAAGTACCTGGAGAAGGGAGATGGAGGTGCAGTGTTCTGATCAACAAAAGGATCATCTCAGCAAATCCTGTGGATAGTGACCACTCAGCTGCCTTCCAAGTCTTTCCCTCTGCCCATAACACCAATGCTTCTTTTTGGGCCTGTATGTGTCTGAAGGTGGGGGAATGTATAAAAGGAGTAGAGTTTTAACTAATAGAGGTAAAGGCCAATATTTATAATTGTTTACGTAGCTAGAGTATAATCATTCGTAGTAAATAGCAATTCTTATTAAATACAGAACCATGGACTGTGCTTTCTGTCAATATAGATCTATACTTAGCTGAATTATGGAACTCTGTGTACTTTTAAAATCTTTTCCTTTTGTGATAACTTTGCAAACAGCAGGGCTTGATTTCTAGTGTGCTACCCCTGTAATGTGTATCATGAGAAGATCTGAAAAGTTAGTTGATACACAATCTTCTTATATTCTTTGTAGTGATTGTTTGGGATAGAAATGCAATACTGTACTAACGTGGTTCCTAGCTTGCTGTTGTCATGTGACATTTACCATATAGTAACCCCACAGGTATCCATTTTACAGGTAGTTCAATGAATGGTTCAAATTAGATTGTTTTCTTGTGAGCTCATTAAATCATGTCATTTAGGAGCTGAGATTGAAATGATTTGTATTGAAGCACAGTTATTAAAAGAACAATACAAGAATATTCAGCACTGCTGAAAGCTCAGAATATCCACAGGAAAGCACGGAATAGGAACAAAATAGTGGGCCGCAGCCGAAAACACTGGCTAATACACAATGGCTACAAATTTTCTTCCTGGCAATGATTTAAAGGTAATATGAAGCAGAACTAATAGTTTTAAGCCCATAGTAGCAAAAGTACTACATCACAACAGATTTACTTGACAAAGCAGGGTAGCTATGAATAATTGCCATTTTAGCACTGTTGAGGGCAGGCTATTAAAAGTAACTCCATGCTAAATCTCCCTGCAGAACAAAATAAGCACAGCAAAAAATTTTAATGTCTTGAAGGCCTACCTTGAATCGGAAATAAATGTAACTCACACATAATATTTAATCAATCTTAAAGCTCAAGATAAAAGAAAAGTCCATTAATCATTTTGTGACTAGATTAACACAGCTCATTGAATATTATGAATTTACACGACTAAATAATTATCTCATTACAGCCAAGATTTAATTAAATATTTAAATAATGATCTAAGTAAAGACTGACATAAGGGATCCTGCAGTGACAGTATGTCTAATCTCACGAAAGCCATCAGCACATGCACAAGCACGGAATTTCTAACTCAGCAGCTAGAGCGTATTCATAAGGAAATCAATGGCTGAGCAGATCAGGCCTTGTATTATACAGATAGTCATTCTGAAATGAAAGGCTACAGAGATCATGGACAAAGGAAATGATGAAAATACTGTGAAGGACATGGTGTAAAGGAAAAGGAGGCATGTCCAGCATGGGAAAATTAGTTTTCTTGCTGCAAATATCGAAATAGTTTTGCACACAAGTGTTTGCTTAGAAGAAAGCACAACAAATAGGTACAGACAGTGACTGCGGATACATCAACTAAAGATTGTGATGAATCACTCTACACCATACCGAAGGTTGCTCAGTCAGATCAATAGGTGATACGTGGTTTGTGACTGTTGAAATGACAACTGCAGAAAGAGAATATCAAGTAAACAGAAAGTACTCTATACACACTGGTGAACATGCAATATCCTGACTTTCACAGACTTATGGTAAGTGCTTCGACATGGTGATAACAAAATGATACCCTAAAAATATAGCTGAGGCTATATGATGGCACCATATCCATGGAAGAAGACAAATTCTTCAAAAGCCCAATGAATGAAGTACACAAGAACAAAAATCTGGATGCTACACATCTCAGCCAGCGCACAACTAAAACTTGGACAGCCGATCCAAATCAATGACATGCTTGTGAGAACAGCACTCCTTATGTAGAAGATGGAGAATGCTACAACAGTGTGAAATCTTCTGGATCCGATGCAAAGCATTAGTTCAATACGTTGCACAAGTCAACAACCCAGCAGAAGTATTGAATCTGACAGCCAAGCACTAAATCAAGCAACCTAGGCAACAAGACACAAGTGTCCAAATCATGCAAGAAGTTGTAATGAAAGGACAGTTTGAAAGCAAGGAGGATACTCCTGTGTCAAAGGCCCTATTGGACTTACAGAGGGAAATTGATGGCCCAAGGTGGCATATTGTACAAAGAAATAAAGTTATTGTCACAAAGGAGTTGAAATGAGAGATGCTAAAATACACGTCGAGTCTAAGGAAGAAAGACAAAGTGATTGACTAGCCTAGCATGGGCAATAAAATTAAGGACCACATCAGCCAGTGCAGTGCTTAAGATGTGTACAAAGTTAAACAAGCAAAAGAGCCACTGATGCCATATTACCTCCCTGACAGACAAAGGATGATGAGAGATAATGGGAACTGCAGATGCTTCAGAATCTGAGATAACAAAGTGTGGAGCTGGATGAACACAGCAGCCAAGCAGCATCTCAGGAGCAGAAAAGCTGACGTTTCAGGCCCAGGCCCTTCATCAGAAATGGGGGAGGGGGAGAGGGTTCTAAAATAAATAGGGAGAGAGGGGGAGTCGGATCGAAGATGGATAGAGGAGAAGATAGCTGGAGAGGAGACAGACAAGCTAAAGAACCGGGGATGGAGCCAGTAGAGGTGAATGTAGGTGGGGAGGTAGGGAGGGGATAGGTCAGTGCGGAGAGGACGGACAGGTCAAGGGGGCGGGATAAAGTTGGTAGGAAGGAAACGGGGGTGCGGCTTGAGATGGGAGGAGGGGATAGGTGACGGGAAGAACAGGTTAGTGTAGGCGGGGTCAAGCTAGGCTGATTTTGGGATGCAGTGTGGGGAGAGGAGATTTTGAAGCTTGTGAAATCCACATTGGTACCATTGGGCTGCAGGGTTCCCAGGCGGAATATGAGGTGCTGTTCCTGCAACCTTCGGGTGGCATTGTTGTGGCACTGCAGGAGGCCCAGGATGGACATGTCATCTAAGGAATGGAAGGGGGAGTTGAAATGGTTTGCGACTGGGAGGTGCAGTTGTTTGTTGCGAACTGAGCGGAGGTGTTCTGCAAAGCGGTCCCCAAGCCTCCACTTCATTTCCCCAATGTAGAGGAGGCCACAACGGGTACAGCGGATGCAGTATACCACATTGGCAGATGTGCAGATGAGCATCTGCTTGATGTGGAAAGTCTTTTTGGGGCCTGGGATGGTGGTCAGGGAGGAGGTGTGGGGGCAGGTGTAGCACTTCCTGCGGTTACGGGGAAAGTGCCAGCTGTGGTACGGTTGCAGGGGATTGTGGAGGGGAAAGGGAGCCACGGAGAGCTGTGGGAGCAGATGTGGCGGATGATGCATTCCACTCCCATGCATCTCAGATGTCCTTGTTTTTCAAGGACCGCAACATCCCCTCCACAGTGGTCGAGAATGCCCTCGACTGTGGCTCCCGCATTTCCCACAACTCATCTCTCACACCCCTTCCCCGCAATAGCCAATAAAAGAGAATCTCCCTCATCCTCATGTACCACCCCAACAACCTCCGGATCCAACACATCATCCTCCGACACTTCTGCCGTCTACAATCCAACCACACCACCAAAGACATTTTTCCATCCCCACCCTTGTCTGCCTTCCGGAGGCTTGGGGACCGCTTTGCAGAACACCTACACTCGGTTTGCAATAAACAACTGCACCTCCCAGTCCCGAAACATTTCAACTCCCCCTTCCATTCCTTAGACGACATGTCCATCCTGGGCCTCCTGCAGTGTCACAACAAGCCACCCGAAGGTTGCAGGAACAGCACTTCATATTCCGCTTGGGAACCCTGCAGCCCAATGGTATCAATGTGGATTTCACAAGCTTCAAAATCTCCTCTCCCCACACTGCATCCCAAAATCAGCCTAGCTTGACCCCGCCTACACTAACCTGTTCTTCCCGTCACCTATCCCCTCCTCCCATCTCAAGCCGCACCCCCGTTTCCTTCCTACCAACCTTATCACGCCCCCTCGACCTGTCCGTCCTCCCTGCACTGACCTAACTCTTCCCTACCTCTCCACCTACACTCACCTCTACTGGCTCCATCCCCACCTCTTTAACTTGTCTGTCTCCTCCCTACCTATCTTCTCCTCTATCCATCTTCAATCCGACTCCCCCTCTCTCCCTATTGATTTTAGAACCCTCTCCCCCTCCCCCATTTCTGATGAAGGGTCTAGGCCCGAAACGTCAGCTTTTCTGCTCCTGAGATGCTGCTTGGCCTGCTGTGTTCATCCAGCTCCACACTTTGTTCGACCATGGATGATGTTGTGTTTTGGACATCTTCACTCTCACATGAACTGATGATCATGTCATTATCGACACCATGTTATCTCCATGTACCCGCAGGCAAATGAAAATGTGAGGGCAGCAGTGAAATGTACCAAAGGAATCAAAAAGAAATTGAGTAAATCCCACACAAATGTGTACAGGTCAATCCCGGAGTGCCTAAACAGTCCGACTGAAAACATAGAAAATCATCCAGTGCACAGATGATGTCACGCCACACATAAACTACCCTTCAGTCGCAAAAAAACACTGAAGTCAGCAGAATTAATTGCTGTGCGTGATAAAATCAAGGTGAAATTGCAGAAAGGCAAGTTTCAGTTTGGCATAACTGCCGAACGATCACTAGAATCATGCACCAGTGAGCCAAACTGAGGGTGAACCTTCAATGCTTCAGCAAGACTCTGAGTGGCATCTTGGGCCCTCAATGGGACATTTGGTACCTCAATCAGAAACAATAAAAGTGATCAACTAAATATACTTTTGTAATTTCAGGCGCATATGCACAACTAAAGAAGTTGTTACTGCTAATATAACAAGGTGTAGAGCTGGATGAACACAGCAGGCCAAGCAGCATCATGGGCGCAGGAAAGCTGATGTTTTGGGCCTTTCCTGCTCCTCTGATGCTGCTTGGCCTGCTGTGTTCATCCAGCTCCACACCTTGTTATCGCAGATTCTCCAGCATCTGCAGTTCCTACTATCTCTGAAATAAGTTGTTACTGCTGGTGGACAACCAAGAAGATGTAAGCCCTCTACCTGCTGACTCTATAGATCAAGTCCCAGGGATCCACAGCACCACACCCAAAAAAATGTAACAACAGATATCATGACAACTGCAGGTCTCTCAGGAATGACACTTCCCAGTGAAGAAACATCACATAGGTGAACAACCAATGGCATTGCACATGTGCACCATTCAGCAAAGTGCAAGTTAAGGGCGTTGGGCTGAATCTCATGTTATTGTTGGCCAAATGTCAGTTTGGTCAAGTTTCATGGGGAACTTCAGTGGGAGGCCTAGCACGATCTCTCGTCATGTATTACCAAACTCACCTCATTGAGTACCTACCCATCCTTATTCATCCTAATTCTAGTTCCATTTATCCACTTGAGCAACTTGTCACTGCCGGGATAAGGACTAACATCCTTGGCCGTGGCACTTTCATTAAAAGGCCATTGTGCACACTGACAGTCGCTGTCAGACCTGGGCTGTTCTGCATGGATCCTGATATTTGCCTCGGACATGGCAAGCAAAGGAAAATTGGCGCCTCACTTTTCTTTCAGGGGCCTGGACATCCTATGGAATGTGGTGGTGCAGAGGTAGGACATCCACTGACCCCAGGACTGACACAAAACCAGACCATGCCAGCCTGATTGAGATTGCCACTTGGGTCAGCGTAGTCTGACTCAACTGGAGGAATGTATTTAATTTGCTCACGGTTGGTGGCATGACAGGAAGTTGCAATATTAATGTGCCGAGACCTGTAATTAATGAGGTCATTAACAAGCAATAATCCCACTTGAAAGGGAACTTGCCTCTGCATAGTGAGAATCTTGGTTTGTGTCCCAGAACTTAGCTAATATACTCAGACAGCTTTTGCCAATGTCGAGAATGGCCTTGCTTGATTTCTGTGCCACATTTCTCACCATAGCCCACGTCATTCAGGCCCCTATAAGATTCCATTCCATGTGTGCAATGCATTTGCAGAGCCTGATGAAAATAACAAACTGCTAATGTATGAGAACAGCTTTATGCATAGTTGATAAGTTTGATAACTCACAATACAAATGAAAATGTGTGTTTTGGTTTGTTTTCAATACAGTAAGGTGTATGTTTCAGATTGAATGCAATACAGTACCCATCAGCCTCCTGGCTTGTTGTACCATGGGATCAATACAATGAAGCTCAAACTCCATTTTGCAATCAGTTAAATAAAGACATAGTACAAGCCAGAACTTTGTCCTTTGAGTTTATGACATTGATGGTGCCCTTGTAATATTACTGGTTAATGGTTTCCATGACATTGATTAGATTAGATTTCTTACAGTGTGGAAACAGGCCCTTCGGCCCAACAAGTCCACACTGCCCCTTGAAGCATCCCACTCAGATCCATCCCCCTGAACACTACAGGTAATTTAGCATGGCCAATCCACCTAGCCTGCACATCTTTGGACTGTGGGAGGAAAGTGGAGCACCCGGAGGAAACCCATGCAGACATGGGGACAATGTGCAAGCTCCACACAGACAGTCGCCCAAGGGTGGAATCAAACATGGGTCCCTGGTGCTGTGAGGCTGCAGTGCTAACCACTGAGCCACTGACCCACCATGCCACCCATATTTATTATATTGGAACAGTGAAAATAACTACAATTATTTAAGTACTTTCAAGTAATAAGTGATTCTGTGAGGTAAAATTTAAATTGCAGATCATTTGTACTTTCTAATATCTCTGCACTTCCCTGACCTTTCATCCATTTTGTTGTCTTCCAATCTTAATAAAATGGGTGTCTACATATCAGGCCTCAGTTCTAATAAAAGGTATGTATCCAAATTGTCATAATCTGTCCTCTTTGCTAAAGGTGCTGACTAATTTGCTGTGCAATTCCTGCATTTCATATTTTAGTTTCAGGAATACAGTGTTTTTTTCTTATTCCTTTCCATTTTGTACTCCTCTAAGCTGATGCAGAAACTTTTATATGTCAACGAAATTATAATGCAACTCCCACTGAAGTGGAAATATGTGACAACTGAGGAACACTATTATAACTGCCACATGACTGCAAAATGCAAGTGTTCTATTTCATACTCAGTGTGTTGGTTCTGTATAAATCAAAAATAGATAGTAATGTCATATTTTGAGTGCATTGGTGACGCTGTTCATTTTTCTCTTACGATATGTTCTGCTGTCCTTTCTTCCCCTGAACAGAATGCTGTCCTCTTTCCCATTCCCTTTCCATGAAGTTGTCCCTCCCTCTCTTTCAATTTCTCCTCTCTCCTTACGATGAAATTACTTTCTGATGGCAGCTATTTCCACCCCTCTGCTGCTACTTGACTCTAGAGGCTAACATACTGAATGGGTCCTGCTCCATTTTGACTGTATAATTTCAAATCAAACGTTTATAATTTTACTCCACGCTTCGGAACTTTTCCAAGCATTCTCATCTGCAGCATTTGAAGTCTACAGTTCAAGCTGTATTCACGGAAAGAGGAAACATCAGTTGAATGTAATGTACTGAGATGCTAACTTGGGAATGCTGATTCTGCCCCTGAATGCTAATTATCAATATGTTCACTGGGAGGGCGCAGGTAAGTTTACCAGCATTTCAGAGTTTCTGTAACTCTGCCATTGTAGAAAATCTAATTCATTCTGGAAAGTCTGGAAAAATTAGCAAAAACATAGCAGGATAAATTTCAAGAGGTCAAAATGAAAATTAATATCATTTATTTTAAAATAAGTATATCAAATTAACACATTAAACATGCAATTAATATGTGTCTTTTGAATCTGTTAATAAACTTGATTTTAGTTTAGTGTAACTATTAATCATTGTAATCTACCATCATATAAAGCAATTAAAATTCACATTTAAGACCAAAAGACTTAAGAGCAGAAGTAGACCATTCAGCCCATTGACTGTGCTTGATCATTCAATGGGATCATGGCTGATCTGATAACCCTCAATTCCACTTTCCTGCTTTTCCCCCACAACCATTGACTACCTTGCTGATTAAAAACCTCTCTATCTCAATCTTTAATGTACTCAATGAACAGCACTATAATAAAGAATTCCACAAATTCACTACCCTCTGAGAGAAAAAAGACACCTCATCCCTGTCTTAAATAGGTGTATCCTTATTCTGAGATTCTGCCCGCGGGTCCCTGATTCTCTCACAAGAGGAAACAACCTTTCTGAATCTACCCTGTAAAGTGTTCTGAGGATCTGACATGTTTCAATAGATTGTCTCTAACCTAACCAGATAAATAGAAAGCGGGACATAACACCAGCGCTTCGTTGGAGGCTCACTGATGATGTTACCTAGAATGGTGACGAAACGTCTGAAAACTAACCTTCCAGCTCAGCGAGCAAACTCACATCCAGAACCTCAACCTGAGCTACAAATCTTCTCAAAACGTGCTAGATTGTCTCTGAATCTTCTAAACTCCAATGAGTACAGGCCTAACCTAGTCAACCTCTGCTGATCGGACAGCCCGTCCAAACACAGGAACAACTAGTGAACCTTCTCTGAACTGTCTCCAATGCCAGTTTATGTTTTCATAAATAAGGGGATCAAAACTGTGCAAAATATGCAAGATCTGTTCTGACTAGGGCTTTGTGTACTTTTAGCAAACCTCCCTACTTTTGTTTCCATCCCCTTTGAAAAAAGTTCAATATTCCACTTGTTTTTGCTATTATCTGCTGAACTTGAATGCCAGATTTTTGTGATACATGGATGAAGTGTCCCAAATCCCACGGGTACAGAGATTTTTGCTGTCCTTTTTTAATTAATATATTATTCAGCTCCTGTATATATCCTGTTAAAGTCCATAACATCACATTATATTCTATCTACTCAGTTTTGCCTACGAACTCAACCTGTCTACACCCTTCTGCAGATACTTCATGTCATCCTCATTACCTGCCTTCCCACCTATTTTTGTGTCATCCACAAACTTGCTGCATTATCCCCAGAAATATGTTCAGCAATTTTGTGCCTTCAGGTACACCCGCCTGATTTCTTTCATTATGAGGATGTCTATTCTACTTGGATTGTTAATGTAAATAGTATTGATTAGTACAATACGGTATGCAATTTCCCAGGTTACTCCAAAATAACATTGATCCTCAACCATGTGCTGGTAAACAAAATAAAGAAAGAAGAAAGATACAAAACAGGTTCTGAGAATCAAAATGAATATACTGACAGATCACAACACAAATCATAGCAAAGCGTGAGGTGAAATTAAAGATAGAAATCTCACTGTAAACTATCTAGATTAAGTCAAGGCCATCAGCCATTACGCTACTCACAAAGGTGATATTGCCTCCTGTATATCCAAACCTTGACAAGTCTATCAGTGCAGGGACAACAATGCCCACTAAAGCTAGCTAATGTATTCACTCCAAAGAATACTTTCCTCATCACCAAAAAGCAGCTGTATAAGTCTTGAACATCAAACTTTCATAAAAGACAATAGCTTAAAGGCCCAGAAAATAGCTTTACATATAACCAATTACACCTAAAACTATATTTTAGCAGCTCTTAATAAAGGTAAAAACTATTTTTTAAAAATCCAAATAAAACCTATAGCACTAAAAAATACCTAACGTCATTTTTTAAAATTACTGCCTCAGGTTTAAGCATGAGCAATGAAAAGAGCTACTGAATACAGCTTTTACAGACTGTCAAAGACCTAGCTTCAAATCTGAAAATATTCACTTAACTTTGACAAAATTCCTCATGGAAAGTTCTCATCCAAATTTCACAACTACAAAATGCTGGAGACAATATTGAAGACATTTACTTATCAGAAGAGGACAAACTGTATGGTGTGATTGGGAATCATCCACTCCAAGAGATGTCCTCTCTGCGTTACCTCAGAAGATCATGTTGCGGCCTTTACTTAATGTACAAAAACAGCCTTTGTCACAAAAATATGTGCTGTGACTACTTCTAAATTACTATATCGTTTATGCATTAGGGAAGAACTGAAGACCATAAAGGGACAGAATGATGTACTTGAAATGTCATTGGGACTGGTAATCCAGAGGGACAAATTAATGCTCTGAGCACATGGGCTTAAATCTCACCATGGTAACTTTTGGAAATTGAAGCTAATCAATAGAAAAAAAAAATGAATTGCAATTTAGGATCAATAAAAGCGATGAAGAAACTATATTGTTGCAAATTCAATCTGAAACAATAATACCTTTCAGGGAAGGAAATCTGTAGTTTTCATTTGTTTCAGGTTGGCTACATGTGATTCTAAGTTTCAGGTTGACACTTAACGACACTCTGAAATCAATTAGTAATCTATTCAGTTCAAGGACAATTAGGGATGAGCAACAAATGTTGGTTTTGTGTTACCAACATTTCCATGAAGAATGCCGATGACAAGATCATCTTCTGGAATTGCAGAAGTGTCAAGGAAAAGGTTGATGGTATTCATTGTCAAAAATTGCTATGTCACGTGCATTGTAAATAAAAACAGATCCACCAAAAGATTGCTTTGAGGTTTATAATTAAATTCTAGAACATGTAGATACATAAATATGGAACAAAAACAGAAATTTTTGGTAAAGCTCAGCAGGTCTGGCAGCATCAATGAAGAAAACATCAAAGTTAACGTTGCAGGTGCAGTGACCCTTCCTTAGTTTGAAATATATTTGTCTAATCCTAGGCTCCTTATGTGGAAAGTGGTATAAATGAGATTGAAGTGACCAAAGATGTGCTGCATTGTTCTTCATGGATCAGAATGGGAAATATATTGGTTGGCATATCCTTAATTAAATGGGTGCAATGGGAATCAGTACAGCAAAAGAGGGAGAAAAATAGACTGACCCTTGTTCAATTAATGATGGATTGGACTGGTGGGAATTGAATGCAACAAGTATTTTGAGCCTTCCATTAATAACATGACATGATCAGGCACCCTTTAACAGGATATATAGGCTTCTATATGCTTCAGAGGTTTAAATAACCTACAAAAGGCACCTCTTAGTACTTGAGAAGTATTGACACTGATGCCTTTTTCAAGATTTCCCAAATCCAGTGAAAAGAAAGGTGATCCTGAATCTACTGATATAGTTGGAACTTGGTCACAGTAAGACACTGTTAGGATACTGGAGAGGTGAGAGGCAAAATATTCCTGACATCAGGGTCCCTAGTTTGTGACTGGCCAAAATGGAGAAAGTTGATTTATCAAGGCACTAAATACATCATGGGACTTTGTCCAGAAGAAGCAATGGTAAAGTTGAAGTGTCAGAGACCACTTTAAACCTACAAACAAATCACTGGTTCAACTCTTCAAACATCAACTGCCCCACATGTGGCAGAGTCTGAGGATCATGCATTGAATTAATCAGCTATTTCGGAAACCATAGTAGCAGAGTGGAAACAAATCATCCTTTGCCACAGGGGACTGCCTATGGTGATGGAGCAATTGAACTACCTCCCAAATATTAAAAAGAAGCTTAAATCAAACTATGTCATGAAAATGCCCTCCTGTTGACAAATTCTATGTTATTCTTTATACAACGTAAACATGCTCTGATATTTTTATATTTATTACTGTTGCAAGTATTTAATTCAGCTATTTTATATTCACTTATGGAACATAGGCGTCACTGGCTGGGCTAGCATTTATTTCCCATCACTGGTTTCCCTTGAGAAGCTGGTGATCAGCTGCCTCCATGCGCTATACCTAGACCCACAATGTTGTTAGAGAGAGAATTCCATAATGTTGACCCAGCAACAGTGAAAGAATGGCAATATATTTCCAAATCAGGGTGGTGAATGTCTTGGAGGGGAATTTGTAGGTGGTGGTGCTCCTACGAATCTATTTGCCCCACTTTCTAGACGCTAATGGTGGTGTGTTTGGAAGGTGTTGTTGAAGGAGGCTTGGTGAATTTCTGCTGTGCATCATGTCGAATAAGTAGCCATTGTTGCTACTGAGTATCAGTGGTGGAGGGAGTGGATGTGGTACCAACAAAGCAGGTTGCTCTGTCTTGGATGATGTCAAGCTTATTGTTGGTGCTGCACTCATCCTAGCAAGTGGGGAGTATTCCATCACCCTCCTGACTTTAGCTTTGTAGATGCTGGACAGACTGTGGGGAATCAGAAAGGGTCAACAGGTCAAGTATACGGTGAGTCCAGCTGACTTTCTGGTCAATGGTAAACCCCAGGATGTTGACCATGAATGATTCATTGATGGTAAATGCCATTGAACATGACAAAAGTTGGTTAGTTGGTTAGTTGTCTCTTCTTGGAAATCATCATTGCCTGGCATTTGTGTGGGGTAAATGTTACTTGACACTTGTCAGCCCAAGTCTAGTTATTGTCCATATCTTGTTGCATTTGAACATGGACTGCTTCAGTAACTGAGGAATCATGAATGGTGCTGAAAATTGTGCCATCATTGGTGAACTGCTCCACTTCTGACCTTATGATGGAGAGAAGGTTATTGATGAAGCAGCTGAAGATGGTTGGACCTAGGCTATTATACTGAGGAACTCCTGACGAGATGTCCTGGAGTTGTAATGACTGACTTCCAATAATCCCGACGATCTTCCTATGTGCCAGAGAGTTTTCCTCCTAATTCCCATTGATTCCAGTTTTGTCAGGGCTCATTGATGCCACACTCTATTAAGCGCAGCCTTGCTGTCAAGGGCTGTCATTCTCCCTTCACTGCTGGATTTCTCCTTTGAACCAAGGCCGTAATGAGGTCAGGAGCTGAGTGGCCCTGGCAGAACCCAAACTGGGTGTCACTGAGTAGGTTATTGCTGAGCTGCTGCTGCTTGTTAGCACTGTTGATGACATCTTCCATCACTTTACTGAAGATCAAGAGTAGACTGATGGAGTGGCAATTGGCCAGGTTGGGATTTGTGTACAGGACATGCCTGATCAATATTCCATATTGTTGGATAAATGTTACTGTTGTAACTAGAATAGCATGGCTAGGGATGCAGCATGTTCTGGAACACACGCCTTCAGTGTTATGGCTGGAATGTTGTAGGGCCCATAGTCTTTGCAGTAGCCAGTGTCTCCAACCATTTCTTGATATCACATGGAGTGAATCAAATTGGCTGAAGACTGGTATCTATAATGCTGGGGACCTCTGGAGGAGGCCAAGATTTATTATTCGCTGTGGATTTCTGTTTGAAGATTGATAATAAAGCTAGAACCTTATCATTTGTATTATCATTGGGGGTGAAGGTATTGTGGAGCTTCCTTTTTCTGTGAGTTGTTGAATTGTCCACCTCCATTTATGCCTGGATGTGGCAGGACAGCACAGCTTAGGTCTGATCCATTGTTGTGGGATCACTTCGTTCTATCAATCACTTGCTGTTTATAGTGTTTAGCATGCAATTGTTAGGCAAGCTTTGAAAAAGAAGTTACAGAATCCATGAAAATTAATTTCTCATGCCATGATCTGAAACTTAATTCACCACTTGAGTAAAATGTCTTTTCCCCAACAATTTTCACTACTTTCTTTCTCATTTTCTTTTTGAAGACAGCTCACATAGCCCCTTTTAGACAACAAGAACTCAATAGATACATCCTACTACTGGACAGTCAAGTGCAAGTTACCAGGAGCAAGTTTAGGTTAGTGTCCAACATTCTTGTCAAAATGCAAATTTGAATGAAGACCTCTGGAATATTTAGAGGATGCATCAACAAAAAATCCTCAAATGTTGAGTGCAGTTCCTCACACGCCTTCACTTGGAAAGGGACCCAAAAAAGCAAAATGTAAAGGAAAAAATAAAAATTAATTCAACTAAGCAAGATTTTGTTCAAGGTAATCTCATGCCAAAACAGTCAAGAGCTCCAAAAGAATTTATTCCAGCTCCGCTTTAGCTTTGGTGATCTTAATGAATAAAACAATTCTGAAGCATATTTGCTGCAGCAATGGAAGTCAGTGGATCAGAATTTCAGTGAGGTTTTCCATAACCATGGGAGAAACAATTGGTTTGAGTCCAATTTCATCTGAGGTTCTGTTGATCTTCTGCGGAAGATATGGCAGGAGATTTAGAAGAAACCCCAATGGAAATTTCAGATGAATTGCAAATGCTGAGAAACCGAAATTGTACAATATAACATGAAAATAGACTGCTAACACAGCCATTAGTTACATACTGCTTCTTAAGAGTGAAAGGTTAGGGCTATTTAAATGAGGTTGAGAAAAATAAACAAGCATATAGGAGCATGAACAATATTGTCATATAACATAATCGATAAAGGGTAAAAGGAGATGGACGTTCATACAACTGTTCAAAAAAAGGCACCAAGATGGAAGGAGATTAACTATGCTAATAAACTAACTTCTGTGTTGTTTCTCAAAGGGTACAAATGACTAAAAATGCACTAATATTCTTCATTGATCAATAAATTACACAATCGTATTGTTTTGGGAAAATTCCATCCTTAAGAGCTCACTGAGAGATTCATTCTGGTAGAATTATAAAAATAGAAAATGCTAGAAATACGCAGCAGGAATAGGATCATCTGTAGAGTCAATTAGGTCTGGTGGGTCCTTCCTGCTGGCTGTCAAAATAGGGGAAGAAAACAAGCCAGAAATGTCCGTTCAGTTGCCATTAAAACAGAAAGATTTGAGGTAGAATAAAGTTATGTAGTCAGGTAGTTAGCAAATATTTTGATCAAGTCAAGCAAGATTTTAAGATACTGAAGCAGAGCATAAACTCCTCAGTTACTTGTCTGAAGCCGTGATAGATCATGACTTATTATTGATTGATTGATTGTTGGTCACATGTACAGACAGTGAAAAGTGTTGGAACAAAAACAAAGTTGCTGGAAAAGATCAGTAGGTCTGGCATCATCTGTGAAAGAAAAAACAAGTGTTAATGTTTTGGGTCTGGTGACCCTTCCTCAGAACTGATGCGTTGTTTTGTATGTTGTACATGTAGACCATACCTTACAAAGTGCATTAGGGTAGCAGAACAGAATGCAGAATACAGTGTCACTGCTGCTGAAGGTGCAGAGAGAGTGTTCAGAGTTAACATTTGAGAGTTCCATTCAAAAGTCTAATAATAAGGGAGAAGAAGCTGTTCTGAATCTAATCATACATGTATTCAAATTTCATTATCTTCTGCCCGATGAAAGAGTACGGAAGAGAGTATAACTGGGAATGGAGATAACAAAGTGTGGGGCTGGATGAACACAGCAGGCCAAGCAGCATTTTAGGAGCACAAAAGCTGACGTTTCGGGCCTAGACCCATGGATATTATTACTCGTTGTTATTATTTTGAAACTTATGATTTAAAGTGGAAGAGCCCTACATAGTTTTAAGTTTCATTTGTAATTCCATATTGAGTGTGTTAAGAAGGGGAGATATTGTTTTAGTTTCATTTTTGATTTATTCTGTGTGTGGTGCCAGGGTGGCTGGAGTTTAATGAAACCTGAATATCATGAGGGCTTAAAACCTTCATGTAGATCTTGAGTATAGTTCCATATATTGGTAAAAACAAGTCTGTTATGAATGTTAAAAAAATACGCTGTTGCTTAGTGACAGGAGTCCAGTATCACAGAAATAGATAGCCATTCAAAAGGTCAGGCAATATGCTCTGGCTCAGTCAGAGGTAAGGACCGGTGTTAATTTAATAGTCTCAAAGCTGTCAGGGCTAACAAAAAACTATTGAGTTGCTTCAAAGATAATCCAGCAATTCAGTAAATCAGTGTCTATTGATACCAGACAGTGAAGGCAGAAGTGCTAAGCTTCTACAAAGACTGCAGGAAGCTTGGTATGGAGACAGCCCATTTGTTAGCTCTGAAAGTGTTTAGAAACCAATGAGAATAAAGTACTAGAAATAATTACAGCTGTGACAACTGAACAAGAAACTTGAAAATTGTAACAAGTTGATACCTCACTGAAGTTTTAACACCTTAAATGTTGTTGATGGTAAAAGGGTTAAATCTGTACTTTATATTAATAGGCTGTTTCAAGCTATTCTTGTAATATGTTTTGTTCCTTTGTGTGCAATAAAATTTTGTGTTCTTAAGTTGAAGGTACATTATTAGCAGCCCCTTGTGAATATGTTCAGTGATTGACCATCTCAGTAAACAAACAGCCGAAACAGATCTTTTTAGTCCATCAAGCCAGGTTTCACTTTGGGTTCCATCTTGTCTAGCATTACCATTAATTGGGATCATAACTTATAACCTCACCATACCTCTAGTTCACTAATTATTGTGTAAATATATTAACCAATTTCTGAGGACCCCTGAGGAACCAGAATGACCTCACCAAATTCTTGGATAACAAGGTGTAGAGCTGGATGACCACAGCAGGCCAAGCAGCATCAGAGGAGCAGGAAGGCTGATGTTTCAGGCCTAAACCCTTCTTCAGAAATGGAGGAGAGGAACGGGGTTCTGAAATAAATAGAGAGAGAGTGGAAGGCGGATAGAAGATGGATTTATTTATCCATCTCCCCTCTCCCTATTTATTTCATCCATCTTCTATCCATCTCCCTCTCTCTCCCTATTTATTTCAGAAATCCATCTTCTATCCACCTCCACCTCCCTCCCTCTCCCTATTTATTTCAGAACCCCCTTTCCCCTCCCCTATTTCTGAAGAAGGGTCTAGGCCCGAAACTTCAGCTTTCCCGCTCCTCTGATGCTGTTTGGCCCGTTGTGTTCATCCAGCTCTACACCTTGTTATCTCAGATTCTCCAGCATCTGCAATTCCTACTATCACCAATTTCTTGACTGTTTTAAATTATGCAGTCATCCACAATCCGAGAAAAATGTCAATTGCCTCATGAGCTTATCATCTGTCAATTTGAGAAAGCAACAAGTATCTTATTTCTCATTTCTGGATGAAGGGAAGGAGTCAATCTATGAGCAGTCAATGTACAAATGACAATGTTACACTATCTGGGTTCATATGGGTTGCACAGTAGGATGTCCAGGAGACCAGAGAAAGTTCTTTTACCATAACCTCATCACGCTTTAAATGCTTTCATTGGAATGCTACTTGGTTGCACCAACCCTGTCACTTCCACCTTGTTATGACTTACTAGCGTGGTGTCAGGAGGAGAAAGATTGGCTCTGGAAGTGCCTAGAACATTCTAGGGTTTGATAAAGTGAAGAATACCAGAATCAATCTGTGACATCAAAAGAAAGTCGTAAGGTTATTGTTGGTGTGAATTTTTGCTTAAAGATTGAACCTAAATAACTTCGAAAGAGAAAATATTAAAAATATTAAGTGAAGTTAGATCATAAGAGATGGGTGCAGAAAACGGCCATTGAGGCCATTGAGTCTGCTCTGCCATTCAATCGTGTCTGATAGGTTTTTCAATTCCATTCTCCAGTCAAAGCTCCTCTGCTCGCCAATCCCTTTATCTTTTCTTTCCCTTCTCTTTTCTCTCCTCTTTGTGGTATTCCCTTTCTCCCTGAATACCACCCCCACCCCCAAAGAGTGGAACTGCAGAGCGAGCAGGCTGAGTGCCACAACAGACCAGAGCGAGCACAGGCTGCGTCCCATGGCAGTAAGGAATGGTAGGGCTGCTGAGAAATCCAAAGTGCCCATCCTGTGCTGTGTGGGAATGCCTGGATATTTCCCTTGTTTTGGATAACATTTAGTGCAGTAGATTGAGGTTGGAAGAACAGCTTGTGTTATTGTAGTGGGGTTGAGAACATGGATTGTATTGTAAGAACTTTTTCTTTAATGTCTCTAAAAGCTGTGGCCTGCCAGGAGAAATAACTTTTGTTTTACAAAGCAGGAATTTTCCAAGATAGTTGCATAATTTCACATCAAGTACTATGATATCTATTGTGAACTCTTTTTTTAGTGGCTGTGGGTTCCTGCAATGTACAGATAAGCAGGAACTAAGGTGCTGTTTATGAAGCTATTTGGTTCTCAACTAACTGAGCATACAAACACACACACACACACACACACACACACACAGAGATGTTCAATCATTATCCATGAAAAAGCTGCCAGTTCTCTGCAGTAAATAATACTCGGTTTAAGTTTGAAGAAAAGTAGTTACCTTTCCTGCAGCAGTTGCTGTCAGCTGTGACTTTTGAATTGATAAAACAGAAACATTTCCATGTAAATCAATCCCTCTGTATTTCTTTCAAACTAGTGGAAACTTCCAGAGAAAGACAACTGAACATCAACGGCCTGACCAGCTGAAGGCAAGGAAGGTTCTGAGAAGTGAAAACACCAGGAGTGTGAAAAGATCTAACCTAAAAGGAGATCTCAAGTCTTCAGTAGGCATATAAAGATGAAAAAGTTTGGTTAAAGGAGGACTGATGCAAAATGCAGGCTAAAACAGGAGTTTATTAATGGAGTCAAAGGGCGTAACTGCCCTTAATACTTAAGATGCCCATGTCTGGTGGTATTTATGACTTTATCTAGTACATGGGATGGGTAAGTGTTGTTTGAGGTAGATCATTGCCACCTATTGTCCTTTCTTGTTGCTTTGCTTCAGGCCCTTTTCGTGATCAGTGGTAGAGGAAACAAAAGTATAAAGTATGTCAAGAAAAGGCATTGTTCTTAGATAAGAAGATTTATTGCAAGATCGCCACAAATACAACTACATTTGATGAGGCATGATTATGAGGACTTTCAGGAACTGTTGCACATACATTTTCCTCCAAAAGCAAGAGTAGAACTCCCATATCCATCCACAGATTATGTGTGAAATCAGTGGAATAGGTGGAGCCAATATAGCCTGAATATTAATTGCTTTAGAAACATTATCTTTTATAACACTTTACATTTATCTCCACAAAGGAAGTTTATTTTCATTTATTTGTGAGATATGAGCATTGTTGGCTAGGCCAACACTTTTTGGTCACTGTCAATTAGCCTTTAGAAGGTGGTGGTGAGCTGCCTTCTTGACCTGCTAATGTCCTTGGGGGGTAGTTGTACCCCCAATGCTGTTAGGAAGAGTGTTAGATGATTTTTCTTTTATCCAGAGACACTAAGACAATGACAATACAGCTCTAAGTTAGAATGGTGTGCAGTTCGATGGGGATGTGGTAATTGCTGGTGCTGTTCCCATACATCCACTGCGATTGTCCTTCTAGGTGGTAAAGGTTGCAGATTTGGAAGATACTGTTGGAGGAGGCTGGGTTGAGTTACAGCAGTGCATCCTGTAAATGGTACAGACTGCTGACACTGTGCTTCAGTGGTGAAGGGACCAATTGTTGAAGGCAGTGCCAATTAGGCATGCTTTGACGACCTGTTTGGTGTCAAGGTTCTCGACTGTTAGTGGAGCTGCACCCATCCAGGCAAATGCAGGGTATTCCATCACACTCCTGACTTGCACCATGTAGATGTTAGGCACGATTTGGGGAGACAAGAGATTAGTTACTTGTGGCAGAATTCCTAGCTTCTGACCTGCTCTTGTATTTAAGTAGCAGGTCCAATTCTGTTTCCGGTCAATGGTAACCAAAATATATTGATAATGGGGAGTTCAATTTATTTGATGGTATTGAGTGTCAAGGCTGATGGTTAGACTCTCTTTTGATAGAGACAATGGGAACTGCAGATGCTGGAGATCCAGCCTCACATTTTATTATCTCTTTTGATAGAGATGTCATTTCCTGGAACTTGTATTGTTGCCACTTATCATCCCAAGACTGAATATATTCAGCCTCTTGTTGCCTCTTGCTGTGTGTGTACACAGGCTGCTTTAGTATCTGAGGAATACTAAAGCAGCCTGTGTACACACACAGCAGGGGTGCTGATTGTTACGTAATCACCAATGAACTTCCCCACTTCTGACATTATGTTGGAGGGAAAGTCATTGATGGAGCAACTGAGGATGGTCGGGACAAGGATACAAGACCTGCAGGTGCTGCAGAGATATCCTCAGGCTGAGATGACTGATCTCCAACAACCACAACCACTTTCCATTGTGCTATACATGACTCGAGCTGCTGCCCAACGCTTCTTCAAGAAAGGGAGTAATGAAAGCACAGAAAGTACAGAGTGGTCCGTTTAATTTCATTGATGGGGAAACTTCCAAAAATAATAATTGAATAGTTTCTTGGGGAAAAAAATGAACAAAATGAATAGTTTCCTGGGGAAAATGTAGAGTAAATAAGGAAAGCCATCATGGACTTGTAAATGCCTGATTAGTCATATTGTTAAGTTTGTATTTTTATTTATTTAAAGTTAAGAAGAAGTGAATGGTGGCTATTAATTATCTAAGTACATAACATAGGAGGAGGTGGTGCAAAGTGGAAAGAACTGAGACTAGACAATCAACTCTAACCATTAAGGGAGGTGTTTGTTTTCAGTCTCATCGACTATCTTGGATTCAGATTGACCTTGGTGGCAGAGGATAGTTGCCCAAGTGAGGATTGGAAACTAAGAATCCTTTTGAAATAGATGATTGTAATTTGACTTGCTTTTGAGAAGAATGGCAGAGTATCAGCATACGATTTCTCACTGATGTTCTGTGAAACTGAACTTCATGAATAATGGAGAGATGCAGGAGAGGTAAGGACATGTGTTTTGTACTTGCCAAAGAGAAAACAAAGTGTAGCCTGGGCACTGTCACTTTCTACTAAGAGCAAGATCATGTTTAAATTATTCCAGATCAAAAGGCTTAAATTTGAAAACTGATCAAGATTTGTATCATCTATTAAAATTTATAAATGAAATTTATTTTTTAAAATTACCTTTTTAGTGCATATGAGGCACAGTCATGTTTTGATAAATTTAGAAGTTAGAATAGATATTTTCTCAAGGAACATGACCTGGGATTTGACTAACTATGAGTAAAATTGCATAATTTCTACATGATTGTTCCTAATTCAGTGCTTGCATTTAAATTGTAAAGTTGTGCGTAGGTATTAAAAACTCATAGATTCCAAGGGCCAATTTTACATTAGTTTTGGCTAAATCTGAATTGTGTTAAATTTTTTGGATTTTTTTTTGCGCCACGTCCAGCACATTTTTGTGCCATATTTAATCAAAGTGGTCTCAATAATTTGAGGACCACCTTGTCCTGATGTTGCCCTTCCTGTCTGATTTCAGCCACATCTTACCACACATAATTCCCAGAACATCCCACCATCTGCCGGGAGATCTCCATCCCTTACACCCTTGCCATCTTTAAGGTCTGATAAGCGCCGGCATTCAGTCAGGGTGATTTCAGAAGCTGTCGGTGAACAGAAAAATAGCACCAGGATTCTCCAACAGGGATGCCTAGTTTCTGGTCAAGTGGATGGTGCAAAGGAGAGGACTTCTCGTCCTAGAGGACTGGTAGATCATGGCCTGGTCCCAGGCAGCCTGGTCCAAGGCTGCCACCATGGTTAGTGCAATTTCTACAGAGGAGAGGAGTGGCCAGCACGCTTTAAGAAAGCCAATGTTCTCCTCTGCTGTGCTGTGGTAGGTGCCACACTTTCCTCTCTGTATCTCACTCTCATTCTACCTCTGCTACTTCACACACCTCCAACGAAACCTTATGCACTCTCACTCTCAGTTGCCTGCAACATCTTCCCTTGCTCATCTCACACTCCATAACCTCTGACACCACTAATCCTGTGTATTCACTCCTCTACCTTCCCAATTGCTCAGAGCACCTTTCAGGCACTGCACCAGCAGTAACAGCAGTTCCTTCCATTTACTTCTCACTCAATTTCTCCTTTTCTGTCATTCCAGGAGAAGACCACCCATAACAGGCAGAAAGAGCTTGTATGGATGGAATTCCTGCTCTGATATTAGGCTCCTCACTCCATATGGAAAATAACTCCTGCAGAGATGCCAAGACTTTCACATCTGACAAACTAAGTAAAGTCATAATGGTAACCTAAAGACTCGAGCTTGCTGCTTACTGCTCTGGCCCTCCAATAGCTCGGCATCCAGAAGGAACTCCAGCTCCCTGTCAGCAAAGTGGGATGTGATTTTGCCTCTGCCCTGAGTTCAGGGCAAATGCAGTACACCTGTCGGCACTTGATCATGTGCATGTCTAGGCTATTAGGATGATACCAGGAGCTAGCAATTTCACCTGTGGTCAATGGCAGAATCTGATGGGAGGTTGCCGTCGAGATGGGAATAATGTGAGAAAACTTGCAAAGGCTTGTGGAGAGAAACCTGTCATGAAACGAGCCAATAAATGATGCTTATCCAACTTCTGGTAAGAGTCAGCCTGGTATATTACAAAACAGCAGCACAGGAAGAGTGGAAAGGCCCAGGTAAGGTTATAGATAGTCATGGATAAACAGTAATTTATAGGATGGCAACCAAACCATTAGGGTGCATTCCTCAAGGTTAATTGGCACAAATTACGCCCTCAGAATCTGAAATAAAAGTAATAGAAAATACAAGGTACTGCACATATGTATATCTTGCTCAATTATGAGGACAATGTTGTAAAGGTAAAAGGCTGAATGAATTGGAACAAAGTGATAAAGAGACACAAGACAAGGCTATTTTGCCCCAGAGCACAACAACCAAAATATGGCACCATATATGCAATGAATAGAGGAATGCCAGCATTATCATTACTAAACAAAAAATTGGACAGCTGCAAAGAATTTTGTATATATACTGAGCTATCAGTTAAGGGCCACCAAACTTATCATATAGATGGATATTACCAAAAAAAATGTGTTCCATGATGAGGTATATAAGACTAAAGCTGAATTGATGGCACAAGACCTATAAAAAACTATGCGATCAAGATTCCCTGACTTTTGATGGTTTGTTTAGATATTTTAGCAAAGTATTCTGGGAATGTAAGTCAACTGATGCAAAAGATCCACAGGTTTTAAAGTGAAGCTCAGGCAGTCCCCATGTTATGAATGGATTCCAATTTTGAGTATATTCCTAAGTCAATTTGTATGCAAATCAGAGCATATCGCAATATAATATAAAATAGCCACTCATAAGTACAAGAAAACATTTGTATGATTGCAAGAATTCATAAATCAGATATTCGTACATTCAGGACCACTTGTATTTCTGAAACTGCCGAAAGTAGCAAATGGTATAGAAGGGAAGCTACAAAAATGAAAGAAGTGTGTTTATGAGTTGAAAAATTCAGTGATGGTGTTGTATCTCTGAATTAAGCCAATCTTGCTGAAAGTATATTGCACTCAGTTTAAAGCTGACCAAGCAGTGTTTTACTAATATCACAGACAGAAATGGGCATGCAGCTTCGTGAGGCACATTGATGATTTTTTTCTGCAGTATTTGAACAATGTGTGATAGATGAAATAAAATGCTTTAAGATTAGCAATTTATCTTCAGGTGCCTTAAAGTACTTTTCCATCTATTCAGACTATGTGAGCTTTGCTCGCTTGGTTGACATGTATTGCCTATCCTGAATTACCCTTGAGGAGGTAGTGGTGAGCTGCCTTCTTGTACTGCTGCAGTTCATTTGGTCTCAGTACACCCACAATACCACTAAGGAGAGAGAGTTCCAGGAATTTCACACTACAGCACTGAAGGAACAATGATATATTTCTAAATCAAGATGGTTAGTGATTTGGAGAGGAGCTTTCAGGTGGTGGTGTCCCATATATCTGGTACACTTGTGCTTCTGGATGGCAGTGGTCTTGAGTTTAGAAGTTGCTGTCTTCGTGAATTTCTGTAGGATTAAATGATAATCATAGAGTTATACAGCACAGAAACAGACATTTCAGTCCAACTCTTCCATGCTGGCCAGACAACCCAATCTGAACTGCCAGCATTTGACCCATATCCAGCTAAACAGTTCTAATTCACATGCCACATCCTGATGTCTTTTACATGTTGAAATTATACCTGTCTTCACCTCTTCCTTGTCTAGCTAATTCCATACACGCCGCCCTCTGCATGCAAAAGTTATCCTTCAGGTCAATTTTAACTCTCTCCTCTCCCACCTTAAACCTATATCGCCTACTTTAGATTTTCCCAACCCTAGAAAAAGACATTGGCAGTTCCTCCTATCCATGCCCTTCATCATTTTATAAACCACTTTAAGGTCACTCCTCAGCCTCCGAAACTCGAGGGAAAAAAAAGCCCCACCCTATTCAGCTTCTTTCCATAACTCAAACCGACAATCCCAGAAACATTCTTGTAAATCTTTTCTGCATCCGCTCAAGTTTAACAATATTCTTCCAATAGAAGGGCAACCAGAATTGTATGCAATATTCCAACAGTGGCCTCACCAATGTCCTATACAGCTGCAACATGATGTCCCACCTCACATAGTCAATGCTCTGACCAAATTCCTTTTTCACCACCCTGTCTATCTGTGAATCCACTTTCCAGGGACATTACATCTGCACCTCTAGGTCTCCTTGTTTGGCAACACTCCCCCAGGGCCCTGCCATTAATTCTGTAAGATTTCCCCTGGCTTGCCTTACCAAAATGCAGCACCTTACATTTATCTAAATTAAAATCCATCTGACACTTCTTGACCCATTGGCCCATCTGATCAAGGTCCTGTTGTAATCTGAGACAATCTTCTCCACTATCGAACAGAGCAAGTTGGGAATGATTTTGGATCAACAATTTTATTTAGAACAGGTCAATAACATCACAATTAATAGGACCAAGTCCTCACAGAGAGAGGATTCTGCAACCAGTATAGAAAGAAGACAGCAATAAAGTAGCTTAATTGTTCATTTGAACTGAGTGTTGACATAGACTTGACCCAATACCTGTTATTATCTATTTAAGACCTTGTACCATGTTAAAACATGTTACAGTGGAAGGTATTCTGACAGCAAATCAAATATCGAAGAAGCATAAGTTCAGGAAAATGAGCAATGAGTCTCCAGCCTTGGGTGATCCAGAAGATATTAATTATTTTAGGGATGTCTTGTATTTCAAACTTCTAGATGGATATTCTGTAATAGTAGGAGTTATTATGTTCTTGGTAGAAAAAAATAGAATTATACAATACAGAAGATGCCTTTCAGCCCATCAGGTTTGTTCCACCAAAAATATATTGCTACCAACATGAGTTCCACTAGTCCACAGTAGGCCCATAGCTTTGAATATTATGACAATGACAATGTTGTAATAAATGTGGCCCATCGGCTTGGGAAGCCAAGAAAATAGTGTAAGGAAAAAATGTCCATTGACTGTCATGTTGATAATCTTGATGGTTAAAATTGTAATAGATTGATAATCTGTCTCTTTGGGACAGCTTTTGTTCAACAAAGCCTATAACAGAGAAAAGGTTAATAATTGACTGTGCTCGAGCAAAGGACATGTTGAAAAGAAATTGTATTTTTAAACTAAAATAAGTCGATCAAGTTACCAATTATCAATTTGTTTTACATAGAAAAATGCATGCCCTTAAAAATAACATGAGATATCCTCAACAAAGGTGTCGTGTTGTGAGGAGAATGTGGAACTTTGCATTGAAAGGATGTGAATGACCATTCTTTTCTTAAATCTACATGTAGAAAATGTTATTTTAAAGAATAATTGTATCACAATATGCACTGAGTCATTTAAAAGGGAATTCAATTGTTATGAAAAGGAAGAATGTGCAACATTACAAATGGAGAAGATGAGGAAAATGCATTTGATGAATTACTCATTATTAAAACCATTGTAGGTGTAATGGCACAAAAACTTACTTCTGTGCTGTAACAATTTGTGAAGAGCATTAAATGTAAAAGCCTTTACAATCTGTTATGCCCTTACCTTCTCATCACTTTTCATTCAGATAAATAATCAATTCTTGATAATTGAATGTGCAGACTTTTCCTGATTTTTTTTTGCTCTTTCATTTGACGTGGATATCACTGAGATGTCCAGCATTTATTGTCATTTCCTAACTGCCCCTGAACTGAGCAGCTTTCTAGGTTGCTTAGGAAGATGGTTCAGAGATGACAGCATAACTATGAGTCTGGAGTCACATGTGGGGCAGGCACTAGCCCAGGCCTTTCTTAACTGGTTAATGGGAGGATTTGGGGCAGCACGTAATATGTAAAACAAAATTATACGATACGAAGCGTTTTCAACTGGCATTGTGGCAATCCCGTTACAAACAGAGAAACTGAAGAAGAAAGGGAAAGGGAAAATAACTTTATGCACTGTAGAGCCTTTTGCACTTTTAAAACATATAAAGCTAGTAGGTGTTACCTTCTCTTTGTATATTACAAACATCAATCAAATATGGTGCACAAAACCACCATAAAAGCATTACTGGCAAATATTTGATCATTCTTTACAAACACACAATGTAATGATGTAAATCACATTAAAATGCACCATGATGTCCGTTGCATGGATGGCAAAGCAAAGGAATTGATCCATAGTTCCTGTTGCCCAGGCAGAATTCTCCTTTTCTAAATTCCTCTTTTAACAAAATAAGTTTATTTTTTTCAGTAGCCCTGATTTCCAAGGATGATTGGTCTGTAGGGCTCCCTTTGTCCTCAGTTTGCATTCCAGTAGTTTCCATTTCAAAGAATTATTTCAGTCACCTCTAGCAGGATGTCACCGCCAAACACATTTTTCTCTCCTCACCACTGTCAGCTGTCTGCAGGGGCCTTTCCCTGCAGAAGCTTCCATTCCTCATCACTCCGAACAGTTCCTCACTTCCCAATGGCACATTCCGATGGAATTGCTGAAGTGTATCATTTGCCCATTCACATCCTCCCTCCTCACTTTTCGCATGAAGCAAAATTTTACTTGTACTTCCTTCAATCTCGTCTACTGTATTCGCTCCTCCCACAGTGGTCTCCTTCACATTGTCGAGGCTAGGTGCAGACTCGGTAAGTGCTTTGTGGAATACCCCTGCTTTATCCATAGGATTTATCCTGATCTCCCAGTAACAACTAACCACCTTGCTCTCATGCTATGATCCTGTCCTGGGCAGACTGAAATATAACGACAAAGCCACAACACAAACTCATTTTTCATGCAGGTACTTTACAGCTTCTAGGTATCATATGAAATTGCATAACTTCAGAAACTGACAGCATGATACCTGTTCTCTACTTTTCTTACATTCTTCGTGGCCACCGCCTTCCACCTCCACCCCTCAACAGTCTTGCCTGGATACATAAGTGATCATTTCCCAGCATTCTATAGACTCTGGAAGAGTTCCAATAGACTGGGAGGTAGCTAATGTAACCCAACGTTTTTTTTTAAGAAAAGGAGGGAGTAAGAAAACAGGGAATGATAGACCAGTTATAATGGGAACTGCAGATGCTGGAGAATCCAAGACAACAAAGTGTGAAGCTGGATGAACACAGCAGGCCAAGCAGCATCTCAGGAGCACAAAAGCTGACGTTTCGGGCCTGAACTCTTCATCATAGAGGGGGATGGGGAGAGGGTTCTGGAATAAATAGGGAGAGAGGGGGAGGCGGACCGAAGATGGAGAGAAAAGAAGATAGGTGGAGAGGAGAGTATAGGTGGGGAGGTAGGGAGGGGATAGGTCAGTCCAGGGAAGACGGACAGGTCAAGGAGTCGGGATGAGGTAGTAGGTAGGAAATGGAGGTGCGGCTTGAGATGGGAGGAAGGGATGGGTGAGAGGAAGAACAGGTTAGGGAGGCAGAGACAGGTTGGACTGGTTTTGTGATGCAGTGGGGGGAGGGGAAGAACTGGGTTGGTTTTGTGATGCAGTGGGGGAAGGGGAGATTTTGAAGCTGGTGAAGTCCACATTGATACCATTGGGCTGCAGGGTTCCCAAGCGGAATGTGAGTTGCTGATCCTGCAACCTTCGAGTGGCATCATTGTCGCACTGCAGGAGGCCCATGATGGACATGTCGTCTGAGGAATGGGAGGGGGAGTTGAAATGGTTCGCAACTGAGAGGTGCAGTTGTTTATTGTGAACCGAGCGGAAGTGTTCTGCAAAGCGGTTCCCAAGCCTCCACTTGGTTTCCCCAATGTAGAGGAAGCCACACCAGGTACAATGGATACAATATACCACATTGGCAGATGTGCAGGTGAATATCTGCTTAATGCGGAAAATCATCTTAGGGCCTGGGATGGGGGTGAGGGAGGAGGTGCGGGGGCAAGTGTAGCATTTCCTGCGGTTGCAGGGGAAGGTGCCGGATGTGGTGGGGTTGGAGGGGAGTGTGGAGTGGACAAGGGAGTCACGGAGAGAGTGGTCTCTCCGGAAGGCAGACAAGGGTGGGGATGGAAAAATGGCTTGGGTGGTGGGGTCGGATTGTAGATGGCAGAAGTGTTGATGTCTGATGCGTTGTATCCAGAGGTTGGTGGGGTGGTATGTGAGAACGAGGCGGATCCTCTTGGGCCGGTTGTGGCGGGGGCGGGATGTGAGGGATGTGTTGCGGGAAATGCGGGAGACGCGGTCAAGGGCGTTCTTGACCACTGCAGGGGGAATGTTGCGGTCCTTGAAGAACGTGGACATCTGGGATGTCCTTCCTACAGACAAAGAGGATGGCCATGGGTACCAGCATGGGCCCAAGCTCTGCCTGCCTCTTTGTAGGTTATGTGGAACAGTCCCTCTTCCGCACCTACACAGGCCCCAAACCCCACCTCTTCCTCCGCTACATTGATGACTGTATCGGTGCCGCCTCTTGCTCCCCCGAGGAGCTGGAACAGTTCATCCACTTCACCAACACCTTCCACCCCAACCTTCAGTTCACCTGGGCCATCTCCAACACATCCCTCACCTTTCTGGACCTCTCAGTCTCCATCTTAGGTAATCAGCTAGAAACTGATGTCCATTTCAAGCCCCCCGAATCCCACAGCTACCTAGAATACACCTCCTCCCACCCACCCTCCTGCAAGAATTCCATCCCCTAGTCCCAATTCCTCCGCCTCCGCCGCATCTGCTCCCATGATGAGGCATTCCACTCCCGCACATCCCAGATGTCCACGTTCTTCAAGGACAGCAACTTTCCCCCCGCAGAAGTCGAGAACGCGCTTGACCGCATCTCCCGCATTTCCCGAAACACATCCCTCACACCCCGCTCCCGCCACAACCGCCCCAAGATGACCCGCCTCGTTCTCACATACCAACCCACCAACCTCTGGATACAACACATCATCCTCTGACACTTCCGCCATCTACAATCCGACCCCACCACCCAAGCCATTTTTCCATCCCCACCCTTGACTGCCTTCTGGAGAGACCACTCTCTCTGTGACTCCCTTGTCCGCTCCACACTCCCCTCTAACCCACCACACCTGGCACCTTCCCCTGCAACCGCAGGAAGTGCTACACTTTCCCCCACACCTCCTCCCTCACCCCCATCCCAAGCCCTAAGATGACTTTCCACATTAAGCAGATATTCACCTGCACATCTGCCAATGTGGTAAACTGTATGCATTGTACCCGGTGTGGTTTCCTCTACATTGGGGAAACCAAGCGGAGGCTTGGGGACCGCTTTGCAGAACACCTCCGCTCGGCTCACAACAAAGAACTGCACCTCCCAGTCACGAACCATTTCAACTCCCACTCCCATTCCTCAGACGACACGTCCATCATGGGCCTCATGCAGTGCCACAATGATGCCACCCGAAGGTTGCAGGAACAGCAACTCATATTCCGCTTGGGAACCCTGCAGCCCAATGATATCAATGTGGACTTCACCAGCTTCAAAATCTCCCCTTCCCCACTGCATCCCAAAACCAGCCCAGTTCTTCCCCTTCCCCCACTGCATCACAAAACCAGCCCAGCTCGTCCCCCCCCCCCACTGCATCCCAAAACCAGCCCAGCCTGTCTCCACTTCCCTAACCTGTTCTTCCTCTCTCCCATCCCTTCCTCAAACCTCAAGCTGCACCTCCTTTGCCTACCTACTACCTCATCCCGACTCCTTGACCTGTCCGTCTTCCCTGGACTAACCTATCCTCTCCCTACCTCCCCACCTATACTCTCCTCTCCACCTATCTTCTTTTCTCTCCATCTTCGGTCCGCCTCCCCTTCTCTCCCTATTTATTCCAGAACCCTCTCCCCATTCCCCTCTCTGATGAAGGGTCTAGGCCCGAAATGTCAGCTTTTGTGCTCCTGAGATGCTGCTTGGCCTGCTGTGTTCATCCAGCTCCACACTTTGTTATCAACGATAGACCAGTTAGCCTGACATCTGTGGTGGGGAAAATGCTGGTGTCAATTGTTACAGATGTAATAACTTGGCATACGGAAAGCGGTGACAGAATTTGTCCTAGTCAGCCTGGATTCACTAAAGGGAAATCTTGTTTGCCAAATTTTCTGGAATTTTTTGAGGATGTGACCAGTAGAGTTGACAAAGGTGAATCAGTGGCCATTGTTTATCTGGACTTCCAAAAAGCTTTGGACAATGTTCCGCACAAGTGATTAATAAACAAACTTCAAGTTCATGGTATCAAAGGTAATGTACTGATGGGGGTGGAGAAGTAGTTGGCAGACAGGAGGCAGAGAGTTGGAATAAACAGGTCCTTTTTAGACTGTCTAGCAGTGATGAATGGGGGACTGCAGCGTTCACCACTGGGACCCCTGCTGTTCACATTATACATTAACAATTTGAATGAAGGAATTGAATGCAATATCTCCAAATTTTCAGATGACAGTAAGCAGGGTGGCAGGTGTGTGCCGTGAGGAGAATGCTCAGAGGCTGCAGGATGGCTTTGACAGGCTAGCTGAGTGGGCAAATACTTGACAAATGTAATATAATGTGGATAAGTGTGAGGTTATCCACTTTGGCCAGAAAAACAGGAAGGCAGATTATTTTCTGAATGCTTGAAGTTTAGGAAAAGCTGACGTGCAATGATACCTGGGTGTCATGGTGGAACTGTCGCTGAATGTTGGTATGCAGGTGCGGCAGGTGGTGAGGAAAGCTAATGGCATGCTGGCCTTCATTGTGAAATAATTGAATATTGGAGTAGGGGTGTTTTGCTACAGTAATACAGGATCTTGAGTATTGTGTGTAGTTTTGGTCTCCTGGTCTGAAGAAGGACATTCTTGCTATTGAGCGAGTCCAGCAAAGGTTCACCAGACTGATGCCCAGGATGGTAGGACTGACATATAAAGAAAGACTGGGTCAACTGTGCTGGTACTTACTGAAACTTAGAAGAATGAGGGTAATCTCATAGAAGCATAAAATCCAGATGAGACTGGACAAGCTAGAGGCGGGAAGAATGTTCTTAATGTTGGGTATAGAGCTGGATGAACACAGCAGGATAGGCAGCTTCAGAAGAGCAGGAAAGCTGATGTTTCTGGCCTGGACGTGAAGAAGGGTCCAGACCCAAAACACCAGCTTTCCTGCTCCTCTGATGCCGCCTGGTCTATGTTCATCCAGCTCTACACCTTGTTATCACAGAGTCCAACATCGGCAGTTCATACTATCTCTCAATGTTGGAGATGTCCAAAATTGGGGGCCACAGTCTAAGAATAAGGGGTAGGTCATTCAGGACTGAGATGAGGAAAAATTTCTTCACTCAGAGAGTTGTGAACCTGTGGAATTCTCTCCCACAGAAAGCTGCTGGGGCCAGATTGTTAGATATATTCAAGAGGGAGCTAGACATGGCCCTTACAGCTAAAGGGATCAAGGGTTATGGAGAGAAAGCAGGAATGGGATACTGAAATTGCAGAATCTGGTGTGATCGTATTGAATGGTGGTACAGGCCTAAAAGGCCAAATGACCTACTCCTGCACCTATTTTCTATGTTTCCATGTCTTGTTTACTTTACTCTCAAGCCCCTTTCACACCTCGATTTGCACCCATTTTACATCTTTTTTTTGTCTACATTATCATTAGAAACACTTATGTCTTTTGCACTGAACTTCTATACCATCTGTTCTTTTCAACCGTCTCCCTCTGTGAAAAGTATAAAATAAACTATTTTCCAATCCTTTTCATTTCTGAAGAGGAGAAATGCTGGACTTGAAACATTAAATCTGTTCCTTTCTGCTGTCAGGCCTGCTGAGATTTTCCAACATTCTCTGTCGCTGTTATTGCCCAGTTATTGTTTTAGGTGTCTCCAAGTTTCTGTGATGTAGAAATAAGAGTAGAATATCTATTAATGAAAACAGTCATTTGAAAACTGTTGAGCAAATCATTTTTATTAAACTAAGAATTTTATTTACAACAATGTATAACACAAGCCATCTTGAGTATATTCAGAAACAGCACACACAAGGTTAGACACTAGCATGATCTGCAATGTTATGTGCAACATAGAGTGAGACAATACTAAACATGTTTAATTATCCCAGTACATCATTAAAATATGTTTCATAATAACAAATACTGTCAGAAAACAGATTGCCATTATTATAAGGTATGAGCACTGGATTGCAAAAGCTCAATAAACAACAATGAACTTGAGCACTGTGCACTTCTATACAGCCAGAGCATTTTACAGCACAGAGGATGATCAGTCATTTCATTCATTTATTCATTCACTTTTCTGGGGCATCCCAAAATGAAGACTGTCCTCTTCCATACCCATAGCCCTGAGCCTTGCTGTACTTCAAGAAATGTGGTCATATATGTCATTGATTATTTTACCAGTTGCTGTTCATTATTGCTATTGTAATTTGGATGACCCCACACCCATTTGGAAAGAGAAATATACTTGCATTCAAAATGACAGGTGTGGTTTATTTTGCCTCATTACACAAATTTTCAATCAATCATGCTTTAGGGCAATTTTCAAGACAGTACACAAGTTTAAAAGACCTTCCATGCAAAATTCATGCAAACTGTTCACCCACCACAGCGCCTTTAGCGTGAATAACTGCTTTAAATAATGCAGAAGCAACTCACAGTGATGCACTGAGAATATGGCATCTGTGAATTCCTATATTTATATTCAACTATTCAGTAGCAAGTTCACTGTACAAGATGTTGTATAACTCAATTTGAACATACATTACAAAACATGCTGCTAGTCAGCATGCTCTTTAATAGTTGTGAGGTACCTTGAAATTAATCAAAGGTGAGCCAATATTTGACTACAGAGGTACAGAGAAAGTGGTGAAATGGTCACAAGGCTACCAGTACTATCTGACTGTTTTGACATTACTTAAAGGGGGTGACAGTGAGGAGTTTCAGTCAACAGCAGCACAAATCATAAATGTGGGCCGTGAAAATAATCTCATGGATGGTGTGCACCCAGATTTGTGCTGTCAGCACTCCAGATTCTGCATTGGCAACTCATAAATAACTCTCTGAAAATACAAATGTTACTTTATCTGCACACAGTGTTAACTTTAAGGGCTTAAATGATTTCCAAGAGATCACCTGGTAAATGTATTATTTACATTAAGATGTGATGAAGAGCAATGTAAAGAGTAATAACTTTACTTTTAACATAAATTGAACACTTATTCATAAAGGGTACTATTCTTCCCCACACTCAGTTCCCCTTCCCTCCACCTATTCTTTCTGTTTATATCATCTTTTTCTCTTGATGTAGCATCTTTTTTGTCTGAGATTTGCCACACTTGGCTTGTGCATGTTATCACAATGGAGCAAGGTAAGGATGCAGTTCCCTCAAAATTATATCAGCCAAAAGCAGGATTTGAACCTACATTGTTGATGTTGTTCTGGATCACGCTTCAGCAATCTGAGCTAACTGAACCCTACCCCAATACTCAGAGTCTTAAAACTGAACTTCACTACTGATTGATATACCTCACCTTCTCTTTCACTATTATCAATCTTGGTTTCCTCATAAAAGTAAAATAATTCAAGGATACCAAACTCTAAGGCTGGAAAATTACAAACACGTACATGTATTGTATGACTTGTAGAAAAGGCAACTGGGGAGAAAGTTAGAAGTAATTGATCCTAAATAAGTTAGTTTTCAAAGATCAGGCAGATAGTTAATATCTTAAAATGAACAGCTTCTAAAAAAAACTGCACCATTTCCCCCTCTGCTGTCCTAGTCATATATTGTGAACCTGGATTCTATATTTGCTTTATTTTTCTCAAAAATACATAATGTTCCCTGCAGCTTTAACAGTTCCTTTTTTTTAATCAACACCAGTTTATAAATTCATATATTTACATTTGAAATAAAGCAATTTTCTCTTAAATTCTTACTGTCTTACACTTCTGACTTCTTAAACAGATTATAAATCTTTTCAGCACAGCACAATGGAAAATTTAATGACTAACATATGTCTCAGTTGTTTAAATTTGATGTAAACAATAAAGTAAATAAAATGTTTTTTTCTTAAACCAAACACAAATAAATAAACACAGTAGACAGAAAACTATGCTGAAGATCACTTGATTTGTAATCAGATTTTAAAATTAATTTATTATGAGTGCATTATTAAAGTGTAAACTTATTCACATCATTTAAAATTTTCATTTTATGTACATCTGAAATTTACAGTCTGTGCCTAACAGTTTATTTGGAATGTAATGTATGTACTTGTTATAAACTGTCCCTATTCAAGACATTTGAGGCCTTCAGTGACAAAACTGCAAGTGTTGTTTCCCAGACAGCTGCAAGATGGTTTATTTCTTCATCTTGCACCAAGTGTGGATTAGAAGGTGCCATATATGGTTATATGCTTGCAAAGTACTTCTTATAAGCCTCAGTACACTGCTGTTTACTGTGAAGCTTTAAGGTTGAAAACAAACCCTTGTCTTATTCAGAGCATGTATCCTAGGAGGCATGTCTTTTTCAGCAAGGAAGAAAGTAATGCTTTGGTGACGATTCCGTAGCATAACATAACACCTAAGACAGGAAAATGAGAATCCACAGACAATGTTCTCAGAGTGCAGTGGTTCTCTATCTGTACTTCATGACTGTTAAGTTCATTAGCATTAAACATTAAATAAAAAGTGAAGAAATGGGTGCTTCACAGTAACTTTGAAAAATGAAAAATGCCTGCTTTTTCATACCTTAATTGTTTCACTTTTGAGAACTTACTTTATCAAAATGTTCTGGACTTGTAGCATCTTTTGTCCACTGGTTATAAAGCAGACACACCCTCCAACTGATTCACAATTTTAATAAACATTTTGTGCGCCTGAGAACCTTGCTCAAATAAATGCATTAACTCACCAAAAGAGAAATACAATCCACAGAATGAGATATTTATAATTTAAATGATTTTGCAAGATAAATCATTCAACAACAGTTGCAATTCAGTGCAAGCAGCAGACTGTTGGATGAAAACTATTTTTCTGATTTAAAGTCAAGAGTTTAAGAACAAGATCTGTTTAAGGATGAATGACGTACATGAATGTGATCCCACATAGGTTCAGGACAATTACTGCTTATGCAGCTAAAAGCCTCAAACCAACAAAGGATATTTTACTTGTACATTATATTCATTGCCCAATCTTTAATTTAAATGCCTATGTACAAAATACTGTTCGTCCTGATTTATATTTGCGAAACAGGGCATTGTGCCATCCAGATTCTACTATTGAGTTAGTTATTGAAATCTAGATCATAGGCATGCAATGCTGCTAATCTTAGAGATTACTGAGACAGAAAGTTAAGAAATCATTGAAACACAAATGCTTTTACAATTGGCCACTGTGACACGAATAGACTGTACCTTGGGAGTGCTTCATGAATACTTAAATCCACATTTTTGTGGTAGGAAGACTAAGACTATGCAACCTGTGTTTTCTCGATGTGCAAAGTGAGTAACTCAAGCGTGGATTGGAGAGTATATTGGCTTTGTTATTGGCCTTCCACCAAATCAGCCTTCCAAAATAGTTGGCACATTCAACACCACTCTATGCACATTTGTGTCAGCATTCAACTCTAAGGATTAATCAGTACCAATGATGCTTAGGTGGGCTTTATGTACCTGTCCAATGGTTGAGTTTCCACTCCATGATTAGACAAGGGCAGGACAGTGGTGGCCTTGTGGAGAGCGCCAAATGGATTTTCTAACCATCTAACAGCGAATTAACTGCTGTCAGAGGTTCTGTTGTTTTAAGGGGTGAGACCCTGCCTTTAAGACCAGCCAGACAAATTGGAGGTTTCCAGCAGAACCACCACATCTGAGAGGCTCTGTCCTCATCAAGCCTTGAGGAAAGCTACAAGGGTTCACCGTGCAGTCTCCCCATGTGGTGGAGGGCCCACCTGCCAATGGCAGACTGCAGACAAAGGCATTATAAACACAAGTGGCACAGTTTACCTCTGGGAAAGAAGGCCAGCCTCCACCTTTCTTGCTATTAGTTACCGTCCTGTCAGTGGGGAGACGTGAGACACGCCACCCTTGGCTTCGCTTCTGATTCCACCCCACCTCCAGCCTGAGATCCCCCACACCCCACCCTGCTCCGACAAACTCCATGAAACTATTCCAAGTCTACAAAGGTTTGCCATTTTTTTAAAATCTAGCTGTTCTGCTGTTGCAGCTATCTGCAAATGCCACATCGAGAATGCCAGACTGTGATTTTCCCTTTTTAAAAAATATATTTAAACTTGACAAAATATTAAGTTTATTAAATATTAAACCTGGCCTGTGTATTACTAAATATTAGTGCTCTTGTTTCAATTTGCAAAGTATTTGTTGAATTTCTTGATATCTGTAGAACAGTCTTAGATTTATGGTAAGAAGTAAGATTAAATAATGCTGGAAATGCACAAATACCATTCAAACTGTTATGTGATAGAAAAAGCAAGCCAGAGTTCTAAAACTACTAAAAAAAGCTAAACAATCTCATTTAACACGCAATTTCTGGAGATAAATTTCATGCAAATAAACATATTCACCACACAAACACTAGCAAATAACCTAAATATCACATAACTACAAATCAAGTTGGCTAAAAGGAAAATTAGTACTGACTAACACTGACAGGGTCTCAGTGCATTAACATCTATTTTTAGAGGCATTGTGGTAGAACTCAACCTTGAATAATCATGTAAAATGGGATAAAAGTGAGTCGGCAAGCCATTTTACATCTCTTCCAACTTTAGTTTCTCCAAATTAAGTCAAACTAATCCACCAGCTCATGATCACCTACTTTATTGCACAAAGTTTAGGTGAACCCTATTGACATCACACATCTTTATACATAGCAATAACAGACATAGGGTAAGAAATTCTATGTAATTTCTGAAGGCTATGATTCTGTTAGCATAAGTTACTGCACCTTAAAAGTAAAATAGAGAATTTCTTAATTATTGGATTTTAATTTTAAAGTTAACTATTAACAGTCTTTGACACTGAAGTCTAGTTAGTTTATAACCCTACCTGTTACCAAATAGGGAAAAAAAATAACACTATGATGAACTAAGAAAATAATTAACCAGAAATTTTTCATTTTTTCTTAACATTTTGCAATCATATATTCTAATTTCCAGGCCAATTATATGTCATTAACTTTCAGAAAGCAGTGTATGTCCGCAGTGAGTTTAGTCATGTTTACATGACCAAAAATAGCTCAACTAAATGAAGCCTTTTTTTGCAGTTTCCACGCTGCAGGGAGCTTCTTGGTTTATGAAGTTCAGACGTTTTGCCAGCAGTGAGGTTGGAAACTGACCCCTAATATGTTAAGAATGTAGCAACACACGGGAGGTGTCCTCAACCATCAATGACCTGGTAAGATGGCATGGTGCAATTTCACAAATACCTTTATAACAACATTCTAATGTTCCAGTAATGAAAAAAAGATGAAAATTGATGTAAAATGAGAAAATATTGGCAATACACAGCAGATCTGTCCATATTTAAAATGCATTGGAAACAACATTAGCCAGTATTTTCTCTTTGTAACATCTGAGTATTTCCAGAAATTTCTGTTTTTACTTTTCAAAGTCCTGTTTTATTCCTATTGAACTACAGCTCAATAGGGAATACATTAATCATTTACATACACCTTCAGATTGCAATATTACTTGACCCTGTCAATGTCAGCTTATGTAATATTATAACAACTATATTTACAAATTATGTTGGCAACAAGTATTAAGAAATGAGCACCAAAGGTATTGAAATATTAGTCCTATATTGTGTAATAAGGTTGAATATCTAGTGTGCAGTGGAAAATTAACTGGGCAGAAAAGGTAAAGTGGTATTCTTGATAAACTAGGGAAGCATTTGATCGTGTTCAGGAAAAAAAAGAGAAGTTTGTTTTGATTAGCGTTGGACTGAACCAGTCAGCAATGAAATATTATTTCATGGAGTTATTTAAATGGTTAATATATTTCTAATGGCAATTTGTAAGCTAAATGTTTGTTATACGAGTGAATTTGCAAAATGTTGTTTGATTATATGACCTTGGTTCCTAAATTCAGCTGCTCAATATTGAGCATTAAATATGTAGCACATTGTAAAACGTAAACTAAAAATGTTATTCACTGAATTACTATTTCTATCAGCTATTCTAGCATTTTTCCTTTCACTTTTCCCTCTTCCTCCTATTAATGTATTGGCTGCTTGATGTATGATACAGGCTGTCATTATCTCTTTTCAGTGATCATTATTCAACTTAAAATCTTGACACTACGTCTCTGCCCTCTCAATGGTGGAGGTCAGAGGCACTCCAAGCCTTCAGGTATCATTTCCATGGAGAGGTTGAGCTGTGCAGAGGAGCAGCTGAATCCTAGTTGAAAATTGGACCAATGGAGGTGTCACTGCAGCCCACAGCTAAGTATGTGGGCCACTCTGCTGGCTAGTACTATATTGTTCTTTATGAGTTACAGCAAATGGTGATCCAAATGCTGGTGTATGTAAAGATTTAAAATGGATCCTGTAAAATGCACAGTGCACTCTGCCATGATGAGAGTTTATTGGAAAAACATATGCTACATGGTCAGATTTTCTGAGTCATTAGGAATTAACTCTGTTTCAAACCAGTCTCTCTCACACTCTGACTTTTGCCTTCGGTTGCAGCTCCTGCCATTCTTCTCCTTGATTTCTACTTTATTCCAGGTTCCCTCTCTCTGGTATTAAAAGTAAATATTTTGACACCAGCTTTGGCTTTGACAGATTTGAATATCCTGAACTGCATAACAACACTACTCATTATATGTGAGCAGTATTACCATTAAATAACGTTACAAGCAATTTGAGACCTTTAAATCTGTATACTATGGGTGATTCATTGAATCAGGGTATTTAATAAATGCAGTTGACTAAGTGTCAAATCTTTATCCCAGATGGTATTTAATTAGGATATGCTGCAGTTTTCTAGGTTCATTTCCAGAGACAGGTGTTCTCTTAAAAAAATTTTTACATCCTGTGTTTGCACATTATGCAGCTTGTTTGCAGTTTTTTTATCAAACTTATTAGTTTAAATCCCAAAACAAACACCATAACTGATATGTTTTCATGCCACTTTTTTCTTGAATAAACCTCCAGTGATTTTCACCAGGTGAGATATCAAACAAAATGGATATGGTTCGATTGACTTACTAACTTCTAGACACTGTTAATGATATACACAACATCCATTAATTTCTGGATAAATCTGTTGAACCCTTATTACACGGAACTTCTTCTTTTCATTAGCCCTCTGACAGCAGACAAACTGTGGAGTCCTGTAGACACGGAGCTAATCGTAGATCTGTGCAAATTACACACACAACCATTTGAAAAATTTTCAGGAAGCCTATTAGGAGATGCATCACTCTGTTCAATGCAAGTGTTGGATGTGGATATATCTCTGGGGATGATCATAGGAATTGAATAATGCAACTTCTCGCGACTCTTATACCAGAGACACGAACACATGGAGTGAAAATGAAGAACCTCAGCATACATGTTGCGGAAGTTGCCTGAAGTCTCTGTTGTACGGATGGTACTTTGTCCATTTCTTATCAGCAAGGCTTTCTGCTCTGCATCTCGTTTTTCATCTTCTGCATTCATGGTCATGAACCTCAGAACGACCAGGTTTAGGAATGCTCCAATTACTGTGAGGCCTGTCAAAATATAGACAAAGCTAAATGCCACATAGTGAGGGTTCTTTTGAAGAGCATCATGCTTCTGCAGAGCCACATAGTCCCCAAAACCGATGGTCGTGAGTGTGATGAAGCAATAGTAATAAGCATGGAAAAATGTCCAATCCTCATAATATGAGAATGCAGCAGCCCCAATACACAGGGTGCTAATGCAGGAGAAAAATCCAATGATGACCATGTTTGCCATGGAGACCTCTGTTCGTTTCATCCTTAGGCACTTCTTGATTCTGTGTAAGAGATACTTGACAAATGTATTGATTCGCTCTCCCATGCTTTGAAACATGACCAGGGTGAGTGGGATCCCAAGTAGAGCATAAAACATGCAGAAAATTTTCCCTCCATCAGTGCTGGGAGCAGCGTGGCCATATCCTGCCAAAGAAAAATGCACATCATCATTCATTTGGTCTATGTGGGACTCAATGTCAATAAAGCTCACTTTGTTACAGTAATCAGAAAACATTGCATTAAAGTATCCAATTGCATGTCTGCCGCAAACCAGTCCTTTCAATAATACCAGATCAGACATATTTTCTCTGAAACTGTCATTGAACAATTTGGTGAGTGTAATGCAGGGAAAACCCTTTTTTGTTACATGTCACACTCGTGCTAGCATACCAAACAACTATTCCAAGTTGAATAGATGCTAACTGCTACAATTTGGAAGAGAAAAACAGTGAACATTGCAGGTCTGGAAAAAACAGTGAAAAATGTGCAGCAGGTCGACAGCATCTGTGGAGAGAGAAACAGAGTGAATGTATTAGGTCAATAAGCTTTCACCAGAACTGTGAGTCCTCAGAGATGTAAGAGTTTTCAAGCAAGACAGAGAACTAGGTGAGGGAAGGGGAATGAAGAAAGGGGAATTCCTGTCATAGAATGGAAGGTAGAGGTTACAAGGTGTGGAGCTGGATGAACATAACAGGCCAAGCAGCATCTTAGGAGCAGGAAAGCTGATGTTTCAGGCCTGGACCATTCAGGCACGAAACGTCAGCTTTCCTGCTTCTCTGATGCTGCTTGGCCTGCTGTGTTCATCTAGCTCCACACCTTGTTATCTCGGATTCCCTAGCATCTGAAGTTCCTATTATCTCTCATAGAATGGAAGGCAAGCAAGATTAATTGACAAATGAAATGATAGTGCAAAGAAAAACGTATAGTAACAAGACAAGTTAAAAATAAATGAAAGCAGTGTAAATAAGAAAAGCAGAATTCATACCAATAGCTGCCATCTAAAATAAGAGGATAGACGAGGAACTTATAGAAGACTGTAAAAAGCCTCATTGAAAGATGAAGTGCTTTTTCTAGAATTTGAACTGAACGTCCAACATTGATGAAGCCAAGGACAGGAAGATCAGATTGGAATGAATCAAAGAATTAAAATCACAGACAACCAAATGCTCAAGAATATAATTCTGCAATGAATGGAGGTGTTCTACAAAGCAGCTGCAAAAGCTATATTCAGTGTCCCCATTGTAAAGAAGACCACAATTTGAGCAATAAAGGCAGTACAGTATGTTGATTGAAATACAATCAAATCTCTGATTCAAAAGAAAGGGTACATGGGATTTTGCATGTGAATTTAGGGGAGGTGATCGAGTAGATTCTGGCAGGGTATCAGCTGGGAGATAGAAGGCTGGTTCTGGTTTTGGGGGGTGCTTCAGAATCTGAGGTATGTGGTGGTCTCGAGCAATGCGTAGTGGAGGTGAGGGGTAGGGTAAATATGGGATATGGTGAACTGCAGATCGCTCAAAGTGGGACCATCACATATGGGGAAGCCTCCAAAAGGTTTTAAACATTCCTTTTTATTTACCAATACCAAAATCAAACAGAAATGTAATAAGCAGGAGCTGCATTTGTCTCCAAAAACAGAAATGATCTGCTTGCATACTGAACACCAACAATTTTACAGTCAGCGAATGATCACTGGACCCAGCTCTCACCTACTGAAACCCAGTGTCAATTAAACTCTGTCCGGCTTGTAGCGCTCAATGCCACTGAACTTCATCATGGGTCTAGACCCGAAACGTCAGCTTTCCTGCTCCCAAAATGCTGCTTGGCCTGCTGTGTTCATCCAGCTCCACACCTTTTTATCTTGGATTCTCCAGCATCTGTAGTTCCTATTATCTCTGATATATAAGATGACGTGTGTCCTACTCAATGTCTTCATCTTGCTTCTCCGAAGGATGCACCTCCTCTCCCAGCTCATCAGCTTCCATCAAGTCAGGAGAACATTCAGTCCTATAATCTCAATACCCCACTCAGGATCATGCCCAACAATGGCTTCTAGCACTCACAGCAGGAGGACACCTCACCAGCACGGACCCCACTCTGAGCAGTTGGTAACACCCAAGCAAGGATGTTTTATTTTCAATCACTTCTCAGTGAGTGCATGTTAATGGCAAGACCTGTATTTATTACCCATCCTAAATTATCCATGTGGTATCATGGAATCATAGAATCCCTGCATGGTGGAAACAGGCCCTTCAGCCAAACAAGTCCGCACCGATCCTCACAGCATCCCACCCAGATCCATCCGCCTGTAACCCACGTAATCTAAACACCCCTGAACGGGCAATTTAGCATGGCCAATCTACCTAGCCTGCACATCTTTGGACTGTGGGAGAAAACCGGAGCATCTGGAGGAAACCCACGCAGACATGGGGAGAATGCGCTAACTCCACACAGACAGTCACCCGAGTGTGGGATTGAACCCAGGTCCATGGCACTGCAAAGCAGCAGTGCTAACCACTGAGCCACATGCTGCCCCATACAGGATTTAGAATAGGAATTCCAGGATTTTGTCTGAATAACAATAAAAGTACAGCTATAGTTCCAAGTCAGGGAGGTATGTGGCTTGGAGAGAAGCTTGCAAGTCGGGGATGGGTGGGTGGATTCTCATGCCTCTGGCATGATGTCCTATGTGGTAGCTAAGTTTGCCAATTTTGAAGTTGCTTTCAAAGGAAATTGCTGTTTTGCGTTTTATGCATGGCAAACACTGCTGCTATAGAGTGCTAGTGGTGAATGGAATGAATGTTTAAGATGACAGATGGTGAGCTGATCAAGACTATGATCCAGAAGGTATTTGTTTTCAAAGGTTGTTTATTGTAGAACATAGAATAGTACAACACAGGAACAGGCTCTACAGCCCATCATGTCTGTGCTGACTATGATGTCATTCCACACTAGTCCCTCCTGCCTGCAAATTGTCGATATCCCTTTATTCCATGTCTGTTCATGTGACTATCTAAATGCCTCTTAAATGTTACTATTGTATTTGCTTCTGCCACCTCCCCAGCAGGTGTCACCTTCTGTGTAACAGTTGTCTCACACATCTCTTTTAAACTTTCCCCTTCTCAACTAAAACTTCTATCCCTACTATTTAACATTTCAACCCTGGATAAAAGACTCCAACTATCCACCCTATCCATGCCTCTCATAACTTTACATACTTCTATCAGGTTGCTCCTCAGCCTCCAATACTCCAGTTGAAACAATTCCAGTTTGTCCAACTTATTCTTATAACTTATAATTATCTTTACAATTATTAAACTCCAGTCCTGGCAACTTTTTGCATCCTCTCCAATGCCTCCATATCCTCCCACAGTGCAGTGACCTCAACTGTACACAATACTCCAAGTATTACCTAATTAAAGTTTCATACAGTTGCAACATAACTTGTCAACTTTAATACTCAATGCCCCAACCAATGAAGGCAAACATGTCATACCCAGTCTTAACCACCTTATCCAGTGTTACCATTTTCAGGGAGCTACAAACTTGCAACCCAAGATCCGTCTGTATATCAATGCTCCTAGGTATCCTGCTGTTTACTGTATATAATAAATCAAAACCCAATTAATATATTTAAGATGTAAAAGATTGTATGGTAATAGTTAAAAAGAGCGGGGATTGTGCCACTGACCAACAATTTTTTCTTAACCAGCGATGGTAAAAAAAAACTCACATTAATCACAAATGCTGCTTCTATGATGAAAACACGTAATATCATGTCATATGTAATTCATTGGCTGTAAAGCACTTTGGGACAAGCTAATGGACAATGTGAAAAGTGTCATATAAATGCAAGTTCATTTGTTCTCTTGCCTGTGACAATTCCTTGCATATAAACATTCAGTTGTGGCAGAAACCATCACTCTATTGTCCAGAATTACTGGAGGGAATTGTCTCCAAAAAGAAACTGTTTGCCTGGAGTTACTTCAAAAGCTTCTGTGCTCTGAGCCAGGATTCTGAGATGACATCATAATAAGTAAAATAATATTAAGTTATGTAGTTCATAAAAATTATAGGCAAATAAAGTAATCATCATTCTAAGAGTAAAAACCCAGCTGTGGGTAATGATGTTTATTCCACAAGCAAAAAAGGATAGATAACCCCCGTGAGTTTTGAAGTTTATACTTGCATCCACAATTCTACAATTAATAGCAATTTGCACAATTTGTATAAGTTATTTTTCAAAGCAACTTCATGAATATCTAAGTTATATTAAAAACAGATTCTCTTAAGTAGATATGGCAAATTGCTGCCCATCCATCTCAGCAAATGAGTGGTCACTAACTTGACTTGTAGAACATAATAAATTACATTTATGGGGTTATCCTGGATGGACTGGATATGGGAAAAAGTAAAATTATCACTTCATGATTCAAGATGAAGATAAAAAGAAGAAAGTGATTTATAAAGGATGAAGGGTCTAGGCCCAAAACGTCAGCTTTTGTGCTCCTGAGATGCTGCTGGGCCTGCTGTGTTCATCCAGCCTCACATTTTATTATCTCAGTGATTTATAACATTTCTGTTGTTCTATTTCCATAACGTGGCTGAATTCATGCTTTTCTCGTATAAAAGTAACATTATTTATTAGGAAATGGATAAATAGCTATTGACACATACTGTATTATGCATCAGTATATACAGGTCTCTTGTGTACTTGAAGGATTTAAAATTTGTATTTTAAAGCTGCAGTTTCAGGGAAAATATTGTTGGGCCAGGATACACAATGATAACCAAAAGGAGGGCAGCAATCATGACGGGCAGTCAACCCCTGCCCATTGTTATTGATGCAGGCAGCATGCAATCTTCTTGCTACCCATTGATTTAAATAATTGCTACTGCCTCACCTGCATCAAATCTCACCTCCGGTATACAGCTCAGGTTCCCACCCCCCTGCCATACTAGTTTAAACCCTCTCGAACTACCGTTTTGGATACTGCTGGGGGGGGATGACCTACCAGAGGAAAACCATAGTAGTCAGTTCTCTGGCACTGAGCCTGACACTGTGGCAAAGAAGGGAAGGGGGAAGAATAGAAAATTACTCGTGGTAGGGGACTCGATAGTTAGGGGAATTGACAGGATATTTTGTGGTCAGGATCGGGATTCCCGGAAGGTATGTTGCCTCCCTGGTGCCAGGATCCGGGACGTCTCCGATCAGGTGTATAAGGTTCTAAAAGGGGAGGGCGAACAGCCAGAAATCGTGTTACATATTGGCACTAATGATATAGCCAGAAATAGGATTGAGGGTATAAAAAGTGATTTCAGGGAGTTAGGATGGAAGCTGCAGAGCAGGACGAACAGAGTAGCGTTCTCTGGTTTACTACCGGTGCCACGAGATAGCGAGGCGAGGAACAGGGAGCGGGCGCAGCTTAACACGTGGCTACGCAGCTGGTGTAGGAGGGAGGGCTTCAGATATGTAGATAATTGGGATGCCTTCTGGGGAAGGTGGGACCTGTACTAGAAGGACAGGTTGCATCTGAACTGGAAGGGGACCAATGTCCTGGGTGGAAGGTTTGCTCGAGTAGTTCGAGAAGGTTTAAACTAGTATGGCAGGGGGGTGGGAACCTGAGCTGTATACCAGAGGTGAGAGTTGATGCAGGTGAGGCAGTAGCAAGAGGTAGACCAGCTAGTGGGAAGGAACCAAGGGATCGGTTAAAGTGTGTTTGCTTTAATGCAAGGAGTATCAGGAATAAAAGTGATGAACTTAGAGCATGGATCAGTACCTGGTGCTATGATGTTGTGGCCATAACAGAGACATGGGTTTCTCATGGGCAGGAATGGTTGCTGGATGTTCCAGGGTTTAGAACATTTAAAAAGAATAGGGAGGGGGGAAAAAGAGGAGGGGGTGTAGCACTACTAATCAGAGAGGGTATCACAGCTACAGAAGCTTCCATTGTCGAGGAAGATCTGCCTACTGAGTCAGTATGGGTGGAAATTAGGAACAGCAAGGGAGCAGTCACCTAGTTAGGGGTTTACTACAGGCCCCCCAATAGCAGCAGGGAGATTGAAGAAAGCATAGGTCGACAGATTTTGGAAAAGTGTGAACGCAGTAGGGTTGTTGTAATGGGTGACTTTAACTTTCCCAATATTGATTGGAACCTCCTTCGAGCAGAAGATTTGAATGGAGCTGTTTTTGAAGGTGTGTTCAGGAGGGTTTCCTAACGCAGTACGTTGACAGGCCGACGAGGGGAGAGGCCATTCTAGACTTGGTGCTCGGAAACGAGCCAGGGCAGGTATCAGATCTTGTGGTGGGAGAGCATTTTGGTGATAGTGACCATAACTGCCTCACATTCTACATAGCTATGGAGAAGGAGAGGATTAGGCAAAATGGGAGGATATTTAATTGGGGAAGAGGAAACTATGACGCGATTAGACATGAGTTAGGAAGCATGGACTGGGAGCAATTGTTCCATGGTAAGGGAACTATAGACATGTGGAGACTGTTTAAGGAACAGTTGTTGCGAGTGATGAGTAAATATGTCCCTCTGAGACAGGCAAGAAGGGGTAAGATAAAGGAACCTTGGATGACGAGAGCGGTGGAGCTTCTTGTGAAAAGGAAGAAGGTAGCTTACATAAGGTGGAGGAAGCTAGGGTCAAGTTCAGCTAGAGAGGATTACACGCAGGCAAGGAAGGAGCTCAAAAATGGTCTGAGGAGAGCCAGGAGGGGGCACGAGAAAGGCTTGGCAGAAGGAATCAGGGAAAACACAAAGGCATTTTACATTTATGTGAGGAATAAGAGAATGGTCAAAGAAAGAGCAGGGCCGATCAGGGATAGCATAGGGAACTTGTGTGTGTGGAGTCTGAGGAGGTAGGGGAAGCCCTAAATGAGTTTTTTACTTCTGTCTTTATGAAAGAAACGAACTTTGTAGTGAATGAAACCTTTGAAGAGCAGGTGTGCATGCTGGAATGGATAGAGATAGAGGAAGCTAATGTGCTGAAAATTTTGTCAAACATTAAGATTGACAAGTCGCCAGGCCCAGACCAGATTTGTCCTCAGCTGCTTTGGGAAGCGAGAAATGCAATTACTTCGCCACTTGCGAAGATCTTTGCATCCTCGCTCTCCACTGGAGTCGTACCTGAGGACTGGAGAGAGGCAAATGTAATTCCTCTCTTCAAGAAAGGAAATAGGGAAATCCCCGGCAATTACAGACCAGTAAGTCTCACGTCTGTCATCTGCAAGGTGTTAGAAAGGATTCTGAGGGATAGGATTTATGACCATCTGGAAGAGCATGGCTTGATCAAATGCAGTCAACACGGCTTTGTGAGGGGCAGGTCATGCCTCACAAACCTTATTGAGTTCTTTGAGGATGTGACTAGAAAAGTTGATGAGGGTCGAGCTGTGGATGTGGTGTATATCGACTTCAGTAAGGCATTTGATAAGGTTCCCCATGGTAGGCTCATTCAGAAGGTCAGGAGGAATGGGATACAGGGGAACTTAGCTGCTTGGATACAGAATTGGCTGGCCAACAGAAAACAGTGAGTGGTAATAGAAGGAAAATATTCTGCCTGGAAGTCAGTGGTGAGTGGGGTTCCACAGGGCTCTGTCCTTGGGCCTCTGCTGTTTGTAATTTTTATTAATGACTTGGATGAGGGGATTGAAGGATGGGTCAGCAAGTTTGCAGATGACACAAAGGTTGGAGGTGTCATTGACAGTATAGAGGGCTGTTGTAGGCTGCAGCGGGACATTGACAGGATGCAGAGATGGGCTGAGAGGTGGCAGATGGAGTTCAACCTGGATAAATGCGAGGTGATGCATTTTGGAAGGTCGAATTTGAAAGCTGAGTACAGGATTAAGGATAGGATTCTTGGCAGTGTGGAGGAACAGAGGGATCTTGGTGTGCAGATACATAGATCCCTTAAAATGGCCACCCAAGTGGACAGGGTTGTTAAGAAAGCATATGGTGTTTTGGCTTTCATTAACAGGGGGATTGAGTTTAAGAGTCGTGAGATCTTGTTGCAGCTCCATAAAACTTTGGTTAGACTGCACTTGGAATACTGCGTCCAGTTCTGGTCGCCCTATTATAGGAAAGATGTGGATGCTTTGGAGAGGGTTCAGAGGAGGTTTACCAGGATGCTGCCTGGACTGGAGGGCTTATCTTATGAAGAGAGGTTGACTGAGCTCGGTCTCTTTTCATTGGAGAAAAGGAGGAGGAGAGGAGACCTAATTGAGGTATACAAGATAATGAGAGGCATAGATAGAGTTGATAGCCAGAGACTATTTTCCAGGGCAGAAATGGCTAGCACGAGGGGTCATAGTTTTAAGCTGGTTGAAGGAAAGTATAGAGGGGATGTCAGAGGCGGGTTCTTTACACAGAGAGTTGTGAGAGCATGGAATGCGTTGCCAGCAGCAGTTGTGGAAGCAAGGTCATTGGGGTCATTTAAGAGACCGCTGGACATGCATATGGTCACAGAAATTTGAGGGTGCATACATGAGGATCAATGGTCGGCACAACATTGTGGGCTGAAGGGCCTGTTCTGTGCTGTACTGTTCTATGTTCTATGTTCTATGTTCTATGATGACTGCACCAAGCACAGAGGTAAACACCCGCACCCATGAGGATGGGTCACAAAATCACGCAAGATTAGCAATGGTTTCAGTTAACCTGTACTGCTTAAAACCAGTCTATGCCTCTTAAAGGGGGACACATTTTGATTGCAGCAGTGCTGAAAGTCATTTTGAAAGTGAGTTTGACTGGGAACAGACTTAATGATGGTATGAAAGCAGTTATGCAGATTTTCCAAAATCAAATTGGAGACCTGGTGCAGAGGAGAAAGCAAATGAAATGTGTACTTTATCCAAACAGGATGCCTAAACAGATGTTGCAAAGACACTGGGACAGGTCAGTGCGAGGTGTCCAAGGCCAAAGGCCTGGATGCAAAATCAATGACCTCATGATCAATGAATGTTTATTTAAATCACCAATGCCATGAACCACAGTCACTGGTCGGTGTAAACTTGCCAACAACGTCTATCAATCAGGACTCAGACATAAAGTTTGTAGCTTCAGTTCACCTTCATGACTTTAGAACTGCTGAAGGCCTCACAACCATATCTGACTATTCGTACACAATGCCAGCTATTCCACGATGATAGACTGAATATCCAAGCACATTGTGCCGGTCTCATTGACACATTTCCATCTCTCTTGCAACACAAGGTATTTCATTAATGGTGGTATCAGCATGTAATCCAGAAAGGAACAGAAATAGCTGTTGCCTGAATAGTGGAAATAACAGCCACCATCATTGATGCTGTCATGACTAAGGCTATGACCTGCAGTAGGATTGAAACAATAGATTATGGTCCCTTTATATCTAATCCATCTTCTCATATTTTCCTCTTCCCACAAGTAGTTTTGAATTTTAAGTAATTGATGGGTGTACATATGCCCTCTTGCTTTCCATCTCTCTCCTTTCACCACAACCCAACCCTTGTGCTTTGTTTTTCATGCAGACATTCAAGAATTGCCAGTTCTTCAACCCAGATGTCAAAGTTGAAAAGCAGGAAAGAAAACAAGAAACACTATTATTTGCTCACAACCCTGTAGCCACCAGCTCTTATATTGATGCTGTGGAATAAATTTTCCCCTCTCTGGTGTGGTGTGAGTAATGGTAAGAAAGGTAAAGAAATTGGATGAGAAAGACAAAGTCAGATTCTCAATGTTGAGAAAAATGTTCCTAATTTTCCCTTCAAGCCTCATATGGCCACTTTCAGAATCTCACCTTTGAGCAGTAATTAGCTTATTTCCATCCATTTGCAGCTTATTAAAGTCACAAATCACTAATTTCACATTCTTCTCTACTCCATTGAGGAACCAGATGGCACAAGCTCCCAATAGGCAAAACAGAGCGAATGTCTGGTGGCTACAGCTCCCTGAATGCCTGTCATGTCAGTGCCTCTTCTGCACAACATCCAGCTCCTTGGCCACCATCCTCCCTGAGATGTTATCCAAGCAAACCCCCATTGACAAACCACCAGCTTCCCACATCATCATGACTATGCCCAGACCAACTCACATATCACTTTTGGCTTCTCAGCCTATAGACACCTTTGACTTTGCATGTTTCTGCCAGGTCACTCTGAGTGTCGTGTCATGAGCACATTTCTTGTGCACTGACATTGAAACATACATCATATAGCTCTTGGGAGGATTTCTGAAAAAGACTCTAGACCCGAAATGTCAGCATTCCTGCTCATCTGATGCTACTTGGCCTGCTGTGTTCACTAGCTCTACACCTTGTTGTCTCTTATAGCTCTTAGCATGATTTCTCAGTACTCACTCACTGTAGCACCTATTTGAAGACTGCCAGCCTTGGTCTGCTTCACATTTCTCCCTCAGACTACAAGGTCTTCAGCACATAGTTACAGTTTCCCAGGTTCTACAATTTAGCTCGGTTTTCAGCACAAATGAACAAGCAGTCAGTGAGCAGTATAGAACATCAAACAATCAGTCGGATACGGCATGTTCATGTCACTGTATAGCACCAAGCTACATAAACATAAGACCTACAGCAGTGCCCGCAATTTATACAGCAAAGACACTGCATTGGCTTCAAGTAAATGATGATATATGCCAGTCAAAGGGCAGCAGTCCTTGATGAAGGGATACGACAATATGTCAGAGATATGTGCTCAGTCATTCTAGGGGATTGTAAGATTACACTCCAGGCATTTGGCAGAATCAGCTGGGTGCTTGGTCCTACAAGAGCCCAGAGACCTGTATCCTTGCTGTTGAGGGACTGAGCCATAATCAGTCAAGTAGGTGACATTCAAGTCATCCAGGAACCAGGTAGGTGAGTGGGGTGCTGTTGAGATATCAGTGCAGGTCGCTAAGGGGGATATATCAGGCTAGACATGCCAAGTTAGTCCATGAGTGTGCCATACAGTTCAAAATGGTTTGGCCAATAATGGTCCAAGAATTTATCAAGGGGCATTGCTGGGGTTTCCTGGGGAAAGCAGCTCAAATCTGGGATGGGCTTCATTGTACTGGGTCTCTGAGGGTGTGTTTGCTGTGATAGGATGCGAATGTAGACAGTTGGTTGGGACCTGATGTAAATGGAATTGAACTGGAAGCTTTCGAGGGTGACAAAGTGATTCAAACCGATGACAGTTACTACCTCTGCAAACAGAGGATGTAGAGTCAATTTCAAAAGTAATGCGCTCTAGGGTTAAAGGTGGCACATTAATATTAATAGAAAAGAGACTCAAATGGAGGAAGTGTTGAAAAGTCATTGGTGACACAAGCACAGTGACAGAAAAGGCAACACGAAGAAAAGGGTTCATAGTGGGTGAAGCATGAGTCATAGGCAGAACATGAAGTTATTCACGCTAACAGCTTGCCACGTCAGGCCATCAACTCAGTGAAACACGTTCTGCCTGAAACTTGTTGGTCTTCCAGACAAGGCGTTGTCAACCACAGTCTGAGGTCCTTCTGCCAAAGTTAAATGGAGGTGCATTCAATTATCTGACACTCCCACTGTCTCAAATGCATGTAAATATAGTCTTGTACAAGTAAGAGATGCCTTTGGTTTGTTTGGATACAGTCAAACTCCAATTTTCTTTGTTTCCTTCATATGCTACTGTACAGAACAGAATTGCATTTGTGACTATATATACACACACAAAGTTTTTTCTTAACAAATAAAGAATATTTTTGAAATAAAAAAGTTAGATTGACCAAAGTTGCAGCAAAATAACAAAACAAAAGCCATATTTGCATCTGTGTTTACACAAACCTCTGTGATATCAGTAATCCAAAACTCTCACAAATATCTTATCACACTCAACCGTTCAGTTTTCACCAACTGTTTGATAATGATGTAAGTGCTATTTAATTAGATGTTATTTTGATCTATGATGATTCCTTTATTCACACTTTTCTTCTAATTTCATAATGGGATTTTCAAACATGTAGGAGGTACTCCAAACCATTATCTTGGTGACACCCAGCAAGTAACTGACAAAGTATATTTAATAGCTTTCTAGAAATGAATGGTTTAAATTGTCATGGAGAATCTAAGGCAAAGGCCAGTTAAGATACATAAACGGAAGTTGAATGACAGTAAAATACTGATGATGCTGGAAATCTGCAACAAAAAGAGGCAATACTTGAGAAACACTGCAGGGCCAGCACAGCCTGAGGGGAGAGAAACAGGTTAAAGTTTAGAACTGCTTCAGTTCCAAAGAAGATCCATATCAGACTCATAACATTAACTCTGTTTCTTCTCTCTCTCCAAAAATGCTGACAGACCTGTTGGATTCCTACAGCATTTTCTGCACTTATTTTTAAAGTTTGTTGAATTCATTTAAATATGGAAGCATGAATGAGCATTTTTTACGTAGACTAATGTATTCTAACAAAATTGCTGGTAATGTTACGGATTGGACATTGGATACAAACGTCAAGGTCAGAATATGGCCTTTCAAATTGAGCAAAAAGGTTTACACTCCAACAGTCCTTAAACTTAAAGGGATGATTCTGTGCTTCAGTGCTTGCAGCAAGAAATGTCACTCATGTGGGGCACATCACAGCTGACCTGTGATTTTTCATTTACTAAAATTAATGGAAACAAGATCACAACTATTGGGCCTACCAATTCCTGAATGCACCTGCTGAAGTGAGGCCTCCACTTTCAGAGACTGTGATCCTGGGCTTAGGCCTTAATTGCTTTATTTAGTGTTAAATCAACATCATCAATGCAGTAACCACCTACTTTTCACTATGCTATCATGTTTTTGAGGTTTCATTAAAAGTTCTAATTGTCAAGCCAGAAGCCAGTTTATTTTGTGCTTGTAACTGCTTTAAATAATAGGCAGGCTCAAGACAAAAATAAGAAACTTATGAGTAAGCATGGACGTCAACAGAAAGGCAGATAATAAAACCATCTCTACCAATAGAAAACAATTGCATCTATGTGAGTTAAGCAAACAGCTAATGTAGAAGGCTGTCCAAATAGTCAAAGTAATGGGTTCAAAATACAATTAAATTTATCTCTTAACAAGGAAGTAGAGGTAGCAGGAGGTTAATCTAATGACTTAGTTCCTGTTCTTAAAAATATTTAGACTTCTTTTCCAGTAAAGTTGGCGTAAACTGTCTTGGGTGAACTTGAGGTTGCTATGGGCATAAAATGATAATGATCTATTCCCCAATTCTAATATCCCTCAGCATTATATACAAAAATCAATCCATAACTATCTAAAAGTACAATTTTAAACTAATGTGGATGTATATATTTCCTTAAAATAACAATTACAAGATTGCTTCTTTTGGATGCATAATTACTATATTTATCATTAATACAATTGTATCAATATACTATAGAAAGGTAAATTTAAATGCTATATGAATTACAATAGATTATGTTATATAATTTTTTTTTATTATATATTGTAGAACTTGCCTTCCAATTAATAGAAATGTTGTCATGTATATGTTCAGCATGACACTTCTGAGCTCAGCATGTTTCTTTCATCACAGTGTGTGGTCAATGACAGTGGTGTTTCAGTAATAAATTATTAGGCTATAGGCTAAAGGACACCAGTCACTTTTGCATAAATGTGTCTTAATTGTACAAAATCACAAACATTTGAAAGAAATCTTATATTAAGGTTCAAAGTAATTCTTGAAAGTCTGGATATTTTTAAAAGAACTTGGCTTCGGTTCAAATTAAGCCATTAACATGAAAGTTTCCGTCTTTAAGATCCATGAGGGGGTGAACCATGGGTAAGCTATGCTTTCAACTCTCTGCATGACTGCAGGGCACTAAATAATTGAATTCATTTTATAAAACTGTGTAAAACCTAAAGTAGCAAAATCTGTTCAATCTCCGCATCCCCTCCTTCTCAATCGCTCTGTAGCTTTTTGACATGGTTGACCACTTTTCCTCATTTAACACAGCTTCACTGCTGTTCAACTTAATGATAATGCCCTTGCTTGGTTCCAATCTAGTTATAAAAGGTTCAACTGCAGAAACAGCTTGTTTGTTGCCCCAACACTATTATGTCTGCAATTCCCCAATGATCAAAACTTGACCCCTCCCATTTCTTATATGCATGCTATTCTTTGGCAATGGCTGTCGGGTCATCTAACGCTGCCTCTCCATAGCTGTTTTGACCTGCCATTGTTTCAGTGCTGTCAAACTACTCCACAAGTTGAAATTTCCAAGTGAAAACTGGGAAGACCAAAATAAAACAAAGAAGTGTAGATACTGGAAATCTGAAACAAAACAACAATTGCTGGAGAAATGCAGTAGATCTGATAGCAACTATAAGGAGAAGGCATAATTAACATTGAGTCCAGTGACCCTTCTTCAACAACAAAAACAGAAATTGCTGGTAAAGTTCAGCAGCTCTGGCAGCATTTGTGGAGAGAAAGCAGAATTAACACAGATGCTGCCAGACCGGCTGAGCTTTTCCAGCAATTTCTATTAACTTTTCTGATTTACAGCATCCACAGTTCTTTTGACCATTCTTCACAATTGGGGAGACAACTTCATTATCCTTTGCCTTCAGTATCCACTCTGTTCAAGTTAAATGAGTTCAACTGCATCCTATGTGGTCCTCAGCTGAGTTTGTAAGCCCATATCTTCTCTATAAATTGCAATCTCTATTACATCATCTCTGTCTTACCTATCTCAGGCCACCTGCAGCTGAAACCATTCTCATCCATGCCTTTATCATCTACACATTCAATTGTTCAAACATGTGTCTTGCTAGCCTCTCACTCTCATCTTTTGAAAAACTTAAACCAATCCAAATCTCTGCTATAACCCATCCCAACATAAGTTTCACTCAAACATCACTAATTTGCTACTTTAGCTCTCTGACCCCAATAGCTCAAATTTTAAATCTGATCCTCACACGTCACTATTTCATTTTCTAATCATTTTCCATTCCTGCAACTGTAGTGCCTTGCACAGTCTCCATGCCTTACATTCCATTAGTGGCAGCTATGATTTCAGCCTGCTCAGCTCTAAACCTTGGAATACATACACTAAATCTCTCTGCTCTATCTCTCTCTCTCTCTCTGATTTCCTTCCTTCCTTTGACTTTCCTTAAAACCACCCTCCCAGAAAAGATTGTAGTCATTGCTCATGATATCCCTTTGGTTCAAGATCAATCTTTAACAGATGATGCCTCTGACAAGTACCATGGGACATTGTTCCTGACACTAAATCAGCCCAATCTGTTGCTGCTGTTGGTTGTTGCTAAATGAAGGTAAAAGGAGGCAAATAAAGAAACCAGTATCATTAATTACAATTTGGCAAGTTGATATGTACAATATTTTTGGGCTTGAGAATGTTATTAGTTTCTCAATGAGTTTAAGGAGAGAGTGTGCATCATGAGTATATACACTGCCATTCCCCACTCAAATGTTATATTATTCACAGATTAGACAGCTGATGGTGAGTATAAGGCAGCAGTAATTCAGTCAGATTGTTCCCCGATGTTATAAACAGACAATGGATGTCTTTAGATAATCCAAGCAACACTAAAGAAAAAATTGATCTTAATGCTATCTATAGGCTATTTGCTAAGCTCGCTTTACATGATGTGTTTTTAAAATGATTGGGCACTCTTTGATTTACTTTTGATTTACTTTGGACCATTATTCAGTTTCCTTCAAAATTATGATGCTGGAGTTTCATTTGAGCTGGTGATGTCGGCTCAGAGCATTAAGAAAGTGATTGAGGTAATAACAATGTACTTCTGAAATAATATTAACCACCAGGTCATAAGGAAAGACTGAAAAGTGAGAAAGGCCATGTAAGGATAGTATAACAGCAAAGTTTCTGTGCAGTAGACACATTTAGCTGTACCCATCAAGGTAGCTCTACCATTTAGAAACAGAAAATAAGCCATTTGTCCATTGAGTCTGTTCTACCAATCAGTCTCCCTGAATCTCTGTGTTGTCTTATTTATGTTTTTACTTCATTCTAATAGATATAGAATCCCTACAGTGTGGAAACGGGCCCTTCTGCCCAACAAGTCCACAATGAACCTTAGCGCATCCCAGCTAGACCCATCCCTCTATAACCAACACCTCCCTGAACACAATGGGCAATTTAGCATGGCCAATCCACCTGGCCTGCACATCTTTGGACTGTGGGAGGAAACCAGAGCACCCAGAGGAAACCCACACAGACATGGGGAGAATATGCAAACTCTACACAGACAATCGCCCAAGAGTGGAATTGAACCCAGGTCCCTGGCAATGTGAGGCAGCAGTGCTACCCACTGAGCCACCATGCTGCCCGATTCTATAATACACTATAATGCTGGGTTCCTGTCAGTCACAAAAAGATTAGCAAATGTAGACTTTCTCCCCATGGGCCAGCACCACACTGGTATCATGGGTTACATTCAGGATGTAAGGAAACTTTGCCTGCAACAGGCCCATCAGAAACATGGATTTCCAATAGAGATCCGGTGTCCTTCCATCCTGCTAGAATCCATCTTTCTACCAGGCTACCTCTACCTGACTTGCAAGCAAAGATAACTATTGGTGGCAAGGTCTTTAGTCCCTATTTATAGTGGAATTATAGTATGAGATATTACCGTGAAAATAACTTTTGTACATTCCTTTCACATATAGTTCAATAATTTAAACAGTTTGACCCTTTTACTAAAATTGCAAAAGGTGGAATTTCAGACAGCCATGTTAAGTGTAACAGGGATATTCTGCAGCATACATTTAATGAATGGGATCTAATTTTGATGAGATCAGTATGGGTAATAAAAATACTTCACTACCTTGGTATTAATTCCATGTTGTTGATGGTCTAACTACAGTAGAATATGCTGACTTTCACTCAGTTGAAGTCAATGGATGAAAATGTCAATGTTTCCATGAAGGGGCAATGTTCTGTGCCCTTCAAGGCACACTTAAGGAAGGATATCCAGTTTTGAGATAGTGCAAAAGAGGTTTACAAGAATGGCTCCAGAGATGACAAACAAAAGGTATGAAGATGGATTGGAAAAGTTGTGGGATTGTCTTTCTCAGTGATGATAAAGCTAAGGAGTTTTAACACAAATTTTCAAAATCGTGGAATCTGGATGGAGTAGGTAGGAATAAATTGTTTCTGTTTGCAAAAGGATCGAGAATAAAAAGGGCATAGATTTTGAAATAATTTGCAAACAAAGCAATGTTATATGAGAAAGAAATACTTTTATACAGAATAGTTAGATCTGGAATACACCACTTGGAAATGTGATTGAGGCTGGCTCAATTGACGTATTCAAGTTGCCATTTGATGATTATTTGCATAGAATGTAAGATGTAGGACGATGGGGACTGACAAAGCCCTTGAAGTATACAGGTAAATAGGAAAGAAATTAAACAAGGAATTAGAAAAGCTAAAAGAGCTCATGAAAAGTCATTAGCAAAAAGGATTAAGAAGAATCTCAAGTCTTTCTATACATACATAAAAAGTAAGAGGGTAGCCAGGGAAAGGGTTGGCCCGCTCAAGCACAAAGGAGGGAATCTATGCATGGAGCCAGAAGAGGTTCTAAACAAATACTTCATTTCTGAATTCACCAATCAAAAGGAATTGCTAGAGGATGATCTCAGGGAAAAGAGTGTCAAATTTCTAAGCCAAGATGCTATTAAAAAGGAAGAGATGTAATGCATCTTAAAAAGTATTAAGCTAGATAAGTCCCCAAGTGCTGGTGAGATCTGTCCAGAATATTGAGAGAGGTGAGAGAGCATTCATAGACATCTTTGTGCCCTCTTTGGCCATAGGTGAGGTGCCAGAGGACCAGAGAATAACCAATGTTGTCCCATTGTTTAAGAAGAGTAGCTGGGATAATCCAAGCCTGCAATGGTAGAGAAATTATTGGAAAAGAATCTCATGTACAAGATCTATACACATTTCGAAGCAAATGGGCTTATTGGTAACAGACAGCATGGTTTTGTGCAGGAGAGGTTATGCCTCACTGACTTGATTGAGTTTTTTGAGGAGGTGGCGATGCTAATTGCTGAGGGAAAAACAGTTGATGTTCTCTATGTGGATTTCACAAAGGCTTTGATAAGGTCCCTCATAGCAGACTGGTACAAAAGGTGAAATCACATGGTATTGGGGTGACCTGGCAAGGTGGATACACAACTGCCTTAGCCAGAGGAGACAGAGGGTAGTGGTGGAAGGGTGCTTTTTGGAATGGAGGGCTGTGACCAGTTGTGTTCTACAGGGCTCGGTGCTAGGACCTCTGTTGTTTGTGGTCCACATAAATGAATTAGAGGAAAACATAGCTGGTCTAATTAATAAGATTGTGGATGATACAAATTGATGGACTTTTGGATAGCAAGAAGGATTGTCAGAGGTTGCAGCAGGACATAGATCAGGGAGACATGAGAGGAGGACGGGCAGATGGAGTTTAAGTTAGGCAAATGTGAGGTGATGCATTTTGGAAGGTCAAGTTCAGGTGGAAATTATACAGTGAATGGCAGAATCCTTAAGAGTATTAAAATGCAGAGGGAACAAGGTATGCAGGTTAACAAATCACTGAAGGTGGCAACACAGGTAGATAAGGTAGTAAAAAAGGCCCATGGCATGCTTGCCTTCATTGGAAGGGGCACTGACGATTAGGATAGACAGGTAATGCTACAGCTTTATAGAACTTCAGTGAGGCCATCCTTGGAATATCACGTACAGTTCTGATCACCGCACTATAAGAAGGATAGGGATGATTTGGACGGGGCACAGAAAAAGTTTACCAGGATGTTGCCTGTAATGGGGGATTTTAGCTATGGAGAAAGGTTGGATAAACTGGGATTTTTTTCACTGGAATGTAGGAGGTTGAGGGTGACCTGATAGAAGTTTATAGGATTGTGAATGGCATGGTAAGTATGGGTGGAAAGTATGACACTTTTTCCCAGGGTGGAGGGGTCAGTTATTGGGGACAGGTTCAAGGAGGGGGTGTGCAGTTTAAAAGAGTTGTGCGAAGCAAGTTTTTCACACAAAGAGTTGTGAGTACCTGGCACGCACTGCCAGAGGAGGTGGTGGATGTAGACAATAGCAGCATTCAAGAAGCACCTGGATGAATAAATTAAAAGGAAGAGAACAGAGGGATACGGATCCTGTAGGTGAAAGCAGTTTTAATGTGGAACAGCAAAATGTGTACGCACAGACTTGGAGGGCTGCAGGGCCTGTTCCTGTGCTGTATTGTTCTTTGTTCTAACTAATATGCATGGTTATGCAAATAAGGCAGGAAAAATGGCACTAAATCATAATGCTCATTCTGAGAGCTGACACAGATATGATGGACTAAATAATTTCCTTTGCATCATAACCATACCACTGACAGGCTTCTATCTAAGCAGGAAAAATAAAAAAGAAATGGCTTAATTGCATTTAAAAAATAAGGATTATGCAAAATGTTTTTCTAAGTTCCCTTCTGGTATCCATGATGTCACAGAACATTATCATAAAACAAATTAAGAACAACTAATACACCTGTCACAAAGAAAGGATATTTGTTTATACTGCGAATTAAGTCCATATTTCAGTAACAGTGTTCTTGCTGAGCTCTTTAAAGAAAATAATTAATCATGCTTTGACTAGTGTTTTCTGATCAACAGCTAGAGATAGATAATCAATTATTCATAGCATGTTTTTCATTAGATTTCGATATTTCAGCTAAATAACGTAATTAATTTGTGGCCAAGATGTTGGCTGATATATGAACAAGCACTGCAAGAACTGCGGATGCTGTAAATCAGAAACAAAAACAAAAATTGTTGGAAATGCTCAACAGGTCTGGCAGCATCTGTGAAGAGAAATCAGGCTTAACATTTTGGGTCCGGTGATCCTTCCTCAGAACTCAGAGTTTCAGCCATTTCAGCAATTTCTGTTTTTGCTGGCTTAAATATGGCTGTGGGTCAATGGCAGCAGTCTTCCCTCTATACCAAATGACTGGGTTCAAGAACTGTTCAAGCAGAGACAATGTGCAGACTGACATTCTGAGACAATATTGAAAGAGCTCTGTTCTGTTGGAGATAGTTGGTTGAGGTTTTGCAACTGGGCCAGAAAATTCTCCATTGTTAATGAGAGATAAGAAAGCGTGGAGCTGCATGAACACAGCAGGCCAAGCAGCATCTTAGGAGCACGAAAGCTGACGTTTCAGGCTAGACCCTTCATCAGAAAAGACCCTTTTCAGCTTTTGTGCTCCTAAGATGCTGCTTGACCTGTTACGTTCATCCTGCTCCACACTTTCTTATCTGGGATTCTCCAGCATCTGCAGTTCCCCTTATCTCTGAGCACAATTCTCCATTGTTGCCTGGCACAGTTTAAAGAATCACAGAATTGTTATGATTTGGAAAGAGGCCATTCAGCCCAATGAGTCGCCATGAGTTCTCAGAGTATTCGACCTTAGTTCCATTCTCTTGCCTTTTCCTCATAACTCTGTACATTGGAGATGTGGAGAATAATCATCGTCTGATTATTGAAATGGAAACAATGCCCTTTTGAATGCCTCTCTGATGCTTTCAGCAATAAATTCCAGAACCAAATCACTTTCTGTGAGAGAAGTGTGTTTTTCTCATATTGCAATTACTTCTTTTGCAAAACATTTTAAACCTGTCCTCTTTGGTTCTTGATTCTCTCACAAGGGGAAACTCTGTTCAGGCACCTCAGGATTTTGAAAACTTCTCTCAGATCTCCTCTTACGTTCCCAAGTTACATTTGCAACTGAAGTTAACAGATCCCAAATTCTGCAATTTTCACTTGGGAGGTGTTTACAGACAGAACTGGGTTTGCCAACCCTGTATGTAGATGCTAGGCAGGCACTGGGACAGTTTCTCTGGGACTCGGTCCCACTTATTGTAAAACCAGTTAGGCCCTCTAGCCCTCACTCTTCCTATTACCTCACCAACCTGTAGCTAAGTGGTGAGGTTTCAGGGGCCTTCAAATGAACGTGAGGCCTGGGATGCTATGCAGAGCCTTCTAACCAGCCCAACTCCACACCCACATTCCTGACATATACACTAAAACTCACAAAATGCACTGTGAACTGGCCCTGTGTGAAATTGCAAAGATCTGTGCAAAGCTCCATGTGGTCAAATGTACTTTTCAGAAAAATCTGCACAGGTAATGTTTTCCTGAGCCCACAGAAAAATGTGGGTCCTGTAGACATCATCCAGATAAACTTATTTTGCATTCCATCAACAGCAATACAGCCCTCCTACAGTGCAGTGCAAAGAACCGTTCACAGTACTCCAATACTCCAGTCTCAGTTTCTGCCTTCTCATATTTGAACCTCTTGGACACAAAAGCCATCAGCTCATTTTTTAAAAAAATAGTTTTCTGTTTCTATTCAGCACTTCTAATCAGCGTTGATAAACCTGATTCAAAACTCTCTTTGGACTGTCAATGGCTCGATCATGTCAGCATTTAAAAAGTTTTATTCTGCCCTTTTATAGGTCCATAGTAGATGGTCTTATGTTTGCCTATATTAAAATCCATTCATTACAGTTTTGCCACTTGTCCATTCTGGAAAGTATCCATCCTTTGTCCATTGTTGTGTCATTTTTTGTCCCTCTCTAGCACGGAAGTGTTAAGATCAACTGCAGCATTATTACCCTCTTCCAGCTGCAATCATCCTTGAGCATGTAATTACCTACAGCTTTATCAGTTCAACTGGCAGCTAGCATCCATTTCAAGGACTTGGCTAAAACATACCAAACTGCTAGCAAGTCTAGCCTAGGTTCTACATACAGTGCTGCAGCTTACTGTGAGGAGAAGAAACCAATAAATGAGCAAGGATTTTGCGAAAATTGGGCAATATCAGCAGACTTTGAAGATCAGCAAGAGAATAACTACCCAAATTTCACTCAATAGAAAAAGCCTGTAATTTCTTCCTTTCTTGTTTAAGGTTGTTTTGACAACAGTAGTTAACCATCGATACATAGATTGATTACTGTGTCTCATGGTGTGATGTGACATTTAATCAGTGATCAAATCCAACTGGATAAGTACATCATTTGCTAACCTGTGTGATGGAGGAAAAGAAATGTTTTGAATCAACCTGTTGAAACATGTCATGAGTCATTTTTAGTGCGAGTGGCACTTGAATCCAGACCTTACGGCCCAGAGACAGGATCACTACTACTGTGCCCCTGATGTGAGTGCTATATAATTGCTTCAAATGGGCAAAAAAAATACTCTTTTTGGATCACAACCATCCAATTTTCCTATTATTTAAGCTTCTCACAACATCAAATTATTACCAAAAATATTTGTAATGTTGTTTCTTCCCCCCACCTCCACCCCCAGCCAGCTGACTTTTTGGCTTTTGGAAATGTGCTAAAAAATAATTTATTTTCAAAATCAAAAGTCAGCATCCCGGCAATACAGAAAAGAAATTAGCATCGGGAGCAGCAGTGTGTACTATCCAAAAGATGCACTGTAGAATTTCACCAAAGATTCCAGACTGCACTTTCCAAACCCATGACCATTTCCCACTGGAAGGAAAAGGGCAGTAGATATATGGGAACAAGTTTCCCTTCAAGCTACTTACCATCCTGGCTTAGAAATATATCACCGTTTCTTCACTGGCACTCAGTCAAAACTCTAGAATTCCCTCCATAATGGCTCTGTAGATCTACCATCCAGCAGGTGGGCTGCAACGGCTCAAGAAAGCAGTTCACCGCCATCATCTCAAGGGCAACTAGGAGCAGGCAATAAATACTTGCCAGCCAGCTATGCCTGTCCCATGACTGAATATTAAAAAAAATCATATAGTGATAGACTTAAACAACACAGAAAACACCTTAGAGCTCATCGAATCTGCACTGACTTATCTACACTAATCCCACTTTCCAGCATTTGAGCCCAGAACCTTGCACATTTCAAGTACTCATCCAAGCACGTTTTAAAGATTGTGAGTTTTCTTCCTCCACTGTCCTCCCAGGCAATATATTCCAGATTCCCACTGGCCTTGGGGTGAAAAGAAACTCCTGCCCTTCACTCTAACATTGTGCCCCCTTATATTTGACCTTTCATCTAAGGGGAATAGCTACTCCCTATTCACCCTACCAATGTCCCTCATAATCATTACACATCTATATCAGATTCCCTCTCAGCATTTTCTGCTCTAAAGAAAACAACCAACGCGTATCCTGCCTATCTTCATAGCTTAAAGTGCTGTAATCCAGGCAGCATTCTGATGTCTGAACATAACCTCCACTGCACTTAAACACCCTGCTTTGGCTAGTAAAGCTAAGTTTCCCATATGCCTTCTTAAACACCTATTAGCCTGGCCTACCACATTCATGGGTCGTGAGCAAGAACCCCAAGATCCTTCTGCTCCTCTGACCTTCCCAGTGTCCTGCCATTCGCTGAGTACTCCCCTCTCTTGTTGCTTCTTCCACAATGCATCACCTCACAATGTTTAAGTGTTTGATGCCATCTGCCACTGACCTGCCCATCTGACTGATCCATCTATATTTTCCCGTAACTTAAAATCTTTTTCTCATTATTGAGCATCCAAGTGGTTTGATAGCCTCTTGTCCATTTTACAAATGTGAGTTTATGTGTTCTAGATGATGGTTGGTGTGGGCTTGCTGATTCCACAATAGATTAGATTCCCTACAGTGTGGAAACAGGCCCTTCAGCCCAACAAGTCCACACCGCCCTTGGAGCATCCCACCCAGACTTATCCCCCTATAACCCACACACCCCTGAACACTACGGGCAATTTACAATGGCCAATCCGCCTAGCCTGCACATCTTTGGGCTGTGTAATAGTAATGTTCCAATGAAGAAACGTCTGAAGAAAGGTCACTGGACTCAAAACATTAACTTTGTTTTATCTTCACAGATGTTGCTGGACCTGTTGAATTTCTCCAGCCAATTCTGCTTTTGTTTTATATCTCTAGACTCTTGCAGTTATTTGTTTTATTATAATGTTCCACCTACCACTTGGATGAGGCTATTCAGTAAAAATCCAGGGAGCCAAGTCCAAATCTGGAATGAGGACTTTCTAATATTTGGGAAATTGGGTCTGGGTGGACCAGAGTTCAAAATCAGTTATTAAACCTTCTGGCTATGGTGAATTTTAAAATGATAGTCTTGTCTCTACACGCTCCTTCCCACTATTTTGTATAGGGTGCTAGTTTATTAAAGCTAGTTAATTACACAATGCTTGTTCTCCAGTCAAATGGAAACTTTTGGATGCCATTGCCACATTGTTTCTTTTCCTTTTAAAAGTTCAGTTGTCCTGCGGACTGCTTTTTGATGGTATGGTGAACGGTTCATGGATAATAATGATTAGGAATTATTATTGTGCTCAGATATCACGCAATAATTAATTCAATGGAATCCCTTTCTTTGCCAACAGTTAGATGTACAATTCTGATGCCAATGTGGGAATCCATTGCAACATATTTCACTTAAAAGAATCTGGCATCCAATGAAAGCTCTGCACAGTGCCCACTTGATGGCTCCTTTCAGTAGGAAAATGATGACAGTATTGCCCCTTGCAAACATTTACATTGCTGTGCCCAACAGATTGCCTGATGAGGTGCATGAACATGAGGTGGCTCAGAAGGATCCAATTGTCAGAAGGCTCCACACTGTGATAACGTTCACAGCTAGGAGAAGATCTGCCCCTGTTCCAAAGCTTTCTTGAAGGTCATCCTGCAGCAGATGGTCATGTGGAGGATAAATACCAACACAGACCCATTTGGCCAAATGGCCTGTTCCTTTTCTGTGATTTGCACGTAATTCCATGCAAAAAAAAACTTTGTTAGCCTTTCTTGTGAAGCTGAGATACTGAAGTTAGATTTACTCTGACGTGCTGAACGATTTACAATTCTCGAAGTACAGATCCTGAAGTAGTAGTAGAATATTTATTAAATTCATTAGGAGTAATTCTAATTTCAGGTGATGGTGTAACGCAGATGTTGTCAATTCAGCAGAGTATAACATGTTCCTGTTCAACAGGGCTCGTGATGCTGTGGCCGTGTCCCTATCTTTGAGGCAGGAGGCCTGGGTTCAAGTCCCACCTGTTCTAGAGAGATGTAATAACATCTTTGAACAAGTTGATTAGAGAATAGTTATATTTCGATTCATTGACTTTGATGGAAACAAAAGTTAGAATCTGGTTTGATCTGAAACATAAATTTTTATCACCTAAATTTAAAATGATGTGTCATTGCAGCTACATTTGTAACTATTCGCAAATTTCCTGTCTTCATACGAAGTATCCAGCAGGCACAAAAGGCTCTTTGAGTAGAAATAGCTAAGTGCCGCAGCAATGAACAATAATGCAAAGTTACTGTTCAAGACTGCAATGACACATTGTGCAATCACATGAATCTCGGTACGTACTGGTACCATGACCTCCTTGTTCATGCCAAAATTGCCTTTTAAAAAATTATGCACAATGTGAATCACAATCCTAGTTTTCTACCCCCTGTCCTCTGCTTAAGACTTCATTTCACATGTATTGCCTTGAAAAATGCTTCCTATATTTTACAGAAAGTAAGAACCGCTGATGCTGGAGTCAGAGATAACACAGTATGGAGCTGGAGGAACACAGCAGGCCAGGCAGCATCAGAGGAGCAGGAAAGCTGACGTTTTGGGTCGGGACCTTTCTGAAGAAGGGTCCAGGCCCGAAACATTAGCTTCTCTGATCCTCATGTTACCTGCTGTGTTCCTCCAGCTCCTATGTTTTTGACATTTGATTCCAAAATACAAACAGCAATGGGCAGAATGTGTGCCTCTGCCATGGTGGAGTTGATGACAGAGGGACGCAGTCATAGAGTCAAAGGTATGTGCAGCACAGAAACAGACCCTTCGGTCCAACTTGTCCATACTGACCAGATATCCAAAATTAATCTAATCCCATTTGTCAGCATTTGGCCCCTAGCCCTCTAAACCCTTCCTTATCATCTACCTATTCACATGCCTTTTAGATGATGTAATTGTACCAATGTCCATCACTTTGTCTGGAAGTTAATTCCAAACACACATCACTCTCTGCCTGAAAAAAGTTGTTGCTTAGGTTCCTTTTAAATCCTTCCCCCCTCACATTAAACCTATGCCCTCTAGCTTTGGACTCCCGCACCCTGGGGAAAAGATCTTGACAATTCACTCTATCTATACCCCTCATGACTTTATAAAAATTTATAATATCACCCCTTAACCTCCGACACTCCAGACAATTCAGCTTCTCCCTATAGTTTAAACACTTAATCAGATGGGAGGGAAGGTAGGGTCTTCCAGCCCGTTGCCAATCGCGTTCCTTGAATAGGTAAAAAATGCCAATTCAAGGGTCTCATCTTTCTGTGATTGGTATTAACTGAGATGTGACGGAAAGATTTGTCATGCGGGGAGCATGGAAAACAAACATAGTTGTGTTAGCTGTGGCTTTCCAGGGGAGGTGTTCTTTGTTCAAAGACTCTCAGTGCCTGATCAAATGACCATCCCTGACTTGCTATCTCCCAAGTTCAACCCCTTGTGCACTGATATGCGCCAGAGACCCAATGATATAGCTAGGCCTTGCTTTTGGATATCACACTGCTAACAGCAGCAACAACCTCCCCAGCAGCACTGCAGTGAGATGGAAGAAACTGTCAACCTCCGATTGACCAACAGATCACAGCAGGTCGGACATTTTACTTATGGTCCTTGATCCCAGGGGAAAGCCCACCCCTGGCCTGTCGAGTACCTGGCAGGGACAAGATGTAATGAGCTTCCCCAAAAAAAACAAGTACAAGGCTCTTGCACGATTTCTAGCCTCCGCAAGGTTCTGCCCATTGCTACTTTCAATGAACTAACCAGCATTCTTCTTGCAGAAATCCTTTCAGGTTATGTTTGATAGATTACGTTACAAATTTGCCTAAATATTTGTGACTATAGTATTCGTTTTAGCAAATAAGCAATGTTTCAAAAAATAAAATGTCTACTCAACACTTAAAAAAGGGCAGATTACCCAAATGAAGTGTTTTTCTCACCGTGAAAACTTCTTTCTGCTGCATGTTCCATAACATCTCCCTAAATGAAACATTGTCTTTGATGTGTAATGATAAACAGTAATAAAATGAAGTGGAACAGCAAAGCATTCTGTGGTGCCTTCACTATTGATGAATACTTTCCAAATTTATGTTGCTAAGAAACTGAAGTCAGTTACTCTAATTATTTTTGTCTTGCAGCTGGCCAGAAATGTATAATTTCTGACTCCAGGGTAATCTGGAACTTTAGATGAAACCTGAACACTTTCTCTCGAAGCCGTCTGCCTCAATTGCTTTTGGTGTGATTTCTGAATTCCCACTTTAATTACTGAGGATTCGATCCAACAATGATTCATTAATCAGCACTGGAATTGATGTTAAAATTAAAACAAGTTTGATTGCACTTAACAGCCATTTTTAGACCAGGTGTTACAGCTTGCCAGTATGAAAATATTAACATTCAAAAATTAATTTTAATCCTTAACTCTGGGAGCATACATTCATAACATAATTTAAGTAGCGAGTGTTGGATAATCTCAATTTGACATGTTTTTTCCTAGCACCACATTATTCACATATTGGCATGCAATCCCAGGTTTAATTTAAACAGATGTGATAAGGGACCCTATAAATTAATCCAGCCTAGGGCATCAAATGTTGCAATTGCTCACTATACTGACAACTCTGTTTATGTGCATTAGAGACTGGAAGATATTAGCATCACAGATGCTTGTCACAGTGTGCAATGCACAGCAGTCTCTGTGATAGAAGCACATCTTTCAACTTGAAGAGAAAGAATGATGGAATAATAGGAATTTACAGCACAGAAGGGGAGCATTGTTTGTGACAGCTCTTTGCCAGAGTAATTCAAAAGCATTTCCAGTGCTTCACTCTTCACATAGGCCTGCATCTTTCTCTGTTTCAAATATTTACCCAGTTTTCTCCATGTCTAATTTAAAACAATAGGGTAGAGTATTTTGCTTTTGTAGGTGGTGGGTTTGGATGAGGAAATGGGTGAAATTAGACAGGGATGGTGGCAAATCTAATCCTGCCACCTTCTCATCTCCACTAGAGTTAAGTCCAGTCGCCATTCCACCATCTGAGACACTTCAGCGATCGATTGATGACCACTTAAGGGCCTCCTCAAATCATCACGGGAAAAAATGCAGCTGCAGGTGGGCCTATCACCAAAGAGTATGTACAAAAGGTGAAACAGAGCAGGCCACTTATTACCTTAGGGTATCTTGGAGGGGGCCCATAATCAAAAACAGTTGGAGCCTTGTCAAGGTGCTGGGCAGTAAGAAGTAGGGAGTCTGCTGAATAGCCCCTCTTCCCTTACTTCAAAACACCCTACCGCCTTCATTCCACAGTCCCCACCCTGCAGAACTCCACCATCCACATTACCTGCCTGTGTCCTGAGCCTTCCGTGATAATGTGACTCTAAGCAGTCCTTCCAGCAGCCTTCATACTCTCCACAATGGTCCTTCAGTGTGCAGGAGGTGCCACTCTCTGATTGGCTAGCAACTGTGCTGAGCTGGGTTTCTGTGGTATTCAGTTCAGGGGAAGTCCTCCCAATGCCCTCACTACTGTCTGATTGAACTGTCGTTCAGTGGGCCTTTCCAAAAAGCAGCAGAATGGGTGTCTCTCAGGCTTTTTAGTCAACAGGTGAAACCCCCACTGCTTTGTTGGTGCACTCATAAGATTCCGTTCATGAATAATATTACGGTGAAGAGTCAAACTCTTGCAAAAGTCTGAAACTGCTTACTTGATTCAAACATGTATTACTTGTAAACAATAAAAACTCAAATCAGGCTGCACCTCAAAGTTAGACTCCTGCTGAAGTTGAACTCTACACTGTTGTATTTACAGGATAGACTCCGGACAATCAGGCTCGTACCTTTAAAACACTTTAAATGACATTAAAACTTGTGACATCTCTCTGTGAAATGGATCCATATGGTCAGTCAGTTAGTTTTGTGAGTGTAATGTACAGTAACAGTAAGCGCAGAATCCAGATTATATGCACAATATGTCATATTATAGCCTTGATAATAGTTAGCATTGTAAATAAACTTCAGGACATCTGACTCACAAGAACATATCTCTTTGTGATGTACATCACAGAGGCGAACACATAGAAACTTACAAACCACATCAAACCCTTCTAACTTTTAACACTGCATTTGCTTCCCAAAATTCAACCAAAATAAACCTAATGCATAATATATCTATGTGTTCAACAGGAAAGTATGGACTCACAAAACTGGACAGAAGAGGAAAATCATTCAGCTTATGGGCTCCCTGCCAGCTGTTCAAAGAGCGGTCTAGTTACTCTATCACCCACAATGTTCCCCCATAAACCCACAATTTATTTCATCTTCAAGTATTAATCCAGCTACCTGCTGGTGGCTCCATTGAATATACTTCCAACATTTTATCAGCAGTATATTCTGAATCTTAACCACTTGCTGTATAAAAATCTTTCTAATCACATTTCCTTTCCTACTTCTGTCAAAAACTTTAAATCTGTACCCTCCAGTTATCAACTCATACACAGTATCAATAATAATTTATTTTACATTATCTCAATCCCTCATTATTTTAAAGATATTTATCAAAACTCTTCTTTACCTCTTCTGCTCTTAGGAGAACAATTCATACTTCTTCAGTCAATCCAACAGACTAGTCCTTCACCTCTGAAACTGCTATTGGTGAATTTCATCTGTCTGTTTAATACATTCACTTTCTTTATAAAGTTTCATGTCCATATTGATCCAACTCTAATGGGTCACAAGGCCAGAAATGATAGTGCTCACTGTAATTTTTTTATTACCATTTACAGATAGTGAAGCAACCCATGCCCATTCACAGCAAGACCTGGACAGCATTCAGTTTTGAGCTGTTCATTGATATTAACATTCACATCACACAAGTAGCAGGAAATGAAATTAAATAGAATCTAACCATCTCCCTTTGAAGTTCAACAGTATTGTTATAAGTGAATTATCACCATCAATTTCTTGAGGATTGCCATTGACCAGAAACTTGGGCCAACCAAATAACCAAATAAATCCTGTGGCTAGGAGCAGGTCAGAGGATGAACATGCTCGGGAAAGTACTTGACCTACTGTGTAACCATCTTTGATTCAGGGAAGGTACAACAATGAAAATTTTAAAGTTCTTTAAAATGTCTTTGGAATCAGTAAGTGTTTGTAAAAATGTTTGGGCATGACTTATGAGAGTTTGCATCAATTGAAAAGGAACATATAATACTTCTCTTGGGTCGTAAGTCATTCTGATTCCATGAAACCTCTCAATGTCGACAGCATGAAAATTAAAACCAGAAGCCATGTGACTGACAGGCACAAAGGAGGGCTACAGGCAGTAAGGGGGGCTACAAGTAGAAAGGTAGATGGTGATGGTACAGGTGCCAAAATAAAGAGAAAACAGGCAGACAGAGAATGAGAACTACCAAATTCAGTCACAAATTACTCTCAGGATGCAGTCTTTATTTTTGCAGAAGTGCAAATAGATGGTTTTTGTAATTTTCTGTAATTTCTATGCATGGTTAAGACTTAAAATTATGTGGATTTAGCTTGGAGATGCTGAAAAGTCAGGTTCTATCACACATGTGGCCAAATTGTGAATCAGGATGTTATTGGTTGGTCAGCTGAAGAGAAAATCTCAAAATGTACCAATTGGGCTGATGTGACCTGAAGGACAGTGGTTTCATGAAAGTGTGCCTTGCTAACGATTGTGGATGATGCATCATTGTTTTATATACTATTTAAAGTAAAACTTACCCTTTCATTTGAGGCAGTATTTGCTTGATAATTGAAGTTTAATTTTAATTGCTTCTGATTTGTGATAAAATAAAACATAAATAAAGTAGAAATTTCATGATTTCTTCATTTGGGGCTTTTTTGGTAAGGTTTGTTTTAGCGATTTACAAGTTCTCCCACAGGGATTCTAACAAGTGATTTAACCAAGCCTCTTCACCATTTACAAGGAAATTGTAAGGATTTTGATTTAATATCCCAATTTCTCTGGATGAATGCAGCTCCAACAATACTCAAAATGTTCCACAGGGCAAGCAACCCATTTGATTCGCACCCCATCCATTTCCCAGGCTATTCAACCCTTTGAGCCTGTTCCGCCATTCAATAAGATCATGACTGATGTATTTGAGTTTGGAATTCCACATTGCCAGCTTTCCTTGATAACATTTGATTGCCCTGCCTAACAAGAATCCATCTACCTCCAACTTAAAAACAGTCAAGGATCTAACATCTAAGATAATAAAATGTGAGGCTGGATGAACACAGCAGGCCCAGCAGCATCTCAGGAGCACAAAAGCTGACGTTTCGGGCCTAGACTCTTCATCAGAGAGGGGGATGGGGTGAGAGTTCTGGAATAAATAGGGAGAGAGGGGGAGGCGGACCGAAGATGGAGAGAAGAGAAGATAGGTGGAGAGGAGAATATAGGTGGGGAGGTTGGGAGGGGATAGGTCAGTCCAGGGAAGACGGACAGGTCAAGGAGGTGGGATGAGGTTAGTAGGTAGGAGATGGAGGTGCGGCTTGGGGTGGGAGGAAGGGATGGGTGAGAGGAAGAACAGGTTAGGGAGGCAGAGACAGGTTGGACTGGTTTTGGGATGCAGTGGGTGGAGGGGAAGAGCTGGGCTAGTTGTGTGGTGCAGTGGGGGGAGGGGATGAACTGGGCTGGTTTTGGGATGCGGTGGGGGAAGGGGAGATTTTGAAGCTGGTGAAGTCCACATTGATACCATTGGGCTGCAGGGTTCCCAAGCGGAATATGAGTTGCTGTTCCTGCAACCTTCGGGTGGCATCATTGTGGCAGTGCAGGAGGCCCATGATGGACATGTCATCTAAAGAATGGGAGGGGGAGTGGAAATGGTTTGCGACTGGGAGGTGCCGTTGTTTATTGCAAACCGAGCGGAGGTGTTCTGCAAAGCAGTCCCCAAGCCTCCGCTTGGCTTCCCCAATGTAGAGGAATCCACACTGGGTACAGTGGATGCAGTATACCACATTGGCAGATGTGCAGGTAAACCTCTGCTTAATATGGAAAGTCATCTTGGGGCCTGGGATAGGGGTGAGGGAGGAGGTGTGGGGGCAAGTGTAGCATTTCCTGCGGTTGCAGGGGAAGGTGCCGGGTGTGGTGGGGTTGGAGGGCAATGTGGAGCGAACAAGGGAGTCACAGAGAGAGTGGTCTCTCCGGAAAGCAGACAAGGGTGGGGATGGAAAAATGTCTTGGGTGGTGGGGTCGGATTGTAGATGGCGGAAGTGTCGGAGGATGATGCGTTGTATCCGGAGGTTGGTGGGGTGGTGTGTGAGAACGAGGGGGATCCTCTTTGGGCGGTTGTGGTGGGGGCGGGGTGTGAGGGATGTGTTGCGGGAAATACGGGAGACGCGGTCAAGGGCGTTCTCGACCACTGTGGGGGGAAAGTTGCGGTCCTTGAAGAACTTGGACATCTGGGATGTGCGGGAGTGGAATGCCTCATCATGGGAGCAGACTACCATCTTCTGAGGCAAAGAATTCCAATGTTGCACCACTCTCTGAAATAAAACAATTTTAATCCTGGTCAAACTTTGAAACATTGCCCCAAAGAAAACTTCCTCTAAGCCTCTTCCAATGTTGTTACATCCTTCCTTAAAAAAGGACACCAAAACTGCAGGCAGTGTTCAAGATGTGATCACACCAATATCTCATTTATAGAGCACAGAACAGTGCAGAACAGTACAGGCCCCTCAGCCCACGGTGTTGTGCCAAACTTTTACCATAAACCCAAGTTCTAGCTAACCTCCAACCCACCTTATGCTATCATCTGAGTCACAACATCCTTACTTTATTGCTTAATTCTTTTCATGATAAATGATTATCCAATTAGCCTTCTATGAATACATGTTGTACTAAATTCTGTGACTATTGCACTAGAGTATCTAAATGCCTGAGTATCTTTGATTTCCACTGTTGTTGTCCATTTAAGTAATACTCTGCTTCATCATTCTTCCTGTCAAAATGAACAACTTCACATATTCCCACACTATATTGCATCTGCCAATTTTTTGCCCACTCATTCAACCTATTTATATCCATCTGCAAAATCTTTCTGTCTTCTCCTACCTACAACAAAAATAAAGTTGCTGGAAAAGCTCTGCAGGTCTATCAGCATTTGTGAAGGAAAAAACAGAATTAACATTTTGGGTCCGGCGACCCTTCCTCAGAACGTTCTGAGGAAGGGTCACCGGATCCGAAATGTTAACGCACTGTTTTTACCTTCAGTGATGCTGCCAGACCTGCTGAGCTTTTCCAGCAACTTTGTTTTTGTTCCTGATTTACAGCATCCACACTTCTTTCTGTTTTTACCTAATTTCTACTTAAATGGAAATTGCTAGAGAAACTCAGTAAGTCTGGCAGCCTCACAGCTGCAGGAGTACACAAAATACTAACTGTTTTCTCTCCACAGATGCTGCGAGATCCACTGAGTTTCTCCAACAATTTCTGTTTCAGATTTACAGCATCCACAGTTCTTTGTTTCGTAATTTCCACCCGTCTTTGTTTAACCTGAAAATTTAGCTACCAGGCCTTTGCTATCCCCATCTAAGTCATTGATGTAAATTATAAAAAGCTGAGGACCCAGTACAGATCCCTATGGGACATCCTACCGATCAGACAAGGCCCAGTTACGCACACTCTCAGTTGTCTGCCAGCTAACCAACATTCTAATAATGCTACCATCTTACTCCTTACACCATAAGCTTCTATTTTCCACAATAATCTTTAAAGTGGCCCCTATTCAAATCCCTTTTGGGCATCAAAGCACAGTACATTTACAAGCTTCTCTATATTCACAGCACATTATTCCTTCAAATAATTCTAGCAAATTGATTAAACATAACTTCCCTTTCTCAAAACCATGCTGATTCTTCCCAATGAACTGAGCCATTTAAAGTTCCCAGCTACGACATCTTTAATGATCAATTTTGACACCTTTCCTGTGACAGATATCAAGTTAAGTGGTCTGTTTTCCGCTTCCTTACCTTCTTGAACAGTAGGGTTATATTTGCTAATTTCCAGACAGCTGGAACCGTTCCTGAATGGACGGGATTTTGGAAAATTAGCGCTGATGCATCCATTGCCTTATCAACCATCTCTTTTAAGACTCTAGGATGAAATCCATAAGTGCCTGGAAACTTGTCAGACTGCTGCCACATCACTTGTAATTTCAGGTCCTTTCGCATTTCCAGCTTCACAATTTACAGCTATTATTCAAATTTTTATGTGCCCTCTATAGTGAAAACAGAAGCAAAATATTTGTTCATTTCAGCTCCTATTTCCTATTGAGCTGGGCTGAGAGGTGGCAAATGGAGTTTAATGCGGACAAGTGTGAGGTGATGCACTTTGGTAGGAGTAAGTGGAAGGCAAAGTACTGGACTAATGGTAAGATTCTTAGTAGTGTAGATGAGCAGAGACATCTCGGTGTCCATGTACACAGATCCTTGAAAGTTGCTACCCAGGTTGACAGGGCTGTTAAGAAGGCATACAGTGTCTTAGCTTTTATTAATAGAGGGATCGAGTTCCAGAACCAAGAGGTTATGGTGAAGGTGTACAAAACTCTGGTGTGGCCGCATTTGGAGTATTGTGTACAGTTCTGGTCACCGCATTATAAGAGGATGTGGAAGCTTTGGAAAGGGTGCAGAGGAGATTTACTAGGATGTTGCCTGGTATGGAGGGAAGGTCTTACGAGGAAAGGCTGAGGGACTTGAGGCTGTTTTCATTAGAGAGAAGAAGGTTGAGAGGTGACTTAATTGAAACATATAAAATAATCAGAGGGTTAGATAGGGTGGATAGGGAGAGCCTTTTTCCTAGGATGGTGACGGCGAGCACGAGGGGGCATAGCTTTAAATTGAGGGGTGAAAGATATAGGACAGATGTCAGAGGTAGTTTCTTTACTCAGACAGTAGTAAGGGAATGGAACGCTTTGCCTGCAACGGTAGTAGATTCGCCAACTTTAGGTACATTTAAGTCAGCATTAGATAAGCATATGGACGTACATGGAATAGTGTAGGTTAGATGGGCTTGAGATCGATATGACAAGTTGGCACAACATCGAGGGCCGAAGGGCCTGTACTGTGCTGTAATGTTCTATGTTCTATGTTCTATGTTCCTTATTAGACACTAATAACATATATGATGGTAGCTGCTTCTTAGATGTGTCTTTACTCTGAGGCCATTCATTAATCCTGTCACATTACACAATGCAAAATCTAATATAACCTGCTTGTTTGATTGGTAGGATGTGATGAGTGGAGTCCCATCGGAGTCTGTACTGGCACCTCAGCTTTTGACAATTAACATCAATGACTTAAATGAGGGTGACAAAGGCGTGGTAGCTAAATTTTCACATGAGACAAAGATAGGTAGAAATTATAAAACAAAGAACTGTGGAAGCTGGAAATCTGAAACAAACAGCATATGCTGCTCTGAGAAACTATCTCAAAAGCATTCAATGAAGTTATCATCCAAGGTACAACGGCCAATGTGCTTTTTCAGCGTATGTGACTATTAAAAATACCACTGAGTATTATTAGAAGTACAGAAACTCTTTTTTTGTACACATTGTCCTAAACGGTGGTTACTGTTGGGGGGTGTTTCTGGTTAATACCATTACAAGCAGTGATTTCTCTCCCCCACTGGTCCTTATCTCCACTCAAACAATTTGACTTCCTGATCCAAAGTTATCTCTGACCATCATCATTCACTCTATAACGTGTAAACATGCCATTCTTTATCAACAATGCTAGGCCTCCACCAATACCTAGCTTCTTATGCTGCTCAAGTACATTTATACTTTTTTTACACTCCCTCTTGCCATTTTATACTCTTATTTCCCATATTACTGATTTCCTGTCTTATTTCCTGTAAATCTTTTAATTTGCTGCATCATTCAATATGTGATCCCTCAGTCGTCACTATTTATGTTGAAACCCTTCTACTTCCTTAGTTATGTGGTTCATAAGAACACTGGTCCTAGCATGGTTCAGATGCAGACCTTTGGAGTGGTATAGCCCCTACCTTCGTCAGTCAGAGTGTCAGTGCCCCACAAATTGTTTTGCATTTCGTCCACATTGGATTTATCTAATTTTAAGTAACCTATGACAATTTGCACATAGGTCATGCGATAATTCAGGGATTATAAATTTTTGAGTTTCTGCTTTTTAGTTTAGTGCTTAGTTCTTCATAATCTCTATAAAGAACCTTTAAGCTCCTAGTTGTGCTGGCATGGATCACAACAATTAGATTTTCCCCTTCCACTGCAAGATGCTCTCCAGTCCTGAACAGTTGTTTCAAACCCTAGAACTGGGTAGGCAACATAGCTATTTGGACTTTAGCTCTTTGCTGCAGAGAAAAAAAATGAAAATACTCCACACTATACTATACTATCACTAGATTCCCTTTGGCTTCTCCTTTTACCATGGCCAATTTACTCAGCTGCCATACAGCTTCCCTCTACTTCCAAAGGAGATGAAAGAAGCTCAAACCTATAGAACAATTACAGAACTCACATTCTTAAACTCCTGCTTTCTGGTACCATCACCTGCTTCACTCACAGTCATAGTCTCCTAGCCTTGACTGCTGCCTAAATCATCAGACCCTATCCTCTGTGGTGTGATTACCACCTAGATTATAGAGTCCAGGTGACCTTCCTCTCTCTGATGCATCACACAGTGTTTGTAGCTCGATGTTTAGTGCCGAAGCTGCTCAAATCAGAAGCATCTACTGCAGACATGTTTGTTCTTGATGACAATGGTATTTTTTGAATAGTCAGTGATTTGAATAAAAGTAATCAGAGAAAAAAGTGAGCTCAGCATCACTCCTGTCTTCTTTATTTATTGTCACGTCATTCCATAATTGCAAACTTGATGCTGAGACTGTGGGATGTCGAGGTTACAAATATTGAAGCCATAACATAAGGCTTCACAGCTTGTTAATGCACACCCAGATAGTAATTAACTCAAATGTGTGTCTGGCTCTTTCTTTATAGAATTTGAAAATAAATTTCCACTATCCATGAATATTCTGAAGCTTTATAGAATCGTTAAGTTTTGAATACCTCAGAAACTTTGATGATACTTACATATAGACAACAGAGTCTAAAATTTATTGATGTTTGGTTCACTTGTTGGTACTCTCATCTACAACTCTGAGAGTGGGTTTGGATCCCATTATCAGTATATGACATTGGTTGGGATTGCAGTGAAATATTTGGGAATCTGCATTGTCAGTGGTGCACACTTTTAGATGAGATGATAAACAAAGTACGGGGGAAAAGAAATTTCCCACGGAATCAGTCGAAGAAAAGAAAGGATGTTTCCTGGCCAACATTTTTCTCTCAAATAGTTGTCCAAACAAAGCACTATTTTGACATGTATCTCATTTGTTATCAGCTGGGCCATACTCCGTGAAAATTGGTTCCTATGTTTACATACGAACAGTTTATCTAAAATGAATCCATTACCTGTAAAATTCTATAGAACGTCGGAAGAATACAAAGCAATATAGTGTATTTTGCTTTTGTATTTCTACATTGCACAGAAAGTTAATACATGTGCCAGTTATAACCATTCTACATCTGTCATGTAAGGCTGATGGTATTATGAAGAAAATCCAATGAAGATGGAGTGTGTTCAGCTTCTCAAACAAATAAAGCAATTGTCTGATATATAACATCCATAAATCATTGTCTCTGCCTATGTTAATGTTGTTGATTACATATATGTTTTCGTGGCACATGTAAATGTCCACCAAGGAAAATTTATGCACAGTGCATATTGCTTACGGTTTTAATTAGCTTTTGTATATATTCCAGTTTATCAAAATCCTTCTTTAATGCTGACTTCCTGTATAATTACTTTGTTCCAAGGCACATTGAATTAAATTTAAGAAGCCCTTCCTTCACCTAAAAAGCTGGATATGGTTCTGAAAAATGTTGAAATAGCTGGTAAACCTTTAATCTACATAGAATTCTTTTACATAAACCAAAATATCCCTTTTGATCCTCACATAACTACAATATTTGATCCTAATACCTGCGCAATAAATTCTAAAGCAATCAGCTGGGAAAAGCCATAAATAATAAAGGGTAAACTATAAGATTTGTTAACTAAATGTTTGTTGGAATAGAACCCAAACAAATTAAAGTTGAATGTCAGTTGTTAAAAAGGATTAACAGTTTTTAAATCAGGAAAAATAAATATAAAAAACAAGTTTCAGTGAAGTTGTTTTGTATTGTTAACATATTTCTTTCCTGCGTGTTTTTCTAGTCTAGAAAAACTTAGAAAAACTTAATCTACTGTGTAATCTTGAAGGGCAATGAGTAATGAATTGAATTGCATTAAAAAAAAGCTTGTGTAGTTTTATCTATTGTGGCAAAAAGAAGAAACACCTTGGTACAAGAACAAAGATGTCTACATTTAAGCCCACAGTCTAAGTGAGGGACAAGAATTCTTATTATTTGACCCACGGATCTCCAGTACTTAGCCCCTTGCAGAAAGACATTTTTTTTTAGGTTCAGTGTGACCAATAGTTTAGAAAGCTTTATTTTCTGCCTGCTTTTTCATAGGACTTCAGAAGTAACAGCATTGAACACAGCCATTCAGCATATCACATCTATGAATCTGATAACTATTAATTTGGAGTGATGTAGTTTCAACTATTTACCCTGAAAACCTTCACACACTAATAAGGGAACAATTCATAAATTTGCTATTGGGACCCTCCACTCAACAAACACAATGTAGATTAGATTCCTGAAAAGGAAGACATGCCATTAAGCTTCTAGACCTGGGAAATTCATGAGGGCTGTGTACACTCCAAGCCTCACCTACCTCTCTGCAATGGGAAAGACGTAAACAGGTCACAGATCAGGTCAGGGATGCTGAAGTTGTGTTCTGCACCATCAACATCAGGACATTTCAGGTGTTGCTGGAGAACAAAGGCCCCAAAGTGATTCTCAATGAGGTGCAGTGTATTATTGCTTCCCACTGCTTTGGGTTGTTCTGAGATCCTCGCGGATTTCTTGGTCACAAGAATCCTTCTGTAAAGCCAACAGGAAGGGCTGAATTTCCAACGTAAGTTTAGGAACCCAAGACTTGATCCTGACCCCACACCTGAGCAGCATCCAGTTAAGTGCAAATGTTATAATTGGTCAGGAAGCTCCAAATTTGGAGCTCTGAGCACCTCCATGAGTGGGGAGTTATCTTACTGGGACCTGCAGCAAAAGCAGCTGGCATCTGTTTTGGGGGATGCTGCTGCTTTGCCAATCAAAACAGGAAATTCTTTAGAAAGCTATGGAAATGGAACAAGGCAGAAAGTGGCCTGGGCAAGAAGATTAGGAGCAGCAGTAGTCAATATTAGTTGGCCCTACAGATTAAAGATGAACCCACTGTAATTTACATGAGACCCCATGACAAATCCAACAGCTGTGTACTAACATGCTCAAAACTTCAGTCTCACCAGAAAAACGCATGTAAATTTAGGCAGATCCTTTCATCGGTCCTTGAAGGAGGTTGGGGGGGGGGGGCATTAATTGGCATGACCATGTTCTCTACTCCCTCACACTTCTACAAACTCTTCTAGAGGCATTGGGTTACCTTCAGAGCTATGCTTTTTAATTCCCACAAACGCCAACCCTTTGAAAAATGTGCCTCAGATTTGTTTGGAAATCTACCAGTTAAGATTCCCAATGGTCAGACAGAAATAAACTAAGGAGGTAGGTTGGAATTTAATCTTTCACCCTCATCCTGAGATGTGAAACTAGACAGGGATTTGCAAATTTGCTTACAAAATAATTCCAGCTGTCTTTACCAAAGAATACAGCACTAAGTATTTTCAAACAATGAAATGAATAAAATATTAATGTTAACTATCTTCTAAATTGCCTTTTAAATCATTACCACCTCTCCCCTTGCCTTGCTTAATTGTCCTTTCAGTCAGGCACCATCTCTCTCTTCTTCAGAACTGTCTTTGAAATAATTGTCCCCAAAAAGCCCTCCTTTGATTCACCCATCTTCCCCAACTATCACCCAGATAAAAGGTGACACACGATCCCTCCTGTCCTCTGACACCTTCACAGCATTCAACCCATTTACCAACCCCATCCTTCACTAAAAGCTCTTCCTTGTATTTCAGTTTCTTTCCTTCTTCCATTCTTTTCCCTCATGCCAATGGTGATGAGTCCCCTGTCGTGTTGGTGCCGCTTTCTGAAATATTCCTACTCCCCTAAACATCCCTCTCACATCTCTCTCTCTACATTTAGAAGGTTTCTTCACAACTTATTTCAACAAATATTGCCGTTTTCCATCATTACTTCAAGTCATAAAGCCTTACTGCAGGAAGGAAGGGTGCTCTGCCCTCAGTCTGTAACAGGTCACCAAAAGGGCAGTCAAATTTAGTCTCACGTTCTAGCATTGCTTTCCAAATTAGTACTCTCCATTCCCTGATTCACTTGCTGCCCATTCCCAGTTAATTTTAATCTGTGAAGTGCACTTTGATGTTCCCTAGAAAAAAAAGTACATGTTGCAAGAATCAGTGCGGACATGAGGAGAAATCTATTTCTAGGCAACATTGCTATAGCGAGATGCTGAATAGGCAGGGGCCATTTTCCCTGGAGCATCGGAGGTTGAGAGGTGACCTTGTAGAGGTTTATAAAATCATGACAGGCATGGATAGGGTAAATAGACCAGGTCTTTTCTCCAGGATAGGGGGAGAGGGTTTCAAAAACTAGAGGGCATAGGTATAAGGCGAAGGGGAGCAAGATTTAAAAGAGACCCAAGGGGCAACTTTGTCATGCAGAAGGTGGTGTGTGTGTGGAATGACTGTCAGAGGAAGTGGTGGAGGCTGGTACTATTACAGCATTTAAAAGGCATCTGGATGGGTATATAAACAAGAAGGTTTGGAGGGATATGACCAAATGCTGGCAAATGGAACTAGATTTATCTGGGGTATCTGGTCACTATGGACGAGTTGGACCAAAGGGTCGGTTTCCATGTTGTACATCTCTATGACTCTATGATTCTAAGTTGTCCTGATCCGAAGGTTCTGAAAGCAAACTGAATACCAGCACTGGATGTGCTGTATATTTGAAAAGGAAAATTTATCAAGTTATAAGACAGTGGGCCAAATTGGAGAATCTTTGAAAGAAAGAGTTGGGCAGCCTCATCCTGTGCTGTGAGGTGATATTTTTCTATGTGATTGCATGTTTGTTCTTAATATATGTCACAATTTCTCTTTGCAAGCTCATGATCAAATGCAAAGGACCATAGATGTATTTGCTTGTGTAGGTGATGTGGACTTTGGATATTTTTATTGTGGAGTGAAAAAAAAGTACAATGAGAGGAGTTAAAAAAATGAAAGGAGAGAATTTCCTTCCTTGCTGTTTTTGCATTTGATTCATCCATCTTCTGGAACTATCACCCAGTAAAAATATGACACACGATCCCTTCTGTCCTCTGACACCTTCACAGCATTTAACCCATCAAACAGACAAAATACAAATCCCACTAGAAAAGCTTGATAGGTCATTAGAAACCTTTCAAAATTTTGTTTGAATTATTTTTTAATGTAGCCTGTAACTGGGCTTGAGGGAAGTGGTTTTTATGTGTTTTTAATTACACATAATTAAAATTTAATATAAGTCTGGAATGTAGTTGGAAACAATGCTCCAAGATGTTCTACAGAGGTCTGAGGAGCCCACCCAATGTAGTCAGGGGCCTCAGGAATGTTTTCAAATTGGGTCTTATTATGTCAATAGGATCCCAAAAGCATTTTAACCTGGGTTTGAATAGGAAACTGTTACAGCTTTTCTGTCACTTCAAAGCAGTTGATAGCTGTCAAGAAGATATAAAAGAGTCAAAATAGGTCAAAAGTTTTCATTGTGTGGTGAGGGGCTTTTGTTGACAAGATGAGAACAAGCAGAATTTGAACAGGCAACAACTTGAATCGATAAGACCTCCTTTTGCTGTCAGAGGTCAAGACAACAACTTCTCTGAGTAATTGTCTTTTGATAACCATTCCTAGGTAAAATCCACTTCATCATTCGCCCATCACAGCAGCACTCAGCACTGAGTTTGCAGACAGACAAAAATTTGGCGTGTAACCTACATTCACTAGTTTTTTCACTTTTTTTAATCACTCTGCTGTACACACCTCTGGAGCAAATGGGATTTGAATCCAGGCTTTCTAGTACAGAGGTAGGGATACTACCAGTGCGCAACAAGACCCTAGCTTTCTACACTTTGACAAAGACACAACAATTTCCAACTGAACAATACATCATTTGATAGTTTACAATGTAGTTTTAGACAGGTTTGTCCTCCTATTTATCTTCTGCCACCTAAGGTTCTGAAACATAATCTAGAGACATATTAGCACATTCTCCATGTAGACTGACAAAGAGCACCATCCATCCCACTGCCATCTCTTATGATAGGACCCCAACCCTCTGCCATCTTATTGCCTGATTAACATCTTGTCACTAACGATACTTCCTCCAATGATGCACTGAGATGACTAAAGCTGTTGTCTTTGATTCTAGCCACAAACACCATTCGTTTAACACTGAATTCAAACTAAAACAAAACCAAAGAGCTTTTAATGCTGGAAATCAGAAACAAAAATCAGAAATTGCTGGCAAAACTCAGCAGGTATGCAGAATCTGTGGAGAGAAAGCACAGTTAGTGTTTTGGGTCCAGTGATCGTTCTTCACAACAGTTCATATCTAAAGGAGGGTCACTGGATCCAAAATGTCAACTCTAACAGATGTTGCCAGACCTGCTAAGTTTTTATGATTTTGTTACTCAATCCAACCAGCTCCTCATTGCTTTGAAATCTCTGCATCCCAACTAAAGTGAAATTCTATACATTTGATGTGGGGCACAGCTTAGGTTGCTATTTGGGTCAATGCTGGCTGCTCTGTTGGTATGATATCTGAGGTGGTCAGCAGTGTGAAGCAACGTCCTCCTCTGTTTCTCAGCACTGCCAGATCCTGAAAGGCGGAAGTTAGGTTGCTTTTCCTCTACGATACAGTCAGGATTGAACACTGCAGCTTGAGGGGTAGTTCTTGGCTTGCTGACAAAGTGGTGTGCAACTAAATGTAAAGGTATTTAAGTGGAATGTCTAGTATTTCCACCTCTCTGGACCTGTAACCAGAAATAGCATCCAATAACTCAGTTGCATAAGTAATAAAGCGAAAAGCAGAAAATTTTATGAGAAAACTGGTCTTGGCCAATAGCAAACTAGAGGCCGTGGAGCTCACTTGCAAATACACTATTTGCAAGAAAGAAAATTTATCCCTTTGCCTATGTCTGCCAAGATTCTAAGCCCTGGAATTTCTTCCTGAAATCTCTCTACCTCTTTATCTTGCTTTCTTCTTTAACCATTCCATGAAATCTACTTTTTTGGCTCTCCTCTTACGGCCATATCTGGCTCAGGGTCGATTCCTTCTACTGTGAAGTGACTTGGCATGTCCTATTATGTAAAAGTGGCTATACAAGCATAAGTTGTTGTTGTGTTGTGACTATTCCAATGTTTTCCTAGCTGCCCTTTCATCTTCTACTTTACATAACTTTGAATCTATCTGAACCTCAATTACCTTATACTAATGAGCACCAAGATCCATTCAAGCATCATCTATGTACTCACTGATTTATATAGGTTCCCAGCCCAGTAATGTCTTGTGTTATGAAGAAATGCTTAATATCATATTTAGCTTGTAATTTAATCCGCTCTTTTCATATGCTGCACTTTTTAAAAGACAGTTTTTAACAAAATCTAAGATGGCCAAAACTAATTTGCATCACTATGTGGCTTCATAAGAACTCCTTGGACAGAAATGGACACCTTTACAGAGAAGTGACCGCCTGAAAGAGTGAACTGATTCCTTCCTGTCTCATTAACTTGGAGGATGGATCATTCCAGGAGTTATTGGTTGGATCATTAAAATTAATCAGTTCAACTATCTCAATGACTAATAAAAACTGATCAATTTACTTTTAGTATGTATAACAGAGATGGAAAGAGGTCTGATGACACAACCTTTTGCATGAATGCTCGAATTTAGATTTGGGCAGAGGTCACACAACCTGCTTGCTCTCTTTCACTCTCTGAAGCCACAATAAAGGCTTGAGCCCAGTTTGTAGTTGAAAAACCAGCCAGAAAAAGAACAGTTTAAAGGAAGATTTCAACAGAGCAACAGTGATTCCAGAAGAACCCACTATTGCAAAGCAATTACTTCAATGAGTAAAAAGACATCCAGACAACCAGTGATTTTTTTCTTCACTTTCCTTTAATTTGTATTCTTAACTTGGCCAAATTTAAGCATCCAGTACTCTGTAAATTGTCATTATTTTTTGCACACTTGGCGAGGGTATTTGTTTTCAGTCATTAGTGGGAAGTAACAACATATTTGTAAATTTTTTTAACCAGCATGGGTTTTCGCAATAAATTTTACTCTTTACATGTTTATCTGAAAAATACTTGAGTGACTTATGTCCTATTAGACTGCAAGGCGGTCAGTTAGCTTAGTTGGCTGGATGACTTTTTATCTCAAAAATATATTTTATTCATAAAGGATCTTTATTTACAAATATTGTCACTGAAGCATTTCAGTTCTCTGTACAGTAACAGATGAAGGAACAAACAAATATTAGAGTTTGACTTTATCCAGCAAACAAACTCAAGGTTTTTCTTACTTGTACAAGACTACATTTACATATATTTGAGGCACGAGGAGGGTCTGATAACTGAACGGATCCACATTTAACTTTTGCAGAAAGACCTTCTTGAGACTGGTGCAGAGTGACATCAATAACATAAGTTCAATTCTCACACTGACTGGGATTACCATTTACGAGAGATGTAATGCCCTTCAGGTTAAATTGCCACCAGTTGTCTCTCTAATAAGACAGCAGCAATTAAAAAATTTTCACCTTCAATTTCAACTGAATATATTGTCTCACTTGTCCATATATTCACAATCTCCTCCCACACTATGACCTTAATGAAACCTTGTGTTTCTCCAACTCTGGTTTCTTATCAATTACCATAATTTTGCCCCATCAATGGTGAACATGCATTCAACTGCCTGGGCGCTAAGCTCTGGGATTCTTTCATTAAATTTCTCCATCTCATCATCTTTCTTTTCTCTTTTAAGCTACGCTTTTAAAATTTACCTCCTTTATCAAGCTTTGAACTATTTCATATGGCTCCTGTTAGAATTATAATACTCGGCGTTAGTCTTAATAGGACCATAAAGAAAATTTTATATAAGATGATAAGACATAGAAGCATAAGTAGGCCATTCAGCCCATTCAGTCTGCTTCAATATTCATTGAGATCATGGCTTATCTGATAACCCTCAATACCACCTTCCAGGTTTTTCCTTATAGCCCTTGAACCCATTACTGAATAAAAATCTGTTTACCTCTGCCTTGAACATAATTAAAGACACAGAGTCAACAATGCTTTGAAATAAAAAGTTCCACAACCTCACTACCCTCTCTGAGAAGAAATTCCAACTCATCTTTATCTTAAATGTATGGTCCTTTATTCTGAGATCAGAAGAATGCGGGGAATCTTTTGAGGGATATAATATGCTAAAGGGGATTGATAAGGTAGGTGTATCGGTCTCAAACAAGAGATCATTGTTATAGAGTGACACAAGGTAGGCTCAAAATGGAGATGAGGAGAAACTACTTCTTTCAGACGGTTGTCTATGGAACTCAATGCCGTAGAGTGCAGTAGACGCAGAATCAATCACCAACTTCTAGGGAGAAATAGATACATTTCTGATGAAAATAGGGAGCAGGCAGGAAAGTGGTGTTGAGACCGGGATAAGTTCAGCCATGATCATATTAAATGGCGGAGCGGGCTCAAAGGACGAACTTGTCTATTCCTGTTCCTAATTCCTATTACTCTCCCACAGTGGGAAACAACTTATCTGTAGCAACAGTATTGCCTATGAATCTTGTATGTTTCAATAAGGTTGCCTTTCATTCTTCTAAATTCTAAAGACTACAGACCCAACCTACTCAACTTCTTATCATAAGACAGACCCTCCATACCTGGTATCAACCAGGTGAACCTTCTCGGAACTGTCTCCAATGCCAATATATCTTTCCTTAGATAAGGTACTCAAAGCTGTTCACAGTACATCACCTCCAGTCTAACTAATGCCTAGTATAGTTTTAGTAAAATCTCCTTACTTTTATAGTCCATTCTCTTTCAAATAAAGCCAACATTTCAAAGAAAAGAACAAAGAACAAAGAAAATTACAGCACAGGAACAGGCCCTTCGGCCCTACAAGCCTGCGCCGATCAAGATCCTCTGTCTAGCCTGTCATCTATTTTCTAACGGTCTGTGTCCATTTGCTCCCTGCCCATCCATATACCTGTCCAAATATATCTTAAAAGACGCTAACGTGTCTGCGTCTACGACCTCCGCTGGCAACGCGTACCAGGCACCCTCCACCCTCTGTGTAAAGAACTTTCCACGCATATCTCCCTTAAACTTTCCTCCTCTCACTTTGAACTCATGACCCCTAGTAATTGAGTCCCCCACTCTGGGAAAAAGCTTTTTGCTATCCACCCTGTCTATACCCCTCATGATTTTGTAGACCTCAATCAGGTCCCCCCTCAATCTCCATCTTTCTAATGAAAATAATCCTAATCTACTCAACCTCTCTTCATAGCTAGCACCCTCCACACTAGGCAACATCCTGGTGAACCTCCTTTGCACCCTCTCCAAAGCATCCACATCCTTTTGGTAATGTGGCGATCAGAACTGTACACAGTACTCCAAATGTGGCCGAACCAAAGTCCGAAACAACTGCAACATGACGTGCCAAATCTTGTACTCAATACCCGTCCAATGAAGGAAAGCATGCCATATGCCTTCTTGACCACCCTATGGGCCTGCGTTGTCACCTTCAGGGAACAATGGACCTGAACACCCAGATCTCTCTGTTCATCAATTTTCCCTAGGACTTTTCCGTTTACTGTATAGTTTGCCGTTGAATTTGATCTTCCAAAATGCATCACCTCACATTTGCCCAGATTGAACTCCATTTGCCATTCATCTGCCCAACTCTCCAGTCTATCTGTATTCTGCTGTAATCTCTGACAGTCCCCTTCACTATCTGCTACTCCACCAATCTTAGTGTCATCCGCAAACTTGCTGATCAGACCACCTACACCTTCCTCCAAATCATTTACATAGATCACAAACAACAGTGGTCCCAGCACAGATCCCTGTGGAACACCACTGGTCACAGGTCTCCAATTTGAGAAACTCCCTTCTACTAGTACTCTCTGTCTCCTGTTGCCCAGCCAGTTTTTTATCCATCTAGCTAGGACACTCTGGACACCATGTGACTTCACTTTCTCCATCAGCCTGCCATGGGGAACCTTATCAAACGCCTTACTGAAGTCCATGTATATGACATCTACAGACTTTCTCTCATCAATCATCTTTGTCACGTCCTCAAAGAATTCTGTTAAGTTGGTAAGAAATGACCTTCCCTGCACAAAACCATGTTGCCTATCACTGATAAGCCCATTTTCTTCCAAATGGGAATAGATTCTATCCCTCAGAATCTCCTCCAGTAGCTTCCCTATCACCGACGTCAGGCTCACCAGTCGATAATTACCTGCATTATCCTTGCTGCCCTCCTTAAACAAGGGGACAACATTAGCAAGTCTCCAGTCCTCCGGGACCTCACCCGTGTCTAAGGATGCTGCAAAGATATCTGTTAAGGCCCTCGCCATTTCCTCTCTCGCTTCCCTCAGTAACCTGGGATAGATCCCATCCGGACCTGAGGACTTGTCCACCTTAATGTCTTTTAGGATACCCAACACTTCCTCCTTCCTTATTTCAACTTGACCTAGAGTAAGCAAACATCTATCCCTAACCTCAACATCTGTCACGTCCCTCTCCTTGGTGAATACCGATGCAAAGTACTCGTTAAGAATGTCACCCATTTTCTCTGACTCAGCATATAACTTTCCTTCTTTGTCCTTAAGTGGGCCAATCCTTTCTCTAGTTACCCGCTTGCACTTTATATATGAATAAAAGGTTTTGGGATTTTCCTTAATCATGTTTGCCAGCAATATCTCATGTCCTCTCTTGGCCCTCTTAATCCCTCGTTTCAGATTCGCTCTACGTTCCTGATATTCTTACAAAGCTTCATCTGTCTTCAGTTGCCTAGACCTCATGCTTGCTTCCTTTTTCCTCTTGGCTAGTCTCACAATTTCACCTGTCATCCATGGTTCCTTAATCTTGCCATTTCTATTCCTCATTTTCACAGGAACATGTCTCTCCTGCATGCTAATCAACCTCTCCTTAAAAACCTCCCACATCTCAAATGTGGATTTACCTTCAAACAGTTTCTCCCAATCTACATTCCTCAGATCCTGCCGAATCTTGGTATAGTGGGCCATCCCCCAGTTAAGTACTCTTCCTTTAGGACCACTCCCATCCTTGTCCATGAGTATTGTAAAACTTATGGAACTGTGGTCGCTATTTCCAAAGTAGTCCCCTACTGTAATATCAACCACCTGGCCAGGTTCATTCCCCAACACCAGGTCCAGTATGGCCCCTTCCCAAGTTGGACTACATACATACTGGTCTAGAAAACCCTCCTGGATGCACCTTATAAATTCCGCTTCATCTTGACCCCTAACACATAGTGAATCCCAGTCAATGTTGGGAAAATTAAAATCTCCCATCACCACCACCCTGTTTCTCCTACACCTTTCCATTATTTGTTTACATATTTGTACCTCTAACTCACGGGCGCTGTTGGGAGGCCTGTAGTACAGCCCCAACATTGTTACTGCATTCTTCCTATTTCTGAGTTCTACCCATATTGCCTCACTGCTTGAGTCCTCCATGGGGCCCTCCTTCAGTATGGCTGTGATATCGTCTTTGACCAGTACTGCAACTCCTCCACCCCATTTACCTCCCTCTCTATCCCGCCTGAAGCATCGATATCCTGGGACAACTAGTTGACAAACATGCCCTTCCCTCAACCAAGTCTCAGTAATAGCAATAACATCATACTTCCAGGTACCGATCCAAGCCCTAAGCTCATCTGCCTTACACTTGTCTTCACTATTATCCACTGAAATTAGATGTTAGTTGCTTGTCACTCATGCACCAGGAATCCCAGAGCCCTCTGTTCTGTAGATTTCTGCAGTCTTTTTCCATTGAAATAGTATTTAACTCCTCTATTCTTCCTGCCAAAGTATATAACCTCCCCTCCCCCACATCATAATCCCATTTGCTAAATCTTTGCCCATTCACTTAACCTGTCATTTCTCTGCAGACTATTTGTGTGATCCTGATCACTTGTCTTCCTACCTTTGCTTTTGTCATTCACAAGCTTGTTGATAGTACATTTTCCTCTTCTAAATTATTAACACGTATTGTACAAAATTGTGTATCCTGCACTGATCCCTATGGCGCACAAAAGTTAAAAAGGATGCCATTTAAAAATGCTCCCCTTACGCCAACTCTGCTCTGAATTAGTTGGCCAAATCTTTATCCGTGCTAATATACTATTTCCAACACCATGCAAATGTGTTCTACTTTATTAAACATCTTATGAAAATGCAAATTGTATACATTAACTGTTTACCTTTAATTTGTCCTACTTGTTAACTCCACGAACAATTCTTGTAATTTTTTCAGGCATGTTGTCCCCTTCTCAAAGTCGATGTGATGCTGCTTCATCATAGAACTGTTAAGCATTTATGAATATTCTGCTATTACATCCTTATAATAGCTTCCAACATTTCCCCAATAACAGACTACTAGCCATCTATTTTCTGTCATTCCTTTCTAAATGAAGGTGTTACATTGGCAGTTTCTAATCCTCTGGGGCTTATCCAGAATCTAGGGATTCCTAGAAGATCACTACCAGAGCAAATACACTCTCCATAGCTATTTCCTTTAATATCCTAGAATGTATGCCATCATGTCCTGGGGGTTTATCAATCTTTAGCCTAGTACTTACTGTGTTATGATAGTTATTGTACTTATTTCCTTTCCTCCCTTTGGCGCTTGGCAATTTAGTTATTTTGGAATGCTAATAGCGTCTCCTACTTGACGACTGATGCAAAATACTTATTCAGTTTCTCTGCCATTTCCCGACTTCCCATCATTCATTCCCCAGCCTCATTCTCTAAGATCCCTATATTCACTTTGGCTTCTCTCCTCCTTTTCACATATTTAAAGAAGCACTTACTGTCCATTTTGACATTACTTGCAAGTTTACCCTCAAAGCTTACCTTCTCCTGCCTTATTGTTTTTTGATTGTTTTTTGTTGATTTTCAAATGTCTCAGAATTCCTTGGTTTCCTACTAATTTTTGCCAAATTGTGTATATTTTTCTTATATTTGATGCTATCCTTGACTTCCCTGGTAAAGCATAGTTGGCTTATCCCCTTCCTAGAATTGTTCTTCCTCACTGGGATATATCTTTGCTGTGAGCCGCAAATATTTTCTTAAACAAATGCCATTGCTCTTCAACTGTTTTGCTGCTAAACCCTTTTCCCAGTCTACTTCATCCAGCTGAGCTGTCATTCCTTCGTAACAGCCCTCATGTAAGTTTAGCACAGCTCTGTTCCTCCCTCTTAAAACTGACGTGAAATTCTACCATGCTACAGTTACCGTTTACTAGCGGATCTTTTATTCTAACATCAATTATTAAACTTGCCTCATTAGATGTTACCAGACCCAAAACAGCATAATGCCTGGTTTCATCCATAACATAGTGTTCTAGGAAATTCACTCTGTGAATTCTCCCTCATTACTACCTGCGCCAATCTGACTATGCCAACCTACATGAAGATTTAAGTCACCCATGACTAATTTACTGCTTTTGTTTCATGTCATTATCATCTTCTGATTTATTCATTATCCCTGTAAATATCTCCTGCAGGGGGCCTATAGATGACTCCGAACTAGTGTCGTTTCCCTTTTTATTATTTCTTAATTCCATCCATTTGGATTCTACATATTCAAGATCATTTCTTCTGATTGTGCTTTTTCTATCCCATACCAACAATGTTACTCCTTTCATACTGTCCTAGGGCTGAATTCATCTGTTACAATTCTCAAAAATAACTAATCTTAGCATTGATCATTATAATACCCAAGCATTATAGTTCCAAGTTTAAACTGAACAAGAATACCTATGTCAGAGTGGTGGGCAGATAAAAATGGCATTGATTCCTCCTTCAGTTTTTTAGTTTAAGGCTTGTCAAGCCATCAATCAAGGCTCTCACTTTGTCTTGCTTCCATGGCAAGTAATTTTCTATTTAACTAGGGTCTTTGCTCATGGAACAGTTTTGAATTGCAGGTGCATCTACCTCCAGTATACATCCTAATAACTTCATGCCACTGGTCCATGAGATGAAATATTTGCATTTATGTAGTGCTTTTTATAATTTCAGCCCATTTCAAAGCCAGTGACTACTTTTGAAGTGTAATTATTCTTGTATTGAGTGAAATGTGGTAGCCAATTTGCACACAGGAAACTCCAAAGACATCAACATGATAATGACTAAATACCTTCCTCGTTACTGATGTTAACTGAGGCATAAAGAGGTTGCTGGGGCACTAGAGATTATTTCCCTGCTCCCTTTTCAAACATTGACACGAGAATATTTAATGTATATTTGAAAGAGCAGATGGGGCCACGTTTTAAAGTCTCATCCAATAGGTGACACGTCTGACAAATCAAAAATCCCTCCAGACTGCACTGGAATGTCCCTGGAGTGGTATTATAAATCCACATCCTACAGATTCACTTGTAAGAGTGCTACTAAATAATGCATGACTGACTCCAACAAACCAGTCTATTATATACTCCCAAGATTGCTTGAAATCTAAATAAAGTGGCTGAAACAACATTGTAATTGAGGGTTAACTGTTCGCAAACTCAATCCAACTGCACATACACTAGACCAAAAAATGATGATGAGCATCAAACTGTTTGTTTTTGCAAACTTAAATTACACATTGCACATTAGAATAATCTTATCTGAATAGGGGAAAATCTTAAAAGCACTCATTCAGAATGCATATTAATATGAAAGAAGAAGTCGGACTTGAATGCATAGTTTATTCAAATGAGGGTAATATTTATTGTTACAGATCAAGAACTAGATAGCATTCAGGCTTTGACTGATAAGTGGAAACATTCATACCACACAAATGCCTGACAACGACCATCTCAAACAAGAGAATTCAATCACTGACCCCCGATTTTCAATGGGATTGCCATTGCTGAAACCTTGATCATAAACATCCTGCGACCTGCCATTAAATAGGAGCTGAACTGGACCAGCAAGGTGGGTCAGTGGTAGCACTACTGCGTCACTGTGCCAGCGACTGGTGCTCAATTCCAGCCTCAGGCGACTGTCTGTGTGGAGTTTGCATGTTCTCCTTGTGTCTGCATGGATTTCCCCCGGGTGTGTCCCACAGTCCAAAGCTGTACATGGTAGGTGGATTGGCCATGCCATGTTGCTCATAGTGCCCTAGGGGTGTTTGGGTTAGACATAGGGAAATCAGAGGTAGGGGAATGGGTCTGGGTGGGATGCTCTTCTGAGGGTTGGTGTGGACTTATTGGGCCATGTGGTCTGTTTTAACACTGTAGACATTCTATGATATATATATTGTGACCACAAGAGCAGGTCAGAGGCTACAAATTATGTTGTGTAAATAACTCACCTCTTGATTTCTCATGCCTGATTGCAAACAGCTCCATCAACACTAAACATCCAGAACAAAGCAGTCAATTTAATTGGCACCCATCTAACACCTTCAACATTCACTCCTTTCACCAGCAATGCACAATGATGGAAGTATGTAGCAGCTCTGAGATGCACTGCAACAACTCACCAAAGCTCTTTTGGTATGACGTCTCCTGTGGAGAAGGACAAGGGCAACAGGTGCATGGGAACACCACCGCCTCTAAGTTCGCCTCCAAGTCATACACCATTTTATCTTGGAATTATCAGCCTTTAACCCCAACAATTTCCCTAGCACTCTCTTACAAACATTTCTGTAAAGTTATCTGTGCTGTCTTTTGTGAAGACAGAACCAAAATGTGTGTTCAATTCTTCTGCCATTTCTTTGTTTCCGTTATAATTTCCCTGGCTACTGATTGTAAAAGACCCACAATTATCTTAACTTACGATTTCTTTTTTACATATTTGTAGATCTTTTTATGGCCAGTTCAATTTTCCAAGCAATTTTACTCTCATATGCTATTTCCTCCTTTGATCAAATATTTTTGTCCTCTTTTGCTTAATTCTGAAAATCTCCCAATCCTCAAGCTGACAGCTTTTAGAGGAAATTTCATATGTCTGCTCTTGGAATCTAACTCTACCATTAATTTCTCTCATAAGCCACGGTTAAGCCACCTTTCTGCTTTTATTTTTATGCCAGAGAAGAATAAATAATTTTTGTATTCATTCTTCTTTGTTCTTCAGATGAGAACTATTGCCTATCCACAATCAGCCTCTTTAAAAAGTTCCCCAGTCCACACTAGCTAATGCACTTTTCATACCCTCATCATTCCTGTTATTTAGATTCAGGGCCCTAATTTCAAATTCAACTGTTTCACTCTCAATCATTGTGAAGAAATCGATCACATTATGGTCACTCTTCCCCAATGGGCCTCACACAACAATATTGTTAATTTATCCATTTTAATTGTATAATACCTGGTCTAGAATTGTCTGGTCTCAATTTGGTTTCTCAACATATTGATCTAAAAAAACACACCAGGAAATCTTCCTCCACAATACCACTGCTAATTTGGTTTGTTCAATCTATATGTAAATTAAAGTCATCAATGATTCCAGTTGTCCCCTTATTTTATGCACGTCTGATTTCTTGTTTAATGCTTTAATGTTTTTCCTTTCTTCACCACTATTGTTTGGAGCCTATTGGCAACCCCTCACAATGTGTTTTGTCCCTTGGTGTTTCTTATTTCCACCCGTACAAATCCACATCATAATTTCTGATCCAATACTTTTCCTCACTGTTGTATTAATCCACTCTTGCACTAACAATGCTATCCCACCTCTTATGCCTTTTTGGCTGTCCTTTCTAAATAATGAATACCTCTTGATGTTCAGTTCCCATCCATGGTTACCCATCAGTTATGTCTCCATAATCGTTACTGTATCATAACTGTTTACACCTACATAATTGCAAATAATTTGCACAATAAGACACAAAGCTTCTAGACTAGTATTTTCCCAAAGAGAACAGCTTCTCTACTTGAATCATTTAGCTCTAGTTCCTGAACCCTAGAATCACTCTTGTAATTCTCTCCAAAGCTCACAGTCCTTCCTAAATGATGATGACCAGAACTGGCAGCACTTCACCTGCAACCAAACTATTTGCTTCTTAGAACTTTCTGGCTATTGTATTCTATCTGTGCAGAAAGCCCAGGATACCACATTGTTTAATAGCTGCTTTATTCACCATTCCTGCCACTGACAAAGGTTTGTAAGCAAGAGCGTCTTTAAGATTGTACCATGTAGTGTAAATGGCCTCCCTCACACTTCATACAAAATCTATCACGCTGACTTCTCTGTACTAAATACCAAGCAGAAAATGTACTGAAGGCATTTGATAAGGTACCACTTCAAGTGTTATTGCAGAAAATACAAGTTCACAGTACCAGAGATAACCTTGGCATCGATAGAAAATTGTCTAGCAGCGTTTCAGCATAACAAGAATAAAGTGCTACAGATGCTCGAAGTCTGAAATGGTAACAGAAAGTGATGGAGAAACTCAGCAGATCTGGCATCATATGTAAATAAAGAGCCAAAGTTCATGTTTCGTCTAATATAATTCTTCTTTGGAAATGAGATTTGGCATAAATGGGTCATTTTTTGGCAGGATATAATAAGAGGTGTGTCAGTGTGCTCATTGCTGTAATTTATAAAAATTATTTGAATAAAAGGATTGGAGTTATGGTTGCTAAATTTGCTGATGACACAATGATAAGTTGATTATTCCTATTCATAAAGGATACAAGCATCACTGCCTAGGTCAGCATATCTTGCCCGGAGTGCAGTTAAGAGTAAACTATATGGCTGTCGGTCTGAAGTCGTATGTCGGCCGACTGGTAAGGTGTCTCACTCTGCTATTTTGCATCAAATTCACTAATGGATTTCTCTACTAATAGGGTGCTGCCGTGAAGTCTAAAAGACATTTTCCAGCCACACAAAATGTGTGATAATGTGTAATGTGATATCAGTTTCAGTGTCAGTGTGATGCCAAGCATGTGGGCCATATACCCCAATGACTTGTGGGCTGTTAAACACACCCCACTGACCACTTTCAGTGTTTAGCATACTAATCCTTCTCGAGCTGTGCTTGCAAACCAATACAGTATGTGCACCATTAAATTGGAAACGATTTAATAAATAACCGGACTGTGCTAAGAATTACACCTCAAATCAATTTAAGATCACTGGGTTCACAGTGTGATGTGTTTGCACATGCTAAAGGCTACATATATTAAGACACGGGACCCTCTTTTTGGGAAGCAAAAGAAATTTGTACGTACATTGTACATTTCACGTGGAAGAAGAGTGGTCATGGAAACTATTGATCTTTGCCACATTCCTGCGACAATACCCTGAGCAGAGTCTCCCTGCCTGGTCTGAGAAAGAAGACTGATGGTAGGTTAACTGTTCTTGATGCATCTCTATGCCAATGATAGCTCAGCCAATCAGTACCGTCTTCTTATGCTGTAAAAAGTTCCTATCCCTTTCCTAAATCTGTTTCAGGTGTCCTAGGCCTGAGGAGTACAAGACGAAAGGCTTTGACCTCTTATATTCTTTCAGCAATCTTTAAGTTCTGCACTACCAAGGAATGAGAAAAGAAGCATATTATCTGAATGACAAGATACTGCACAGCTCTGAAATGCAGAAGGATCTGGATATCCTTGTACACAAATCAGAAAAGGTAAGAATGTGGGTAGAGTAAGTATTTCAAAAAACTAACAGAATGTTCTCATTTATTACAAGAAGAATTGAGAGTAAAATCAGAGAGGTTATTTTGGGTGGAACATTAAGACCACATCTGAAATACTGTGATATAAATTCATTGGAAGTAGTTCAGTGAAGTTTTACTGCAGTAATCTCTGGAATGAACAAGTTGCCTTCTACGGAAAGGTTGGGCAGTGTAGGCATGTATCCACTGGAGTTTGGAAGTGTAAAAGGCAGCTTAATTGAAGCGTGTAAGATCCACCGGGGTCTTGACAGGGTGAATGTGGATAGGATATTTCCTCCTGTTGGAGTACCTAGACATAGGGGCCAGTGTTTTAAAGTGAGGGGTCACCCATTTAAGACAGAAATGAGGATAGATTTTCTGAAGGGGTCATGAGAATTTGGAACTTTTCCTCAAAAGACAGTTAAAAATATGATCAATAGAAATATGGAAAAATCAGATCACCCATAATCTTTTTGAATGGTAGAGCAAGCCTGAGGTGTCAAGCAGCTTATTCTTGCTCCTAATTCAATAGTTCCACAGCTATGCATCTGCCCACTGTACCATCTTGTGAATTCTACCACATTCCTGAATTTCCAAGTTAAGCATAATCTGCAAATTTCACCTTGTAAACCCAAGCCCAAGTTATTTATGATAAAGATAACAAGTTGTAGAGCTGAATGAACACAGCAGGCCAAGCAGCATCTGAAGAGTAGGAAGGCTGACATCTTATGCCTACACCCTTCTTCAGAAAGTTACTTATGTTAATCCAAAAAATGGTGATCTTTGCATTGAGTCTTGAAAAACTCCACTGCATCGTTTCCTCCGGTCTGATTTAAAGCCGTTCAGCAAAAGTCTCTGTTTTCTATTGCCTAGCCAAATTTGCATTCCTATTGCAATTATCCGTTTTAAATACGATGGACTTCAATTTTCCAACCAAGCCTGATAAATGGCACTTCCTCAGACATATTTTTGGAATTCCACATGCACAACAGCGATACCATTGGCTTAATTATGTATTTGTGAACGCAGATACCTATGGAATTCATCACCCCAGAGTGAGATGGGACATTGAGTAAATTTACGGCGGAGACATATTTTTTAATTAGTAGTGAGTTGAAGACTTATGGAGAGTGGAAATGAAAATAGAGTTGAGGATGAGATGAGATGAGATCAACCATGATTGCATTAAATGGTAAAGCAGGCTCAAGGGGCTGAATTGCATACTCCAGCTTCTATATTCTTATATTCAGGTGATTGGTCTGCAACGCTTCTCAGCAATGTTGACTTGTTTGTGTCTTTCCACAAGGGCATAAGGTATTTTCTATCAACATCCCAACAGAACAGGTGACGGCACAGGGACCATGGCCAATCATGAATCTATTCAGGAAAGACCACCCTCACCATGGTAATGCTACAACACAGAGAGAGACAACCCAATCAAATCAGCCTTCCTACCTCTGTATTTTCAATGCAGTAAAATTAATGCCTTCAAAGACCCTCAAAATTAACACCAAAGGTTCCTAATGCGATTTATTGAATAGCTATCCTACGCTCTGTGAATAATCAATTCTGGACACTGGGGTTTTATTTAAAAAAAACTTATCTATTTCATAAATATACTGTAACTTCAGCATAGCAGAACAAAATGATAAAGTAATCTAATGGATGTCTATGATTTAAATTTAAACCTTTGTTTTCAGCCCATTCATACAAAAGGCAAAATAAAACAAACACAGTTAAGGGATAAAGAAAATAACAAAACTGACCAGATTACTCAAGTGGTTTTCATGATGCATTGTTACATATGCATATTTGATTGTTTCGTGGTTGATTTTCTGAAGGTGTTAATTGGGGTCACATTTTTAGCTCACTCTGAAGATGCTTCGGCAATACTTGTAGCTTAGTTTCTCATCCCTGAAGTTCTAATGACTGATAATGGGTGGTCAGGCAGGGAGCTTTCAAATCTTCATGCTGTAGCATCAATAGACAAACTTCTCCTCCTAGAAAAAAAAAGCTCAAACTCACCAGCCTCTCCTTCTGTTTGACCATCATGACATTTCCTAGACTTGCTGGCACCAGTTCTCAGATACTGGCCTCATTAATGGCCAAACATCTGCTACTTGGTTAGAAATTCTGTTTTACACCAGTGTCAAAGCTTATATAGAGCACCTGGATCAAGAGCCAACCTGAAATTAACTTTTATGCTTGGCCTCACAAATAAACAACAGCTTGTTTGTCCCTTTTTTTAAAGATGAATTGCTGCTTACAGTGCATAGGTCATCTTCAGCTTGCAGCTCACAGTAGCAAAGCAAAACTGCTTTAAAAAATAAAAATAAAGAAAAATCAGCAAGTGTTCTTACATACAAAGTCTGCCATTCAACAGGTGGGCCTTCTTGCAAGAAACTTGTGAGTGATTTGAGACAATAAGGTGTAGAACTGGGTGAACACAGCAGGCCAAGCAGCATCAGAGGAGCAGGAAAGCTGAGGTTTCAGGTCTGGGCCCTTCTCCAGAAAGGTCCAGACCTGAAACATCAGCTTTCCTGTTTCTCTGATGCTGCTTTGCCTGCTGTGTTCATCCAGCTCTACACCTTGTTACCACAGATTCACCAGCATTGGCAGTTCATACTATCTCTTGTGAGATGTGGCTGAGGAAAGTTGCTGCATACAGAAAACTGAGGTGTAAGGTGAGCAGGAGGCAGATTGAATTGTTAATCGTGAAGTTGTAAGACAAGTGCAGCAGCATGGATAGTTTCAGCCAACTTAAGGGTTTTTCCTAGTCAGCTGATGTGTGGGGGAATGATGTTGGTGAGAGTAGGATGGCAGGTAAGGGTGTTATACACTGAATTCTAATTATGATACACATTGCTGCATTCAAACCTGTACCAACAAGGTGTGTGTGTGTGTGTGTGTGTGTGTGTTGCCACTACACTTCAGTCATCAGCACCCGCCCTTTCATTATCTGCAGCAGAGTAATGTTCACCTCTCTGGTACTACCATCACCCATCTTCTCTGTTGCCCCATCAAAAAGTCAATCAAACATGACTGAGCTTTAACAAATCTGTATTGGCTAAACTTTAACTTTCTTCTGCATTATTGATTCCCACATCAGACATTAAACTGATCAGCCTGCAATTTCCATGATTATTTTCCAGCATTTATTTGAACAAGCGTATAACATTTTCAATAGTATCAGAGATAATGGGAACTGCAGATGCTGGAGATTCCAAGATAATAAAATGTGAGGCTGGATGAACACAGCAGGCCAAGCAGCATCTCAGGAGCACAAAAGCTGACGTTTCGGGCCTAGACCCTTCATCAGAGAGGGGGATGGGGGGAGGGAACTGGAATAAATAGGGAGAGAGGGGGAGGCGGACCAAAGATGGAGAGTAAAGAAGATAGGTGGAGAGAGTGTAGGTGGGGAGGTAGGGAGGGGATAGGTCAGTCCAGGGAAGACGGACAGGTCAAGGAGGTGGGATGAGGTTAGTAGGTAGCTGGGGGTGCGGCTTGGGGTGGGAGGAAGGGATGGGTGAGAGGAAGAACCGGTTAGGGAGGCAGAGACAGGTTGGACTGGTTTTGGGATGCAGTGGGTGGGAGGGAAGAGCTGGGCTGGTTGTGTGGTGCAGTGGGGGGAGGGGATGAACTGGGCTGGTTTAGGGATGCAGTAGGGGAAGGGGAGATTTTGAAACTGGTGAAGTCCACATTGATACCATATGGCTGCAAGGTTCCCAGGCGGAATATGAGTTGCTGTTCCTGCAACCTTCGGGTGGCATCATTGTGGCAGTGCAGGAGGCCCATGATGGACATGTCATCTAGAGAATGGGAGGGGGAGTGGAAATGGTTTGCGACTGGGAGGTGCAGTTGTTTGTTGCGAACTGAGCGGAGGTGTTCTGCAAAGCGGTCCCCAAGCCTCCGCTTGGTTTCCCCAATGTAGAGGAAGTCGCACCGCGTACAGTGGATGCAGTATACCACATTGGCAGATGTGCAGGTGAACCTCTGCTTAATGTGGAATGTCATCTTGGGGCCTGGGATGGGGGTGAGGGAGGAGGTGTGGGGACAAGTGTAGCATTTCCTGCGGTTGCAGGGGAAGGTGCCGGGTGTGGTGGGGTTGGAGGGCAGTGTGGAGCGAACAAGGGAGTCACGGAGAGAGTGGTCTCTCCGGAAAGCAGACAGGGGAGGGGATGGAAAAATGTCTTGGGTGGTGGGGTCGGATTGTAAATGGCGGAAGTGTCGGAGGATAATGCGTTGTATCCGGAGGTTGGTAGGGTGGTGTGTGAGAACGAGGGGGATCCTCTTGGGGCGGTTGTGGCGGGGGCGGGGTGTGAGGCCCCAAGATGACATTCCACATTAAGCAGAGGTTCACCTGCACATCTGCCAATGTGGTATACTGCATCCACTGTACCCGGTGCGGCTTCCTCTACATTGGGGAAACCAAGCGGAGGCTTGGGGACCGCTTTGCAGAACACCTCCGCTCAGTTCGCAACATACAACTGCACCTCCCAGTCGCAAACCATTTCCACTCCCCCTCCCATTCTCTTGATGACATGTCCATCATGGGCCTCCTGCACTGACACAATGATGCCACCCGAAGGTTGCAGGAACAGCAACTCATATTCCGCCTGGGAACCCTGCAGCCATATGGTATCAATGTGGACTTCACCAGTTTCAAAATCTCCACTTCCCCTACTGCATCCCTAAACCAGCCCAGTTCATCCCCTCCCCCCACTGCACCACACAACCAGCCCAGCTCTTCCCCTCCACCCACTGCATCCCAAAACCAGTCCAACCTGTCTCTGCCTCCCTAACCGGTTCTCCCTCTCACCCATCCCTTCCTCCCACCCCAAGCCGCACCCCCAGCTACCTACTAACCTCATCCCACCTCCTTGACCTGTCCGTCTTCCCTGGACTGACCTATCCCCTCCCTACCTCCCCACCTACACTCTCTCCACCTATCTTCTTTACTCTCCATCTTTGGTCCGCCTCCCCCTCTCTCCCTATTTATTCCAGTTCCCTCCCCCCATCCCCCTCTCTGATGAAGGGTCTAGGCCCGAAACGTCAGCTTTTGTGCTCCTGAGATGCTGCTTGGCCTGCTGTGTTCATCCAGCCTCACATTTTATTAACATTTTCAATACTCCAGTTCTCTGGTGACCACTTCTCTCTCTAGCAAGGATTCAGAAGCACCTTCATAATTCTTACCCATATTTCATCACCAATGTTGAATGCATAACTTATGTACTTAAACTACTGCCAGCCCTCCCAATACCCATTCTTTATCAATTTTTAAGTCATTCAGGATCCTGCAAACCGCATTGTTTATTACAGCATTGGCAAATTCGTTTCCTTGTTAAATGCTGATGCAGAGTTTACTTGGCCTGCTGTGTTCATCCAGCTCTACACCTTGTTATCTGCAGAGTACCTTATTTAGTGCCTCAGACGTATCTCCTGCTTCCACCAATAGATCACCTAGTCCTCCTGTGACAGCCCTTTTATTATAAATGTGCTTATGGAAGATTTAGTTTATTGACGTTTTGGTTTTAAATGGCCTCATTGCACTCTTACTCTCCTTTTCAGCTTTTCTCTCTACATTTTCATTTTCTGCTTAATTTTCCCTTGTATTATCGAGTTGATATTTGTGGTAAGCTCCCGCTTTCCACTTTCTTTACTCCCCAACTCTTTGGTCATTGAGGAAGTTCTTGTTTTAATTGTCCTTCTTTACTCACTTATGGGAAAGTATGTTTCATACAAAAAAGTACTTTCTTAAGGGTGCCCATTGCTTCATTGTATTCATTTCTACTTATCTTTAAGCTTACCAAATTCAGATTCATATCCCTCTTGATTTCACTGAAATTAGCCATCCTTCTGCTAAATATTTTTGTTCTAGTTTGCCTTACTGTCCTAGCAAATCATACAATACTATGAATAAAAGCAAAATAGTGGCAATACTGAAAATCTGAAACAATCACATTAGAATGCTGGTGAAACTCGTGAAGCAGAGTCATGCCAGACTTGAAAGATTAAATCTCTTTCTCTCTCCACAGATGCTGACAGATCTGCTGAGTTTCTCTAGTATTCTTTGTGCTTGTGCCACATTTCCAGTTTCAGTGATATCTTGCTTTAATTCACATTATTGTGTGGTTTTGCTTTAATGCATTATAATCTGTTTATAATACAGTTTGAATCAATGAAAACAATGGTTTTCTTCCTATTTCGAGATTTTATAATGGTTAAGCTGAGCTAAATGTCTGTATTTGCATTTTCTTCTGGAATACTGTCTTCGTAACAGCACTACAACCAAGATTCTCCTCCTCCTCTGCTCGTCCCATTATGTCACTGATTCAGTCTCACCATCTCCTTTGGGATATTTTAATAAGTGCTTCTTATATAAATTTATTACTGAATAAAAGAAAACTGCATGTCTGTATGGGGTGATTTTTTAATCCAATTGGATAGCATAATTCTACTGTCATCTAATGTCTCCATACCACATCTAGAAGTGTTGAAATCCAATCTTTGAGACATTGTGGTCGACCCTTGAGGCTAAGCAGGTTATAAAGGAAGCAATAGGAAAGGCTCAAGTGGGATGAAGTCCAGTTGTTTAGCCTGAAGGCTGATTCCATAGAAGCAAAAACAAAGCATCATTAATAGCATGACACCTAGTTGTCTTCTTAACTCTTTAATGCCTTAAGTAATGAAAGTCCTATGACCTTAAGAATGCAACACAATTCACATTTGGGATGCTTGATGAATCTATGTAGCATAGAAATTGGTTTCCATTGCATCTGCTTCCCGGATGGAAAATGTGGGCAAGAAAAAGCAATTCAGAGACATAAGGTCCACTTCTGACCCATTTTTGAGGTGAGATTTTTTTTCAGGAGTATTGGGTTACCATATACAGTGCCACCCACATACACCTGTTGGCATTATAACATGATTCTTCCTTCCACAATCTTTTCCTGTCAAGTGTAACAATTTATTCCTATTTTTCACTATTTTACAACAAATTAGAAGAAAATAATTTAAAGAAAAGAAACTAACTAAAAATAGTCAAATATGAGAAAGGTGAAGGGGAAAAAGGTGGCAATCTTCTGTATAACTTGTGCCAATATAGTGTCTGACGTTAGTTTGTAGCCGTGGAGAGGGGAGCTTCTGTTAATCTGCTTCAGTGAGACCTATGGCTAAATTTTCCCAGTGGAAACCCCTTCTTTGACTGCCACTTGTCCTGCTTTTCTGAAGCAGTATACTCCCAAGACTTGCCAATCAAATCAGAGGTGGGGGGGGGGGGGGGGCGCAGATCAGCAGTGCCACCATTTTCTGTGGCCAATATTGGGGCTGCACCTCCAAGACGACGGCATGGCATTGCTTGCTTTTTTTTATTCTTTTCCAGCATTTATTGCCTATCTCTATTTGCCCGGAGGGCAGTTAATAATCAAAACATATTGTTGTGAGTCTGGGCCAAGTAGGGAAGGCAGTATCCTTCCCTACAGGACATTAATGATCCAGATGACAATTGACAACATTTTCATGGTGATTATTACACTCTTAAATGGAAATTTTTATTGAATTCAAATTCCACAATCTGCCATGGTGGGATTTGAACCCAGGCCCCCAGAACATGACCTGGATTTCTGGATCAATGGTCTAGTAGTAATGCTATTGGGGCATAACTTCTCCCAAGCCAAAGGATGACAAGTTCTGTTACACAAACCCTGATAAGTAGGTGAGAGTCACTGTGGTGCCACTGCCACTGAGTGGCCCCTTCACGATCAAAGAGATCCCAAAGAGAAGCCCCACCTCAGCCCCACTCTGCAGAGCTCACTGAGAGGTGACCAAGCTTACATTGTGGTCTCTACGTGTGGCACAGCTCTTTCCACCAGTAAAATACCAGCAGAGGCAGGAAGGAGCCCTTAATTGGTCAGTTGAGTGACTCAACTGGTCTCAGGACAGTGTGCCATTTGCCCTGTTTCCCATCTCTTGGAAATGGCGTGGCAGTCGAAACAAACTGGCCATGCCAACTGATGCTGTCTAATACTGCTTTGACAGCTGTCCCAAACCTTCATCCCCATTTTTAAAAGATGTGAAAATTTCCAGCGTATTTGTAATACTACCAATAAATGCATGCGTAATCTGAAGGCTATGATTAATTGAACTGTTTTAAAGTAACATACCAACTAACAATGAAGGAATTGTTGAGGCAAGTAACGTCCTCCTACTTACTGATCCCAAAGTCTGCTGCAGTTTTCGTCCTGACTCTGTGAATCAATGTTCAGCATCACACCCAGTTACTCCATGCTAATTGAACTCGAAGAAGTTTGGAAAGATTTCTTCCCCCAAAGCCTTTGACACACTTTGAAGTAAACACCTTTATATAAGACGCATTACTTGTGGGGAGGCAACAGTAGCCAAAGCAGAAACAATGCTAGTGGCCATTAGATTCAAAGGACCCTACCTATTTATAAGTGTTAATTAGTACAAACTGTTTTTTTCTGCTTATCTCCCTTCATTGACCATGTTTAGCCTTGTTGTTTTCCCCTGAACATTCATTCACTTCAATAGAAAATAATCTTTTTATGGGCCACTGCGGTTCACCTCTATTGTAAAATGGTGTCCAAGGACAGAGGATTCAATAAGCAGCAAGAGCAAGGCTAACTTTTTGCCAGATGCAACACATGTGTGAAAAGGATCCATAAAAGACATCTTAAGCTAAATGTAGTTATTCTGTTCACTGCCAAACTAGTCCTGTGCCTTTGAACATGCATCGAACTATTCATATACCTGCATTCCATTCAGCTGTCCCACTACCAATGTTAGCCATTCTGTATTTTTTGCACTGAGACTTTCCTTCACTGCACTGCATTATAAAACTGCACAATAAATATTTCTATTCAATATTCTTTAAGGAACATTACCATAGAAATTTTTCGGTGACCTGATAACATCCTGGCAACAGATTTGCATTCTGGAAATAGTTGTGCTCTTAGTCAAGCTGTTGCACTGCTGGTGAGATGCTGTCATCCACTCGACAATGTGGAAAATTGTCCAACTTTGTCCTATCCACAAAACATAGGGCACATCCAGCCCAGCTAATTACCAATTTATCCTCATCATCAGCCAAGTGGCAGAGGAATAATTGACTGTGCTGCCAAGTGGCCCTTGCTCAGCAACAATATTCTCAAAGATGCTCAGTTTGGATACTGCCAGGGTCAGTCATCTCCTGGCCTTATTACAGCCTTGGTTCGAATATGGACAAAACAGTTGAATTAGAAAGGGGCGCTAAGAATGACATGACCTTGATATCAAAAGAGCCCTGGCAAAACTGAAGTCAGTAGGAATCAGTGTGAAGACTCTTTGCAGGTTAGCATCATTCAAGACATAAACAAAGGTGGTTGTGGGTAGAGATCAATCATCTAAGCTGCAGGACATCTCTGCAGGAGTTTCTCAGGATAGTGTTTTAAGCCCAATCACCTTTGGCTGCTTCAGCAATAATCTTTCTATCATCAATGGCTCGGAATGGAGATGTTTGCTGATGATTGCTCAATATTCAGCACTATTCATGACACCTCAGACATTGAAGTAGTCCATGTTTAAATACCATAAGACCCAGACAATATCTAGGTTTGAGCAGATCAGTGGCAAATAACATTCCAGCCACACAAGAACCTCCACAAGAAAGAATCTAACCACACCTCCTTGACATTCGATTACAATACTAACACTGAATCCCAAATTATATGAGACTTGGCCTAATCACTGACACTGAGTTGTGAATCTGTTTATCCACTGAATGGTGAGAAAGCAGACCAAACAATTCCAAACAGAACTTGGCAGCTCTGAGAAATAGCCTCATCTTGTCAGTATTCAATGCAGTTAACTACTAGGCTGCAGCTATGAATAACATTCAATTTGCTTTTGCAGAAGCTTGTGCTATACATCAGGCTGGAGCTGCCAAGCACAACAGGGTCCATTTCATTGCAATATTAAAATCCAACATGTGGTGAAGATGCACTTAGTGGCTTCCTCTAAATTGTCCTGTCGTCTGCGACCAATTGTGGGACTCTGACTAAATTGCCTGTTCAAATGGCCATTACTCTGTAAGTATCATTTGCTTAAACAGCAGATACTGAGATCTGTGTCCTGAGATTCCTCAATCAACAAGAACCTGACAAATTGTGTTTCCTCATCCACCATCTCCTCACCTTACTTCTGCCTCTGTACATGATGTCCCTTCAAAGTAACAAAGCAGTCCTGTTTGCATGCCTGAGTTATCAGGCTAAGAAATTATAATAAAGTGAGTGAAACAGTGTTGAATTAAGCTATAGTTGAGAACCCAAACCCTTCAAGCTGCTTCTCATGGCTGGCATTATTATAGAAGGACAAAGAAAAAGCAAAGTTTAGCAGAAAAATCAGAGGCCATGTGCAAAAAGACATAAACTTAAGCACTGTTGATGCAGAATGATGAGTGAATTTTTTTGAAAAACAAGAACTGTGAATTACAATTTTCCTAACCAATTTGCAGTTGGCAATACCCTTCCTATTTTACCATCTCACAATGCCATCGCTTTGCATAGGCCAACATTTCCAAGTTCTGCTTCTCAGAACAGAAGACTTGGTGCTATGTGCAGTTTTTTCCTTTAAGTAGAAATGTAAATTCAGTTTCTAACTTAGCAACTTGGCATGGACACCAGCAGTCTAAACTGGATGGTTGAGTGGTAACAAGGCTACAAGTAGATTACTTGTAGTAACACTATGAATGTTGTCCTCCTAAGAAAGGACAGCAGGTTCCCGCTTGCACAATTTGACTACCACATTCATGGTTGGCTTTTAACCTGTTGGAGGAAAGATTGCTGGACTGCTATTGCAGACAGCATGCCCTTTTGAGTGTTGACACCCACAGTCACGACGGCATAGCAGCAAGAATGCAATTTATAACCTCAGTCTGTACTTCCACTGCAGTGCTAGGTTATTGAGGGGCTTCCACCTTGCTTTACTTATCTTGATTTGAAAGTTGTGATGGGTCACTAGACACTGCTGCACCATGATTGAGTCTGCACTTGCAGCCAAAGGAGTTGAAAGCCAATTTCCAAGATGGATTGGACATGCTCTAAGCTCTGTAATGATGACCTCTGTCACAATACAGCCAGACTTCTCTGGCTTCCTTCACAGTGACAAGAGAGGGTCATCTCAAATATTAACAATTCTTCATTTCAGAAATGATGCCAGAATTGCTGAGTATTTAAAGTATTTTCTCTTTCTCTGACTTACCTTATTCTGTATTGCCACATAGTTAAGTTTCTGGTCAATGTTATCCTCCAGGATTGTGATGGCAATTTAATTGGAATGTTGAAGGTGACCAAATGATATGTTAATTAGAAAAAATATTTCTTCTATGAATATCTGTAATAACTTTACATTTTGAGCTGGGTTTTTCAGTTATGTTTTCAGAAAGCCTTTCTTCTTGCAAATGGCAGTGAAAATTTTCAGTCAAGTTCAATTGAAAATTTCAAAACTGAATGATCGATTTTTGTTAGCTTTTGGTATTAAGGGATATAGAACCCAGATTGAGTTAAGCCAGGGATCAGCCATGATATAATTGAATGGCAGACGGGCTATTATGTTCTTATGCATTCCACTGAGAAAAAAAACACAAGCTTTATATTGTTAACATAAATGGCATAATAATCAGTACACTTTTTTTATTGTGACAGCACAAATTCTACTACACTCCTTGGTTATAAAAACAACAAAATTCAACTTCTTTCTCTCTAAGCAGAGTTGATAAGATAGAAGATTTTCTTATCTGAATTAATCCTTCAACTGATCCATACATTAAAAGCTTTTCCTTGCTGACTGCAAGAAAAGAGACATTCTGTGACAGAGAAAAAAAAAATCCTCTATGAACTGCTCTCCCTTACATCTCCAAGATGTAAATGCAACCCATCAAACTGTCAATACAAATTATTACCTTGAGGTGAGAGCCTACCTTTTGATGAGACTTCAAAATGTCTGCCTTGGTAAGCTTCCTGCCACGTGTATCTTTAAGAACAATGTCCTGGACATCAGATGTCTCAAGAGTAACCTACTCGCAATAGCAGAAACTGCTTGAAATTATAGGTAACAACCCTTCCTCTTAAGAACTAATTAACACTTCAAATCAATTTTGCAACCAGGTTAGCTTCATGCTGCTGCCTTGCTATGCAGGCAAGTTGTGCCTTGATTGAATAGGCCATTTTGGTTCTGTATGATATATTATGTATGTGGAAATATACTGACCAGCATTCGTAGTATTAAATATTTAATGAATTTTGAAAAATCTTGCTATTTAGAAAAATTGATGAGTTCTGTCTACTATTCTCTTGTCTCTGTCACCTGTTGCATGGCATTACAATAGTTTCATTGTGCATGATTAAAAAAAATAAAATTCCCAACTCTACTTCAGAACCACCTTACTTGATCCTTCCCTTCTCTACAAAATAAGATTATTTGCATCCAACACTGGCTAATCAAAAAGTTCTTCCAAATAAACATTGGTATGAAAACCTCAATTCCTTAGCTGCCAATCCCATCACTTGCCCTAGCAACTGTCTGAGGCTGAACTACTGTGTTCGGAACATTGGTTTTATATTTAACTCAGTGACGAACTATCAGTCAAAACTGAGACTGCCTATTTCTGCCTCTGTGACATCACCTGACTCCATTCTGGTCACAATTTATCTGCTTCCAATAGCCTCATCCATGCACTGGGGTACCCATCTGGTGCACTCCAGCTTACTGGCAGCATTTGTATGAGAACCAAACCTGAAAATAATTCAAACCAAAAGAACTGTGGATGCTGTAAATCAGAAACAAAAACAGAAATTGCTGGAAAAGCTCAGCAGGCCTGGAAGCATCTGTAGACAGAAATCAGGACTAACTTTTTGGGTCAAGAGACCCTTCTTCAGAACTCATGAATATAATTTAAATGTGCGCATAGTTATGTGCAGTTGCTTAGATGCATTTGTGTCCATTTCGGATAGATGATGATGATTTCCCCCATACCTTCACTGTTGATTAATTATGTGATTGGATTCCACAGTTATAATGAAATAATCACTCTATAACTTATTCCACATTTCATTCATGATACCTATAGAGAAATATCAGAAAAAGTACAAGGCACACCTAAATAAAACAGTTCAGAGTGACAGTAACTGCATCATAAAGCAGCTAAAAATAGTCCATCTGATCACTTATAACAGATAGGAGCTCTCTAAATACATAGCCAATCTTTTTTTACAAAGCTGACAGCTTTCCTATTTAACATGACACATACTTGGATTAAACAGCTGCTAAAATGGGCAGTGCTTCTGAAAATATTGCAGAGAAGCATTACATGCAAAGTGAAACTGCGCCTAATTTAATATCCCCATAAATATGGATCATCATTAATAACAACAGCAGCAACAAAACACATTTCATCTAGGAGCATGTCAAGGCAGTCCACAAGTAAGCATTACAACATGTGTCAATCCAGAAAGGGAAAGCTTGGAAAACAAAGGGAAAAGGTTGGTGAAGGAGGAGATTTACAGATATTTTTGAAAGTTTGATAAAACAGCAGAAAAGGCTAGGGTAACAGTTTTAAGAGCTAAGATCCAGGTCCTCAAAATGTGTGTGAAATGTGGAATTGAAAGGTAGCAACTGAAGCAGATTGCAAAGACCAACATAAAATTTACAACAGAAAAAAAGGGGCCATTCGGGCAAACAGATCTGTGTTGACGTGCATGGTCTACACAAGCTTCCTCCCATCCTACTTAATCTAACCCTATCAGCAAAGCCGAACGGCCTACTTTTGTTCCTATGACCTATCTTTTAATGATTATGGTCGAAAGCATCTGTTACTTTCTTTCTCACATTCAGTTCCTCGTTTAATACTCTCTGGACCATGGCGTTACTCCCGATTATTGAGCATCTAATGTTAATGTACTGTATTTTGGAAGTGCTACAAGAAGTGGAGACACCTACACCTTACTTGCCCTGACATAAATTTAAAGGTCTTTAATAAATCAGCCCTCTGGCTTCTTTTTCTGAGAGAAAGGGTCTCCAGCTTGTTCAACCTTTCCTGACACTTCGAATGTCTTAGTTCTGCGTGGTTTTGTAAATTTATTTTTGTTTACATTTTCCAGTATCCCTTCGTCTTTTTGCAAGTATAGAGAACAGAATCGGATAGCGTGATCGGACCAATGTGCCATATGAATTCAACATAACTTCTCTGCTTTTCAATTCCTTTAATCTAGAACTGATTCCAAGTGCTTTGTCTGAATTTTCTTTTAGCCTTTGTTAACCTGCAGTGCCATTTTTATTGAGATGCGAATCCCTATCTCGTAACACTCTTTGTTCCACTGTTTAGAAAGCAGCTCTACAAATTCGATTGTGTGAATCACAGTATATCGAGTAAATTGCCGCCAGTATCTGTTTTTGAACGATTAAAAGCAAGTCTTTGCGAATGCGAAAATAAAATTCTACTGATTTTCGTGGTTTCCCTTTCCCTGGACATAAGCAGTTGTGTACATTAACATTCCCAGGTTTAGCAGCGAGGATTATTCATAAAGAGGCGCCCGCCACTGCTTACAGCAGGTAAAACGAATTAGATATGAGAACTTCCTAAATATCGACAGGGCAAAAGCAGTTGGTTGGGACTAAGACAGCTCGCTGTGTAACTTCCAAAACAAAGACCCCTTCTGTCGGAGATGCCCCTGGAACAGCTCTAGTGGACTGTGAATATTTTAGCGCATGAAATTGCGTAACACCTTTCAATCTTTGAAACTTTACTTCAATCATAATGTTTTTAACAAAGTGCCAGAGGTGGGAATACATTGAACTAATTACATAAAAACATATTGTACAGGCGACAGATATTATGTTTTGAATAAAAAGGGAGCAAGATGTAAGCTAATAAAAGATTTTTTCTCTCGTTACTAAAATGTAATGTAAATGCAGAAGAGAAAGTGCAGGTCTACTACAGGGCTGGCTTTGGGGAGGGGGAAGCCACTTACCGATAGTTGTGATCACAGTAATGGCGAAATAGAAAGATCCAGCGAATTTCCACTGGACCCCAGCTTTATGCGGCTTGAGTTTCAAGACAACGAGCTCGAGTTCCTCGTATTTCTTATCGCTCAGGTTGTATTTAGTCATGAGCTCGAATCTCCTTTCTTCCAGGTTCTTTCTCTCCGAGGTCTCCTGCTTGGACTCCAGCGCATCGAAGACGGCGGCTCCGACTAGCAGGTAGGTGAAGGTGCACACAATGAGGGCGAGGGTCCTCACGTTCTGGCGCTTCATGGCGCCGCTCCGGGAGCCGCTGGACTCATGTTGCACAGGAGAAGACTTGAGATCGCTGCGGAGCGACAACCCACACCCTCGGTAGCTGGGAGCTGTCTTTCAGCACCGCTGAGCCAGGTCGCCACGCCTACCAGCCGTTCCTAGCCATATTAGGGGAGGTGGTGGGGGGGTTGGGGGGTAACGGGTGGGTGTTGAAGGAGACGGAGCTGACACACTAGGCAATTGCAGAAAGAAAAAGCACACATATCTCGGTCCTGGGAAATATAAATGTATTGAAGGGAAATTGATATATTACAATGGCAGCTGTTAGCTGGTGTAAAGCCCATCGGGTGCCTCTGCCTATCCCCCTCAGAGTGGCCCTTGAATATGAAAACACAGACAATGCTGCATGGGGTTTACACCTTTGAAAGAGAACAGAAAATACACGAGGACTGTCTTGCTGATGGATTAAGCGGATGTTATATTCGAAATTCGTAATCGGAGAAGTGCACGTAATTGACCAATAAACACTGATGTCAATCATTAGTCAGAGGTAATAAAAAATGCATCGGTGTAGTAATTGTTTCCACTCGCACTTCCCCGGTTCTGTAAAAGTGCCGGTGTGGGCTCTGCAATTGTACATTGCACGCTTCCAGCTATCCTTCAGCACCACTTCGTCAGTGCATGTTAAACAAGAGCATTGTTGGCTCTGTGTCTATGTCTGCCTCTCTGAGTGTGAATATTGCTGAGCGTTGGGTATTTTTAACCTTTAGTCAACTAAGAATAGAAAACAAAAGATAATAAACTGCGCCGTGGGCTTTTCATATCTAATGCTAGTTCCCCACCAGGCGTTATTCTCTATTGATGTATCCTCGATACTAGTTTTATGCATACAGCAAGATGTTTATTCCCTTATATGTGAATTGGCAGAGGATTAAATAACAGCTGTTACTTAAAATTACTGGTTGGTTATTTTGAGTTGTATTAAGTACAGAAATTGTAACATCACATATAATTTGTAAAGCTTTATTCAGCATTTTAGAGATTTTTTATTGTTCTATCTGTGGGTGAGGGGGAGGAGCGGTGTTGGGATTGGGGGGTGAGCTGCTGGTTGGTGCCTTGTGCTTTTTGCACAATGTGTTAATTTTTCCATCGTGCCAGCGGCTTTGTTTGCTTGGTCTTTATGTTTCCTCCTCGACTGTCATTCGGTTTCATGCACCTTTCTTCAGCTGGGTTTCCGACTCTGCTTACTTTAAACCCATCTACAGTCCCCATCCTCCTCACCGTGCCCCGCTCGCAAAACACACACCTACTTTTTACAATGAACTGGAACATTCGTATAATCTTACTTTTTTCGTCATTTGTCTAATTTGGAAACTAGTTCATTTTTATTAGTCTGTGCAGGTTTCTGATTTGGAACGTACAAAAGAAGCTGAACGAAATTCCAAAATCATTTCCTAAAACGTAGTCTATAAATAGAACACAAGTCATGACAGTGTCATTTTAAAGAATATTCCCTACTCCCACTTCCACATAAATCAATTTTCTCAGTATCTGCCTCAGCCCATTTTTTGAAGTTCTGGGCATGTCAGGGAGTGCATGTTGCACAACTACAGTGTTAGGAAGTCTGCTGCAGAGGACCTTAATTGATAAAAGTGCTTTGAATAGTGCATTCGGCGAAATTGTAAATATATTCTTCAGTACATTTATGATGTTTTATAGAATTCAAATTGGTGATGGTCATCACAACATTTCTGTCATCCTCTTAAAAAGCCAGGACTGCTTTCCCAAAATTATACTTAAGAGCAAAAGCATTGTTCACAGGGCATGTTGTTCAGGAAATTTCAAGCACGGAGCCTTTGTGTTGTCACCTGCCTGTGCCATATCTGCGCTTCCTGCCAGAAGCAGCAGGTCAGTAAAATACATCTGCCCCGAATGGGATTTGGTGCAGAGAAAAGGTGTGAATGTAAGATAAATCTGTTGTATTAATACATTTGCCTTCAGATACAGTTGATCTGTAATGCAGAGTGATGCCGACAACATAGGCTCAATCCCGCCTTTGGCTGAGGTAACCATGAAGGATTGTCCTTCCCAACCTCCTCCGGCACCTGAGGCATGGTGACCCTCAGATTAAACTACCACTAGCCATCTCTGTCTCTCTAATAAGAGAACAAGACTACGGCAACTTTCCTTTTCTGTGTCAGACTTAAGGGCAAACTTGCTGATTCACTCTCACTTCAGTTACTCGTTTTAATTGCAATGTCATCCTCAACAAATCTGACCACATAGCCTACAAATGACATTGAAAATCTAACAAAAGAGCCAAGTAGAGCTTTAACAGATCAGACAAAATCAGTTCAGCAGCAACCATCCAATTCTTCTAGCTATAAAATTGAGGAATAAATGACCAGTAAACAGGTTGAATGTTTTGTCAGTACCATGTGACAGGTCTTGAATTTAAGCTTGTCATTCATCCCAAACCACTACACTACACTACACTATTTCCTGTCTACACTAAACTCTTACGGCCCATCCAAAATTTGACTTTTCTTTTGGAAATCAAGAGAAAGGTAAGAGGTTATATTGAATTTGGGCTACAGACCAGGGGTGGTTCTTAACTGGGAAAATTTTGAGGCTCAACTTTCCCTTTGTAGTTGTATGCAGCCAGTGTTAAATGTGCTGCTGAATGATTGCTTGCATGAGAAGGTGGCAAGGAAGTCATAAACTTTTAGCATGATGCAACATATCCTGTACAGTTTTAAGCCCGTACGCAGTTCCTAAAAGTCAGGTGCATTTTTACAGAATCATAAAATCCTATAGATCATAGAATCCCTACAACATGGAAGCAGGCCATTCAGCCCATTGAATCCACACTGATTCTCCGAAAAGCATCACACTCAGACTCATCACTCCACCCTTAACCTGTTAACCTTGCATTTCCCTAGGCTGCACGTCTCCTGGACACTATGGACACTTTAGCATAGCTAATCCACCTAACCTGCACATCTTTGGACAGTGAGAGGAGATCGGAGCATCCGGAAGAAACCCATGCAGGCAGGGAGAATGTGCAAACTCCACATTCAAACAGTTGCCTAAGGGTGGAATCGAACCCATATTCTCAGTGCTGTGAAGAACTGACCTAATTGCCTGGAGCAAATAGGGTGGGCTACATTTCAGGGGTTAAAATATAAGGACGGATAATACAAATTAGTCCTGTTTTCATTAGAATCTAGAAGATCTGATTGATGATTTCAAGATATTAGTAGGATATTGACGTGGTAGACAAAGATAAAGGACTTCCACCGGTTAAAGATTCTAGAAGGAAGGCAAACATTATGATCAGACCTTTCAGGAGAGATAATAGAAAGCACTTCTGTACACAAAAGGTGGTAAAGATTCGGAATTCTCTTTCACAAATTTCAATTTATGTTAGATAAATTGTTAATTTTAAATCTGAGATAGATAAACTTTTGTAAGTGAAGATACTTATAGAAATGACCCAAAGGCAAGTAAATGGAATTGGACACAGATCAGCCCTGATCTCATTAAATGATGGAACAGACTTGAGTGGTTGAAAGGCCTACACCATGGTGGGATTTCAGTTTTTGAAAGAATTTTGGAATTAAAATTCTAGCAATGATCATGGTCAATTCTAGCATTGGTCATTTGTTGTAAGAACACATGTAGTTTAGTAATGTCCTCTAGGGGACAATATCTGCCACTCATACCTCATCTACATGTGATTAAAGACTCAGAGTAAAATGATTGACTCTGAGCCGGCCTAGCAAGCCACCCAGTTGTATCAAATGGCTAAAAGATCCTGAAAAAAGGAAGCAAATCTGATGGGCTGCCTCATACCAATATGCATTGAAAGGGGCAACAGGAACTTCAGCTCTAGCCACCCAGTGAATTCCTTATTCCTAACGTCTGGGGCTGGGATGCCACAGTTGAGAAAGCTGTCGCACAGATTAATCAAGCAACAGCCTGTCATACTTATGAAGTTGTTTCTCACCAACAACGTTCCAGATAACATTATCACCATCTATGGATATGTCCTGTCCCACCAACAGAACATACCCAGTAGAGTTGACACTCTTTATGTCAGGAGAGAATTTTCCTGGGTGACCTCGACTTTAAATCAGCCTCATAAAGTCTCATGGCATCTTGTCAAATATGGAAAGGAAACATTCTGCTGATGTCACTGCACCATCTTCCCCCATACCCATAACACACACACACACACAAACACACACACACACACACATACACACACACACACACACACACATTTTGACTGATGAATCCGTACTCCTAATGTTGACTGTCATGAAAGAAGCATTTATTTTTACTCCCTACCCTTTTATATAAGGACCAACATTTTATTTGCCTTCCTTAATATTCATTGAACTTTTACATTAGATTTTTGTAATTCATGAATGATGGCTCTGAAATCCTTCTGTGTTGTGGCTTTCTGCAGTCTTTTTCCGTTTAAATAATATTCATCTCCTCCATTCTTCCCACCATTATATTCCACTTGTAAAGTATTGGCCCTCTTGTATTAACCTCTCAATATTCTTCTGAAACTCTTTGTGTCATCCTCCCACATATTTTTGTGTCATAGTACATTCATATTCTTAATCCAAGTCATCAATATATGTTGTAAATAATTGTGGATGCAGCACTGATTCCTGTGGCACATCATTAGTTACAGGTTGCCATCCTGAAAATGCTTCCTGCATCTGAATTTTCTCTCATATTAGTTAGCCAATACTCTATCCATGCTGATATATTACTCAATAGTCATATAGTCAATGGTCAGAGCAATGAAGGAAAGTGTGTTAAACACCTTCTTAACCACCCTGTCTACCTGTGTAGAGATATTATTCTTCTGCTCCTTGAGCTATTATCCTTACCTGACTCTGCAGAAAACTCTACTCCTAAACCTCCCATCCTTGCAAAATACCACTCCATTTCCAGTTTCTTTGTGTAAACTCCAAAGTTTTTGCATATTTGTTCCATCTTCCCAAATTTATATCAGGCTTGCCTGTAACTCCATGTTTGGATCTCTCTACTTAAGCTTCTGTCCAGCTACAACACCAGAAGAGGTTTAAATCAACATAGCAAATTATATTTTCTATGATTTCAACCATTGTTCAATAATGTCTCATCATTGGCCATGAACTTTCTGCAACTTTTGCCATATGATCATACCAGCTTCTTCTAATGTCTCCATTCACATTCAACTCAGTCAGATTACACCAGCTTGCCTCCATTTACATTAACTGGTGGTATCAAGAGGTTCTCCATAAATAGCTTGCTCTTTTGAATCCAATGCTTTATAAATGATCACTTTTATTCAAAACTTGGAGCTACTATTTAGTTTGCTGTTGTCCTCTTGAAGCAAACTTTGAGCCATTGGTCATATACAGGCTGTGGCCTACAGAGAAAGTATGATACAAATAGGATAGTGATAAAAATAGAATTATAGTAATTATTTCCATTCAAAAGCCAATTAGGATCCTTTTTTATCCCACATCTCATGTTCTTTTCATATTAGCATGACAGATATAGTAGTTGGCAGTTGCCCACCTTTCAGTTACAGCATGACAAGCATACTGATAGTCCCTCTGGAAAAGGGCAGTGGCATAATTCAATAAATTATCTCCTGATAAAGTTTCCCAGTGTTTTAGAATGGAATAATAGGGTTAATCTTAGAAATAGCAACTCTCATTGCCCAAAGGGCAGTTAAGAGTCAACCACATTGCTGTGAATCTGGAGTCAACATGTAGACTTGACCAGATTAGGATGCCAGATTTCTTTCCCTAAAGGGCATTAGTGAGAGAGATGGCTTTTTCCAACAATAAACAATGGATTTATGGTCACCATTAAACTCTTAATTGTAGATTCTTCATTGAATTCAAATTCCACCGTCTGCCATGGCAGAATTTGGATATAGGTTCCCAGAACATTAGCTGAGATTAATGGTCTTCTATTTGGATTAATAGTGCAGCAATAATACCACCAGGCCATTATTTCCCTCCATTGCCTCACTTGAAATAACACAATAATTTGTCTGGAACATACATGAAAAGTTGTATTATTTTCTGTTGTGCACTTCATTTTTAGTTGTATTAAAACAATCTCCAAAATGAAAATGTTTCAGATTATCATTGGCTTGAATGTTTCATGTTTCAGGACATTGCAAATAATATGCAAGAGAGGATGGTTTATTTAGGGAATGGCATTGTTCTTTGAGTTTCAATCTTGATGACTTAAGTAAAATGACCGGAAAACTATTAACAACTAACCAAAATAAGCAAACAATATAAATGCTGAGTGAAAACGCTTTAGAAATGTTATTTGTAATCAGCTATCAGATATTAATTTTCATGTTCTTTTCTGTATGATTATATTGTGGTTCGGTCGTTGTTGGTCTGAGTTCTGTTCTTTGATTTTTAAAATTTAATATGGTATGTTGTATATTTTTAATGAGAATGGAATGCTAATTTTGGAGTCTGTCTTATTTGCTTACGTGAATCATGCATAATTTGTATAATTAATAATAACATTATCCCTTACTACACAATATGATGCACATCAAGTTTCATAGAATGTTTTTCAGCTGTGGGAAGTTACTTTCTAGTTAATATAATTTGGATAATCAATTTATGTCTAATTAGCAGAAACCAGAATTACACAATATGAGTTCTTGTAACTTTGAAGATATTTTTCATACTAGTATTTCCATAATTTTTCAATGTTCACCAGTAAGTCCCTTCACCTAAATCATGCCACTTAATCATTCTGTAGTTTGCTGAAATGTAAAAAGATTGAGTATTCCTGATGACAAAGTATAAAAATTAAATTCAACAATCGGTCTCAGACTTATTGAGAATTTTTATCCCCTGTGTTCATCCTGATAAGAATAAGCTTGTTGATGTTGAATTCCTTGAAGGTAATCTTGGGGCATTGTGTCAAATTCATTATTGCACAAAAATTCAGGATAAATTGCTGCTCATCTCAAAAAAGCACTCAGCCAAATCCTTCTGCATGATCTATCTGTTAATTCTTTAATGGGCAACTTACAACAACACAGATGTGCATTCATGTAGCATCTTTAACATAGTGGAATGCTTTAACTTGCTTTCTCAGGGCATTGTCATCCAAAATTTGATAACCTAGATGAGAAACAGAGAAATGAAGGCAGCTCACCAAAATCTGTACAAGAAGTAGGTAATATAGAACATCTTAAAAGAAGCAATTGGATTCGTGAGTTGCAGAGGTTTAGCCAATTTGCTGAAAAGGATTTGAGCGTATTCAAGTACGTTTGGTGCAACATATAAAATTAATGAAATATTGTTTTGTATCTGAGAGATTTTTGTCCACTATTCTGTGATTTTCTTTCATGTGCCTTTTTATGTAGTGCCCCCATGTGGTTTGTCCTCAATTCTTTTAATCAGGAATTTTTAAGTGATGGAAATATTTTCAAGCAACCTGGGACACAGAATTCACTGCTTCAAAAAAAATGCTGGATGACAATGCTGCCCTATTGTCCACGATATAATGTAAATACAATCCTCAGACCATATGTTTGTTCCCCTAAATGGCAGCGAGTGATTTTTTGAAGGTTAGAACAACAGTAAAATTGAAGCATTTTAGTCAATAATTAAAGTAATGTGACCTGAGTTTCCTTATTTTGTACCACAATACAAATGATTTAAAAATGAGGTTAATTGAAAGGAAGTTGTAATAAAAAAAAGATGCTTTGTTTGAAAGGTGTTTGGGAGATGACCGAAGCTGTTTCAATTCAAATACAAACTTTTTCCAATTCTTATATGTTTACTTGATAATCTTTTGGAGTTAATATATCCATATCTAAGATTTCTTTGCATTTTTTAAAGTATTTCTCAGTCAAATGCTTTCCTTCTGTGTAATAACAATTTTGTGTGTCTATGGGTGTAATTGAATGATTTAACTGAGATTATCATAGTTAATACTATCATGGTTAATAATTAGGAACCGTGTGTCCAGTTTCCAACATATTTCAAGGCAGTCCATTTTTCTATTTGCTGTTTTACATTGTTAAAAGTATGATGGTTAGTAATATATTTTCTGTAATTTTATAACTGCTTAATACGTCAACATGGAAGCAGACAATACAATGAAAATGGAAGTACGTGTTCTTTAAAATGGAGATGACATGGGTTAGAAATTCAGGTCAGTATCAAACTGAATGCCAAGATTGGAAACAGTTTGATTCAGCATTTGATAGCATTTGGAGAGGGAATGGAGTCAGTGGCACAGGAGCAGAGCTTTGTTAAATGATGAACGTGATGGTTTTGATTTTCTCAGTTAAAGCAGGTACAAGATTGAATGTTGGACAAACAGCATGGTGACAAAGGTAGTGGAGGGATCATGAGAGGTGGTAGAGCTGGGCCTCAAAATAGAAATTCCAGATGTATTCAATTAACATTTAACAGATAGATTGGAGCTAGTTTGGAGCAACGCAGGAACATTTGGCAGTGAATAGTTGCCCAAGTGAGGAGCTGACAGGACCAAAGTAGTTTTCCACTATTTCTACCCGATTCCAATTAACTAATGCCTCAGCTGTGCCAATGTTGACATTAGTATTCTTCCACTGTATTCGAGCTGGCTGATCCTTGAAACACAACAGTAGGGTCAATTGTGAAATGAAACACCTACTTGGCAATTGTTATGGTGGAGGAGTAAGATTGCAGGTTTTCAAGCTCAATTTCATACACATAAAATGCAACCCTAGCATTGTTGGGTTCTGTATTCATAAAGAAAGGAACAATGCTAATGGAATGTGTTTCCAAAGTGTGCACTCCTATCAAAGGGCTGCATCTGTTTTATCCGCAAATAAACATATATTCAAATTTAAACGTTGTTGCATATTTATTAATGAATTTAATAAATATATGCTAAGTATCGTGTTAACTTCTGTTGCACGCAATGAACAAATGTAAAGATTTTATATGCATGGAAATAGATTTGTGTACAAAATGCAAACATAACCCATTTTGTTTAAACAACATTGCTTGGAACTGAATCAGTATGGTTTGTGCAAACATAGATGGCCAAGCTCAAGATTGTTACCATGTCACAGATTCTTCACATCATTTGTACGTAAATGATTTTCACATGTTTGGTCCACATTTGTTTAATGTACCAGTTAGTGCCATTGCATATGGAAAATGTTCAGCAAAGTAAATGATAGTTTCCCATTGTAATTAAAGGTACCAGATGGCATAAGAGAACAAACAAGCAAAATGTTGCTTGTTTGACATGCAATACCTTAGCACTTCTTAATATCTTTTGCTTCAATAAAATCAAATTTGCCTCCATAAATCCTTCTATGGTGAAAAGTTCTGGTAATAATTATATGGTCCATGTTTTATATATTTTTAAATAATTTACATAAATCATGGTAGCACGTAACGTTTGGATAAAAGTAACGTGATGTGAAGTATTATATTTCAGGCAGGAATCCAGAACTATATGTATAAATGCTATGTTTTCGGTGCTATCTTAAACGGTATTTGTAAGGTGCTATCTTAAACGCTATTTGTAATTACATTGCACCCCTTTCCCAAATGTTATAATATTAAATTTCAAAATAACTGAAAATTTAAATTTCTTTATTTTTCAAAATGGTTTCTAGTTGGATTTCAGTTGGATTCTTTGTTATAAATCCTCCTGAATACATTAAGAATGCTTTACTTCACTTATATAATGCAAGCCAGTTCCCAGACTACAGTAGGATATTGGCAGAGTGTTTATAATGAATGATCAGTAAAGTTGAAACACCATTGTCACTTTAAATAGCCACACGTGTAAGTCAAAGCCACCTTGGTCCCAAAGGACTATAGGCTGCTCTCCCAATAGACACACATGATTGGTGGTGAGTTTAACCTGAAAGTCATAATGCCTTCAACGAAATTTAGAAGGCAGAGCCATTATGTTGATTTCAACTGGAATTGAACACACGCTGTTGGTAGTGTTGGTTACCTTCTGTATTGTAAGCCAACCAGACAACTGAAATAACTGAGATAATGGGAACTGCAGATGCTGGAGAATTCCAAGATGATAAAATGTGAGGCTGGATGAACACAGCAGGCCAAGCAGCATCTCAGGAGCACAAAAGCTGACGTTTCGGGCCTAAACCCTTCATCAGAGAGGGGGATGGGGAGAGGGAACTGGAATAAATAGGGAGAGAGGGGGAGGCGGACCGAAGATGGAGAGAAAAGAAGATAGGTGGAGAGAGTATAGGTGGGGAGGTAGGGAGGGGATAGGTCAGTCCAGGGAAGACGGGCAGGTCAAGGAGGTGGGATGAGGTTAGTAGGTAGATGGGGGTGCGGCTTGGGGTGGGAGGAAGGGATGGGTGAGAGGAAGAACAGGTTAGGGAGGCGGAGACAGGTTGGACTGGTTTTGGGATGCAGTGGGTGGGGGGGAAGAGCTGGGCTGGTTGTGTGGTGCAGTAGGGGGAGGGGACGAACTGGGCGGGTTTTGGGATGCGGTGGGGGAAGGGGAGATTTTGAAACTGGTGAAGTCCACATTGATACCATTAGGCTGCAGGGTTCCCAGGCGGAATATGAGTTGCTGTTCCTGCAACCTTCGGGTGGCATCATTGTGGCACTGCAGGAGGCCCATGATGGACATGTCATCAAGAGAATGGGAGGGGGAGTGGAAATGGTTTGCGACTGGGAGGTGCAGTTGTTTGTTGCGAACTGAGCGGAGGTGTTCTGCAAAGCGGTCTCCAAGCCTCCGCTTGGTTTCCCCAATGTAGAGAAAGCCACACCGGGTACAGTGGATGCAGTATACCACATTGGCAGATGTGCAGGTGAACCTCTGCTTAATGTGGAATGTCATCTTGGGGCCTGGGATAGGGGTAAGGGAGGAGGTGTGGGGGCAAGTGTAGCATTTCCTGAGGTTGCAGGGGAAGGTGCCGGGTGTGGTGGGGTTGGAGGGCAGTGTGGAGCAAACTCTCTCCACCTATCTTCTTTTCTCTCCATCTTCAGTCCGCCTCCCCCTCTCTCCCTATTTATTCCAGTTCCCTCTCCCCATCCCCCTCTCTGATGAAGGGTCTAGGCCCGAAACGTCAGCTTTTGTGCTCCTAAGATGCTGCTTGGCCTGCTGTGTTCATCCAGCCTCACGTTTTATCAACTGAAATAACTGACTTCATTGAAATGTAGGTTATCATCAAAAAGGTGTTTACAAAATTTACAAAATTCAATGAATGTTTTAATCTTTGCAAAGGTTTTTTGGATAGGCTATATGCTACCAAAACTCGAAGAATTCCCCGGTAAATAAAGACACTGGATGGAGCAGCAAAGTACTTGAAGCAGTCATTTAGAAGCTTGAAAGTTGAAAGTTTTATGGGATGTAATAGATGATAAGTAGAGAGGCCTTGTTTCAGTGAGTAAAAGTAAGCTATAACAATATCTCTAAATATAATGTTTTTGGTGCGTATCTTAAACACTATTCATGATTACATTGCACCCCTTTTCTTGTGGGATACCATCCCTACAGAGCAGAATTATAGCATGCCTGGAAGGAGGGAGAAAAATCGAGGGTACAGATAATGTTATTGCCTTAATAGCTTATTAGTAGGAGATGTCTTTATGCCAGATGGCACAGTTCAGTTATACTTTCCTAATAATACAGAACATTCACAAGCAGTGTTTTCTATAAAATTGCAAACACGTGTACCCCTATATGCAAATATGAGTGGGCGAAAGCTACATTTGATACATCCTGGCAGATTTCACTTCTTACAAAATAAGTAGTGCTAGTTGATCCCTTCAGCAAAACTAACTAAAGCAGTTTAATTCCAAAGACAATTTCTGGAGCAACTTAATGTTGGCAGTGAAAAGGGAAACAGAAATCAACGTAAAAAGAACCTTGAAACAGAACTGTCAATATTTTTCTAGGGCCCTTAAAATACAATGCCGTCCCCAGCAACCCTGGCCACCCTTCAGACACTGATGGGCTAATGACATGTTGCTATTGTGAGCGAACTCTAGGAAACTGCGTATATATCTAAATTATACATTGGGGCTTCATTAGAATATTACAAATGGTGTGCCTGTCACCAATTGAAAACGTGAACTGAAAACTAGGTGGGGTGTTTGTTGATAGGGGCCTGGCATAATCAGCTTCCATTCAGATATTTGCTTTTATTGTACATAGCATTCAGAACATTTAGTTTGTTTTTAAATACATTTTGTGCAATATATTGTTAAGTAAATGTGACTTCAAAATAAAGATTAATTTGTTAAAATATAAAACTAAATTATACTATGAATTAAATAAATTTATAACAAAAACAATTCAAACTTAAAACGTAGGGGTTAATTCTTGTGCACTCTGCATTTCCAATTTCCTGGACTTTTAAACTAAAGTCACAACACATAAGCAGCAGAATCCCATTAAAAGCTATCCTGCCTTGGCTGATAACTCAGTACTCCTCCAAGTTGAACAACACTTGGATGAAGCACTGAAGGTGGCAAGGGTGCAAAATGTAGTCTGGGTGCAGGATTTCAACATCCACCACAAAGAGTGGCTCAGCAGCAGTACTATTGATCGAGTTGGTCAGATCCTAAATGACATAGCTGTTACATTAGGCTTATGGCGAGTATTGAGGTAACAAACAAGAGGGAAAAGCATACTCGACCTCATCCTTACCAATCTGCCGATGTGAAATGCATCCATTCATGACAGTATCGGTAAGAGTGACCACTGCACAGCCCTCGAAGAGGCAAGGACATTCACATTGAGAATACCCCCCATTATGTTGTGTGGCACGATCATTGTGCTAAACAGGACAGATTTCAAACGGATCTAGCAACTCAAGACTGGCATTCAAGAGGCATTGTGGGCTTCAACAGCAGCAGAATTATACTCCAACTCAATTTGTAACCTCATGGCCTGGCATTTCTCCACTCAACCATTACCTCCAAACAGTAATCAAACCTGTTTCAACATAGTGTGCAAGAGGGCATACTAGGAACAGAACTACGCACACCTAAATATGAGATGTCAATTTGATGAAGCTACAGACAGGAAAACTGACATGACAAACAGCATAAGCGGCAAGTAAAAGACAGAACTAGTTGATCCACAAACAACAGATCAGATCTAAGTTTTGCATTCTGCCACATCCAGTCATGAATGGTGGTGGACCCAACTCATTGGAGGAGAAGGTTGTTCCACAAATATGCTCATCCTTAAATGATGGAAAAGCCCAACACATCAAAGCAAACATTAAGGCTGAAGCACTTGAAGCAATATTCAGCCCGAAGTGCCGATTGGATGACCCATCTTGGCCTCTTCCAATGGTCCCCAGCATCACAATCACCAGTCTTCGGCCAATTTGATTCACTCTACGTGATATCAAGAAATGGTTGGAGGTACTGAATACTGAAAAGGCTATAGATCCTAAACTCATTCTATCAATAGTACTGGAAAATTAACTTCCGGAACATCTAGCCAAGGTGTTCCAGTACGGCTGCAACATTGGCATCACTCAACTGTGTGGAAAATACAGTATTTGTCCTGTACACAAAAGGCAGAACAAATCCAAATATCGCCCTATCGGTCTACCCTTGATCATGAGTAAAGTGATGGAAGGTGTAATCAACAATGCTATCAAGTAGCACCTGCTCAGCAATAATCTGCTCAGTGACAATAAAATGTGAGGCTGGATGGACACAGCAGGCCAAGCAGCATCTCAGGAGCACAAAAGCTGACGTTTCGGGCCTAGACCCTTCATCAGACCCTCTCTGATGAAGGGTCTAGGCCCGAAACGTCAGCTTTTGTGCTCCTGAGATGCTGCTTGGCCTGCTGTGTTCATCCAGCCTCACATTTTATTATCTTGGATTCTCCAGCATCTGCAGTTCCCATTATCTCATCTGCTCAATGACGCCCAGTTTGGGTTCCATTGGGGCTACTCAGCTCTTGACATCATTATATCCTTGATTCAAACATGGGCAAAAGAGTGAAATTCCAGAGGTGAGGTGAGAGTGACAACGACAGCCTTTGACATCAAGGCTGCATTTGACCAAGTGTGACATCAAGGACCCCTAGCAAAACTGGATTCATTGGGTGTCAGGGGCATATTCAATGGTGTCACCATCATGAATCCTCACTAGTGACCTCCTCAGAGTTATCATTGTCCAGAAACTCAGTTGGACTCATCATCTAATCACAGTGGCTGCAATAGCAGGTCAGAGGCTAGGAATGTCATGGTGAGTAACTCACCTCCTATCTCCTTGAATCCTGTCCACTAATTATAAGGCACATGTCAGGAGTATGATGAAATATTCCCCACTTGCCTGGATGAAAGCAACACCAACAATGATCAAGAACCTTGACACCATCCAGGATAAAACAGCCTGATTGATTGGCAATATATCCACAAACATCCAGTCCCTCCATCACTGACTGTCAGTAGCAGCAGTGTGTGCTTTCTACAAGATGCATTGCAGAAATTCACCAAAGATCCTCAGACAGCACCTTCCAAGCACAAAAATACTTCCATCTAGAAGGACAAGGGCAGCAAATACATGGAACACCATGACCTGAAAGTTCGCCAACAAGTTGCTCACCATCCTGACTTGGAAATATATCACCAATACTTTGCTGTTGCTGGGTCAAAATCCTGGAATTCTCTCCATAAGGGCATTGTGGGTCTACCTACCTACAGCATGTGGACTGTAGCAGTACAAAATATCATTCGCACATCACAGTGCAATAATCTAACCATAGAATTCCAATCATAAATAATGGTGGATAATTAAATAACAAAAGGTTACTACATGGATGATCCAACTCTGCCTCCCCCGAGGGACCCTCAGCCTCTGGTGCCAGATTTCAGCCAATTTGATTCACCCCATATGATATAAAGAAATAGCTGAAGGCTCTAGATATCGCAAAGGCTATGGGCCCCGACACATTAATAATACTGAAGAGAGACAACAAGGTGTAGAGCTGGATGAACGCAGCAGGCCAAGCAGCATCAGAGGAGCACCCTTCTGAAGAAGGGTACAGGCTCGAAACATCAGCCTTCCTGCTCCTCTGATGCTGCTTGGCCTGCTGTGTTCATCCAGCTGTTCACTTTGTTATCTCAGATTCTCCAGCATCGGCAGTTCCTACTATCTCTGAAATAATACTGCAGATTTTGGCTCCAGAACTAACTGTGTCCCCAAGCCAGGATGTCCTAAGATGTAACACTGGCATCTCCCTGACAAAGTGGAAAATTACCCAACTATGTCCTGCGTATGAAAATTTAGACAAATCCAACATAGCCAATTGCCATCCTATCAGTCGACTCTTGATCATCGTCAAAATGATGGAAGACATCTTCAATAGTGCAGTCAATCGGCACTTGCAAAGTAATAACATGATCACTGATGTTCAGCTGGGTTGTACCAGGGCCATTTGGCTCCTTGCTGCAATACAGCCTTAGTCAGAACATGAAAAAAAAGGGTAATGTGACTGTGACTATCCTGGATATCCAGCAGCATTTGACCAAGAATACCCTCCAGGAGCTCCAATAGAATTTGAATTAATGGGAATTAGGGGAAAAACCTGTTGGAGTTGTACCAAGCACAAAGCTGCGGTTATTGGAGATCAGTCATGTAAGGCCCAGGACATCTCTGCGGAAATTTCTAATTTTCATTATTAACCACTTCAAGATGTAATTACACTCCCCTGCAGCAAATGGGACTTGAAGCTGGGTCTCTCAGTCCAAGGGTAGGGGTTTTACCACTGTGCCAAAAGAGGGTCCCTGCAGGAGTTCCTCAGTGCTGAGTCTAACCATCTCCAGCTGCTTCATCAATGACGTTCATCAATGTTCATCATAAGGTCAGAAATGGGGAAGTTCACTGATGATTGCACAAAACTCAGCACAATCCACAATTCCTCATGTACTAAAGCTATTCATGTCCAAATGTAGCTGTGCTTGTGCAGAACACAAAGCAGTCCATTTGATTGGCACCCATCTACCACTTGCAAACATTCACACCTTTCACAACTGACACAGAGTATCAGCAAGGCATTACTCGCCTCCAGAACAATTAGGTATTGTCAATAAATACTGGTTGAGCCAGCAATGCCCACACATCTTGAAGGAATGCAAAGAAAAACATACATTTACAATTTTCCCTATCTTTTCTTTTACTCAACCAGAGTGGCTTTCCTAGACATTGTTTCTCTTGCGTCTTCTTTCTCTTGCTGCAAGGATTTAAATGGATCATCAGGATATAAACTAAGTCAGAATCTTCTATAAACTACTTTCCTTAAACTACATAATCAAATAATTAGTAGTAATTTACTTAATGATCAGACTAATGAGTATCCTGGTTTTAAGCATAGAAAAGCTGCAAGTTTTTTTTTGCATTTTACCATGATACTGTGTAACCTTAGTCTTAATGCACTGCAGTATGGTGTTAAGATGTGATTCTTACTGATTTAACTCCTACTTCTTTTGGGGTACAAATGAAGTCTGTGTGGTCTTTTGAGAAAACCTCAGTTAATTTCCTTCAGACATCATTATCATTAATGCAGCATTCTTTTTTGACTTAAAAGATATTGTGATTTTCTAGAGTATCTGAAGTATAAATGAATCGGTTTGACATTTGGAATGATATCCCCAAGGTGTGAGACTTCATCCTCTCAAACAGACACACAATTTTTTCTGCTAATCCCACATTATCTTTGGAGAGAGATGAAGCTGGTAAGCTAAGAAGGTCATAAAAAGAGCTGAACCTACATTTCAAGAAATAAATTGGGAGAAAGCAGGAGATGATATCAGTAAGATGATCATCTTTCTGGGAAAGAAACTATTCAGGAATTGGGGACAATTTAAGATTTTAATGTGTTTTTTTAATTGTTTGTGGTTTGTGAGCATTATTGACTGGCACAACATTTATTGCTCATCCCTAATTCATGAATAGCTTTCTAGGGCCATTTTGAAAGTAGTTAAAAACCAACATGTAGATGTGGGTCTGGAGTTTAGGAATAACTAGAGGACAGTCACATCGTTAGGAATGTATTCTCGACCCCCAAACAGTCAGCAGGCAATAGAGCAGATATGTAGATAATTCACTAAGGTGAGTAAAAGCAATCGTAAGACAGACTTTTAGCAGATGCAATTGGAGCAAATGAACAGAGGCCTTCGTGGCATATAGAAAGTGCAGAGAACTTAAGAAAACAATAAGGAGAGCAAGCAGGAACATGATAAAACATTGATATTCTATAACATATCAGAGGGAAGAGGAGAACTAGGAAAAGAGTGGTGTCCATTAGGGCCCAAGGGGGCAATCTGTGCTAGGAGCACAGATTGGGAGGGTGTTAAACAAATTCCTCGCATCTTCTTCACTTTGGAGATGGAAGATTCAGGTATAGATTTTGAGGAGAGGAACTGTGAGGTTCTTGAGTCGATTATCACAGGGAGTGAGAAAGTATTTGAGGTTTTGGGAGGCTTAGAGTGTACCTATCTCCAGGGTTGGATAAGTTGTACACCAGGTTGCTGTGGGAGACAAGGGAGAAAATGACAAGTGCTCTTAACCAAATTTTTTATTCAACTCCAGCAGCGGGCAGGTGCCAGAGGACTAGAGGACAGCTAACATGCCTCCACTTTTCAAGAAAGGTGGAAGAGATAAACCAGTGAATTACAGGCCACTAAATCTCACATCAGTGATGCAGAGGTGCTGGTGTTTGACTGGGGTGGAAAACATCAGAAGTCACATGACACCAGTTTATAGCCCAACAGGTTTATTTGAAATCATGAGCTTTTGGAGCTCTCCTCCATTGTTCCATTGGAGAAAGTTCTGAAAGAGAAAATTAATCTCCACCGAGAGGTAAGGTTTGATAAGGGATAGTTAGCATAGCTATATCAAAGGGAAGCCATGTCTAATAAATTTGACTGAATTTTTCAAGGAGGTGACCATGAGTTTTGATGAGAGTAGTACAGTTGGTGTAGCTTGCATGGATTTCAGCAAAGCCATTGACCATGGCCTACATTGGAGATTGACAACAATGATAAACGCTCATAGGATCCAGGGTAACCTTGCAAGCTGAATACCAAATTAGCTTAATGGTAGGAGACAGAAGGCGGTGATAGAAGGCTGTTGGAGTGACTGGAGACTGGTGTCCAGTAACATACCACAGGAATCTGTACTGGGTCCCTTATTGTTCACAATATATCTAAATGATACAGAAGAAAATGTGGGTGTGGATAAGTAAGTTTGCAGAGTACACGAAGATTGGCTGACTGGTTGACAACGAGGGAGAAGGATGTAGACGATTGATCAGATGAGCAGATCAGTGGCAGATGGAATTTAAAACTGACAACTGTGAGATGATGCACTTCGGAAGAAGTAACAAGATAAGGGAGTCCAGTAAACCAAAGTAGTATGAATGGAGATAACAAAGTGTGGAGCTGGATGAACACAGCAGGCCAAGCAGCATCTTAGGAGCACAAAAGCTGACGTTTCGGGCCTAGACCTTTCTAATGAAGGGTCTAGGCCCGAAATGTCAGCTTTTGTGCTCCTAAGATGCTGCTTCACCTGCTGTGTTCATCCAGCTGTACACTTTGTTATCTCGGATTCTCCAGCATCTGCAGATCCTATTATCTCTAGTATTAATGGAGTATTTTAACTTTAGCACAGAGTGAGAGAGGCAGACAAGCACCTGTTAAAAATGTTGTGAATTTCTGAAGTGTGTCCCAGGATAGCTTCCTACAGCAATATGTCCTGGATACAATGGGAGAACAGGCAATATTGAAGATGGAGGCGGGGCTACTTGAGTCAATAAACCTCACAACCTTTAAACAGTACTTGGATGAACGCTTGAAATGTCACAACATTCAAGGTCATATACCAACTGTTACTAGGTAGGACAAGTGTAGATTGGAATAATTTTGTCAAGGCAGAGTAGATTGACCAAAGGACCACTTCCATACTGTCTGATTCCATGGAATTACATGCAGACCAGAGCAGCTAAAGGCTATAGGTTTCCACGCCTAAAGGACATTGGTCACCTGATTTTTAAAATGACAATCGACATTAGTTTCATAATTGTCATTGTGAGCCTCAACTGCAGTTTATTTTATTGAATTTAAATGTTATCATCTAAAATAGTGGGACTTGACTCCAAGAATGCTGAGCAATATCTGTGGTACTGGATTACTGGCCAGGTGTCATTCCCCCTGTGCTGTAGCTTGCCTATCTCCTTAGCCTCCCCAATCACCACCATATTTAATGTCAATGTTCATGCATTAGCATGTCAATTTGCGTTCAGGAAGCTTCTTTATATGTGTAGAAAATAGTGGCTAGCCAGTGTTATCAAATTGTAACTCTTAGCAATTCAATACACAATAAGACGACAGAAGGAGAACTTTGATCAACAGAAGGAGAACAAAAGACACGTGCCCAGTCAGCTAGAGGTCACAAGCTGAGATTCCATTGTGAATCAATTGAATCCACTGCTTTTATTGTGTATTATTCTTCTGTACTGATGGTAATAAACTTAATAAATTCTGTGAAACATATGAAAGCACACTTGTACCTCGAATGTTTTAGTAACTTATCAGGTCTAATAAAACTTAAAATTAGCTCTCTCAACCAGTCTACAAATGTTATTGACTTAACTCTAGAGATTAAAGTTGAAGTGGACTGCAAACCTTGGAAAGTCAGATGCTCTATATTGATGATGCCATCACACCGTAGTTGAATAATGAAGAACACCTTCAGTGGCAAATGGACAGACTCTGCCACCTTTAAAGAGTTTGGTTTGATCACCAGCATCAGGAGGTTGTCATATTTTACAGGCAAGGATGTTGTCATACCATGAATCAAATCACCATCTATCAACATTGACAAGATGGGATGGCAAATTATTGATAGCTTCTAAGTTACACACCAAGGCTCTACACCAGTAATCTCTCACTTGATGTTGAAGTGAAAACACACATTACAAAAACTGCAGTTGTTATGGCCAGGTTAAGTAAGAGAATATGGAACACTGGCTACATGACTGAGAACGTCAAATTGCAAATCTACGAAGCCGACATCCTCAGCCCACTGCTCTACAATGCTGTACAATGTAGTTGAACAGAAGAAAAGGCTGAATAGCCTGCTTCTTTCTAGGTTACGTGGAACAATCCCCCTTCCGCACCTACACTGGCCCTAAACCCCACCTCTTCCTCTTTTACATTGATGACTGTATTGGCGCCGCCTCATGCTCCCAAGAGGAGCTCGAACAGTTCATCCACTTCACCAACACCTTACATCCCAACCTTAAGTTCACCTGGACCATCTCCAACACATCCCTCACCTTTCTGGACCTCTCTGTCTCCATCTCAGGCAACCACCTAGAAGCCAATATCCATTTCAAGCCCACTGACTCCCACAGCTACCTGGAATACACCTCCTCCCATCCACCGTCCTGCAAAAATTCCATCTTCTATTCCCAATTCCTTCACCTCCACCACATCTGCTCCCGTGATGAGGCATTCCACTCCCTTACATCCCAGATGTCCTCATTCTTCAAGGACCACAACATGCCCCCCGTGGTGGTCGAGAACACCCTTGACTGTGTCTCCTGCATTTCCCGCAACTCATCCTTCACACCCCGCCCCCGCAATAACCGTCAAAAGAGAATCCCCCTACTCCTCACATATCACCCCACCAACCTCTGGATACAACTTATCACCCTCCAACACTTTCGCCATCTACAATCCAACCCCACCACTAAAGGCATTTTTCCATCCCCACCTTTGTCTGCCTTCCAGAGAGATCACTCTCTCCTAGACTCCCTTGTCCGCTCCACACTCGCCTCCTACCCCACCACATCCGGCACTTTCCCCTGCCACCACAGGAAGTGCTACACTTGCCCCCACACCTCCTACCTCACCCCCATCCCAGGCCCCAAGATGACTTTCCACATCAAGCAGGTGTTCATCTACACATCCGCCAATGTGGTATACTGCATCCACTGTACCCATTGCGGCTTCCTCTACATTGGGGAAACCAAGTGGAGGCTTGGGGGCCGCTTTGCAGAACACCTATGCTCGGTTTGCAATAAACAACTGCACCTCCCAGTCACGAATCATTTTAACTCCCCCTCCCATTCCTGAGATGACATGTCCATCCTGGGCCTCCTGCAGTGCCACAATGGCGCCACCCGAAGGTTGCAGGTACAGCGACTCATATTCCGCTTGGGAACCCTGCAGCCTAATGGTATCAATGTGGATTTCACAAGCTTCAAATCTCCCCTCCCCCCACCGCATCCCAAAACCGGTCCAGCTTGTTCCCACCTGCCTAACCTGTTCTTCCTCTCACCTATTCCCTCATCCCATCTCAAGCCACACCTCCATTTCCTACCTACTAACCTCATCCCGCCCCCATCCTCCCTGGACTGACCTATCCCCTCCCTACTTCCACACCAATACTCTGCTCTCCACCTATCTTCTCCTCTATCCATCTTCAGTCCAACTCCCCCTCTCTCCCTATTTATTTCAGAATCCTCTCCCCATCCCCCTTTTCTGATGAAGGGTCTAGGCCCGAAACGTCAGCTTTCGTGCTCCTAAGATGCTGCTTGGCCTGTTCATCCAGCTCCACACTTTGTTTTCTTGAATAATTTCCATCTTTTTTGTTTCAGACTTATCCTTGGCATTTAATGGCGGGACCAGGTCACTAGCTCCAAGGTCATGGAGCATACTAATTCATCAGAATACACTTACTTAACAACAAATGAACAACATTTGTATTGGCTTGGCCCTATACATCCGATGCTTGAATGGTGATATAGTCAAATACCTTCTATTACTTCCAAGCTAAACAACACAAGCAGCAAGTGAAAGGCAGAGTTATGAGATCCCACAATCAATGGATCAGATCTAAGCTCTATTGTACTGCCACATTCAGTCATGAATGGTGGTGGACAATTAAACAAGGTCAAAAAGCAGACATGAAGTAACTTTCGCAAATAGAGTTAAGCAAAATCCAGTGATTCTATAAGTACACTAAGGACAAAAGAGTAATTAAGGCAAGAATAGAGTCCCTTAAAGATCAACATGACTATCTATGTGGAACCATAGAAGATGGCTGAGATGCACCCTGCATGAATATTTCACATCAGTATTTACTGTGGAGAAAGACATGGAAGCTCGTGAAATCAGGGAAATAAATAGTGATGTCTTGAAAAGAGTTCATTTCACAGAAGAGGAGGTACTGGATGTTTTTAAATGCATAAAAGTAGATAAATCCACAGGACCTGATCAGATGTTTCCAAGAACTTCGTGGGAAGCTAGGGATGAGATTGCTGGGGCACTTACTGACATATTTTTATCATCAATAGCCATGGATGAGGTGCCGGGAGACTGGAGGGTGGCTAATGTGGTATCATTATTTAAGAATGGCTGTAAGGAAAAGTCAGGTAACTATAAACCAGTCAGCCGTACGTCAGTGGAGAATAAGTTGCTGGAGGGGATTATGCAGGATAGGATTAGCATGCATTTGGAAAGGCAAGGACTGATCATGAATGGTTAAGATGGCTTTGTGTATGGGAAATTGGGTCTCACTAACTTGACTGGGTTTGTTGAAGTGGTGACAAAGACAACTGATGAAGGTAGAGTGGTTGATGTTGTTTATGTGGACTTCAGCAAAGCATTTAACAAGATTCCGCATGGTAGACTGGTTCATAAGGTTAGATCACATGGGATCCACTGGCAACTAGCCAATTTGATCCAAAATTGGCTTGAAGGTAGCAGGCCTTCAGCAGGTCTTCCAGCAGGTAGTGGTAGAGGGTTGTTTTTTGGTCTGGAGGCCTACAACTAGCAGTGTACCATAAAGATTGGTGCAGGATCTACTGCTTTTTGAAATTTATGTAGATAATTTGGATGTGAATATAGGAGGCATAGTTAGTAAGTTTGTAGATGAGACCAAAATAGGTGGTGTAATGGACACTGAAGAACATTATCTCAGAGTACAACAGGACCTGGATCAGATGGGCCAATGGACTGAGGAGTGGCAGATGGAATTTAATTGAAATAAATGTCAGGTGTTGCCTTTTGATAAGGCAAACCAGGGCAGGTCTTATACAGTCAATGGCAGAGACCTGGGGTGTGTTGCCAGACAAAGAGACCGAGTGGTGCAGGTGCATAGTTCCTTAGAATCACAAGTAGACAGGGAGGTGAAGAAGCTTTTTGGAATGCTTGTCTTCATTGATCAGAACATTGAGTTTAGGAGTTGAGTCATCATGTTGCGACTATACAGGACATTGGTGATGCCACTTTTCGACTACTATGTACAATTCTAGCTGCCTTTCTATGGGAAGGATTGTGATAAACTTGAGAGGATGCAGAAAGGATTTATAGGGATGTTACTGGGGACTGAGGGGTTTGAGTTATAGTGAAAGGCTGACTAGGCAGAGGCTGTTTTCCCTGCAGCATCAGAGGCTGAGGGGTAACCCTACAGAGGTTTTTAAAATCACGATAGGTTGAATAGCCACGTTCTTTTTACTAGAGTGGTGGAGTCTAAAACTAGAGGGCATTGGGGTTAAGGATAGAGGGGAGAAATTTAAAGAGGACCTGAAGGGTCATTTTTTTCACTCAGCCGTGGTGCACATATAGAACGAGCTGCCGGAGGATGTGGCAGAGTTTAGTATAATTACAACATTTAAAAGGCATCTGGATGAGTATATGAAGGGTTTAAGAGCGATAAGGGCCAAATGCTGATAAATGGGATTAGGTCTGATTGGAATGTCTGGTCAGAACAGATGAGTTTGACTGAAGGTCTGATTTGTGCTATATGACTCTATAATTCACTGGAGAAGGTGGTTCCACAAATAAATCCATCATCAATGACGGAAAAGCTCAACCCATCAGTGCAAAAGATAACAGTGAAGAACTCAGAGCAATCTTCAGCCAGAAGTGCGAAGTGTGTGATCCATCTTGGCCTCCTCTCATGATCCCTAGCATTACAGAAATCAGTGTTCAGCCAATTTGGTTCACTCCATGTGATATCAAGAAATGGTTGCAGACTCTGGATACTGCAAAGGCTATGGGCTCTATTCCAGCACTAACACTGAAGGATTCAGATCCAGAACTTGCCACTCCTCGAGCCAAGCTGTTCCAGAATGACTACAACAGTGGCAGCTACCCAACAAAGTGAAAAAGTTGCCTGGTTATGTCCTGTGTGCAAGGAGCAGGATATATCCAACAAGGCAAATTACTGCCCCATCTGTCTACATTCCATCATCAGTAAAGTGATGGAAAGTGGCATCCGCTCAACAATTACCTGCTTGGCGATGCCCAGTTTGGGTTCCAACAGGGCCACTCAGCTCCTGACCTCAATATAGCCTTCGTTCAAACTTGGACAAAAGAGCTGAATTCCAGAGGTGAGGGGAGGGTGACAGCCCTTGATATCAAGGCTGCATTTGACTGAGCATGACATCAAGTAGCCCTACCAGAACTCAGTGGGTGTCAGGGGGAAAACTCCCTGCTTGTTGGAGTCATACCTGGCACACAAGAAGATGGTTATGGCTGTTGGAGGTCAGTCATCTCAGCTCCAGGATATTTCTGTAGGAGTTCCTCGGGAGAGTGTCCTGGATTGAACTATCTTCAGCTGCTTCATCAATGACCTTCCCTCCATCATAAGGTTGAATGGGGAATGTTTGCCAATGATTGTACAATGTTCAGTATCATTCATGATTTCTAAGATACTGAAGCAGTCCATGTTCGAATGCGTAAGATCTGGATAATATCTGGGTTTGAGCTGACAAGTGATAAGTAACATTCATGCCACATAAATGCTAGGTAATGACTATCTCCAATAAGAGACAATCTAATCACTGGTGTTTCCATTACTGAAACCCCCACTATCAACATCCTTGGGGTTACCATTGATCAGAAGTTCAACTGGACTTGTCACATAAACACAGAGGCTACACGAGCAAGTCAGAGGTTAGGCATGCTGCAGCGAGTAACTCGCTTCCTGACTTCCAAAGCCTATCCACCATCTACAAGTCACAAGTTGGAGGTGTGATATCATATTCCCCACTTGCCTGGATGACTGCAGGTCCAATAACAAACAAGAAGCTTGACACCTTCCAAGACAAAGCAGACCGCATGATTGGCACCGCATTCACAATTATCCACTCCCTCCACAACTGACAGTCATTGGCAGCAGCGTGTATTATCTACATGATGTTCTGCAGAAATTCACCAAAGATCCTGAGACAGGACCTTCCAAATCCATGACCACTGTCATCTAGAAGGGCTAAAACAGCAGATACATAGGAAGGTGACCACTCCTCAAAAACTCTCACCGCCCTGACTTGGAAATACTTTGCCGTTCCTTCACTGTCACTGGGTCAAAATCCAGGAATTCCATCTCTAAAGGCATTGTGGCAATTAGGGATGGGCAATAAATCCTGACCACCCAGCAATGCCTACATCCCATAGTGAATGAAAAAATAACAATGAACTGAGTGATGATAACTCTGCTGTTAGGACACCTGCTAGTGAGGTGGTAAGATGGCAGGTATTGACACTGGCAATGCAGATGGCCATAACCAAACACAAAGATCAGTTGACTGAGAAGAGGACTCAGGGAAAACAGATGCCAGCAAATTGTGCAAGTTCACAGCCCATTTTCACCATCTCCAGCAAATGCACTGTAGATGTCATGCCAGAATGGGATAACATGAGGTGACATTCAACTTGTAGTTGACCAACATGATGCAAACCATTACCTCAGGAGACAGAAGATTTCTGATAGAGTGGAAATAAATTACTTAATGACACCATTTTTAGCATCATGTAAATCGTTGAGTTTTTATGGCATGGAGAAAGACCCTTTGGCCTATCAGTCATCAAGCATCTATCTATTCCAAACACAGTTCATAGCACTTCACCCAAGCCTTGTAAAATCATAGAACCCCTACAGTGTGGAAAGAGGCCATTCAGTTCAGCACATCTGCACTGACCATCCAAAGAGCAAACCACCAGCCCCCTTCCATATCCCCATAACCACTTAACTCTATCACTTACTGCTTATGGTATTTAGCATGCAAGTAGTCCTGTTTGGTGGCTTCACTACGTCGACATCTTATTTTCATATACATCTGGTGCTGCTCCTGGCATGCCCTCCTGCACTCTCTGTTGAACCAGGGTTGAATCCCTGGTTGATGGTAATGGTTGAGTGGGGCATATTCTGGGCCATGAGGTTACAGATTGTACTGGAGTACAATTCTGTTGCTGTTGATGGCCACAGCGCCTCATCGATGCCCAGTCTTGAGTTGCTCGATCTGTTTGAAGTCTGTCCCATTTAGCATGGTTAAATCGCCACGCAACACGATGGAGGTTCTTCCTTTGTTTCCAAAAGGACTGTGCAGTGGTCATTTTTACCAATATGGTCATGGCAGATGCATCTGCAGCTGACAGATTTGTAAGGATGAGGTCAAGTATGCTTTTCCGTCTTATTAGGTTCCTCACCACCTGCCACAGACCCAGCGTAGTAGTTATGTCCTTTAGGGCCTGACCAGCTTGATCAGTCGTACTGCTGCTGAGCGATGCTTGGTGGTGGACATTCAAATTCCCCACCTGGAGCACATTTTGTATGTTTGCCACACTCATTGCTTTCTCCAAATGTATGGTACACATTGGTCAGCAGGAGGTTTCCTTGCCCATGTTAATTGGAAACCATAAGACTTCATGGTGTGCAGAGTCAATGTTGAGAACTCCAAGGGCAACTCCAGACTGTATACCACTGTGCCGCTGGTGGGACAAGACATATCCAAGGATGGTCATGGTGTCGTCTGGGATTTTTTTCAAAAATCGAATTTAAATTCCACTTATCTGCTGTGGCAGGACTTGAACCAGGGTCCCCAAAACATTACCTGAGTCTCTGGATTAATAGTCTAGCAAAATACCGCTAGGCCATCACCTTACCACAACCAACAGATCAGATCTAAACTCTGCAATCCTGCCACATCCAGTCGTGCATGGTGGTGGACAGTTAAAAACTCAGTGAAGGAGGACGGTCCCCAAATATCTCCATCCTCAATGATGGAAGAGTCTATCACATCAGTGCAAAAGATATGGCTAAAGGTTTTGCAGCAACCTTCAGCCAGAAATGCCAAGTGGATAATCCATCTTGGCCTCTGCCACTTCTCCCCAGCATTACAGATACCAGTCTACGGCCAATTCAATTCACTCCACATAATATCAAGAAACGGTTGGAGACACTGGATACTGCAAAGGCTACAGGCCCTGACAACATTCCAGGAATAGTACTGAAGACTTGTGCTCCAGAAATTGCTGCTCCCCTAGACAAGCTGCTCTAGTACAGTTACAACACTAACATCTGCCTAACAGTATGGAAAATTGTCCAAATATGTCCTGTACACAAAAAGCAGGAAAATCCAACCCATCCAAGTACCACTCCTTCAGTCTACTCTTGAACATCAGTAAAGTGAAGGAAGCTCTCATCAACAATGCTATCAAGCAGCACCTGCTCAGTGATGTCCAACTCCTGACCTCATTACAGCCTTGGCTCAAACATAAAAGAAGAAGCTGAATTCCAAAGGTAATGTCAGGTGAGAGTGACAGCCTTTGACATCAAGACTGCATTCAACTTCGAAATCTCCCCTCCCCCACCTCAACCCAAAACCAGCCCAGCTTGTCCCTGCCTCCCTAACCTGTCCTTTTTCTCACCTATCCCCTCCTCCCATCTCAAGCCCCACCCCCATCTCCTACCTACTAACTTCTTCCCACCCTCTGACGTGTCCGTCATCCCCGGACTGACCTATCTCCTCCCTAACTCCCCACCTACAATCACCTTTACTGGCTCCATTCCCACCTCTTTGACCTGTCTGTCTCCTCTTCATTTATCTTCTCCTCTATCCATCTTCTATCCACCTCCCCCTCTCTCCCTATTTATTTCAGAACCCCCATCCCCTCCCCTATTTCTGAAGAAGGGTCTAGACCCAAAACATCAGCCTTCCTGCTCCTCTGATGCTGCTTGACCTGCTGTGTTCATCCAGCTCTACACCTTGGTATCTCAGATTCTCCAGCATCTGCAGTTCCTACTATCTCTGCATTTAACCGAGTTTGTCATCAAGGACCCCTGCCCACACTGGAATCATTGGGTATCAGGAGGTAAACTCTCTGGTGGTTGCAATCATATCTGACACCAAAGTAAGATGGTCACGGTTGTTGGAGGTCAATCATCTCAGATCTAGGCCATCTCTGCAGGACTTTCTCAGGTCAGTGTCCTAGGTCCAACTATCTTCAGCTGCTTCATCAATGACCTTCCCTCCATCATAAGGTCATAAATAGGGATGTTCACTAATATTTACACAATGTTCAGCACCATTCATGACTCTTCAGATACTGAAGCAGTTCATGTTCAAATACAAATCCGGACAATATCCACAGCTGGGCTGACAAGTGGTAAGCAACATCTGTGCCGCACAAGTGTCAGGCTAAGACCGTCACCAATAAAAGACAATCTAACCATAACCTCTTGACATTTAATGATGTTACTGTTACCGAATTCTCCACTGTCAACATCTGGAAGGTTATTATTGACCAAAAACTCAACTGTACTCACCACATAAACACAGAGGCTACAAGAGCAGGTCTGAGGCAAGGAATACTGTGACAAGTAACAAACCTCTTGACTCTACAAAGTCTGTCTATTATCTACAAGTCACAAGTCAGAAGTGTGTTGGAATCTTCCCCACTTGCCTAGCTGAGTGCAGCCCCAACAACACTTAAGAAGTTTGACACATCCAGGACAAAGCAGCCCCATTTGTTTGCCGTTGCAGCCGCAAGCATCCACTCCCACCACCACTGATGCTTTGCAGCAGCAGAGTCTACTATCTTCATGATATACTGCAGAAATTTGCCAAAGATCCTCAGACAGGACCTCCCAAACGCATGACCACTTCCATCTAGAAGGACAAGAGCAGCAGATATATGGGAACACCACCACCTTCAAGACATTCCTCCTCCTAGACACTCACCATCCTGACTTGGAAATATATTGCTGTTCCTTCACTAGAGCTGGTCAAAATCCTGGAATTCCTTCCCTAATGCCATTGTGGGTCAACCCACAACAGGTGGACTGCTGCAGTTTAGCAAGGCAGCTCACCATCACCTTCTCAAGGTACAACTAGGGATGGGCAATAAATGCTGGCCAGCCAGCGACGTTCACATCACACAAATGAATAACAAATAAACCTCACATTTACCATGGCTGACTCACCTAGCCTGTGCATTCCTGGACACTACAGGCAATTTAGCATGGCCAATCTACCTAACCTGCACATCTTTGGACTGTGAGAGGAAACCAGAGCACCTGGAGAAAATCCACACAGCCACTGGGAGAAAAGCTTCACTTAGACAGTCACCCAAGGCTAGAATTGAACCCAGGTCACTGACACTCCGAGGCATGAGTGCTAGCCACTGAGCCATTGTGCAGCCCTCAAGTGTATGCAATAGCATTTCAATTAGTTGTTTAAATATTTCTTAAATGTCTTGAGGGTTACCTTCTTTACAACCTTTTTGGCAATGACATCCAGATACCCACCGTCCTCTGGTTGGAAATTAGTTTCCTCAGCTTCACTCAAAACTTGCTGCTCCTTAACATAAATCTGTGCATCTGGTTGTTGGCCCTTCTGCTAAGGGGAATAGTTTCTTTCTATCTATGCCCCTCATAACTTTGTATCCATCAGCTTCCCTCCATCAAACTTCTTCAAAGAAAATAGCACCAACCTATCTGTTCACTCTTAACAGCTGAATTGCTCCAACTCAGTCAATAGCTTTGTTAATCTTCTATTCACCTTCTCCAGTGCAATTGCATCCTTCCTATAGTGTGGTGATCAGAACCGTGAATAGCACTGCAGCTGTGGCTTAACTTCTGTTATACATAGCTCCATCATAACCTCCCTGCTCTTGTATTCAATGCCCAAGTTCCAATAAACTTTGGTGGAACTGGAACACATGTTAGCAGAGTATTACTATTAACACTAACCAATGTGTCACGATCTCCCCACGTCTTCTGATTATTATTTCTTGAGTACCATTGCTCAAGGTAATGTTATTTTCCATTAAATGTGAATAAACATCAAAGAAGAACATTATTCATGGTTTTGTAATTATGTGAGAGTTACAATTTGATTTAACAGTAAAGTGAACATCACACAGGTTTGTTTAACAAATATGTACACATTAAGAGAGGTGTGCTGAAACCCTGATAAATTGAGCAGACGGCAGAACAGTCTGTGAGAATTCTTAAATAGTCAGATGAAAGAGGAAGTCTCACCATCTGTAATCATTTTAACAATCAAATGATTGAAAATTTTAATACTTACCCGTGACATTTCTCAAGTCTTGGAATTTGACTATTTCCCTTTGCTGTCTCATTTTTAAGGTTTTGACTTATACGGTGAACCCAAAGTAACAATGTTATTGTAGCATTCAATTTTGTCTCCTCCTCTTGGAACAGGAATGGGGGAGAAATTCAACATCTGTCCATCTGGGGCATTTACTGTAAGGTATGAATCTGTAAAAGTAACCATATTCAGTTACATAGGGCTCTTATTGCTGTGCCCAAATTCTGAGCAACAAAGTAGACCCAAATGACAATTTGTATGATAGGAAAACAAAAATGAAACCTGTACGACTGAATATTGTTAATACTGAGAATGGGGCTTCATGACCCAGCAACCAATAAATCATATAAAATCTCTGTACCCAAACCATATCCAGGTATGAATGATGGAGGACGAAGATGCATGAAAATCCCCACCTCTTCACTTCTTCAAGTAACTCAAAGTTTAGCGTGCATGGAATGGGTTTCAGTTCCTGGGTCACTGGCACTGGGATAGAAGCGAGCTATTCCAATGGGAGACAAGCCTCACTTGAACCATGCTGGAGAAATGTCCTGGTGAATTGAACAACTAGATCTGCAGAGAGGGCTTTATATATTAGAGGGATCAATAGATTGGGAGAGGGGAAGTGTAGGCTTACAAAGCAAGAAGATATAGCAATAGTACAATACAGCATTTTGGATAACAATACTCAGAGTGGGACACAAGAGGACAGAATGTAAACACATAGAAAAACAGCAAAAAATAGCGTCAAGGAGAAATAAGTTATAAAGGCAAAATTGATGGCTCTTTACATAAACGCACACAGTTTTCAGAACAAAATATATTGGTTAACTGCAGTACAGGTTAATGGAATTAGATTTTATACCTGTTACAGAAATATGGATTAAAGGAAATCAAAGCCGCGAGCTAAACATTCAGGTTTATTTGACTTTTTCCTAGGATAGGCAGAAAGGAAAGGGTATGGGGTAACCTTGTCTGGGGTGGAATGGGTTTGGCAGCAAGAAATGATCTTGGAATTCATATCATGAAATCCCTAGAGTGCAGAAAGAAGCAATTTGGCCCGTCAAGTTAACACCAACCCTCCAAAGAGCATCCCGCCCAGGCTCAGTTCTAGTAACGCCACACCCTATCCCTGTATCCTCACATTTACCATGACTAACCCGCCTAGCATATGCATCCTTGGACTGTGGGAGGAAACCAGAGCACCCAGAGGAAACCCAAACAGACATGAGGAGAACTTGAAACGTCCCTGATGCTGTGAGGCAGCAGTGCTAACCATGGAACCATGGTTCCACCTCAAGTCAGAGATATGAAAGAAAAGAAGAAGACACCGGTAGGGGCAATCTATAAGCCCCTAACAGTAATTATATGGTGGAAAAGAGAATAAATCAGGAGATAATGAGGTCATGTAGCAAAGGCAGTACATTGATCATGAGTGACTTTAATCTTCAGATTGGCATAGATAGATTGACAGAGGTAGCTGTGCAGAAAAATTCATAAAACGTGTTTGAAATAGTTTCGTGAACAATATATTGTGGATCCAGTCAGAGTTCATGCTATTTTAGAGCTGGTAATCTGTAACGAGTCAGGTTTAATAAACGATGTCAGAGTAAAAGATTGGAATCAGGAGCATAACATGATAAAATTTAGCATTCAGTTGGAGAGGGGGAAACATGAGTCAGAAGCATTCAGTAAGTAAATGATATTCAGTAAGAACATGGCTAATCTAATTTTGGGCTTAACTTCACTTTTTCACTTGCCTGCAAATTCTACCCCAGTTCACCCCGACCACCTCCCTACGTGTACCCCTCAATACACCCACATACCCTTGCTTCAATAATCTATTTAAGTCTTGAAAATATTCAATGCCCCAGCCTTCATTGCTCCCTCTAGAAGAGAGGTCTAAAAACTAACAATACTATGGGGGAATAAATTCCTTCCAACCTCTAACATAAATCAGGATCCCTTATTTGTAAACCAGTTCTAAACTTCCCTAATGAGAGAAAACATCAGGTCAATATCTATACTGTCAAGCACTCTCAGAGTGGTATCTCTTTCCATGCAATCACCTTGCCTTGTTCTAAACTTCAATGGGTACAGGACTAGCATTTTAAAATTTTCCTCATTAGACAATTATTTAATCCCAGAAATCAACATGGTGAACTTTGACTGAGCTCTTACCAATGTAGTACATTTCTCAATAAATTTCTGAGCACCAAAACTATATGCAATATCTTATGCTGTATTATGGCATAGATTCCAGGCCAAACAGGCTTGTAAATGTAAAACAGTTATGTGACATTAGGACATGTCAAAAACAGGATAAAGGTACCTGCCTTATGTTTAGTCACTCACCTTGTATCAGGGAGAGGGTGTAGTGCCTTCAGTCAGACTGTTACGTACACTGACATCAGTAAACACAATATGTAGTCTGTACGTGTAAGTCTGCGCTATTATCGCCACATAAATAATTTATGCTATAAATAAACTTCAAGACATCTGTCTCCACAAGAAACCAGTCTTTGTTTTTTCACTTTGTTTAACATATTTAAAACCACAAGGCACATGACTAAACAAGCTGTCTCACTGATGCCCTATATACCTGTAGCAAGATTTTGCTACTTTTTATTCTTCCTCTTATATAAAAGGTCAACATTTCATTTGTCTCCCTAATTACATGCTGTTCCAGTATGATTCATGTACAAGGATACGTTGATTTTTTAAAAAAAAATTCATCCAGGATGAGGGCATGCTGACTACACAGCATTTATTGCCCATGGGGCAGTTCAAAGTAAACCACATTGCTGTGGGTCTGGAGTCATATGTAGACCAGACCAGGTAAGGATGGCAGCTTCCTTCACTAAAGGGCATTAATGAACCAGATGGGTTTTTCCTGACAATGGGTTCATCATTAGATTCTTAATTCCGGATAGCTTATTCAATTTAAATTCCACATCTGCTGTGGAAGAGTTCAAACCCAGTTCCGGGAGTGTTATCTGGTTCAATAGTTCAATGATAATACCATTAGGCCATTGCCTCCCCTGCTTTTCTCTATTGCAGTGTTCTGTAGTCTCTCTCCATTAAAATAATATTCTGCTTTTCTATTCTATCTCTCTATTCCCAATCATCAGCAAAATAATGGGAAGTGTCATCAATATTGGTATCAAGTGGCACCCCTTCACTCGTAGCTTGCCAAATGACATTTAATTCAGATTTTGCCAGGGTTTGTTTATATTCATGGATGGGATGTGGGTGTCACTAGTTGGCCTTGAATGTATTGCCAATTCCTAATTGTGTTCGAGAAGATAATGATGAACTGCCTTCTTGAGCTGCTGCAGTTCGTTTCATTTAGGTACAACTGGTGTGCTGTTAAGGATAGAGTTTCATGATTTTAACCCAGTGACAGCAAGGTACTGGCAGTACATTTCCAAAGAGGGTGATGTGAGTAATGGTGAAGAACCTGCAAGTGATCGCATCCCTTGTATCAGCTGCATTCGTCCTTTTAGATATGATGGTTGTTGGTTTTGCACGTACTGTTTAATGAGCCCTGGTGAACATCTGTGTGCATTCTGTAAGTGGTATGCACTGCTGTGAGCAGCAGTGGTGGAGGGAGTGAATGTTTGTGGATATGTGTCATTCACGCAAATTGCTTTGACCTCGATGGTGTCAAGTTTCTTGAGTGTTGTTGGGACTGCACTCTTCCAGGCAAGCAGAACTATTCCTTCACTCCTAACATGTACCTTGTAAATGGTGGCCAGGCTTTGGGAGTTAGCAGGTGGGCTACTCTCCTGAGCATTTCTAGCCTTTGATCTGCTTTTATAGCCACTGTGTTTACGTGGCGCATCCATTTGAGTTTCAGTTAAGATATTCACTGCAGATTTCCTAGCCTCTTACCTGTTCACATAGCCACAGTATTTATATGGCTCAAACATGGAAGAAGAGCTGAATTGGTGAGATGAGGATAACTCCTTTGTCATCAAGAAGAACAACTAAATCTGAATTCAAAGGGGATACATTCCACTAGATGGTGTTATGCTGATAAGAGGCCTTGGTTATGGCCTTAGTTTTAAAAAGTGAGACGGTGCGGCAACACGACGGTACCTTCTCAGCCAGTTCATAAAAGCTTTCTTAGGAAAACATACAGCAACCCGGCCACCACTGCTGGAGGTGAATAAACCCTTTCTCAGGGTGATCATTGGCACATGGTTGGGTGAGTAAAGGAGTTGGTCTACATAGCCCTGCCTGGAATCTGGCTCACAAACTTAGCACTGGGTGCCTTCATTGAGGCAGTTAATCGTGTTTGGTAACTAACCCTGCGAAATGTTTAGAGCCAGGAATGGCATCCTACAAGTAACAAGCTGCCCACAGAGGGTATTTTCAGGTCATACCCCTTGTAAGGGAATCCCACATCTTCATTATATGTACGTCATAAAAATGTATCAAGATCTCATATAGGAAGCTGCAAGCAATCACTCTTTCAATACTAGTCTAAAGCTCATTATAAGAGTAAGAGGATAAATAAAGAGTGGGTAGGACATCTTAAATATCAAGGAGGTCGTCTTTGTGCTGAACCCCCGGATATGGAAGAGATGGTAAATGAATATTTTGAGTCAGTTTTTACTGTGGAAATAGAAACAGAGCCTAGACAATGCAGAGAAATAAACTTTGATGTTTTTAAAATGGTTAATATTACAGAAGAGGAAGTGCAGGAGGTCTTTGAGAATATAAAGGCAGATAAATCTCCAGGACCTGATCTAATGTGGAGAAGTAAGGGAGGAAATTACGAGACCCCTTGAGAAGTATTAACATCATCTGTAACTATGGGTGAGCTGCCTGATGACTGGAGGGTGGCTAACGTTGTACCTTTGTTTAAAAAAGGTTAAAAGGAGAAATCAGGGAACTATAGACCTGTGAGTCTGATTTCGCTTGTCGGTAAATTGTTGGAGATGATTATAAAAGATAGGATTTACGGACATTTAGAGAGGCAAAAATTGATTAGTGATAGTCAACATGGTTTCATGCAAGGAAAATCATGTCTCACAAACTTGATGGAATTTTTTGCGGAAGTTGCCAAAAAGATTGACGATGGCAGAGCAGTAGACAATATATGTTTGTATTTTAGTAAAGCCTTTGACAAGGTTCTGCATGGTAGACTAATTAGTAAAATTAGGTCACATGGGATTCAGGGTCAGCTTGCCAATTGGATACACAATTGGCTTAACAGCAGAGGACAAAGTGGTGGTGGGGGGTAGCTGTTCGGACTGGAGGCCTGTCAACAGCAGTGTTCCATGGGTATTCTGGGTCCTCTTTTGTTTGTTGTTTTATATAAAAGGATGAGAATATAGAAGGCATGGTTAGTAAGTTTATGGATGACACCAAAATCGGTGGCATAGTGGACAGTAAAGAAGATTTTCTACGATTACAAAGGGATCTTGATCAAATGGGTCAATGGGCTGAAAAATGACAGATGGTGTTCAAACTAGATGGTGTTCAAACCAGATAAACATGAGGTGTTGCATTTTGGTACAACTCATAAGGATAGGGCTTATACAATTAATGGTGGTGTCCTGGGTAGAGTTGTAGAATAGGAGGTCCTAGAGGAACAGGTACATAGCTCCTTGAAGTTTGCGCCACAAAAAGGCAGGGTGTTTAAAAAGGCATTTGGCATGCTTGCCTTCATTGCTCAGAACAGAGCTCATATGTGGGAGCTGTCAAATTTATATCAACAAAACAAACAAGTTCTGCGGAAGGGTCACTGGACCTGAAACGTTAACTCTGTTTCTTCCTTCACAGATGCTGCCAGACCTGCTGAGTTTTTCCAGCACCTTTGGTTTTGTTCCTGATTTACAGCATCCGTAGTTCTTTTGTTTTCTTTTTCAAATTTATATCGTTCAGCTGCTTGGTCAAATCATCAGGCAAGGTATCAACAATCTTCAAAAATGCATTAAAAAGGTTGAAAAAAATTGCTTAGCAGACTTGTAATTTTCATTAGTGTTTATTTGCAATAATTTGAATTTTCTATACATACTTGGCCAATACAAATTAGTTAATGAGAGATGATCTAAAGACTGTTTTAAGTATTCCAATGTTGTCATGTCAATATGTTGTATTATATCAAAAGAATTAACTTACAATGTGCAGGCGCTAAGAATAAAGAGCTGTTGTAGTTGTTACTAGAGTGCACATTGATAATGTTATACATTACTGACTAAACAATTTCTTTGATAATTATTTAAACTTTGCAGTACCTTGGACATCTTCAAAGAGATGGAGTCTATTGATCTCAACAATTTAGAGCAGTGTCTTTGTAATTTTTTAAGGTTATTCACTTAGATAAAAATACTTGTCTTTTATCCTTTCACCTGCTCTAATATATGCATGATGTATAATTGTTCAACTTCCTTTGATTAATTACAAAGATGAATGCACAGCACTAAGCTACTTTGAGAACAGGCTAAATAATATAATGATGCAATGTGGACTTTCCAGAACATTAGCTGTCGATTAAAAATATTAAAATGTTAGCATCTACATTAAACTATTATTTATAGTAACCAGTGAAAACTTAATTGATAAAACTAAATGTAAAATCTCAGTAGCTGGTTAATTATTCCTAATTTATTTAAGCAACTGACAATGTAATAATCCGGAAAACTAACTGCAATACAAGCACAGACAATAATGTTTGTGTGCATGTATAACCACCAGAATGATGATAATACTTATAGCAAAATTATTTTCTCAAAGGGTAATTAAAAAGTGCAGTAACTGAAGACTCCATCCAAAAGAGATTTTGTTGCATACTTTAATAAAAGTCATAACTAGGTAGTGACAACTTCAGATAAATCTCAATCTTTGATCAAATGTAATTTGTAAATTTACAACTTCTGCCTGCTCTTCTATCTTGGATTTCAAGTAAAAATATTTATGAAAAAGTCATTCCACCCAATCCTGAGGTTGTAAATTATCTCTAACAAAGTTTTGAGAAAGCTCATATTAGCCATAACCCATGCACTCTTCACACCAAAGACAAATCATTTAATCAAGTCTTACTGAATAATAATGTGCCAAATGTGGACTTTTTTTTATAACCCATTTGGTCATTGTGTTTTTCCTTAATCTTGTTTTAACTATAGGCAATGTTTTTATTCATTGTTACCTTTCAGTGATCCTGTTCTCAATACAGTGACCACTAAAAGCAAGCATACCAAACACCTTCTTCACCTTCACCAGTATGTAACTCAGAGCCTGCACTGTGTTAGAGGCAGTGTCACTGCTTTGTCAATGACCTTTCCTCAATTATAATGTCAGAAGTGAGGATGTTCACTGATGAATGCACGATGTTTGGCAACATTCACAACTCCTCAGGAACTGAAACAGCCAATGTTCAAATGCAAAAGATCAAATGGACATATCCAAGTTTGAACTGATAAGTGGTGAGCAATATTTGCCCCAAACAAATGCCAGCAATGACCATCTCCAATATGAGACAGTCTAAAAACTACCCCTTGACATTCAGTGGTATTACCATCATGAATCCCCCACTAACAACATCCTGGAGGTTACCATTGACGAGAAACTCAACTGGACTCGCCATAAACACAGTAGCTACAAGAGCAGATTAATGGCTTGGAATATTGCAATAAGTAATTCACCTCCTGATTCCCCAAATCATATCCACCATTTATAAAGCACAAGTCAAGAATCTGATAGAATTCTCTCCACTTGACTGGATAAGTGCAGCATCAACAACATTCAAGCAGCTTGACACCATCCAGGATGAAGCAACTACTTGATTGACACCACATCCACAAGGATCAACTTCGTCCACTATTGTCGCTCAGTAGCTGCAATGTGTGTCACCTACGAGAAATTCATGAAAGATTCTCAGGCAGCATCTTCAAAACCCACAACCACTTTAACCTAGAAGAACAACGGCAGCAGACAGATGGGAACACCACCACTTGCAAGTTCTGCTCCAAGCCACTTAACATTCTGATTTGGAAATATATCACCGTTCCTCCACTGTCACTGGGTCAAAATCCTGGAATTCCTTCCCAAACGGCAATGTGGATATAACCAAAGAACATGGGTTGCAACAATTGAAAAGGCAGACCTTCTCAAGGCAATTAAGGATGGGCAAGAAATGCTCATCAGCCAGTGACGCCCCATTCCATGAGTGAATTTAAAACAAACTGCGGTGCAAGTGGTGTTACATTGCCAGTTGCAATAAAATAAAAGACATCTTTTACACATAGAACATAGAACAATACAGCACAGAACAGGCCCTTCGGCCCTCGATGTTGCACCGACCTGTGAACTAATCTAAGCCCATCCCCCATACTATCCCATCATCATCCATATGCTTATCCAAGGACTGTTTAAATGTCCCTAATGTGGCTGAGTTAAAGACATTGGCAGGCAGGGCGTTCTACACCCTTACCACTCTCTGAGTAAAGAACCTGCCTCTGACATCTGTCTTAAATCTATCACCCCTTAATTTGTAGCTATGCCACCTCGTACAAGCTGATGTCATCATCCTCGAAAAAAGACTCTCACTGTCCACCCTATCTAATCCTCTGATCATCTTGTATGTCTCTATTAAATCCCTTCTTAGCCTTGTTCTGTCCAATGAGAACAGACCCAAGTCCCTCAGCCTTTCTTCATAAGGCCGTCGCTCCAGACCAGGCAATATCCTGGTAAATCTCCTCTGCACCTTTTCCAATGCTTCCACATCTTTCCTGTAATGGGGTGATCAGAACTGCATGCAATATTCCAGGTGAGGTCACACTAGCATTTTGTACAGTTGCAGCATGACATCATGGCTCCGGAACTCAATCCCTCTGCCAATAAAACCTAACACACTGTAAGCCTTCTTAACAGCACTATCAACCTGGGTGGCATTAGCCATCTAATAAGATGCCTGGCTCCCATTCTTGTGTGTGGCAGTTCTCTTCAGTGTCAACTTTACAATGCTAACTCACACTCATAAGGGCATGAAGCACTGAGTAGTCAGTGCTACTGTGATACTCCTCAGTTGCAGAGATTTGGGTGCTGTCTGGGTACTTACTAAATATGGCACCCAAAATTTGGAACACAGAAGATCCTGCGGAATGTGGAATTTCTAACCTATTTGACAATAAATTAGTCATTTTACCAGTGTGTGCATATATAATAACCTGAAAAGACCATAATTGCACAAGAAAGTCCAGCCCACATGAGTGTTACTACCTCTACTTCTAGGACCTCATCTTCACTTAGAGTCATAGAGTCATATGGTGTGGAAACAGACCATTTGTCCAGCTTGTTCATACCAACCAAGCTTCCCAAGCTAAACTAATTTCACTTAGTCTAAACTAAAACAAGGTTTCACTTGAAGATCATTTTTCCATCAGCTGCTGACTTGTTACTATTGTCAGATGACATGGAAAACAGAGAGAACTAGCCATTTGGACAGAGAACTGGTTCAAAGGTGGAAGACAGAGGGCGGTGGTGGAGGATTGCTTTACAGACTGAAAGCCTGTGACCAGCAGTGTGCTACAAGAATTGGTGCTGGGTCCACTACTTTTCATTATTTATACAAATAATTTGGATGTGAACACAGTAAGTATGCTTAGTAAGCTTGCAGATGACACCAATATTGGACTTGTAATGGACAGCAAAAAAGATTATGTCAGAGTAAAATGGTCCTTGATCATCCTTTACCTTTGCTCATTAATGGGATGAGGGTGTCACTGACCAGGCAGCATTTATTGCCCATTCTTAATTGCCCAGAGGGCAGTTAAGAGTCAACCACATTGCTGTGGGTCTGGAGTCATCTGTAGGCTAGACCAGGTAAGGATTGCAGTTTCCTTTCCTAAAGGACGTAAGTGAGCCAGATGAGATTTTTGCTGACAATTAGATTCTTAATTCCAGATTTGTAAAATATTTTTTGAATTCAAATTCCACTACCTGCCATGGTGGGATTCAAACCCATGTTCTCAGATTGTTAGAGATAATAGGAACTGCAAATGCTGGAGAATCCGAGATAACGAAGTGTGGAGCTGGATGAACACAGCAGGCCAAGCAGCATCTTAGGAGCACAAAAGCTGATGTTTCGGGCCTAGACCCTTCATCAGAAAAGGGGGAGGGGGAGAGGGTTCTGAAATAAATAGGGAGAGAAGGGGAGGCTGACCGAAGATGGATATCGGAGAAGATAGATGGAGAGGACAAGAGAGTTGCAGTGGGAGAGAGATCCCCTGAGGTTTGTCCAGAGGGATGAGGGTAACTTCTTCAGGTTAGGCATCCCTGGAAGAGGCTTCGCAGTGAGGTTAAAATTGTATCAGAGATAATGGGAACTGCAGATGCTGGAGAATCCAAGATAACAAAGTGTGGAGCTGGATGAACACAGCAGGCCAAGCAGCATCTTAGGAGCACAAAAGCTGGCGTTTCGGGCCTAGACCCTTCATCAGAAAAGGGGGAGGGGGAGAGAGTTCTGAGATAAATAGGGAGAGAGGGGGAGGCGGATCAAAGATGGATAGAGGAGAAGATAGGTGGAGAGGACAAGAGAGTTGCAGTGGAGAGAGATCCCCTGAGGTTTGTCTGGATGGAGGAGGGTAAATTCTTCAGGTTAGGCATCCCTGGAAGAGGCTTCGCAGTGAGGTTATCTTCTCCTCTATCCATCTTCGATCCGCCTCCTCCTCTCTCCCTATTTTTTTTTAGAACCCTCTCCCCCCTCTCCTTTTCTGTGGAAGGGTCTAGGCCTGAAACATCAGCTTTTGTGCTACTAAGATGCTGCATGGCCTGCCATGTTCATCCAGCTCCACACTTTGTTTCCACAGAGTGTTATCTGGGTTTCTGGATTACAGTCCTGCAATAATACCACTCGGCCATTACCTCCCCTTCATCATATGGGCCAATCAGCCGAGGAGTGACAGATGGAGTTTATTTTAGATAAACATGAAGTGCTGCATTTATAAACGGCAAATCAGGGCAGGTCTTGTACACACAAGCGTAAGGTCCTGGGGAGTGTTGCTGAAGAAAGACAGCTGGAGTGCAAATGCATAGTTCTTTGCAAGTATAGATAGTGAAGAAAGCATTTGGCACACTTGCCTTTATTGGCCAGTACATTGAGTATAGGAGTTGAGAGGTTATGTTGCAGCTGTACAGGACACTGGATAGGTCACTTTTGCAATTCTGGTCTCCTTGCTTCCGGAAGGACATTGTGAAAGTGGAAAGGTTTCAGAAAAGATTTACAAGGATGTTGCCAGGGTTGGAGGGTTTCAGCTATAGGGAGGGGCTGAATAGGCTGGGGCTATTTTCCCTGGAGTGTCGGAAGCTGGGGGGTGACCTTATAGAAGTTATAAAATCATGAGGGGCATGGATAGGGTGGGTAGCCAAGGTCTTTTCCCTGGGGGATGTAAGTGGGGATGGGGGGGTCCAAGTCTAGAGGGCATAGGCTTAAGATGAGAGCGGGAATTTTTAAACGGGAGCTAAAGGGCAAATTTTTCACACAGAGAGTGGTGTGTGTACGGAATGAGCTGCCAGAGAAAGTAATGGAGGCTGCTACAGTTAAAACATTTAAAAGGCATCTGAATGGGCACAGAAATAGGAAGATGTTAGAGGGTTATGGGCCAAATGCAGGCAAATAGGATTAGATTTATTTAGGATATCTGTTCGGCATGGACGAGCCGACTGAAGGGTCTGTTTCCATGCTGTGCATACCTTTGACTCAGCTGTGACTTCCCGGTGTGATAAGGCATTCCGCAGATCATCTGGCTCCAGCTATCTCACTATACAGAAAGTCATTGTGCAGTCAACTGTCTTCCATTCTGAGGACATGTCCAAACTAACAGTCAACTTTATGAAATAAGTGCTAACAGATTTTGAATCTCTGCCTTTGAGACAGTTTTTGTGTTCGTAATTTTGTCCTATCAGGATCTAACTAAAATGTGTTGCACACATCAAAGAAGGAAATTGCTGAACTTCTTTTCTTGATGGCCGCAAGTCATCCAGGTTTACATAGAAAATAGAACAATATAGTGCAGAACAGGCCCTTCGGCCCTTGATGTTGCACTGACCTGTGAACTAATCTAAGCCCATCCCCCTAGACTATCTCATCATCATCCATATGCTTATCCAAGGTCTGTTTAAATGCCCTTAATGTGGCTGAGTTAACTACATTGGCAGGCAGGGCATTCCACGCCCTTACCACTCTCTGAGTAAAGAACCTGCCTCCGACATCTGTCTTAAATCTATCATCCCTCAATTTGTAGCTATGCCCCCTCGTATAAGCTGAAGTCATCATCCTCGGAAAAAAGACTCTCACTGTCCACCCTATCTAATCCTCTGATTCACAATTATACAAGGCACTGAGAACAGAGGTTTTACAACCCATTATCTTTTTACTTAAATCAGAATCATGTGAGGTTTGGTGATCAAACCCTGTTCCTCCCTTGCAGGAGATATTTTACTCATAATATATACATTATTCTGAACCTGATGATTTACCTGATTCAAGTCTTGAAATTATTGACAAAAGAGAGTATGCCATTTGGACATTTTATGCAAAGTAATTATAATACTTTCTTACACGCGTATGTTCTTCCATTTTCTAGCCAATGAGAGCCACCACTTCCAGTGTCACAAAATCAATTCAGATAAAGCAAGAAGGCAAGTCTCAAATCCACGCAAGCAGAATGGATATCAAATCCTGTGTTGCTGGTAATAATCTGATCAACCAACTCAGTCAACCAGTCCCTCAAGGAGCATGAGTTGCTGTGGCGAAATACACTTTCCAAACATGTTATGAAAGTGGAGCTAGAAAAGTGTTGCTACAGACTCCAACGTCTTCCAGTCACCACAAACGTTTAGCGTGCTTTAATTAACGTGGCTTCGATCTGGGGCCCAGGTACGCTGGATCACAACGGCACAGCAAATATTTTTAAAAATGAGATATGTAGGTATGAAGCTAATAAGTTTTCAAAAACATGCAGGTTCCTTTTTACAAGATAAAACGTGAGGCTGGATGAACACAGCAGGCCAAGCAGCATCTCAGGAGCACAAAAGCTGACGTTTCGGGCCTAGACCCTTCATCAGAGAGCCTGATGAAGGGTCTAGGCCCGAAACGTCAGCTTTTGTGCTCCTGAGATGCTGCTTGGCCTGCTGTGTTCATCCAGCCTCACATTTTATTATCTTGAATTCTCCAGCATCTGCAGTTCCCATTATCTCAGGTTCCTTTTTACATATGCGCCCCGGCCCAGCCGATTTTCCAATATTTGGTGAGTCCAAGTGGTCCAGAGCGTAAGTAGACTCAACGTTTGCGCCAGTTGGACACTGGTCCTCAACATGAGGCGATGCTGCGGGTGGCTGTGTCTAAAGCTGGTTTTCGGCAACAAGCATGTGCCCATCAAGTTCTGAGGAAGGGTCACCGGTCCCAAAACGTTAATTCTGTTCTTTTTTCCTTCATGGATACTGCCAGACCTGCCTGAGGTTTTCCAGCAACTTTGTTTTTATTCCCAATAAGCTGGTGCTGGGGCCTGTGCACGGGAATAAACATGCCCTGTTCGAAATATTTCCCGGCGCGGTGGTGAACGAGCAGCAATGAAGACAGCTAAGTGCGTGCGGACAAGAGAGAACGAATGCCGAGGGGGCGCGTGGGGAAAGGGAGGGCTCGCTTTGTGGGGAGCGCGCACGAGGGGGTGGTGTGCGCGTGGGGCTTACGCAGAGGAAGAGGGGAGGGCTGGCACCGGGTGAGGGTGGGTGTTGGGAGGAGAGAGGAGGTTCGCGCGGGGTGAGGGTGCGCGCGGGGGGAAAGGGGAGGCTCGCGCGAGGCACGCGGCGGGCGAAGGGAGACGGCAGGGCCCGCGGGGGAGAGGGATGGCGGGCGCGGAGCACGCGGGGGCTGAAGGGAGGTTCGCGCGATGTGAAGTTTGAAGGGTAACGGTTGCAGAGGCGGCCATGGGGCAAGCTCACAGATCACACGCAGAGTTACCTCTCACCACCGAGGACCTGTGGGATTATCAAGTCAGTTTAAATCCAGCGGATCGAACCTGTATTTCACTGTGGGTGAGGTGGGGACGGTGTTGTAGCTGTATGCTTGGGGAATTCATTGGGAAGTGGGTCAATATTTTAGGAAGTTCTGAAGATGTCATGTCGGACGGGAAACGTGAACTCGGTTTTTCTCCCCTTTACACCTGCTGTGTTTCCCAAGTACTCGCTATTTGTGGTAGTTTCTATTTGCGGTGATGTTGAGGTGCGCAGGACTGGAAACTCTTACCGTCACGTTCCTCGAACTGGTCACCCAGTCTGCATTTGATGAGACCAAAAAAACTGCATTTGTTGTTACCCAGGCTAGAGGAGGGGACTGCAGTGTGAGAAGCATAGAGAATTAAAAAAAAGTACGAGTAAATTTGGAGAGATGTTTTTATAGCATCATATTTGGAAATTGCAGAGACACTGGGCACAATTTTCACATCGTCTTCACACACTGGAGTGGTACTAGAGGATAGGAAGATTGCAAATGTTACTTCCTTGGGGAAGAGGAGGGTACAGGGAAAATTGCAGCAATACTGGGCAACTAATTTGAGTTTTAGTGGCCAGAAAGAACTTAACAATGATGATCTGGGATAAAGTTAACAGTCACTTTGACAGTGGTAATACTGCTGACTCTGAGCCCAAAGGCCTGTGTTCAAGTCCCACATACTCTAAAGCTCTGTCATAACATCTCTGAACAGACTAAGAAATATCTATTTAGATTGTGAAAGATAAATTGTGTTTGAGTATTTTGATGAACTGACAGAAATTTGATGTTGTGAACATGCATTTCCCCAAAGCTTTAGATAGAAAGTAGCACAAAATAAACTTGTCAGGAAAGTTGTGATTTGGAAGTGAAATCATGTTCATGAAGTTGACTGAGTGATAGGAGGCAAAGTAATGGCGAATCATTGTTTTTTTGGACTGGAGATAAGTTTTCAGAAGTTCCTTGGGGTCAGGATTACGCATCCTGTTTTGTAATTTACAGCTCAGGTGTACAGGACACAATTTTGAAATATGTGGGGAACACAAAGCATGGAATATTATGAAGAATGAGGAAGATAGTGAGAGCCAAGATGAGACAGACACGCTGGTGAAATGGGAACACATGTGGCAGATGATCATGAGTATCACAGAAGTTTCAGGCCATGACTGTCTCCAGCATGACAGAAGCTGTTCTTTTCCTGTTGACATTCAAAGCATTCCTCCACTATCAACATCCTGGTGGCTACCATTGACCAGAAACTGAACTTGAGCAGCCACATAAATACTGTAGCTACAAGACCAAGTCAGACAAAGACTGACTATTCCGATTTGAGTAACTGGCTTATGACTACTCAAAGCTGGATCATGATCTACAGGGCACATGTCTGGAGTGTGACAGAATATTCTGGACTTGATTTACAAGATGGCGGCACCAGCAAGGTGGGCAGCATTTGGGCTCCTGTGCCCATCTGCTCCAGGCAGCAGTTTCCTCACTTCTTTCCTTATCCTTCTTGTCTTCTTTTTCTTCATCTTCTTCCGGTCAGCAGCAGTGGTGACATTGCAGAGGAGAGTGGCCGGGACGGGACCATTGGTGAGGCAGCGGAGCTACGGAATCCTGGTTGTGTTCGGCCTGGAGCAGGGACCCCAAGCCTTGATGAGCTTGCTTCGGCAGAGCCAAGAACTCCTGGCTGCGGTTAGCACAGAGCAAGGACTCGAGGCATCATTGAGGCGTATGCAGAGCCAGGGCTTCTGGTTATCATCATGGTGGTGACAGCTGCTCCTGGTTGTGGCAGACCTGGAGTCAGGGTATCCTAGTTATCAGCAAGGTCGCAGTAGAGTGTGGAACTCCTGGTTGTAGGACAAGTTTGGGTCCAGCAAGGGAGCCGGCTTTGACAGCCTGTAGGCAAGTTGTGCCCAGAGACGAAGAGATGGTGCCTGAAGAGTGATAACTCCAAAGTTGTTGGGTCTGGCACAGGTGGCAGCAAAATTGTCATTGTTCAGCTGGCTCAGGTCTCAGGACTCAGGTTGGAAGCAGCAGAATGAGGATGGACTGTTTTCAGCTTTATCTTTTTATTCTTAAAACATTCAAATGGCACCAGATTGTGGTAACAGTTGAAGCTTTTTACTGTATTTTAAGGTGTTGATCATTGTAGAGCACAAGTGACAATAAACAATCATTTATTCATTCATTGCTCCAATAACACTCAAAAGGTTCAACATCATATTGTTCAAAGGAGCCTGCTTGATTGACATCCTATCAACTTAAGCCCTCTCCATCAATGTTACACAGAGGCAATAATACATACACCATTCATAATGTGCTGCAACAACTCATCAGGGTTCGTTTAATATCAGCTTCCAAATCTGTACCAATAATCGCCTAGAAGGGCAATGGCAACAGCTGCATGGAACACCTCTGACTGCAAGTTTCCCAGTAAGCCCTTTATATCATTATGACGTGGAACAATGTTTCTGTGCGCTCGCTGGGTCAAAACCCTGGAAACTCCCTGCCAGTAGCATTGTAGCTGTTCCTACATCAGATGAATTGCAGCAGCAAAGAAGGCAAATGGCACACCTAGTCAAGGAGATGTAGGACAAACAACAATACAACTCAGGAACAGACCCTTCAGCCTTCCAAGTCTGCACCAACACATTGTGCCCATCCATACTAAAATAGTCTTCACTTACAGGAACCATATACCTCTATACCCTTCCTATTCATCTAGGAGCTTTGTGAAAGCTCCTATTTTGTCTGCTTTCACCAGAACCTCTGGCAGCACGTTACAGGTATTCAACACCCTTCATGAAAAACCTGCCTCACACATCTGTTTAAATTTTCCACCCCTATCCCTTCACCTTGAACCTGTGTCCCCTAGTGATTGACCCCTCTCCCCTGGAAAAATGCCTCTTACTTTCCACTCTATCCATTGCCATTCACAATCTCATAAACTTCTTTCAGGTTACTCCTCAACTTCCTGCATTCCAGTGAAAACAAACCAGTCTATCAACCTTTCTTCATAGCTAAAATCCCCCCACTACCACACAAAATCCTGGTAAACCTTTTCTGTACCCTCTCCAAAGCATCCACATACTTCTGGTCATGTGGTGACCTGAAATGTGCATGATATTTCAAAGTGTTGGGCTGGCTAGCGATGCATGCATCCCATGAAAAAAAATGAAAGTGATGACATTTTGAGACAGAGAAGTGCAAAGTGATATATATTTTGGAAGGAAGAAGCAACTTGAAGTAAAAGATACCATTGTAAAGGAAGTACAAGAAGGAAACGGCTGGGGTATATGTGCATAAATTATGAAAGTTGGCAGAGCAGATTAAGAACTTAAAAAAAAATGACATTCTGAGTTTAATAGATGCTTAAAATCATAATAGCAAGGAATTTATTATGAACTTTTATAGCACAGATTTTACCTCAACTTGAATATTGTATTCAACTCTCAGTACCATATGTTAGAAAATATTTATGAGAATGGTTCCAGAGATGAGACACTTGTATTATATCAATATACAGGAGATACCTTTGCTGAAGGACACCAGACATGTTTGAAAAGGGCAGCAGCGATGGGAGATAATAGACTGAGGGAAGCCCAGCCCAGATATAAAGGATCTGTGTCAATAGAGAGGCAACTGTGGTAGATTAAACCAATGGCAGAGGGCACCAGCAACCTGTTTGTCTTTTTTCAGAGCCAAAGCACAACATTGCAGGAAAACTAATGGAAATTTCTTCCATGTATCTTTTGATTTGCCAAGAGGTTTCAAACATGTGATCATTAAACTACAGTTAAAGAAATTCCCTTTAAAAAATTTAATGTCCAATTTAATTAATTAAAGAGAATAGAGGTGGCTAGGCAGGCCGGAGTGTTGCTGATGGAGATGTGGGAGATTCTGTATGCTAGTGGAGTTCATGGACCACATCTGCAGCAAACGGTTGCATGAGTAACTGCGCAGAGGTGATGAGCTAGATTGGAGGTGTGGACACTGCCACACAAAGAAGGGGAAAAAATTACCTGTTCACTGTTTCAGAAGACATTCATACCCCTTAGATCAGCTACATCAAATTTGGTCCGTGTTAAGGGAAATGTTGTAATTGTGGTGAGGCAGGTCTGGAGGACCAGAATTTAGCTTTGTAGTAGCCTCACCCTTATCCAATTGATGTGAAGTTCTTGATTCCATTGTGAACAAGTGCACAAACTGCAGGAGCGATGAGTGAATTGAACGCAGCACCATTATACTGACCATCATTTAAATTCAGAAAACAGAAACACTGTGGTGCAGAAGGAGGCCATTCAGACTATTGTGCCCATACTGGCTTGTTAGATGAGTATCATTACCAGTGCCAATCTTCTATGTTTTTCCCAGACCCTTGCACATTGTTTGGATAAAAATAATCATTCAATGCCTTTCGAGTGCCTCAGTTGAACCCCTTAGATTAGCTGAAGTTAGAGGAGAAAAGAGATTTGGAGTTGTGATAGGGGATAGCACACTTTGGCCTCCAGCAAAGACAGTCACAAAGTCTGTATTGCTTACCTGTGGCCAAGGTTAAGGGCACTTCTGGGCTGAAAAGGCACTTGGAGGGTTCTGGTTGTGGTGGTCCATGTTGGTAATAATATATATAGGACGCGAACAAAGGTTCTGTTGTGGGACTACAATTAAAAAGCAGAAGCACAAGTCTCTGGATTGCTACCTGAGCTATGTGAAAATGGGTGGAGGGCAAATAAGATTAGAGGTCTAATTTCCAGGCTGTAAGATTGGTGCAGGAGAAATAGATGCTGATTCATCAGGCATAGGTAGTAGTACTGGGGAAAGAAAGAGCTGTTCCACTGGGGCAGGTTTCATGTGAACAATGCTAAGATGATAGAATTGTAGGCCACTGTCAGACCTATGGGTCCTATGCAACCAGTTTCAGTCTCTTGAGTCTGCATCAACCCTCCAAACAGCATCACACCCAGACCCAGCCACACCCTCCACCTACCCCCCACTCCCCCCAACCCTGTCCACCCTATCCCTGTAATCCAACATTTACGATGGAAAATCCACAAACCTGCATATCCCTGGACGCTACAGAGCAGTTTTGCATGTGCCATCCATCCATCCTTCATATCTTTGGACTAGTGTCTTGACAAATCAAACAGCTAAGGTTGTAGATCAGCATTGAACAAATTTGTTGGACAAAGACATTATTGAAGGAAAACTAAAAAAAAAAGAGAGCAGAGGTATAGGATAATGAAAAGCTGATGACAAAAAGATGTGACAGGAAGGGGTAGAAAATACAACCACAAGAGTCCAGCAAAAATTAGAACCAGACTAAGTTATAATGGTTAAAAAAAACAACAAAGCTTAATCTCTTTATGTGAATGCACATAGCATTTATTAGTTGATAGATATGAAAACAAATATATATGACTTGATAACTAGTTCAGAGACCTGATCACATGTTCAGCAGGACTGAAAACTCAATGTTCAAGGGTATTTAACATTCTGGAAAATAGGCAAACAAGGAGGCAGGATAGCTTTCTTTCTGGGAAAATAGATAAAGGAGAAAATCAGTAGAAAATACTTCTGGACAGTGCATTCCCAAACCAAACCACTTGCTGTGTGAAAAAGATTTTTACCCCCTTAGCTTAGATTTGCTTATTTTTCAAAAGACTTTAATACTGTGTCCTCTAGTACTTGATGCCTTCATGATTTGGAACACTTTCTGCCCATCTATCCTGCATAGACCCCTCATGATTTTGAAAACATCTAATCAGTCCTCCCCTCAGACTTCTCCAAGGAAAGCAAAACTAACTTCTTCAATTATCTTCATGACTGAGGTTTCTCATTCATGAAACCTTTCTCGTAAATCTATTTGGACAAAATAGTAATTTCTTTGCAGACAGCTTTGTTTCTTCCACACGGAAATACCAAAGCTTGCTACAAATCAGAGGTCAGGTGAGTACTGAAAATATTTTTGGTCCTTTTTAAACATTCTTAAAAACAATTTTAGTTCATGACAGGTCTCAGCTTTAACAATCAGATGATGGAAATTGTAATTTGATTGTTTATACTTGCTACAATTTTGATGGTGCCAAGTTAACAGAATTGACTAGTTGGTATGTGTCAATGCAATAGACAAAAAACTTCATATTATTGGCTCTCGAATGTGCTTCAAGCTACTGCATATTTATAATTCCTTAAAGGAAGATGCCGTGTGTTAATCATTGTTTTTATACTTCTGCAGGCACTAACATTTTTGACAACAATGGAAATTCAAAAGTAAGAAAATTTATCAAATTGCTTTGTTTTCTGTGTCACATGTGTTCATACTTCTGAGCTGTCAATTTTATGATTCCTTACCAGTGGGGAAATTTGATTAAGGTGTAATTCAAGATGATGAGTTGCCACTAATACTGGTACAGCATGGTGTCAATTGTGATTAAAATAACTCATGAACCTCGGTACAAACTAAATAACTATCACTTCAGCCACTTAGAAAAATACTAGTGACCTATTGTGTGTTGTCAGTTTTGTTATCTGTGATGTTAAACAGGTAACCTACTTTACCAGCTCCTCTGACTACCCTATATGAACTACTGAGCTATACTTACGACAATTGAACTTGTAAATGCAGTAATACCAACATCTTATCCCCTGGTTGAAATGTTCATTCATAAGTATGCTTGGCAGCCTGTTTTTCCATGGTGATCTGTGATATGCTAAGGCACTTTTGTGCAGCTTTGCAGGTTTCTGTGAGCTTGCTGAGAGCACAGACACATATAGTCTAACATGAGTGATTCATCCTTCAATCCTAAAAAATGTTGATTACTTTCAGAAATCCCCTTACTTCCAAGCTATAAACTAAATCAATAGGACTAAAACCAGTAGAATCATTTGGTGACTACCACTTGGCAAACAAAGAAATTTAAGAACCGATAGAACTGCGGATGCTGCAAATCAGAAACAAAACCAGAAGTTGCTGGAAAAGCTCAGTGGTCTGGCAGCATCTGTGAAAAAAAAATCAGAATTGATGTTTTGGGTCCAGTGACCTAGGAAGAGTCACCTGACCCAAAAGATTAACTCTGCTTTTTCTTCACAGAAGCTGCCGGACCTGCTGAGCTTTTCCGGCAACTTCTATTTTTGTTTGTGAAACGAAATGTAAGTCCGTAGTCCCAATCATGAGGACATTCATGACAGAAATGCCCTTTTAATTGTTTCGAGTGCTTAATGGTACTTTTCTAAAGCTCCCTGTGTCTGAGGGTAGCACGCAAAACTTATCAACTTCCAGATAAGTTTTGGACATGAAATTGAAACCTTGATCCTACTAGACTTCCATTAACAATCATCATGAAGGGCAATGTGCAATTGAGCAGCACTTACTTAATGATAGTCTATTTACTGTTGCTGAGTTTGCAATCTGCTGGATCCACTGAGATCCAAATGTAAAGAAAAGAGCTGGATTCAAGAGCGGACCTGAGAGTGACTGCCCTCGGCATGGAGGCAGCATTTGATTGTGTGTGGCATCAAGGAGCCCTAGCAAAGCTTGAGTCAATAGGAATCGGGTTGGAATAGTTGGGAGTCAGACCTGGCACAAAGGAAGTGGCTGTGGTTGTTGGAGACACGTTATCACATATCCAGAGATATGGTTGCAGGAGCTCAGAGTAGTATTTTCTAATTCGCTTATTCAGGGATATTATTACGCACTGCCTAAGCAGAGGGATTTGAACCCAATTCTTCTGACCTTGAGGTAGGGACACTACCGCTACACCACAAATGACAATATTTCATCAAGGTGGACCTGTTATATAATGGGTTACATTGCTGGACATTTTAGAGGTACATTGCGTGTGATGTGCAGCTGAGACTGGAGAATGAGCACTATAACACTCATTTAGATATTTTCTAATTAACCTGTTCGGAGATGTTATTACACACCTCTGGAGCAGATTGGACTTGAATCAGGCTGCCTGGTTCAGAGGCAGGGCCACTACCAGTGCTAATATTTCATTAGGGTCATGTTCCAGCCCCAATGGTTTTCACCAGCTGCTTCATCAATGACCTTCCCTCCATAATAGGGTCAGACATGGGGAAGTAACTGATGATGGCACAATGTTCAGTATATTTTGCAACTCACAGCTCCTGAAGCAGTCAGTTCAAATGCATCAAGTCCTAGACAACATTCAAGCTTGGGCTGATAAGTGGAAAGTAACATTCCCACCACACAAGTGCCAGATAGTTACTATTTCCAACAAGAGAAAATTCGACCATCTCCCCATAACATTCAGTTGAATTACCATCATGGAATTCCCCAGTATTGAGGTCACCATTTAACAATACAGAGCTGGACCAGTCACATAAATATCATGACTTCGGGTCAGTGTCTGGAATTCTGCAGCAAATAATTAATCCTCTGGCCCCCTAAAGTCTGCCCACCATCTACAATGACAGAAACTTGGAGTGTAGCTCCAACACCACACAATAAGCTTGACACCGGCCAAGATTAAAGTAGCCACCTTAACTGTCATCCACAGACCTCGTACAACATTTGCACCCCTAGCCACTGACACAGAGTTGCCACTGATGTACCATTTATGATATGCACTGCAGCAACTCACAAAGCCTCCTTTAACTACACATTCCAAACCCACAACTTCGACCACATAAAAGAATGAGCAGTAATTGCCTAACAACAGCACTTGCTGCACATTCCCCATCAAAGCACACACCTTTTGTCTTGGAATTATATCACCATTCCTTCACTCTTGGTTGATCCAAATCCTGGAACTTCCTAATGTCATTTGATGAAAACCATGTGGCAAACAAAATAAACTTAAGTCCTTACTTCCAATCATTAGGATATTCATGACAGAAATGCCCATGTAATTGTTTTGAGGGTTTAATAGTACTTTTGTAAAGCTCCCTGTGCCTGAGGGTAATATGCAAGACTACTCAGAATTTCAGATTACCTACTTTCCAAAGACAGCAACAGTTGAGAAAATGGCTCGCCATGGTCTTCACAAGGGCAATTAAGGATGTGCAGTAATTGGTGGCCAAGCAAGTGACACCCACAACCAATGCACAAATCAAGAATAAATTCTTTTGGTATAAGGATTAATCAAACATTTAGATTTTAAAAATAGTTTCATAATTTTGGTTAATACTTTCTTGCTTTCAAATTCACATACTATCACAGTTGCTTTAATATCCCTCCAAACTACAGCTCATATTTTTTAATCATCTTTCAAGCTGTCTCTCAGTTTGTTGTTAGTGTCTATCAATATGTCTTGTGCCTCTCAGAAATCTGCTCTTTGATCCTCCATGACTCTTGCTTTATTTCATGGGGCTTAACCTTGTCTGTCCCCTAGTGGTTGAATCTCAAAAATTAAATTGCAGGTAATGTGGTTACCTTTGGAAGAATCAGCCGAAATTATCATGCGAGTAATTGAACCAAAGGATTTTTTGTTTGCAGCACAGATTATTATTGTGAAATAAACCTATGCAAGAAGGGTTTTGTAATCATACTCAAACAGGAGCTGCGTGTTTTATTACATATATTTTTCACCTCAAACTGTGTAATTGATAGGAGTGGACAAAAGGTAATAGGGAATAGAAGTTTTAACAAAATAAATCACAGGCTACATCATGTTTAAAGTTGAATTAAATTTTGATAAACTACTACTTTTAATGCATATTTCTCTCTTGTTTATTTAAAAATGTATATGGTGAATTTTCCAAGCCTGACAGGAATGCGGTGAGATCTCCAAGCAGTGGATGTAATGTTGCCACAAACAGACTAGCCACTGTTCAGGATTAGAGGCTGTCCTTGCAGATTTCTGGCCAAAGCAGTTTTCCAAGGGAGCTCACAGTTAGCTGGGGGGAAAGAAAGAAAGCAAACAGCGTGTTGCTATAAAGGTTGCAATCATTTTTAAAAGAATAACTTCATTGCTCATGCACAATTAGAGACTTGGTTGCAGAAGGCTCAGATCATATTTTGAGGCATGGTGATGTTTATTTGTGGATGAAGTGGTACAATGAATGGTTTTCTTCAATTTTGCTGCACTTCTTTTTCACAAGAAATACCAATTTTCCAGATTTCAAGCACTTTATATCAGCAGTTAAAAATGGAAAATTCTTTTGCATTACACCCATAAACTAACTTTAGTGTGTAACTAATTTACACGGTGCCCATTTAATCGCTCACACACAAGACAGATGCAATTTGAACATTTGTCTATTGTTCAAAGTCCTAGCACTCTCAGAATTGTTACACTGTAGAAGGAGTTCGTTCAAACAATCATGTTGGCAAAAGTCTTCAAATGAGCATCGTGACTCTGTGACTTTCTCCTTTGGTTGAATCTGCTCCCGCCACACATCCAGGCAATGCAATTGAGACTCTATTCACTGCGTGTAAAAGATTTTTCTCGTATTGCATTTTTTTTCTTTTGCAAATTACTTTAATTCTGTGCCCTTCAGACCCAATCCTCATGATGTTGAAAACTTTTATCACATCTGCTCTTGGCCTTCTTCTCTTCAAAACAAACAGTCCTGATTTTTCTAATCTATCATCGTGATTGAAGCTTGTCATCCCTGGAACCATTGTGGTAAATGTCTTATTCAATCTCTCCAATATGTTCACATCCTTTGTAAAATGTGACTTCCAGACCTCTACACAATACTCCTGCTGCAGTCAGAATACTATCTTGTACAAGTTCAGCATAGCCTTCAATGTTCTGAAGAAGCCTTCTATTGGACTAATAATCTAGCTGTTTTTCTCTCTGCAGATGCAGTTAGATCTCTGACTCCAGTATCTGCAATGCTTACTATCATTACTTCTGATGATGACTTGACAGGTGATTTGCAACTTTTTGGAATTCAGCTCTCTGATGTGGATTTCATTCACTTTGTTCTGTACTTATTTGTAGACAGTATTGACTGACAGGACCTTATACAGTTCTACCTTACAGCTCTGACAATTAAGTAAAGAGCAGTAGCACAGCTGTCTTCTGCTCAGTCATATGCCACTTTACAGGACAGCGGTTGAATGCAAAAATGCCAAGACTGGGTTCTTGGTCAGATTATCAGCATAACATCTGTAAGTGCCATTGTAGAATCATAGAATACTTACAGTGGAGAAGTAGGACATTTGGCCCATCAAGTCCACACCAACTGCCCCCCCAACTCTGGATTGCATCCCACCCAGATCCAACCCAACTACTCTACCTCTCCATCTCTGCATTTGCCATGGCTAATCCACCTAGCCTGCATATCCCTGGACACTATAGGCAAGTTAGCATGGCCAATTCACCTAACCTGCACATCTTTGGACTGTGGCGAGGAAACTAGAGCATACGGAGGAAACCCGTGCAGACACAGGGAGAATGGCAAACTCCACACAGACGGTTACTTTAAGAAAAATTCTTTTTTTACAGATTTGGTTCATCACTGCACTCTTTCTGTCTCGTTGAGAAACTCAGAAGCAAGATGCTAATTAATGCTGTGATTGAGTTTCACAGCTCACCAACAGAAGAAACAGGATCACAACCTGCAATGACCTCCCCATTATGTGTGGTTCATTAAAATAAAATTCTACCCAGTGTATATCACAATCATGGGATGTTACAAAATGCTTTATAGTGTCACTGTTTTGACATAGGGGAAAATATTTTGTAAGTAGAAAACTGGAAGTAAAAAAACAACTTGTGATTACATTCTCATGCCCAATTAACAAAAAGAAGATAACAACTTATATTTTAGTGTTCACCAGAAATTTCTTCAATTGGCTGATGAAGTAATTGACTACAAAACACAACATATCACGTCAGAGCAGGTCAGCAGTATTCCAGCAATAAAGGTGTGTATCTGATTATCTGTTAATGGTAAAATTACCGATATTGTAATGTCTATTGTGTAATACAAATTGTCTTCGTATATAAAAGTCGTTAGAGCAGCTAAGACTATTGGGACTCAGTTCATCTGGATCCTTGGGCAGAGAAGGAGCAGTGCAAAGAGTCACAGAAATTGCAGGAATAGCACATAATCAACAAGACTAAGGAGGTGCTATTCTTTATTATGAGAGAAATAGAATTTAAAGTGAAGATGTGATGCATCAGTTATATTGGACGTTGATTAGGCTATATCTCAAATACTGTGTGTAAGGAAGGAGTAATGCATAGGATGCAATCGTGGGTTTACTAAATTATGTCTGGAATGACTGAGTTGTCTTAAGAGGATAGGTTGGGCAGACTGGGCTTTCTTTAGGTGAGTGATGGATGACTTAATTGAAATGTACAAAATCCTGAATGGTCTTGACAAGTTGAATAGGAGTGGATGCAGAAATGCCAAGACTGGGTCCTTGGTCAGATGATCAGCATAACATCTGTAAGTGCCATTGTTGAATCATTATAGAAATGCCATTATATGCCATTATAGAAACACCCCTTTTGTGAGTGAATCCAGAACTAAGTCCACTACTTTAAACCTAGGGGTCACCCTTTTTGGACTGAGATGAGTGGATTTTGTTTAAGATAGATTTGTAACTTTGGGACTCTCTGCCTCAGAATGTGAGGTCATTGAATATTTTTAGTATGGAGATGAATAGATTCTTTAGAGTGCCATCTTCCATCTCCTTTATCCATCCTCACACCCCAAATCTTGTAATTGCAGCCAACCCATTTTCACCCACTGATGGTCCCCGTTAACAGCTTTTCTTTCTCCCTGGCTCACCATTATCCATTCCCTTGTCTGCCCAACTGGTGTTCTTTCTCTGGGCTGCATCTCCACTTATCATTTACTGTCTGCCCCTCTCTCGCTACCCCAGTCTACCACCATTTCTGAGCTACAACTAACTTTGAAGAAGCATCATTAGACCCAAAATTTTGACACTGCTTTCTCTCCACAAATGCTGCCGGACCTGCTGAGGTTCTCCAACAACTTCTATTGCCTCAATCATGTTAATTGGTCACCGTCACATGATTGTACTTAGGCACTGCTTCAGCCCCTAAACAGTAATACAGCTCACTGAGTCTGTTCTGAGAATCTAGCAGTCACTATAATTGAGGACAAATTATTTCTTATGAACACATAAACACACTAAGAACTATGAGCCAACAATGGCTGAGAGACATTCCTATACCTTAGGAATTGTTGCCTGCCAGTTAAACTTTATGTGCACTTGCTTTGCATTCAGGAGAAGTGTTTTTTTTTGTTTTAGCCTCATTGTAATAATATCACGTTCCGTTTCTAGACCACAGAATCAGTAGGGAGTTGTTCAGAAATGGATAGGTAGTATATCCATATCATGTCTCAAACTTTAATCTGTAAGGGGCATTCATTAGCTGCAGATCATTGGAGGCCTACACAATGCTCAATTATTGCCTGTTTGCAGAAGAGACTAATGTTTGTTCTTCCCCAAGGTCATACAGAGACATGCAGCACCTGAGTTCCGTGGGCAGAATGCCACATGATGCAATGTGACTGTCTTATGGAGGTCATTGCCTTTAAAGGGCCACTTTTATAAAAGCAGAAGTAATCAGAAGTATTATTCGTTAGAATGACATTAGTGTAGTACAAATGCTATATTTCACTACAGTCCTTTGCTTCAGATTATATTGACACTCATGTACCCAATGTTATTGCAGTATTCTTTAACCTTTCTTTTCTAGGCACCATGTCTTGGAGCTCCCTCTAGCTGATCTTAAGGAAGCCAGTTGACTGCATTGACAGCTTGCCTTGGATGACCTTAGTGGCGTTCTGAGGTAGTTCAAGGGCTCAATGAGCTCTGGCCTGCAGGTGTCTCCTGCACACATGCAGTTTTCACCTCCTTGATTTGACACGATGGAGATGATGGCATTGCTTGCAAAGATGAATGGAGAGCCAGTGAACCACTGGACTCTCCTGGGATGACAAGAATATAAAATCTGAAATAAAAACAAAAAATTCAGGAGAAACTCTAGGTCTGGCAGCAGCTGTGGGGAGAAAGAAGACTTAAATTTCAATTCTGCTTTGACTCTTCATATTGAATTTGAAATATGAAGGGACTACAAATGGGCCCCCAGAAAAGGATTCTTTGTGTAGGTCAACTCATTGAAGTGAAGAGTCCAACCTCATGCGGATGTCAGTGTTACAACTGGAATGTGTGGTTTGAAATGTCTGTACTTTTGCCATTCTCTCAATAAAAATCCACTTTCAGAAAACCAACAGAGCCAAGTTTCCCTAGCAGCAACCAAGGTTAATAGAATTTATGGACCAATATTTGGTTGCTTCCTTCATTGCAAAGCCTTAAAGTAAAACAGTGACCTAACAAAGAATAATTAAGTGCATTAGGATTTAAGAAACTATTTACCACAACTCAAGTGGATCAAAGACATGATTTACTTGGTTGCCATTGAAATAAATGTAGGAGTCTCCTGTAAGAAGGAACTACAGATATTAGTAATCTTGAGCAATATTTCTGTATTTAACTCTAATAATTATTTTCTGTCATCTGTGAACTGAAACAGGTGAATCCATTTAAAGACCAAATCTGTAAGGTGTTTAGTAGGAATGAACAGGGATTATTTTCATTTGAAGACTTCCTGGAAATGATCTCAACCTTTAGTGAAAATGCATCACTTGCTGTAAAAATAGACTATGCCTTTCGAATATATGGTATGTTTTTCACCATTAAAGTACATTTTAATTTGAATGTAGACAATTTTAAGCATGTGTTACAATTTTTGCTGCCTCACTCCCTTGATACAGACTTAGGACCTAAGTTACAAATAGTTTAGTCTAGCAAGGTTCATTGTGTAATTTTAGATGTTCCAATGAGATTGTGCTGCTAAGGAACATAATCCCAAAAATTTCAAATCTCAATTTTTTTTGCCACAAAGTAGAATATGTTGTGCATTGACCTGTGGACTTAATTCCACAACCTTTCTCAATGTTAATGAGGCTTAAAATTAGTCCTTAAATGTTCCATAATTCCTATGTAAAGTTGAACATGATATAAATTAGCTTATTTCTGAGAATACGCTTTATTTTAAATATTGACAGCCAGCGGAATTTTTAAAATACATTTTATGTTGCACCTTTTGGGAAATCCTTTATCTCATTCCAGTAAAGAAATTTCTGTAGTTGTAGAATCATAGAGGTCTACAGCACCGTAAAAGACCTAATTCTAGTATTCTTATTCGAATCTCATTTTCTGAGACTTTGCTCATAGCCATGCATGTGTTGGTATTGCAGTTGCACATCTGAGTACTGCAAGGTGGCCCGGTGGCCCGTTAGCACTACAGCCTCACAGCTCCAGGGACCCAGGTTTGATTTCAGCCTCAGGTGACTGTCTGTGTGGAGTTTGCACATTCTCCCCGTGTCTGTGTGGGTTTGCTCTGGTTTCCTCCCACAGTCCAAAGATGTGCAGGCTAGGTGTTTTGGCCATGCTAAATTGCCCATAGTGTTCAGGGGTGTGTGGATTATAAGTGAATGGGTCTGGGTGGGATGCTTCAAGGGGTGGTGTGGACTTGTTGGGCCAAATGGCCTGTTTCCCCACTGTAGGGAATCTAATCTAAAGAGTTTCTGTCTCTACCTCACATACAAGCAGTAAGTTCCACATCCTCACCCTCTGAGTAAACATTTTACCCCTACATCCCATCTAATCCTCCTGCCTGTTACCATAAGTCAATGTTTGCTGGTCATTGAGCCCTCCACCTGGGGCTAAAGTTCTGCCCTGTCTAAGCCCCCTATAATTTTATAAACCTCAATCATGCCTCTCTTCTTCTCGTCTGCTCCCAGGAAAACATCCGCAGTCTATCAGTTCTAAAACTCTGCAACCCAAGCAAAATCCTTGTAAGCCACCTCTGTACCCTTTCCAGCGAAAGCACATCCTGCCTATAATATGGATTCTAGAACTTCACACAATATTTGAGCTGTGATCAACTTTTCACACAATCCACCACAACCTTCCTGTTCTGAAACTCTGTGTCTTGACTAATTAATACAAGTCTCTCTCATACCTTCTTAACCACTTCATCTACCTGTCCCACTACCTTAAGGGACTGATGGACAAATACCCCAAGGTTGTTCTGATCCTTGATGCTGCCCAGGGCCCTACCATTCATCATGTAACCCCTTGCTTTGTTTCTCCTGCCCAAGTGCAGCTGATTCATACTTGTCCAATAAAATTCCATTTGCCACTGATATGTCCATTTAACGAGCCCACCTGTATCCATTTGTAGTTTAAGATTATCCTCCTCAATATTTACCACCTTACCAATTTTTGTATCATCTGCAAACTTCAAGATTAACCCTCCAACATTCACCTCTAAAATGTTTACATGTACCACTAACAGAAAGGGCCCTAAGACTATTGTATCTTATGAAACATGACACTAATGATTTGGTTGAATTACACAAGGAGAATTCTGTTTTTCTTTAATTAATGCCACTGCAATTTTTACATCCATTGGAATAGCTAGACGGTGCAGATATGGCAGGCTTAACCTGTGTTCCAGTTCCTATGTTCATGAGTTTTCAGTTTTACTGCTTAGCCAAAGATGGAACTCTCTCAAACCAATACTCTCTTAATACTCCATTTTCTCCCCTTTGGTCCAGGAACTCACAACCTACGTCTGTGACACCACCCACAGCCTCCACCTCCTCCAGGACTTCCAATTCCCTGGCCCCCAACACCTCATTTTCACAATGGACATCCAGTCGCTATACACCTGTATTCCTCATGCAGATGGCCTCCAGGCCCTCCGCTTCTTCCTGTCCCACAGGCCCGACCAATACCCCTCCACCGACACCCTCATTCTCCTAGCCGAACTCGTCCTCACCCTCAACAACTTCTCTTTCGATTCCTCCCACTTCCTACAAAGAGGGTGGCCATGGGTACCTGCATGGGCCCAAACTATGCTTGCCTCTTTGTAGGTTACGTGGACCAGTCCCTCTTCCGCACCTACACAGGCCCCAAACCCCACCTCTTCCTCCGCTACATTGATTACTGTATCAGCGCTGCTTCTTGCTCCCCAGAGGAGCTCGAACAGTTCATCCAATTTACCAACACCTTCCACCCCAACCTCAAGTTCACCTGGGCCATCTCCAACACATCCCTCACCTTCCTGGACCTCTCAGTCTCCATCTCAAGTAACCAGCTAGAAACTGATGTCCATTTCAAGCCCACTGACTCCCACAGCTGCCTAGAATACACCTCCTCCCACCCACCCTCCTGCAAAAATTCCATCCCCTATTCCCAATTCCTCCGCCGCATCTGCTCCCAGGATGAGGCATTCCACTCCCGCACATCCCAGATGTCCACATTTTTCAAGGACCGCAACTTTCCCCCCGCAGTGGTCGAGAACGCCCTTGAACGCATCTCCCGCATTTCCCGAAACACATCCCTCACACCCCGCCCCCGCCACAACCACCCCCAGAGGATCCCCCTTGTTCTCACATTCCACCCCACCAACCTCCAGATACAACATATCATCCTCCGACACTTCCACCATCTACAATCTGACCCCACCACCCAAGCTATTTTTCCATCCCCACCCTTGTCTGCCTTCCGGAGAGACCACTCTCTCCGTGACTCTCCTGTCCGCTCCATACTCCCCTCCAACCCACCACATCCGGCACCTTCCCCTGCAACCACAGGAAGTGCTACACATGCCCCCACACCTCCTCCCTCACCCCCATCCCAGGCCCCAAGATGACCTTCCATTATCAAGCAGATGTTCACCTGCACATCTGCCAATGTGGTATATTGTATCCATTACAGCCGGTGTGGCATCCTCTACATTGGGGAAACCAAGCAGAGGCTTGGGGACCGCTTTGCAGAACACCTCCGCTCGGTTCGCAACAAACAACTGCACCTCCCAGTCGCAAACCATTTCCACTCCCCCTCCCATTCTTTAGATGACATGTCCATCATGGGCCTCCTGCAGTGCCACAATGATGCCACCCGAAGGTTGCAGGAACAGCAACTCATATTCCGCTTGGGAACCCTGCAGCCCAATGGTATCAATGTGGACTTCACAAGCTTCAAAATCTCCCCTTCCCCCACTGCATCCCAAAACCAGCCCAGTTCATCCCCTCCCCCCACTGCATCCCAAAACCAACCCAGACTGTCTCTGCTTCCCTAAACTGTTCTTCCTCTCACCCATCCCTTCCTCCCACCTCAAGCTGCACCTCCATTTCCTACCTACCACCTCATCCCGCCTCCTTGACCTGTCCATCTTCCGTGGACTGACCTATCCCCTCCCTACCTCCTCACCTATACTCTCCTGTCTACCTATCTTCTTTTCTCTCCATCTTCGGTCCGCATCCCCCTCTCTCCCTATTTATTCCAGAACCCTCTCCCCATCCCCCTCTCTGATGAAGGGTCTAAGCCCGAAACGTCAGCTTTTGTCCTCCTGAGATGCTGCTTGGCCTGCTGTGTTCATCCAGCTCCACACTTTGTTATCTTGGATTCTCCAGTATCTGCAGTTCCCATTAACACTCTCTTAATACGCTATTGGAGTGTTTGCCCAAATTTTGCATTTAAGTCTCAGGAGTGCAACATCAATCCATAATAGTCCAACATCAAAGACAAGGCATGGTGGCTCAGTGGTTAGCACTAATGCCTCACAGCACCAGGGACCTGGGTTTGATTCCACCCTCAGGTGACTGTCTATGTGGAGTTTGCACATTCTCCCCATGTCTGCATGGGTTTCCTCTGAGTGTTCCAGTTTCCCACAAGTCCAAAGATGTGTAGGCTAGGTGAATTGGCCATGCTAACTTGCCTGTAATGTTCAGGCATGTATAGATTAGGTTTGTTGTAGGGGAATGGGTCTGGGTGGGATGCTTCAAGGGTCAGTGTGGACTTGTTGGGCCAAAGGGCCTGTTTCCACACAGTAGGGATTCTATGATATCAAACAAGTAATTTTGTGAAATCATTTTAGGTAGCTTTCAATACATGATAATTTAGAAACCAAAGGAAATATGTTGTGGTGTAGATAGTGGAGCAGATGGCACGGGCTAAAATGTGGTGTTACAAGCATACTTCGTATTGCTATCTGTTTGCAAATTAGTTTGATAGTTAATAATATGTATCGTGTGGCAACACTTTTACAGGAGTAGCAAAATGTCAGTTAGATATACCAGTTAATATTGCTTAATTTTAGATGTGTCGGTTCAAGTGATAATTACAGGATTGAGAATGGATGTCTGTAATTTGCTAATTTCAGTTGTTTTATAGGTCTTGCCATTGAGTCCTACTCATGTATGCCTATTGGAGATGTATTTCTTGTAAAGCCAAACTGACACATAGGTTTTTTTTTGTTTATCGGATTCTCTTCTAAGAGTCTACTTTGTTTATGGCTATAGATTTAAATCAAAATAACTACATCGATCAAGAAGACATACGACATATCATACTTCGCTTAACTAATGGCTACATGGATGAAGCAGACATATTAACACTGACTCACTTTGTAAGCAACTGTATAATTTAAATTTACCATATTTTAACTTAATGATATGAAGTTCAAGTCATCCAAACAAAACCCACCAAATTGTCACAACGGTAGCATAAATTGAGTTTAATGAATATGGTCTCATAGCCATGACGGAAACATGGTTATGAGGAGATCAAAACTGGGAGCTTAATATTTATGGATATTTGACCTTTTGGTGAGATAGCAGAGATAGAAAAGTTGGTGGGGTAGCACTGTTAATAAGAAATGAGATGAGGACAGTTGTGGGACATGATCCAGAGCCATAGAATCCCTACAGTTAAGAAAGAGGTCATACAGCCCAACGAGTCATTACTGACCCTCCAAGAACATCCCACCCAGACCCAGACCTCACCCTATCCCCATAACACCATATTTTCCATGACGTGAGAGGAGGAGATGCAGGAGTGACAGGTCTCCTTCAATGAGGAGATGGGCCTGGACATTACCCATGGACAGGAAGATTAGACAGGGCATGGTAAAAAGAGGCAGACAGGCACAGGATAATATTATGGTAAACCAATTCCAGGGCTGCTAAGGTGTAGACATGTCTGTTTTTATGTTTTTGTTGTGGAAAGCAGCTGGCTGGAGACCAATGATTGCTCTTTGGGAAATAGCGTAAAATGAAAAGATTCTCAATTCATTAGCTATTTTAAATAAAGGTAATTTTAAAAATTTTCAGTGAACTACTACTATGCAGCCTCAAACTGCACTAGCGAATCTGGCCTTTGTGCTAAATATTTCCAACTGTAGCTACATCACCGTGTGTACCTTGGGGCTTCTGGAGGAAGCAGGGTCATGGGCCTTGCCTCATGCATAGAGGAGGCAGAACATGGAACATTTGCCCAGGGGATGCTCCCCAATTCTCCCACATATTTCCTGATGTCAGTGTCATCTAATTCCCTCACAATCCCTCTAATCTTAGAGAATTTTACCCTCACTGATGACTTTATTTTCTTCATTCACAGTGTTCTGGCATTGCCGGCTAGGCCAGCATTTATTGCCCATCTGTAATTGACCAGAGGGTAGTTGAGACTCAACCATATTACTGTGGGTTTGGCATCATATGTAAACCATTAGTAAACCAGACGGGGTTTTGTCCAACAATCGACAACCATTTCATTGTCATCATTAAACTCTAAATTCCAGATTTATTTGAAAACTTTAAATTCAAATTCCACCAACTACTATGACAGGATTCAAACCACATCCAAGAACATTTTTTGAGTCTAAAGGTTAATAGTCTAACAACAGTACTACTAGGCCAATGCCTTGACTACTATAAGTTGCATAAATCCAAGGACTTTTTTCCTATCCCCTAAAGAATTAAATCATGCACATCCCAGTTGTACATTGTCTACCTCATACACTGAAAATGTTCGGGTTCTTATGGTGACCTCATTCAGTGGAAATATTTATCCTTCCCACATCTGCAGTGCCTAGCCACAAGCTTCCATTATTAACATCAACTATCTCTGTGGTCTCCTAGACCCAATATCCTCATTCTGATCTCATTGGGTAAATCAGTGATCCTGTTACAAATATCAAGAGCTAAATCAGTGCCTAGTTGGTTTATGAAAGTAAATTAGGGACACACATTGCTGATGGTATGAGACAATTAGGGCTTCCTAATTGAATTCCAGCATCACCTTCTGATGGGGCAAGATGTGCTAATTCTTTCACTTCCAACAACCATGCTCGCAACTAGAAGCATAATGAGACTGCAGAGAACATAACAACAGTGGAAGAACATAAGAACTAGCACCGGGACTAGGCCATCTGGCCCTTCAAGCCTGCCCTGCCATTCAATCAGATCGTGGCTGATCGTTTTGAAACTCAGCTCCACTTACCGCCTGCTCACCATAACCCTCAATTTCTTTACCGTTCAAAAACTTACCTAGCCTTGCCTTAAAAACATTCAGCAACATAGCTTCAACTGCTTCACTGGGCAAGGAATTCCGCAGATTCACAACTCTTTATGTGAAGTTGTTCCTCCTGACCTCAGTCCTACATCTGCTTCCCTTTATTTTGAGGCTATGCCCTCTGGTCCTAGTTTCAACTGCTCGGGGAAAAAACCTCCCTGCCTCCACCTTATCTATTCCCTTCATAATCTTATATGTTTCGATCAGATCTCCCCTCAATCTTCTGAATTCCAATGAGTATAATCCCAGCCTACTCAGTCTCTCCTCATAATCCAACCCTCACAACTCTGGAATCAACCGAGTGAATCTTCTCTGCACCCCCTCCAGTACTAGTATAACCCTTCTCAAGTAAGGAGACCAAAACTGCACACAGTACTCCAGGTGTGTCCTTACCAGGACCCAAAACAGCTGCAGCATAGCCTCTCTTTTTTAAACTCCATCCCTCCAGCAATGATAGACAAAATTCCATTTGCCTTTTTAATTACCTGCTGCACCTGCAATCCTACTTTTAGTGATTCATGCACAAAGACACCCATGTCCCTCTGCACAGCAGCATGCTGCAATTTTTTACCATTTAAAACGTAGCCAATTTTGCTGTCATTCCTACCAAAATGGATGACATCACACTTATCAACATTGTGCTCCATCTGCCAAACCTTTGCCCACTTACTTAGACTATCTATATCCCTTTGCAGACTTTCAGTGTCTTCTGCACACTTTGCTCTACCACGCATCTTAATGTTATCTGCAAGTTTAGGCACACCACACTTAGTCCCCAACTCCAAATCATCTATGTAAATTGTAAATAATTGTGGTCCCAACACTGATCCCTGAAGCACATCACTAGCCACTGATTGCCAATCAGAAAAACACCCATTTACCCCTACTCTTTGTTTTCTACTAGTCAACTAATCCTCTATCCATGCCAGTACATTACCTGTAATACCATGCAACTTTATCATATGTATCAGCCTTTGGTGTGGTACCTTGTCAAATGCCTTCCGGAAATCCAGATACACCACATCCACAAGTTCCCCATTGTCCACGATGCAAGTAATGTCCTCAAAGAATTCCACTAAATTAGTTAAACATGACCTACCCTTCATGAACCCATGCTAGGTGTTCCCAGTGGGACAATATATATCCAGATGTCTTGCTATTTCTTCCTTAATGATAGATTCAAGCATTTTCCCCAATACCGATGGTAAGCTAACTGGCCTATAGTTACCTGCCTTTTGTCTCATTCCTTCTTGAAACAGTGATATCATATTGGCTATTTTCCAATCTACAGAACCACTCCAGAGTCCAGTGAATTTTGGTAAATAATTACTAGTGCATTTGCTGTTTCCCCCATCACCTCTTTTGCAATGCATTTCATCAGGGCCAGGAGACTTGTCTACCTTTAGCATGATTAGCTTGTCCAGCACTGCCTCCTTAGTGATAATGATAGTTTCTAGGTCCTGACCTGCTATAACCTTCTTGCCATCAGTTTTCGACGTGTTATTTGTGTCTTCCACTGTGAAGACCGACACAAAATAGCTGTTTAACACCTTGGTTACTTCCTCATTCCCAGTTACTAAATTGGTCTTCTCATCCTCTAAAGGACCAATGTTTACCTTTTTGACTCTTTACAATTTACATATTTATAGAAACTTTTGCTGCCTGTTTTTATATTCTGAGCTAGTTTACTCTCATAATCTAGCTTACTTTTCTTTATAACTTTTTTGTAGCTTTCCGTTGGCCTTTAAAGATTTCCCAGTCGACTAGTTTCCCACTACACTTAGCTTTTTTGTATGTGTCTTTTTTTAAATCTGATGCTTACCTTTATGTCCTTAGACATTCATGGCTGACTCTCTTTTCCTACAGTTCTTCCTTATCATTGGAACATACTTCTGCTGAACACTATAAACAATCGTTTTGAAAGTCCTCCACTGTTCCTCAATTGACCCACCATAAACTTTTTGCTCCCATTCTACGTTGGCTAACTCCTCCCTCGCCCCATCATAATCTCCTTTGTTTAAGTGCAGGACATTGGTACTGGAGTTAACCTTCTCACGCTCCATCTGTACTTTAAATTTGACCGTACTGTGATTGCTCCTTCCGAGACGAGATTATGACCCTGGAATACCTGTTTTTTAATCTTGTTCCTAGTTTTTCATAATCCCGAAACTGGTCTTTTTTTCCTAATCCTGTCTATGTTGTTGGTACTTACATGGACCACAACAACTGGATCCTCCCCCTTCCTCGCTAGTATCCTGTGAGATCATTAATTATTCCTGGCTCATTACACAGGATTCGATCTAGGATAGCTTGCTCCCTCGTAGGCTCCATTATATTTGTTCAAGGAAATCATCGCGGTTGCATTCTATGAACCCCTCCTCAAGACTGCCATGACCGACTTGATTTGACCAATCAATACGTAGATTAAAATCCCCCATGATAATTGCTGTACCATTTTTACATGCATTAGCTATTTCTATGTTTATTGCCTGCCCCACCACAGGACGTCATTATTTGGTGGCCTATAGACCACACCTATCAGTGACTTCTCCCTGCTATTCCTAATTTCCACCCAAATGGATTCAACGTTCTGTTCAGTAGAACCTATATCATCTCTCACTACCGCCCTGATATCATCCTTAAAAATCAGAGCGACACCACCTCCCTTACCTTCCTGTCTGTCCTTCCGAACAGTTTGGTACCCCTAGATATTTAACTCCCAGTCATGACCATCCTGCAACCATGTCTCTGTAATGGCCACTAAATCATATCCATTTGCCATGATTTGCATTGTCAACTCATCTACCTTGTTTCGAATGCTCCGAGCATTCAGATAAAGTGCCGACATGCCATTTTTTGCACCTTCTTTTTGAGTCCTATCACCTCCATTACTAACAGCTCTGAGTTCTCTTTCCCTTTAACTTTTTTCCTAATTTTCAATGGAGTTGAAGCTTCCTTGTCACCTGCTAATCTGTTGCTTTCCCTTCCATTAATTCTTATACTCCCTGTACGCTCATTCCTCCCTTCACCCTACTGACTATTTGACCACCCTATTTACCATTTTCACCAGAACACTGGACTCAGCCCTGTTCGGGTGGAGTCCATCCCAGCGGTATAGATCCCTCCTCTTCCAGAACTGATGCCAGTGCCCCATGAAAAGGAAACCCTCTTTCCCACACCACTGTTTTAGCCAGGTGTTTACTTCCCTGACCCTTGCTGCCCTATGCCAATTTGCACATGGTTTGGGCAGCAATCCAGAGATTATGACCCTAGCTTTTCATAATCCCGAAACAGGTCTTTTTCCTAGTCCTGTCTATGATGTTGTTGTGGACCACAACAACTGGATCCTCTCCCTTCCTCTCTAGTATCCTCTCAAGCCGGTCAGAGATGTCTTGCACCCTCACACCGGGCAGGCAAAACATGATGCGGGACTCTGTATCCTGCTTGCAAAGGATACTGTCTATCCTTTTGATGATGGAATCCCCTACAACTACAATCTGTCCTTTAGCTCCCCCTTCTGGAATGGCTTCCTGAACCATGGTGCCATGGTGAGTTGATTCATCCATCCTGCAGCCACATAGGGAGCAAGTGCCTCATACCTCTGGGACAATGTCAAGGGCCGCAGTTCCTGTCTGCAGGGTCCCTCTACCTGCCTCACTCGCTTTCACACTCTGCTGTCCCTGGCCGCTGATTGAATTAACATTAGTTAATCTACTATGTGTGACTGCCTCCTGGAACACAACATCCAGGTATCTCTCCCCCTCCCGGATATGCCGCAGTGTTTGGAGATTGGATTCCAGCTCATCAGTTTTGAGCTGGAGCTCCTCAAGCAACCAACACTTGCTGCAGACGTGGTCACTGCTGTTCTCAATGGGATCAGCTAGCTCCCACATCATGCGGCTACAACAAATCACCTGACCTGCCATCTATATTTAGTTAATTATTAAAAATTAATTTTTTTTTTAGTTTTGCAGTGTTCTCTCTTTAAGTGTTCTCTGCATCAGTAAGTTTACTTCGTTATATACTCAAACAGACTCCTGTTTTGCCATCCAAACCGCTTCCAGAGGATTTGGTGACCTCCCTGAAACATAACAAAGAGATGAGGAAAAAAATACAAAGAGCTTACCTGCTCATCACACTTAGTCATTATTATTAGGTTAGAGGAGATGAAAGGGTGGGAGACACTACATGTGCAGTCACGCGAGGTAAGACTTTTATAATGAAAGCTTACCTTCCCGGCTGCCCTCTCCCTCTTACTGGAATCAAGTTCTTACTGGAACTAGTGTGTGAAAAAGTATATTAAAGGCCTGATTCTCCTTGCTTTCAAATGAGGCCTGACCAGAAAAACAGCTTGGATTTCTTGTGATTGTACTGAAGAAGCTTCAGAGACATTGATGCCTACTCTATGTTCCTTCCAACTATCAATCCTTACTTTTCAGGGTTCTTGCTCAATGGAATTAGGGGGTTAGCACCCTGAGTACATCAGGTAATGATTTGTTGTCACTACAAGCAAATCTCCCCAAGTCAAAACGCTCTGCAGTTTTGGTTCTCATCCTATTTTAAATGCTAAGATGCAGCCGATGACTTAAACAGGATTCTAACATTTTTAGAACTGACTTGCCAAAGCACACACCATGTATATTCTCATAGATATCAGCTGACTTTTTGTCAAAAACATGCCAAATAACCAGCATAATCTACTGTTGATCTACATTCCTTGCCTTTATTTATTGGAATTAATAAACTATCTTCCTGCCATTCTGCCAAAGTTATTATGGATTGGTCCTGGCTACAGACCCCAGCCCTCTCAAACTACATCTGCAGCTGAATAGCTGCACAGAGGCCGGTGTCTCAGCAACAAGTCATGCTTTATTTACAGCTGCACAGTACATTGACTCTGACCAGCCAGTTTAAAGCCAATCCCTAGACTGATGACACCTTCTGAATCTCTTGCTTATGTTTCAGCCAGGGCTCCCTGATTGGCCTAGGTTCACAACCCCAGTCAAGGATCTCATAGTCAATGAGATCCACCTGGCCCTGGTTCCAGTCAACACTGCAGCCTGTTGGCAAACATTGATAAGGCCTAACCCTAAATGCATCTGTTTTTGTGCTATCACTACCAGACAGCTGAATGGTGTATTTTCCTGTCCAGACATCTGAAGTTCAACTGGGGCATAATCTACCCCTAGCATTTTGGTGATGCACTCTTAAAAGTATAAAGTTGAAAATGCAATTTAAAATACATACACAAACAAATCAAATGTTAATTACATAAGCAGACCCCACAGTGAATGAATAAAGTCACTGAAATATAATATGAAATTGGAAGCTCCAGCAGGCAAAAGAGAGCCAGAATTAGGTTAATGATGTTGAATGCTGTAATAAGGGCACTTGGGTACTGAAGGGATGAATTTTATTTTCATAAAATATCAAAAGTATAATCCTAATTATTAAGTTGAAATATAATTAGATTCTGATTGTCAAAACGTTGGTTCTGTTGCTTTGCTAAATTGAAAATTGATTCAGTTAATCAAATATGAATTTGGATACCAGTTCATTTTTGAAATTACCAAAAATAAATAAAATGTAACTGCTATTCATTCACAATATAAATTATTAGAATCTCCAATTATTCTTTCATATTTACCAAGTTTTATGACATAATCCATAAAGTATGCAAGATAAATAATTTGGAAATTTATAAATTGGAACTATATTTTGTCCATATTTTAAATCTCAAACAGATCATGGAAGAAGGCGATTTAAACAACGATGGCATGTTGTCATTTGTAGAGTTTAAAAATGTAACAGAGAAATCAGCTGATTTCCAAAAGTAAGTCATGTTAAAGAAAAAATTGTTAGAAAAAAATAGCCAAGCTAATATGATTACTTATTACATTTTTATTCCTAGGCTTCACTCAATGAACTTTTATTATTTTCCATCTGTAAATTTGCAAAAACCCAGGAATGCACATATGCAGTATTCCTGAGATAAAATTTACCACTAAACGATTTGCTCAAATTAATTATTAGGAAAATAAAATTTAGTTTCAATTTTGCCAGTTTTATCAGTTAACTTATGACTTTAAAGTTCATTTAAAATAAGAACTATTAAAGTAAGATTTGATTTGGAGGTTGCATGACTTGACATAATACCAGTTAATTATAGAGCTGAGATTATGTTGGGGTTCTACCTCTTTCCTGTTGAACCCTACGTCAAAACTTAAGAATTATTAGGGAGGTTTTGTTAATTCACTCATGGTTTTTAGTTATGATGGGCAGCATGTTTTAGTTGTGACGGGCAGCATGTCAGTACAGGCTTGGAGGACTGAAGGGCCTGTTTGTATACTGTAATTTTCTTTGTTCTTCATGGAACATGGACAGCACTGGCTTGCCAAAATTTATTACCTAGCCCTGTTTTCCCTTAAGAATGTGGCAGTGAGCTGCTGTCTTGAACCACTGCAGTCTATGTCCCACAATGTTATAAGGAAAGGAATTCCAGGATTTTGACCCATTAAAAGTGAAGGAACGGTTATATTTTCAAGTCAGGATAATGAGTGGCTTGGGGGGTTACTTATACATGGTAGCACATGTGGTACCCTGCTGCCCTTGTTCTTCTGGATGGAAGTGGCCATGGGTTTGGAAAGTGCTGGCTAAGTGAACTTCTGCAGTGCACCTTGTAAATACTACACACTGCCGCTACTAAGCATTGGTGGTGGATAGAGTGAATGTTTTTGAATGAGGGCCCAATTAAGCAGGCTGCATTATAGTTATGCTTTTTGAGTGTTGCTGGAGCAGCACCCATCCAGGCAAGTGGCGAGTATTCGTAACACTCTTTACTTGTGCCTTGTAGATGGTGGATGGGCATTTTGGTGTCAGAAAGGAAATTACTTGCCACAGTGTTCTAAACTGCAGTTTTTAGGCCTCTGACCTGGTTTTTTATGGCAAGTCTAGTTCAGTTTCCAGTCAATGGAAACCCTCAGGATATTTGAAGTGGGGAGTTCCGTGATTGTAATGCCATTGAACGTTAATGGATGGAGATTGTATTGTCTCTTACTGGAGGTGATCATTACCTGGGATTGTTTGGTGTGAACGTTACTTGCTATTTTTCAGCGCATGACTGAATATTGTCCAGGTCTTCAGTATCTAATAACTTGCAAATTGTGCTGAGCATTTTGCAGGCATTGGTGAACATCCCTACCTCTGACCTTATAAAAGAAGGAAGCTTATTGATGAAGCAGCTGAACATGGTTGGGCCTAGGACACTATCCTGAGGAACTCCTGCAAAGATGTCCTGGCACTGAGATGATTGACCACCAACAACAGCAGCTGGATGACCTTGGCAGAAACCAAACTGGGCATTACTAGGCAGGTCATTGTTAAGCAGGTGGTAAGAGTTTCCCCATTTAAAATGGAGATGAGGAGGATTTTTTGCTCTAAGATCAATGGCCTGGAACTCGAGCTAACAGCAGTAAAGATCGATAAAAATCAGTCAAACTACAGTAGTTAAAGAAGTGGGCTCACCACCTCTTTCTGATGGACAACTAGGGTTAGGCAATAAATGCTTATCTTATCAGCAACTTAACCATGGATGAATAACAAAAAAAATCAAAATCCTTTCTTCCCAGTTAGCAGCCAACTCGCATTTTTATCACCATTAATGTACTTTAGAAGATTTCCTTTGCTGTATGTGCTGTGTAATACAGAATTATAAGATGTTAAAATAATTCAACCAGAATTGATTTTCTGATGTCGATACCCTCTATTTTTATTCACTATATTTCAGATCCTTTACAATACGTTTCTGAGTGAAATGAACAGACTGACTGAAATTGCAAGTGGCAACTAGTGAAGAAATACATATTGACTACTATTTAAAATTGATGTGTTACATTCGTAGAATTGTGAATCACTGGTATCCCTTTCTTCCATTCCTTTTCCAGATTTGCAGTTACTAATAGGTGTTCTCAATAGTTTCATTGACGTTGAGTCAAATGTTCCATCGCTTTTTAATTTAACATTATAAATTTTCCTGAACACAATTAACATTGCATATTTTTGATGACATCTATGAAATGTGACGAATTTTACATTTTCTGCAGAAATAGTAGGAGTTTTTCATCTTCTCATAATTGTTAAAGATGAACTAATAAATATGATGCATAGGTTGCCAGTATGCATAATTAGTGTAATTGCCACTGTCATCAAAAAAGTCATAACTATTTGGAAAAAACAAACTTAAGAAAGTGACATTAAACTGGTAGTTAATTGTCAACTAAGCAATCTAATACTTTTTCCTACAGTTCTACGATTGCAGCAGCTTAATCAAATATAAATGTCTTGATATCTTATAACCTTGGCAGCCAGAAAAAGTCTGCATTTACAGAAATCTAAATATGATATATTTAGACTGCTAAAATTATTCTTCTGTTAAATCCGTTCTGTTTTTGTAATGCTAAAATGTCAATAGCGCAGATAGTTTAAGTTTATTTTGAAGTATATCAATAAAAGTTATATTTGCCATGATATCCTTACAAATTGGAAGCTGATGAACTTAAAGAGCCTTCAAAAATATTAGTAAAATGTATGCATGTTCAACCAATTCTTCCATCTATCATTTTGGGAGCAATGCAAGTTGTTTTTAGGAAAGTATGGAATAAATCTTTCTGTTTTTACACTTTGACATATTGGTTTGCCAAGTTGCAGTTGTCTGGAGAGATGAAGTAGAAAAATTACACATCTCTAAGGAAGGTTGTTTGATTTTCGAGGCCACTTATCAATCTATGTATTGTTATGTTTTGCTGTTATTCCTTATTTGCTTAATTTAGAGTCATAGAGTCTTACAGCACAGAAATAGACCCCTCGGTCCAAATCGTCCATGCTGACCAGGTTTCCCAAACTAAATTAGTCCAATTTGTTTGCATTTGACCCATATCGTTTTAAATTTTTCCCTATTTAATGTACCTATCCAAATGTCTTCTAAATGTTGCAGCTGTACCTGCATCTATGACTTCCTCTTGCAGTTTACTTCAATACGAACGACACTCTGTATGAACAAGTTGCCCCTTGGGTCCCTTTTAAATCTCCTCTCACATTAAAACTATGCCCTCTCATTTTGAACTTCCCTACGGTAGGGAAAAGACCTTTGCAATTTACCTCATCTATGCTCCTTATGATATTATAAACCTCTTTGTGGTCACCCTTCAACCACCTACCCATGGAAAAAACAGTCCAGCCTGTCCAGCCTCTCCTTATAACTCAAACCATCTACTCCTGGTAGCAGCCTTGTACTTCTTCACCCTTTCCAATTTAATAATATCCTTCCTATAACAGGGTGACCAGAATTGTATACAGTACTCCAACAGTAGCCTTTCCAATGGCTTGTACAGCTGCAGCATGTTGTCCTAACTCCTATACTTAATGGTTTGAGCAATGAAGGCAAGCATACCAAGTGCCTTCTTCACCACCCTATCTACCTGTGACACCACTTACACTGTTTAATTTGCAGCATCACAAATAAAACAACAAGGCAATATGGGGGAGAGGGCAGTTCATTTATGAAGGACTATAACTGAAAAATAAATAATTCATGTTAACTTTATACCGAACCTTAATTAGACTCCATAAGAAATGTGCACAGTTCCATCATTTGTATTACAAAAATAATATCGAGGGACTGGAAAATGTATTTTAAAAATTCAAATGGATGTTGTAAGAAGGACGATACTTTACAGAAAACACTGTACAAATGGGAGACTCTTCTGAAGAAAAAGAAATACTGAGGGGTAACCTGGAAAAGTTTGTTTGGAAAGTTTTGATAGATTGTTATCATTGGCAATCACCCACTAGTAAGTATAGTTGTCCACAGAGGAAATTCTGTATCACTCTTCATGGATTCTGTGTATCCTTGCTTGGCTCATGAGCCTGATGTTTGGAGTCGCATCTTGACCACACATTTGGCATGTGTTTCCAGGAGGTCAAATTGGTTCTTGACCATGAAATCACTGGTATTCCTATCTTCCGTTCCTTTTCCAGACTTGCAGTTACTGATAGGTGTTCTCAAAGAATTGTGTCCCTTCATACAGAGTTTCCTCCAAATTGTTTTCTTCTGAATGAGTGATAAATATAGAGATCTTTCCACTCTCAGGGGAGTCCAAAACTAATGGCTATAATTAAAATTAGTAATTAATTAATATATTAGGGAGTACAAGAGCAATTTCTTTAACCAAAAAGTATAAGAATGTTGAGTTTGTTTCCACAAGTAGACAGCACTAATGGCAAAAGATGCATTTCAGCACAGCCTAGATGAATGCAAGAGAGAAAAAGATGCAGTTGGATATGTGGACAATGTTTAATGAAAATGGTTAGAAGATAGATTCTGGGAGTTAGTCTGAACCAATTAGGCCAAATTACTTGTTTCTGAACTCTAAACTTATGTAAACTCAAATGAACAGGGATTATAACTGCTTCCAGATTTTTGTTAGTTCTGTTCTATTATTGACTGCTGATGTAAAAGATTACTTTAAAACAGAATTTATTTCTATTCAAACCCTGTTGCACAGTGACATATTGACCCATGTGAGATGGCTAAGATGACTCCATATTCCCCTTTCTGGATGTTAATGTTGCATTACTGCATATCTGTTCAGTGATCAAAAATGTGCTTATAGTATTATGAATTGTATTTACCCCATTATTTGAAATGGTTGCTTCTCAAATCATGATTGCACCTCACTTGAGACAGTTTTGTTGTCTTGACAAAGTAGACCATAGCATTCCTGATGATAACTCATCAGCTCAAGTTCATAGAATTCCTACAGTGTGGAAGCAGGCCATTTGGCCCATTGCATCCAACCGACCCTCCAAAGAGCAACCCTGGGCAATTTAGCATGGACTGTCAGCATAACCTGCATATCTTTGGATGGTGGGAGGAAAGAGCACCCAGACGAACCTGACACAGACACAGAGAGTGTGCAAGCTCTACACACATAGTCATCCAAAACTGGACTGGAACCGGGGTTCCTGGTACTGTGTGGCAGCAGCACTAACTATTGAGCCACTATGCTATCAAAGGTCTAAAAGCATTTTCCAATTGATGAACACCAAAGACTATGATTAGTATAACCATGCAAATCTCAAAATTACCATGAAAAAATGTACTGGTTCCTAGGTATTACTTTTGTCTGCTTATTACCTGTGCTCTTATTTACGGGGAAGGTTCTTGAATTTGCCCTGTTAGAGTTAAGCATCTTCCACCACTGTAAAGTTGTTATAATCTAGAATCCCCCTAGTTAGGAAATAAGTATCTATTTTCGAGATTTTTTTTCATTTGCGGTAGAACAAGGAAATGCGTCTCCGGGACCATAATGCACAAAGTTAAGAAGATGAAACGTAACTGATTAATAGCAAAATTAACGGTTACTTTTCAATTGTGATTTAAGGGAAATAATCGGTTTTAGTAATAGGATGAAACTGTGTTGTAATTTGCTTGTAAATATGTTGAAGAACGACCAAAAGAATCAAAATATGATTTGAATAACTAAGTTACATGTAAATTCGCTATTAGACACAACAGATTAAATATATATTGAAAATCTTTGATAGTTATGACTGCAGATCAAGCTACTGAATTAAGATGTTAATCGTGTAATTAGGCAAATAAAAATTATGCATGTTAGTAATATTGATGTTACAATAGGAATATAACAGTGTTTTCAAAAATAGAACACATGGGCAGTTGACTGTGAAATCGGACATGACCGATTGATTTACGTACTGGAGTTTGCAAAACAATTGATTTCTCGCTGCCCGTGTTGCAGCTCCCAAAAAAGCTAAACATTCTGAAAATGTTTTTTTTAAAAAAATCACAGATTTAAGTCTAATTAATGGATTATTTCGAAGAAAAGCACATGCTAGCCATAATTTGCAAAATAAACACCATGGTCTATCTGCTAGGTCAGATTTCATGCTGAACCTGCCTCAAATTGGAATGCTGTGCAAACAGTGAGTGTAATGTGCGAAGACATATTAATAGTGCTAATGAATAGCTTATCAGCTTGAGGTATTGTTCCAGCATTGTTACTATTACATTCATTTTTATATAAACAAAACCTTTCTGGGTATATTCGAACATACCTCTGACTATCTCATCTTAAGGTAGGGCTTGAACCTGTAAAAGCTGGTCGAGAGGTAAGAACACTACCAAGGCACAACATGACCTTTCGGATATTGAGCTCTGGGCATTATAAAATCAACCTGGATACATATTGGCACAATGGAAATGTCACTGAATTAAGAATCCAGGCTATTCTGGGACACAAGTTCAAATCCGACCGTGGCAGCTGGTGGAATTTAAATACAATTAATAAAGCTAGTCTCAGTAATAATGACCATGGGGCTATCATTGATTGTTGTAAGTATCAAACTGGTTCACTAACATCCTTTGCGGATTGAAATTGCCATCCTGATTTGGTTTGGTTTCCATGTGATTGCAGACCCCTAGCAGTGTGGTTGACTATGAACTGTCCTTAGAGATGGCCTGTTAAGTCAGTCAGATGTACCAAACCATGAGCTGGACTAAATCAATTCAAGGAAATAGCTCACCAGCAACTTCACAATGAGTTATGGATAACAAATGCTACCCTTGCCAACAATGGCCACATCCCATGAAAGAATTTTAAAACTATTAATGGACTGAAGAAAAAGATTCTAAACAAAAGAAAACAACAAACTGCAGGTATTGGAAATTGCTGGAAAAATTGTGCAGGTCTGGCAGCATCTGTGGACAGAAAGCAGAGTTAATATTTCAGATCCAGTGAATCTTCTTCCCTGAGGAAGAAGGGTCACTGGACCCGAAACGCTCTTTTGAAGTACATAAACATTTAGATCATGGGCCAGTACTCCAAAGACGTGATCAAAGTGTTTTGGCCAGCAGGCGTTTGAAATTTATATAATATCTTAGACACTGAAGTACTTTCAAGTTGTAGTTACTGTTGTAGGAAATATGGCTGCTAACATGCACACAATAATCATCCACAAACAGCAATCTCATTGTGATCAGATTTGGTTTGACGGTGCAAGATAAGTATTGGCCAGGACAGCAAGGATAACTCCCCTGCTTTTCTTCAAAACATTGTCATAGGGTCTTTTATATACACTTGAGTGAGTAGATAGGGCCTTAGTATACAATCCCATTTGAAAGGCATTGCCTCCAACAGTGCATCATTCCCTCAGAACTAGAATGTTAGCCTGGATTTTTGTTCGGATCATGCTTATGTTTTTATTTACCTTCAGCAGCTCAAGACAAATTAATTTCAAAACCAATTAAACTTATCTGCTGAGACCTAATATTTAATTTGAAATTGTTTTTAAGTGGTAAAAGTTTGATAAGTGTCGATAAAACTTGGGCTGAATTGTCCCAGCTTCTGAATGATGTGGGCTATGGTGAGACAGTTGGGAAATGTGGTAAGAATGAAAAAAATAGACCGTGGTAGAATAGGTTGCTTCACTTCAATCAATTGTCTGTGTAATTGAATCATCATTAATCACAGACCATATTTGGAAAGGGAGATCTGCAACTGGTGCCCTCCAGAATCAGCTCTGCACCCTGATGGCAACTTCTTTTTCTTGTAGAGGCTATTCACCAGCCACTGGATGTAATAAGTTGGATAGGCTTATGGGAACATTTTCCAGCTGTACAGCTATGCCCTTGTGCAGCCCATGAGACTATTACAATGTGTGTGGGAATTGTGAATTGAAATGAATGCAGCTTGCACAGCTGTAGTCATAGTCGTAGAGTCATACAGCATGGAAAAAGATCCTTCAGTCCAACTTGTCCACACCAATCATTTTCCCAAACTAAACCAGTTGGTGCAGGCAGAGGAAAAGAGTCCCAAGTGAGAAGTGCAAAGGGCAGGAATCAATCATAGAATAGCTACAGTATGGAAGAATGCTATTTGGCCAATCAAGTCCACACTGTCCCTCCAAACAGCATTTCATCCAAACCCACCCCATCTCTGTAACCCTACATTCACTATGGTTAATCAACCTAACCATCTCTGAACACCCTGGGCAATTTAGCATGGTCAATCCACCTAATCTGCACACCTTTGGACTGTTGGAGGAAACCAGAGGAAACCAACATTGACAAAGAAAGAACATTGCAAGCAATTGAACCTGAGTCTCTGATGCTGTGAGGCAGCAGTGCTAACCACTGAGTCACCATTCTGTACCAGGAAGGTTTAGTAATTTGGTTGAATTGAGTGGATGACAGCTGTTGAGGGAAGATGCTGAATGCACTAGTAGAGGGAGGTGGGTGCAGTAGCAAAGTTAGACTGAATGTGAGATTACAGAAGGGAGGTGATGCAAAACATAGATTTTCACGGAGTTCTCCTGGCATTGCTGCATGTTACTCCAGCCCATGAAAATGGCACAGATCCAAGAGGTAACTTTGGCCATGCTGGCAGGATTTGATGCCATGACCTTTGGCAATACAGGATAAAGAAGATGGCCCTCCTCTTCATCAACCTGTCCACCAGGACTTTCAATTTTCGGGCAGCAAAGCAGGGTGCCAATTTGCATCTGACAGACTTCCCCTTTGCAATTCTTCAGAGACATAGACTGTGAAGGGCAATTATTGGCTTGCAACTTTTGGAACAGTACACAGTGGGTTTAAATATGGCACCAGTGACATAAATGACAGAAAGTCCTGGCACTGTTGAGCACTTCCACTGCAACAGAGTGCGACAGCAATACCATGGAGGTATTGTGCATACTTTTTCAGTTAATCAGTATAAAATTCCATGAGGAAAGTGTCCAAGGCTCACAAAGGGGAATTCTCCATTAAACACTCTGAAATTGACACTTCGCCAAATTTAGGGAAAATTCAGCTTATCAGCATTTATCAGTCCATATAAGAGTATTTAGTTTATAGTCACAACATTATATTATTTTTATACCAATGCAATAGTCATATTTTAAATGTTTTGGAATGGAAATCGACATTTTAGAAAAAGACTTCTGTGGGTTTTGAGTGTTATTGGAAAGGCCTGCAATTGTCACACATTCCTAATTGTCCTTGAGAAGATGGTAGTGAACTGATGCTTATTGAACCACTGCATTTGGTAAAGACCAGGAATTTCCAGGATTTTGAGCTAGCAACACTGAAGAAATGGTGATATAATTCTGAGTCAGCACATGTATGGCCTGGAAAGGAAGTTACTAGTGGTGGTGTTCCTATTCATCTGCACTTTTGTGCACTTTAGAGCTCACAGATTCCAACAACGATATTGAAAGACCTTCGGTGGTTTGTGTAGTGCATTTTGTACAAAATGAAAGTCACCATAGTCCCAGAGGGGCAGAAGCTGTTCTCTCACTAGGGAAGGATGACTGGTAGTGAGATTTATCTGAAAGTCACCACACCACAGGCAAAGAGTGAGGTTGAAGACATCAGGCCTTCGCAGTGACCTTAGCACATGAACGCTGAACCCACACTGTTGGTAACATTCATTCTGTGTGGCAAAGCAGCCATCCAGTCAACAGAACTAATAAAACCTCATTTTATAAATGGTACACAATGCTGTACATAGATCATTGGTGGAGGGAGTAAACGTTTAAGGTGGTGCATGCATGTTATATTGTGGGATATTTGCTCTGAATGGCTGGATAAAAAATTTTTGGAAAGCTGATCTGGAATACACTACCTCAGACGATGGCGAAAGCAGATTCAAGATAAGTGACTAAATAGTTGACGGAAAAATATTAAATCATTATGAAAAAAGAACAGGGGACTGGGGTTAATTGGATAGTTCTGGAAGAAAGACACACCACGATGAATAGCTTTCTATAATGCTGCATCATCCAATGATTTAGTAATGATGGCCGTCAAAAAAAGGCGAAGTAGACAGCAAGTTCTGAAAGCAGTTCATTGAAACAGCTCAGATTTGCCAATTATTCAGTGGATAATCCCTGCCAGAATATCCACCAGCAATGACTGTGGGAGGGATCACATACTTTGTACAGCAGTATCGACGATTAATGATTTAAAAAAAAACACACAGCCTAAGCCAAAGGATCGATAGGCAAATAAACGCGGAGATAGAGATAACAACATTGAACACCCTGGGATTCGAGGGTTGATAGATACGGTTCAGTGGTGAAAGGATGAGGCATTTATTGTTTTCAAAGCGACAAGAAATGTAGTTGTGAATATGGGTGACTGGAACCTGTTAGGAAGCGTTTTGGAAGAGGTACACGTTCAGTCGACCATTCTGGGGAAGATCTGGCTGACGATCCTGTTCATTTTCAGGATGTTGGTCCTTGGAGTGGCTGCTGAAGATGTTTGGGATGATGAACAAGCTGAATTCATCTGCAACACAGAGCAACCAGGCTGCAGGAACGTTTGCTACGACAAAGCCTTCCCCGTTTCTCTCATTAGGTACTGGGTCTTACAGATCATCTTCGTGTCCTCGCCGTCCTTGGTTTACATGGGGCACGCACTCTACCGCCTGAGAGCGCTGGAGAAAGAACGACAGCGGAAGAAAGCCCACCTTCGCGCCGAACTGGAAGAGATGGAGCCGGAGCTAGATGAGCACAGAAGACTGGAAAAAGAACTGAGGAAGTTGGAAGAGCAGCGCAAAGTAAATAAGGCACCTCTCCAAGGTTCACTTTTACGCACTTACGTCCTACAGATCCTGACCAGATTGGTGGTGGAGATTGGTTTTATGGTGGGCCAGTATCTCCTGTACGGATTTGGACTTGATCCCCTTTACAAGTGTGTCCGATCACCCTGTCCCAATACTGTGGATTGCTTCGTTTCCAGGCCCACAGAAAAGACTATTTTCATTGTCTTCATGCTCAGCATAGCTGCCTTTTCCTTGCTTTTGAATATACTTGAAATCGTTCACCTAGGAATCAGAAAAATCAAACAGGCGCTTTACCTGGAGTCAGACGTAAGCATGTACGAATCGAAGAAGAGCTCAGTTGTGCAGCAAGTTTGCATTTTAGCCAACTCCTCGCCTCATAAACCTGCCGCAAGGGCCCACAGTAGTTATAAGCTGTTACCAGAACAGGAGGGACATCCTGGAAACGTCCCTATTTTCTTGACTCCGATGCCTCTTAGTGTGATTAAAGGTGAGGCCTGTATTTAGAGTCAGAAACATACATATTCAATTTCTTCTGCATGCAATATTCAGATCAACGAATTACAAGTCTTAAAAATAAGAAATGGAGTTGACACGGCGTCAGTCAGGTTCTTCAGTTGGCACACTCTAGATTCCAAATATTCACTGGGATTTGTTATTTGATTCTTTAACTAAGCTGGTAAAGCAATAAGCAAAACCCGTGTCTCATTTAAGGGAGTTGGCTAGAATCTACTTTTGAAACATATTTTAAAATTTATCAACATATTTTAAAAACTTGTTTTAGGTAATGATTTTTAATTGTAATGCTTAAATATTGAATTTGCGTAACTCCACTAATCTCAGACAGGGCAGGAATAACCATAATTAACCTGAGCATCCATAGATTGAGGCAGTGCCAAGAGAAATCACTGCCAAGTGTGACACTGTAGGTCACTGCAGTTTAAACACTTAACAGTTTAAACATTCAATAGAAAATACAGGTGAATGCATTTTAAGTGTATATTTACTTAACAATCACGGATTAATGCAAAATATTCAAACTTTGTCTTTCATCACAACTTGATTATCTGGCATGAATGACCAGACAACTAACTACACCTACTGTGGATTTTTATTTACAAATGAAATTGTTGATTCATCGAGAGGCCCAATTAATCATATATCACTAGTGGCTCGGGAGAGACCAAACTAGTTTGGAGAAGTGAATGAGACTCCAGCTAATAGAGCAAAGTTTGGACGTTGAGTACAGACATGTCTGTTCATGTTTAATTAGCTATTGTGTGTGGGTTAAGCAGTCACGTGAAGGAGTCAGCACTTTCAAAAAACAGAAAAGGGAGTATAAAAAATTAGCATTAAAATGTTGAAGGAAAGAGAAAATAAAAGTGTAGAGCTGTTGTGAACAAATTAACCTCACACAGTATAAAAAAATTTAATGTCAACAAACTATGATCTTTTTCACTGTTACTGAATTTAAGTGCAAAAAACATTTATTCTTGAGATCCTAATAATGATCATATGTAAGAATATACATTATAATATGTATGTATGGTTTGCTATTTCCTCATTCAATCTTTCTCCTGACACACTGAAAAGCAATGGTGTAAGACAGCTCAGTAACTGCAAGCTACTGAGTCTAACCTCAATGGTAAGGAAGCTTCTAGAAACAATAAGTTTGGACAAAATTAATAGTCATTTAGACAAATAGCAATTAATTAAAGAAAGCCAGTATGGATTTGTTAAGGGAAAACTTTGTTTAACTGAACAGTAATGAGCAGGAGACAGAGAGAATTTCTTTCTGTGCTTTGATTCTGTATGACTCTAGAATCGATGTATTGTACTCAGACATCCAAAAGACATTTGTAAAAGTGACCAATATTTGTGAACAAAGTCATAGCTCATGAAATTAAAATTACAGGAATAATATGGCTAGGAAATTGGCTGTGTGAATAGGAAACAGAGAATAATGGTTAACAAATACTTTTGGGACCAGAGAAAGATTTGAACTGGCATTTCCTGGGGATCAGTATTTGGATCCTAGTTCTTCCTAATATAAGTTGTATCTTCCTGGTGTGTAGGGCACAGTTTCAAAGCTTGCGGATGATAAGGAACTTACAGAAAGGTCAATTGTAAAGAACATCATGTGGAACTTTGCAGGACATAGACAAGTTAGTAAATTGGGTGGAACAAATGACAGTTTAAATTTAATTTAGAGACATTTGGGTGATTCATTTTGGTTGGAAAGAGCCATGGAGAAACAATGTGAAATAAAGGATACCATTTTAAAGGGAGTTGAAGAGTTCAGGTACTAGGGTGGATATGTATATGTACAAAAACCATTAAAAATGACAGAACAGGCTGGAAGGTCAGTTAAATGAGCGAACAACATCTTCACCTTTGTTAATAGAAGCATTAATAAATTGGTATATAATATTTTAAAGACATAACATTGTATGCAATTAAAAAACTGGAAAAAGGATAACAGTATAAAGAGTCTTAATTTAACATATGATGAATGTATAGCAATGAAAACAAGCATAAAAAGTTGTTTTTTTTTCAATATGTTGGAGCCTGGATGACTTTAAAAATGTAAATAAAGTCGCATGTTAGTGTCCTTTTGCTTGGAAGATTATCAAATGAACTAATATAGAACATAAAACAGCACAGGAACAGGAAATTTGGTTCACCATGTTTGTGCTGGCCATTCTAAATTAATCTCATCTGCCTGCATTTGGTCCATACTGCTCTGTTCCCTACCTGTTCACATGTCTGTCTAAATGCCTCTTAAATGTTGTTATTGTATCTGCTTTTAACCACCTTCCCTGGCAATATTTTTCAGGCATCTACCAGGCTGTACATAAAAAAATTACACATTTCCTTTAAACTTTCCCCTTTTCACCTTAAACCTATATGTGTTAACATTTGAATGAAAGAGCTTGATTTGCAGAGTTGTTTTGTATGGATGTGAGACCTTACGAAAAGAGGAGATCAACTTGAATTAAATTAACTGTTTCAAATTAAGAATAGATATTATTGTTTTAAAAATGTCAATTGATAATCGGTCATCCCTACATTATTAACCAATAATGTTTTCAGCATCAAATTAAATTGTAATAACTGCTCATCTGCAATGATAAAAAAGATAGAAAATGCTGGAAAAATGCAGAATATCTGGCAGCATCTGTGGAAAGATAGAGAGAGGGACAGAGTTACATTTTGAGTCCAATGACTCTGCCTGAGTCAGAACACTGGAAAAATGTATATTTGATTCAGAACAGTAACTTTGTCTCTGTTTTCATGGATGATGCCAGACCAGTAGAGTTTCTCTTGTGTTTTCTGTTTTTAATTCACATCTCCAACATCCACAATACCTTGATTTTGCTTGACTGTTCATTTGTAACATTGGTGCTTTTGCCTACAGATTGGCATGAATTTTGAGCAATATATTGTAATAGTTTAATAGATCAATTGGCATGCAAGTACACAAGCAGTATAGCGTTGTTACATATTTATATATAATTATAACAGTCTTGTCTAACAAACATGTACACTTTAAATAAACAACCCATTGCATGCTAGAAAATACATTTTAACTGAATTCAGATATGTGGCTAACATTTTTGTTTATAATTTTAAGGACCAATTGAGCAGGTTGGAAAAATCAACTTAATGGATCAATATCAACAAGACCAAGAGCAACATGTTAGACAGCATCATGATGAGCATTTTGATGAGCAATCAAATCAAATGAAGCACACTCATCACACATTACACATTCAGAATCTCTCGTCCAGTGGTGATTGTGCCTCTAAAAAATCCCAACAAGATGGCATTGCATCAAAATCCGGCCATAGTATTGATAACGCATTGGAACAGATTAAGCCACCAACATACCCATCATGTCAAATGGAAAACTCAGTTCCTGCTCTAAATACAATTCGCCAACGGAGCCAAGTCACTTCTTACAAAGACTATTTGGAAGATCATGCTAGTACTCAAGATTCCTCTGTCAGGAAGATCAGCTGTACTGGGTCTAAATCAAAAATGGTTTTGGAAAGCGCATTGGCCAGTCAACCTGAAAGTCCAGATTCCACAAACGTCTCTAGTTCTGAGTCAAAACATAAAGAAGAGAGTCCACCTGTTAGCCCTCCTCCACCAGGCCGTAGAATGTCAATGGTAAGTATAACCTTTAAAAGAATTTTGTAGGTGTTGAAATGGCAAATTCAAATATTATGAAGTACCACTGAATGCATGCTCACAGAAGTGTAGCATTAGGTGCCTGTAAATGAAAGTGATTCACTCCTCCATAACCACAGTTATTTCAATGATGGACAGCCTGAGAGGCCTCAGACTCAGAGAATAGAATTGATTAAATACACATCAAGAGTCTATGGCATGCAGAGGCGTATGATGATCATCTTGTTGCATTGAAAACTGACTGGGAGATAATTGAACCAATAAACATTTGCAATAGTATGGCCTACTTTACTATGATAAGACCAAATTGTAATATTATTATGAACTGTAGGGAAATTCCTCTCCAATCTATAAAGATGAGTTAGCTAGCTCTGGGGGTTCATGGCGACTGGAAACATTTTTTCAATCACCTTATCTGCCTTCTCCATATAGAGGGGCTTACCGCATGCAGGAACTTATCAAGCTCCTTTTTTAAATATTTGCATTGATGGTGTCTGTGAAACAAACCACTGCCATCTAATATAACAAGTTTTCATAAAATTTGCTTAATCGGGAGTGTAAAACCCCCACCTTCGCTGGGGATATGTTACTTACTGCTTTGTGCACTTGGAAGTGTAGATGTTCCTTTGTATGGTAACTGACTGGACACCCCCTGGTGACTCAGAGACAACCTGCTGAGTGGCCAGATACTCAATTTACATCGCCAAGCTGAAGTGAGAGATCTGGAAGTGTTTTGAATGTGGCGAATCAGTATGCCATTAAAATAATTGCTGGCACACAGAAATTTTACAAGGTCAGCTGTGAAGCTGGTTATGGTGCAAACGTCAGCTTTGCAATAACTGCCAATACTGTCAGCTCAGCATCTACTTTCGTTGATTGCAATGAATATGTTGCAAGTAGGGTGGAGGTTGAGGAAGACTGACTGCTCAGGAATGTATCCGTACCCAGCCTCTGTCTGGAATATTTTGGTTACAAAAGTCACGAAAGTGAAGCTGAGTTCAGAGGGCTCACTGGACCTGCAAAGTTCACTCTGCTTTCTCTCCACAGATGTAGTCAGACCTGCTAAGTCTTTTCCAACAATTTCTGTTGATGCATCACAAAAGTTGGGGAGTTTATTTATTTGTATAGTTTGACTTTTTTAGTTGACAATATGTGGATACTGAGGTTGGTGGTTGTGTGAGGGAGGACGGGAGGGGAGCAGAGATGAGCAGCTGAGAACAGTCAAAGCAACTAGCGAAGGGAAGAGAAGATCAGGGTAATAACACAGAGCTGCAGAATTCGCTGACTACTTTTCAGTTGGCTAAGACAATTTCTTCAGGATGGTTCGTCAGTTCTGAGTATCATAGAGGTGAGCAAGGTCATTATATAAAACATGCCAAACTTCATATTTCACATTCCAATAATCCCTTCAGAGTTCAAATGAGGTAACTGTTTGGTGGGAGTAGTAGGGGAGACCATGGTTAGAGACATTCTGAATCTCAATTGGAAACCCTGTTGGACAAATATACAACATTTGGTGACCTGGTTACAAATGATTTGACTTGTTATTGTTAGATTGGGAATTTAGAATTCCCAGCAGTGAATGTTGCAATCCTAACCCCTTACAAGTAGCAAGTGGAGGGTCCATTCCTTTCAAGATCCCAAAATATAGCTACATACTGGCATTATGTTCAGCACATCAGAATAATGGTAGAAACATATGAAAGGGACCATAGATTTTTTGCTTTAAAGGTGTAAAATTGGGTGTTCAGTCACAATGTCAGCCATCACATTATTAGTTTAAAATAAGGTTTACATGAAAATGTGTTGAATTATGGGCAGTTAGTCACTTTCAGGAAAATGTTTAAAATTAATCTTACTACACAATCTTATCCTACAGCATTCTTTCATTTAAAACAGCAATCATCTTAAAAATAAACAATATAGCTCCTTAGGTCTTTTCGTGTTAGAATATTTTCCAAAATGTGATTTTATTGTAATAATTTTAAAAGTCTAACAAACAAATCTAATTTATTATTCATGAGTAAGAATATCAGTCTCGTATCCACTAAAGAAAATACGTGTAGGAGATTTTGAAAAGTATAGTAAAATGATCACCTGTGTTTGCAAGTGTTGGACTGATTTAAATTTCGAACATGTGGTCTCATTTAAACACTTATCTTTGATCATCTTATGGTGGTCTGGTTAAACAGCAACGTAAGGCTTTTCTTTATGATGTCTTGCCACAACTTAACTCAACAAATTTGTCCATTTGAAAAATGGGGAAAAGTATTTGCAATTATGTCTTCGTCTTAGACAAGATGAAAAGTTGGAATTGAACACAACTGTACAAGTGAGCATGACAAAATACTTTGCAATGATCCAGTTAAGTATTCAAGAAACCTGAATTCTTATTAATATGGCAATTGGATCATTAGAAGTTTTAGTTGGATGATTTAAAGAAAATTGGGGAAATAATCAAAAGCAGGTGAAATTATGATGCCAAATAAATGGTCAGAAACTGGAATGTATGATAAAAAGGGTTGTGGACACAGTTTCAATACTAAAATTTGAAAAGAGGAAAAGAAAATGAAACTCCAAAAGGAAAGAGTAGAGAATTAAAACTAATTGGATAAGCTTTTGGATCACTCTGTTCCAGGACATCACTGAAGGCATTTGTCAGGGTAGTGTCTTTTCACCGAATCATCTTCAGCTATTTCAATGACCCCCCTTCCATCAGAAGGATGCTTGCTCATTATTTCACAAAACTCAGGATCAATTGCTACAGCTCAGATGGGGAAGCCTGGACAATGTCCAAGCTTGGCCTCATAAGTAGTAAGTAACATTTGCCAGGCAATTCCAATGAGAGCCTAACCATGTCTCCTTCACATTCATATGCTTTATTTTGTTTTTGCTACCATTACTGATCCCCCTGCAATCAACATCCTTGGGGATACTATTGACCAGAAACTGAACTGGACCAACTATATAAATGCTGAGGTTGCTAGATCAGATCAGAGGTTGCATATCCTGACATGAATAACTCACTTCCTGATTCCCTAAATTCTGTTCACCATCTACAAGACATAACCAGGAGTGTAATGGAATACTTTCCACTCGCCTGGATGAGTGCAGTTCCAACAATATTTAACAAGCTCAACACCATACAGGATGAAGCAGCCTCCTTGAGTAGCACCCTGTCCACCAGATTAAACATTCACTCCCTCCTTGACTACATAAAGTGGCAGCAGTGTGTACTGCATTCAAAAAGGAACAACTCAGAAGGTGCTTTCCTACAACCTACAACCTCTTATACCTAGAAGGAAAAGAGCAGCAAATGCAAGGGAACAGTACCAACAGCAGATCACCTCCAAGCACATTCCACCCTGACGTGGAACTGTATTGTCATTTTTTCATTGCCTGGGTATCAAAGTCCTGGATTTCCCTGTCTAACAGAACAGTGGATATATTTACACCACGCCCATGGTTTAAGATGAAAATCTTTCTCAAGGACAATTAGGGATGGACAACAAATGTTGGCTTTGATGTCCACAGCCCATTACAGTATAAAAAGTGCACACACGGAAAACATGAGCCAGATTGCCTCCTTTTGTGCTGTGAAATTGTAGATTTCTATATTTCTTCCTAACTTTATTCATAAATGTTAAAAGTGCATTTTTCATTAATACCTTTTCCCTTTCAGAGCATGCTTCTGGAACTTTCCTCCATCATGAAAAAATGAAAGGATGATTCAATCCATAAAAATGTAGAAATTTATGACTGCACTAAAGACCTCCAGAAGATGCACTCCCACAGTGAAGCAACAGAAAAGGCAATTACCTAAGTACCATATACCAAGACATAAAAGCTTATATGAGAACTTATTAAATCAGGTTGCTTAGTTTTTAATTTGTGAAATATTTAATAAGATCCACACCATTTGCTTGCCTTTAACTTTCTGCTCACTCAAACAGTCGATAAGTCTATGTAATGATGAAAGTTGCAAATTACTTGATGTACTTCACCTTAAGAAACCCAAAATAAAAGTGGCAAATCTAATCAGCCCCCTTCTGTGCGTGTTTAATCAGCCTATATCTCAATAACCACAAGTAAAATTTCCTACTCATGACATTCCTATTACTCAAAACATAAAAATCAGAATAAACAATGTCATATTGCAACAAAAGAATGAGAACCAATTTGGAAGAAACTACTAATGGTGAGAGCAAATTTCCAATTCAGATAATGTTTGGGGAGAACATCTTTACAATTGCCCCTGATTTGAGACAGATCAGTGAGATATCTAGTTGAGTCATTGTTGCAGGAAATTGCTGACTAAGAAGAAATGAAATCTATCTATACAGCAGTGGTGAAAGACTCAGAGCAACACTTAAGAGGAAAATGCACGTTACCAAAGGGGGCTATACCAAATATATTGTGCAGTAGCAGACAACATAACTCACAGCAGAGCTCCAAGATGCCATGGACATGATACTAAAAGAACAAGTGACTGACAGGAAGGCAATCAGTCAGTCAACACATAGGAAATATGTTTTTGTGACACATGTGGTGAAATGAGTGATATAATAGGAAAGAAAGCAGATGGACTGATATAATAAAGTGGAATTGTTTAAAACTACACTTTGATATTTGCATGGTGATCGAATTAAGTTTGTAGACGTCTGTAAACTGTAATCAACTTGCAAATTATTTGACTTGTATCTCTGACTATTCCCTTCCCTTCCTTGATGCTTCTGTTTCCATTTCCGGGGATAGGCTGGCCACTAACGTCCATTACAAACCCACTGACACCCACAGCTACCTGGAGTATACATCCTCACACCCTACTTCCTGTAAAGACTCCCTCCCATTCTTTCAGTTCCTCCATCTCGAGTGTATATGTTCAGGTGATGCCAACTTCGACAAGGGAGCCTCAGAAATGTCCACCTTCTTCCTCAACTGAGGATTCCCCAGCACCATGGTTGACAGGGCCCTCAACAGGGTCCGACCCATCTCCCACACTTCTGCCCTCACCCCCGTCTTCCCTCCCACAACAGCGATAGGTTTCCCTTGTCCTTTCCTACCATCCCATCAGCATCCACATCCAGAAGATCATCAGAAACCATTTCTGCCACCTCCAGCAAGATGCCACCACCAGACACATATTCCTCTCACTTTTCTGCCTTCCACTGGGACCGTTCCATCCGGGGCACCCTGGTCCACACTTCCTTCACCCCTAATACCACCCCACAGCCCTACGGAACCTTCCCCTGTAACCAGTGAAGGTGTAACATCTGCCCATTTACCTCTTCCCTCCCCAGTATCCAAGGGTCCAAACATGCCTTCCAAGTGAAGCAACACCTCACCTGCACTTCCCAGAATCTAGTCACTGCATTCGCTGCTCACAATGTGGTCTCCTGTAAATTGGGGAAACAAAGCGTTGACTGGGTGACTGCTTTGCAGAACCTCTACGTTCTGCTCACAAAAAAGACCCTGAACTACCGTTGCCTGCCACTTTAATGCACCACCCTGCTCCCTGGCCAACATCTCTGTCTCTGGTTTGCTGCAGTGTTCCAGCGAACCTCAGCACAAGCTGGAGGAACAACACCTCATTTTCTGCTTGGGGACCCTGCAGCCCTCCGGACATAATATTGAGTTGAATAATTTTAGGGCCTAAACTCTACCATGCCCCAACCCCATACCGCACACACCAGGCCTTGTTATCACATTGCCTGCTATTACACACTACCTGTTATTAGTCACTAATACTCCCCGTTTACAATTATTCACTTATCTAGCCCAATCATTATCAACTCTTTGTGTTCCAACTGCTCTTCTCTCTCTTTAAGCACTATCCTAACATTTACTCCCTACCCCATGACCCGCCGTTTATTTTCTGCATATAAACTGACATTTTCTCAGCCACCATCAGTTCTGAGGAAGGATCACCAGACTTGAAATGCTAACTCTGTTTTTTCTTCACAGATGCTGCCAGACCTGCTGAGCTTTTCCAGCAACTTTGTTTTTGATCCTGATTCACAGCATCTGCAGTTCTCTCGGTTTTTATTTGAATTCTGATGTTTGGCAATTTAACCTATGAGTAACAACTGATCGTTGCATTTCTCAACTGTTTTTATTTGCATAGCCTGAAAAAACTACGATTATTTGCAATTTAATGAGCAAAATGTATTGTGGAGATTTTGACAAAATTGGAGTGGTCCGCAAACAGACTGGTGAGGCTGGCAGCAAACACAGAGACCATGGGAAAAATCTCAGTGGATCCTGCAGCATCTGTTGAGAGAGAAACAGATTTTGACAGTTTTGAGTCCAACATGACATTTTCAGCACTGAAAGTATTGGAAAAAACATTCATTTCTATGGTATATACAGATGCAGAGGAGGAAGAGAACAGATGTTACAGAGAACCTGTGCAAAAAACCAAGGGGTGAATAGTACAGCGGTTAGATTAGATTAGATTAGATACCCTACAGTGTGGAAACAGGCCCTTCAGCCCAACAAGTCCACACCACCCCTTGATATATCCTACCCAGACCCATCCCCCTATAATCCACACACCCCTGAACACCGCGGGCAATTTAGCATGGCCAATCCACCTAGCCTGCACATCTTTAGACTGTGGAGGAAACTGGAGCACTCGGAGGAAACCCATGCAGACACGGGGAGAATGTGCAAACTCCACACAGGCATTTGCCCGAGGGTGGATTTGAACCCAGGTCCCTGGTACTGTGAGACTGCAGTGCTAATCACTTAACCATCATGCTGCCCCATCAAGTAATCTTTACAACTTTGTAAAATAGGTGTAAATTGAGGTGTGAAAGGGAGAGAATGAGTCCTTGCTACTAATTGCAAAGTAAACAAGATACAAACATGGCACGGTTATAGGGGAAGGATTGATGAAGACAATGTAAGAATAGTAGACGACAGGCATAAAGTGACTGGTTTCTGAAGTTGTTGAATTCAATGTTGAGGCCATGAGGCTATAAAGTGCCTGAACAGAAAGTGAAATGTTGTTCCTTCAGCTTGTGTTGTGCTTTGTTGGAACATTGCAGCAGGTCCAGGACAGAAATGTTAGTATTAGAGCAAGGGGGTTTATTGAAATGGCAAACAACTGAAAGTTTCGGATCGGTCCTACAGACAGAACTATGATCTTGGTAATGTAAAGGAGACTGCATTGTGAGGAGTGAATATAGCGTGCCAGATTGAAAGAACTAAATATCCAGGGATATGCATTCTAGCGTACCAGAACTTCAGGAGAGCCGAGGCAGAGGCAAGTGTAGTGGTCATTACTAAGGAGAAGCTTACGGGCAAATTGAGAAGTCTGAAGGTGGAAAGATCACCCAAACCTGAGGAACTGCATCCCAGGGTTCTAAAGGAGATAGCTCAGGAGATTGAGGAGGCATTGGTGGTGATCTTTCGGGATTCATTGGAATTGAGGGGTGTCCAGAGGACAGGAAAATGGCTAACGCAACACCCCTGTTTAAGCAGAGAGGGAGGTAGAAGACAGGAAACTATAGGCTGGTCAGCCTGACCTAAACTATTGGTAAGATTTTAGGTAGATTATTAAAGATGCGATTGAGGAGTACTTAGAAGTGCATGGTAAAATAAGGCTGAGTCAGCACAACTTTGTCAGCTTGGAGATCATGCCTGACAAATCTGTTAGAATCTTTGAGAAAGTAATAAGCAAGTTAGATAAAGGAAAGACAAGTGGACATGATCTATTTGGATTTCCAGAAGGCCTTTGATAAAGTGCCACATAAGAGGCTAACTAAGATCAGAGTCAGGACCAAGGTATTGGCATGGATAGTAGATTGACTGACTGGCAGAAAGCAGAGAGTCAGGATAAAGGGGTCTTTTCAAGATGATAGCCGCTAACGTATTGAGTTTCACAGGGGCCAGTGTTGGGACCACAACTATTCATATTATACATTAACAATCTGAATGAAAGAACTGATGGCATTGTTTCTAAGTTTGCAGCTGGTACAAAGATAGGTGGACGGGCAGATAGTTTTGAGAAAGTGGGGAGGATGTAGAAGGACTTGGCCAGGCTAGGACAGTGGGCAAAGAAGTGGTGGGTGAAACACAATGTGTGAAAATGTGAGGTTATACACTTTGGCAGAAAGAAAAGTGGTGTAGACTATTTTCTAAATGGGGAAAGGCTTCAGAAATCTGAAGCATAAAGGGGCTTAGGATTCTCTTAAGATTCATATATAGGCTCAGTTGGTGATTAGGAAGGAAAATATTGGCATCCATTTCAGGAGGGCTAGAATACAAGAACAGGGATCTACAGCTGAGCCTGCCCAAGGTTCTGGTCAGACCGCATTTGGAATATAGTGAGCAGTTTGGGGCCCCATATCTAAAAAAGGGTGTGCTGCCCTTGGAGGGAGTTTACAGAAATGATCCTGGCGTCGAAAAGCTTGTCATATGGGGAGCGGTTGGGAATTCTGGGTCTGTACTCAATAGAGCTTAGAAAGATGAGGGGGGATCTCATTGGAACTTACAGAATGCTGAGAGGCCTGGACAGAGTGGATGCGGAGAAGATGTCTCCACTGATAGTGGAGACTAGGACCTGAGGCTCAGCCTCAGAGTGAAGGGATAACCTTTTAGAACTGAAATGAGGAGGAATTTCTTCAGCCAGAAGGTGGTGAATCTGTGGAATGTATTGCAACAGAAGGCTGTGGAGACCAAATCATTGAGTCTTTTAATATGTAGATTTTATATAGATTCTTGAGTAGTAAGGGGATCAAAAGTTACAGGGAGAAGACAGGAGAATGGGTTTAAGAAACATATCAGCCAGATTGAATGGCAGAGTAGACTTGATGGGCCAAATGGCCTAAATCTGCTCCTCTGTCAATCAGCTTTATGATCTAAATGTAAGTGAGATGCGCTTCATGTGGAAGGTGAATTTGGGGCCTTGGACAGTGAGGAGGGTGGATGTGAATGGGCGATCTTTTGTATGTGGAGAGACTAGTGGGGTGGAAAGTGAGGACAAGTGTTCTGGGAAGGAGGGGAAGGGGTGGGAAGGGGTGAGGGCAAAAGTTCAGATAATGGATTAGACACGGCTGAAGGCTCTGTCAACCGCAGTGGGGGGAATCCACAGTTGAAGATAAAGGACGTCATGTTGAGGCAGCCGGTGCAAGGTGTCAGCATCTAATCGGATATCGCATAGATGGAGAAATTGGGAGAATGGAATCGAATTTTGCAGGAAGCAGGCTGCGAGAATCCAAAGTAACTTTGAGAGTCAGTGGGATTGTGATGGATATCGGTGGGCAGCCTATCTTCAGAAATGGAAACAGTGTAGTCAGTGAAAGGAAGTGAAGCATCAGAGATGGATTAGATGAAGGCGAGAGAAGGTTGGAAATTGAAAGCAAAACTGATTATTTGTTCCAATTGAACCCCTATAGCATGGAAACAAGCCTTTTGGCCCAACAAGTCTACACCAACCCTCAGAGTATCCCAACAAGACCCATCCCCCATAACCCACCTAATCTAAACATTCCTGAACACTATAGGCAAGTTAGCATGGCCAATCCACTTAACCTGCACATCTTTGGACTGTGGGAGGAAATTGGAGCACCGGGAGGAAACCTACACAGACACAGGAAGAATGTGATAACTCCACACAGACAGTCACCCGAGGGTGGCATTAAATTTAGGTCCCTGGTGAGGCAGCATTGCTAACCACTGAGCCACCGTGCTGCCCTTGGGACATGGGTAGCATGGGAGCAAGCTCTCCTGAGTCATGCCACTGACTCTCCTGATCCAGATCTTCTGTTCAGGCAACTCCCATTCAGAAACTCATTCTTTCTCTCAATTGTTTATTTTTGTTTAGATTAGTTTAGATTCCCTACAGGGTGGAAACAGGCCCTTCAGCCCAACAAGTCCACACTGCCCCTTGAAGCATCCCACCCAGGCCCACCTCCCTGAACACTACAGGCAATTTAGCACGGTCAATCCACCTAGCCTACACATCTTTGGACTGTGGGAGGAAACCAGAGTACCCAGAGGAAACCGACGCAGATATGGCGAGAACGTGCAAATTCCACACAGACAGTCGCCCAAGGCTGGAATCGAACCCGGGTCCCCGGCGCTGTGCTAACCACTGAGCCACCGTGCCGCACAGGTTTTGCTTGGGTTTGGGGATGGAGAGATCAGAGGTGCTGAACTTATTTTCTGGTAAGAAAGGAATTCATTAAGACAAAGTCTAGAGTTAAATTAATACATGTGAAGGAAGTGGCTACTGTAAATAAAAAGCCAGAATATTGTAATGAGTAAATGAAGCTGTACCATCTTCAGCTACTCATCTATACTGATTTGAAGTGCTAGGGGGAGCTGTTAGACCAAATTTTGTTTCATGTTAAACTGCAGTGATTACAGCAGTAGTTTATATCCCCGAAATTTCCATGTCTTTGAGCCACATAACTATACAACTGAGTGCTGGAGGTTTGTATCATTAGAAGAGTGACATATTAACTGCGTTTAAGCAGTGTACTGTGCTGAAATTAAAATTTCCTTGAGCATTTCAGCAATAAGACAGGTGCTAACAATGAAGACAAATGAGGAAACCTGTGTTAATGTGAAGGAGTTCTTGGAGAAATGGAGGCTGGTAAGTTGTTCTGTAATTTCTTTCCAGTCCTATGAGTGTTGCTGTACACCACCTCCAAAAAAAAAGAGAAAAAAAATCATGAACATAGGGCCAGAGGTTCACATCATGTTTACAACTTTGCAGGAGGCCTTTAGGTACATTGAGTACATGCTCTGTCTCTGTGAATAAATCCAGCTAGTTCCACTCACGTGCTGTGTCTTCACAGCCCAGCAAGTTTATTTCTCTCAAGTGACCATCGAGAGAGTGAGAGATCGAAAGGATAGAAATAATGGAATCACAAATAGTGTTCCTTGAATTAAAAGTGGCATCAAAATGGACTTTTATTGTGAAACAAGCTCCTTTTAAGCTTTTTAAGGAAATTCTGACCCACAGTTTTAGAACCAAATATTTTTTGATTTTTAAGTGTCAATATTTCCATTGCTAAATCGACAATATTACTTTTCCCTGTTAGAAAATAAGTTATGGATCTTTTGTATTAATTAAATTTCTCTTTCAGCCATTGGGATTTGCATTGGCATCCCAATTATGCACAGCCGTTCCGAGAGTTTCTCTGGTCATTCACTCTAAAGGAACCCAGGGCAATATGTATAATAGAATCCTTGCAATGTTAGCTAGACCTTAACATGTCAACAGTCGGTTCTTTCCTCTAGTTTTCATTTTTGTAAAGTTACAGCACTGACAGTGAGAGAATAAGCAAGAGGCAAACAATAACTGTTTCTAGACCAATGATTTGGACAGGGTTGTGAAAAAGGAATGGACAATGGATAACATGAATATATTCAACATGAGTAGCTTGGAAGTTGGGCACCTGAGTCAGAAACATAAGTTCATAATTGAACACAATGCAATCTCATAGAAAGCAAGGAAGAATAGAACAATATAAGAGAATGGGAAATTACCAAAAATGAACAGTTTGTAGCGAATGTGGATGGAGTGTCCACATTCCTTCCCTCCCATTTCCACTGTAGCTTTATTGCACATGCTGGCTTTCAGCATGCAGGCCTGCTGTTCCGTAAGAGCAAAAGCATTTCCATATTTCTGAAACACACACCTAATCCAGGTGTGGTCCCTCGTGCATTCCTACTTTTACAACCCACTTTGCAAATGTTGAGCCTCATTTGCTGATCAAGTCCATCCAGGGACATCGGCAGATACTTCAGAAAACAATTCAATCCAACATTACCAACTTCAGCAAAACAAACAAATCAGCCATGTACGACTTTAAATTAGAGGCATCGAGACCTCTAAAGGAACAGTAGCAGACTACTTAACCCCTTGAGCCTGCTCCACTAGTCAATAAGAGCATGACTGCTCATGTTTCAGATTCCACATTCCATTTACCCCTAATAACCTTTGATTCCCCAACCCAACAAGAATCAAGCTATCTCTACCCTAGAAATATTCAACCCTGTCTCCATAGTTTTCTGAAGCAGAGAGTCCCAACATCAGATAAACCTCAGAGTGAAAACATATCCCCTCATCTTTGCCCATAAAAGGGTGAACCCCCCACTCCACTTCTGGATTGACCCACAAGAGGAAACATTCTTTCTGTATCTACCCTGTCAAGACCATTCAGGGTCTTATACAGTTTAATCAAATAATTCCTTGCTTCTCCGTATGTAGTAGAAATGGAATCTATGCATCAACATGCTGATGGTGCGCAGGTTAGCGAGAAGATTGCTTGCAGAAACTTTTACTTTCCGTTTTTACATTCCTAGCTACATTCCTCTCATACTCAAATATCTCTAGTCTGATTAATCTTTTTGTAATTGACTGTCATTCTTTATTTGCCTGTTCTGATGAAGAGTCACTGGATCTGAAACATTAACTCTGCTTTCTCTCCACAGACATTGCCATACTTGCTGGGTTTTTCCAGCAATTTCTGTTTTTGAGTCTTAATATGGCTTTCATGCTTGTGCATCTTTGCCATTAAGTTTGATATTCTCCCTAACTTCTTTAGTCAACCACAGATGGTCGGTCATCCCACTGGCATTTTTCTTTATAGTAGGAATATACTTACATTGAACATTCTGAAATATCCCCAGGAATGCTTATCGCTGTGTGCCTGTTGATCTACCCACTAGTTTATGTGGCAATTCACTACAGCTTTCATACCCACACAGTTGCCCTTATTTAATGTTAAAATGCTAGTTTCAGACCCGATCTTCTCCCTTTCAAATTGGATATAAGTTTAATTACAGCATAGTTGTAGCTACCTATGGTTACATTTAATCTGAGATCATTAATTTTAATCTTGACATATTACAAAGTAAAAAATCTATCATGACTTGCTCTCTGGTTAGATCCAGAACTTGCTTCTCTAAGAAACTACCGTGAAAAAATTCTATGAACTCTTTATCCAGGCTATTATGGCCAATCTGATTTTTTCAGTTTATATGTAGCTTAAAGTCATCCATGATTTTGCCATCCTTTGACAATAACCAATATTTTTACTTGCACACTTTGTCCCACATTTTATTACTGAAAGGGAGCCCCTAGACCATGCCAATTAATGACTTCTTTCCCCTACTGTTCCTCATCTCCATCTATCTATCTAAACTCTATCTACATTCTGAACCCAAGTCATCTCTAACTACTGCACAAATGCTATCCTTGATAAACATTGTTACTTCTACACCTTTAACTAACTTAGTATTTTTTCTTGAATATTATATAGCCATTATAGATACATGGATACAAGGAGATCAAAGCTGGGAAATGAACACCCGCGTTATGTAATCCTTCCAAAGGACAGTCAGGAAGGGAAGGGTTGTGGGATGACTTTGTTTGTATGAGATAGAATTTACATATTAGTAAGAAAAGATCTTGGACTGGATGATGTTAATTCCAGATGTCTGGAGGTAAGAAATAATAAGGGAATTCATCTGTTTTACAAAAAAAAACTAATGCTGCCAGAGTGAATTGAAATATTCTCGGAATTCTGATAAATTCGACCTAATTATTACTCTTCATCATATTTAATGCTTTACACAGTAGCATTGTAACATATTTCGTGAGTCTCACTGCACTTAATAAATCCTGTGATATGACACTCAGTGAGCACCTTTATCATTAAGATGTTCAAATTACTTGCCAATTTTAATGGAATAGAATAGTTATAGAAGTGGATTAAAAAGTTCTTGAGTATTATTTTGAATTATATTGAGAGGTTATGAATGTAGATTTAAGACTGAGTTCAGAAAGGTCTTCATAAAAGTGTTGTGCGGCACTATGGCGGTGCTAAATGGTCCCAACTTCAAACAGATCTAGCAGCTCAACGCTGGGCATCTATGAGGTGCTGTGGGCTATCAGCCATGGCACAATTTTATTCAACCACAATCTGTAGCCCCATGGCTCAACATAACCCCATTCTATCATTACTATAGAGGTGGGAGATAAATCCTAGTTCAATGAGAGAGAAGGATACCTTGTTAGAAGCAGCACCAGGCTATTGTTTAGCCTTCTGCTGAGGTCCACAATTCCATATACACAAGTCTTCAAGCAACTGACCACATGACATTTAGAAATGACTAAGGGCGCTGAATACTGTGAAGTTTTGGGTTCTGACAACATTTTGGCAAGTACCCAGGCTATTCCTGTACAACTACAACGTTGGCATCTGCCAATGTGGAAAAGTGCCCAGGTATATCCTCTCCACAAAGCAAGACATATCTAACCTGACTGCCATTTCAGCCTATTCCCAATCATTAGCAAACCGATAGCATGAGTCATTGACAATGCAATCAAAAAACACTTTCACAGGCGTAGATACACACTGACAATAATTTGGGTTGTGCCAGGACCACACAGCCCTTGACCTCATTAGAGCCTTGGCCCTACATGGACAAAATGACAAATTTCAGAGGTAAGGTGACAGTAACTGCCCTTTGACATCAAGGTCACATGTGAGTTAAGGTAGCATCCAGGATCTTCAGCAAAACTGGAGTCAATAGCAATCATGGGGAGAATTCTTCGCCAGCTGAAGTCATACCTGACACAAAGGAAGTTGGGTATGGTTGTTGAAGATCAATCATCACTGCAGAAGTTCATTAGGGTAGTGTCCTCAGTCTCATCTACAGTTGTAACAGCCACATTAATGATTAATAAAAAAAAAGTAGGAACAAAAGAGGATAGGTTCCTGGTTAAAGTAGTTCAATTGAAAATCTGTAAACTATTTAGAAACTATTATATTCTGAAATGAGAATGCCCAAGAGTGCTCTAGGTAGATTAACTTAAATGGGTAGAAGGGCCTTCCTCATCTTTAATATTGTTGTAATTTTATAAATAAATCATATTAAGTTCTTAGCTACCAATTTCTCTCCTTCTTAGCTGTGAACTGATGGGAATTTTCAATGGGGAATCCACAGGGAATGTTGACTGCCCTAACGCTGTTTACAACTGTCAAGAGGAGACCATTTTTAGTATTACATCTGTTCAGTTTTATAATTTGGCGAGGTGTCTTTCTCCATCTGGTTTAATGGGCCCAAACTTTCTCTATTGTTTATAAAATGGTAGGGGATTTCCACTTCTAACCCAGGTGTTTTTCTGTCTCATAGAAAAAGTGGGAAAACTATGGATGGAAATGGCAAAAACAGAATGCCTTGACTAATAAGTTGATGAGTGTGCAACTAATTTAACATGTGTACAACTAACTAGGAATCTTGTTCTAATTGAACCAAATAAAATCAACAGAATCTAAGGACTTGCTCAGATGTCCACACATTTTAAAAAAAGGTAATCAATCAGTCTCGTTGAGCTTCTTTGGATGAAGTATTGAAAGCCTCTGCCAAATTCTGTCTTTGTATGTTTACATACATATGCTTTAGTTGCAGAGAACATACTGCACAGGATACACCTGCCTCTAGGCTAGTCACCAGAACAAAAACAAAGATCTTCTGAATTAAGTACAGAGAGGAAACTCGAACTCCTGTCAACTGTCGTTATCGGAATTCATGTGATAAAGCTTGACTGTGCAATTGTGTAAAACAAGCGATGCTGAATGAGCAGAGATAATGGGAACTGCAGATGCTGGAGAATCTGAGATAACAAAGTGTGAAGCTGGATGAACACAGCAGGCCAAGCAGCATCTTAGGAGCACAAAATCTGACATTTCAGGCCTAGGCTGAATTAACAGTCCATTTCAGATTTCAGTTGATTCTGGATGTGAGTTTGCTCGCTGAGCTGGAAGGTTAGTTTTCAGACGTTTTGTCACCATTCTAGGTAACACCATCAGTGAGCCTCCGATGAAGCGCTGGTGTTATGTCTGGCTTTCTATTTATCTGGTTAGGTTGGTCATCACTTAACAAAACAAATTAGAGGAAACTTTCAAGACCATCAATAACACCCTTTACTGGCATAACGTTCACAAAAGAGGAGGAAAACAATAACAAACTGCCATTCCTAGATGTCACAGTAGAGCGAACAGTCAATGGGGAACTTCAAACCAGCGTCTACAGGAAAACAACACATACGGACCAAATACTGAACTACAGGATCAACCATCCCAACACCCACAAACGAAGCTGCATTAGAACATTATTCCAACGAGCCACCACACACTGCAGCACAGAGGAACTACACAGAGCAGAGGAAAATCACCTATACAGCGTATTCAAAAAGAATGGGTATCCTATGAACACAGTCCACCGATTCCTCAGCAATAAACCCAAACAAACAGGCAAAACGGGCTCAGAAACCATAACCACTCTCCCCTACATCAAAGACATTTCCGAAATGACTGCCAGACTACTCGGACCTCTTGGCATCAGGGTAGCCCACAAACCCACCAACACACTAAAACAGCAGCTAATGAACTTAAAAGACCCTGTACAGACAACAAACAAAACGAGCGTCATTTACAAAATACCTTGCAAGAACTGTGACAAACACTACATTGGACAAACAGGCAGAAAGCTAGCCACCAGGATACATGACCATCAACTAGCCACGAAACGACATGACCCAATATCACTAGTATCCTTACATACAGATGAGGAAGGACACCACTTTGATTGGGACAACACATCCATCCTAGGACAAGCCGAACAGAGACACGCACGAGAATTCCTAGAAGCATGGCATTCCAACCAGAACTCCATCAACAAACACATTGATTTGGAGCCAATCTACCACCCCCTGAGAAAAAGAACAGGAAATGACATCACCAACCCAAGGAAGCCTAACCAGATAAATAGAAAGTGGGACATAACACCAGCGCTTTGTTGGAGGCTCACTGATGATGTTACCTAGAATGGTGACGAAACGTCTGAAAACTAACCTTCCAGCACAGCGAGCAAACTCACATCCAGAACCTCAACCTAAGCTACAAATCTTCTCAAAATTCAGTTGATTTTTACTCAATATTAGACTTGACCTTAATCCCTCAATCAATTTATTAAAAAAAAACAAGGATTTCTTTATTTCATTGCTATTAGTAGTACTTTGGTGTGTGTTGTATAATTCTTTTACAGCAACTTTTTGGTGGTGTAATTGAGCTGCTCCTGACTAGGCATAAATAGTACAGTGTAGGTAGAGTTATTTAGAGCAGAAAGGATTGTTATAGAAAGCTTTTGAAGAGAAAAGCACATGCAGACAAGCTTGTGGAGTAAGCATAAGAACATAAGAACTAGGACCGGGAGTAGGCCATCTGGCCCCTTGAGCCTGCCCCAACATTTAATAAGATCGCGGCTGATCATTTTGAGACTCAGCTCCACTTACCGCCTGCTCACCATAACCCTCAATTCCTTTACCGTTCAAAAACTTACCTATCCTTGCCTTAAAAACATTCAGCGAGGTAGCTTCAACTGCTTCACTGGGCAAGGAATTCCACAGATTCACAACCCTTTGGGTGAAGAAGTTCTTCCTGACCTCAGTTCTACATCTGCTTCCCTTTATTTTGAGGTTATGTTCCTTGGTCCTAGTCTCCTCCACCTTATCTATTCCCTTCATAATCTTATATGTTTCGATAAGATTTCCCCTCAATCTTCTGAATTCCAATGAGTATAATCCCAGCCTACTCAGTCTCTCCTCATAATCCAACCCTCACAACTCTGGAATCAACGAGTGAATCTCCTCTGCACCCCCTCCAGCGCTAGTATAACCCTTCTCAAGTAAGGAGACCAAAACTGCACACAGTGCTCCAGGTGGGGCCTTACCAGGACCCGAAACAGCTGCAGCATAGCCTCTCTTTTTTAAACTCCATCCCTCTAGCAATGACAGACAAAATTCCAATTGCCTTTTTAATCACCTGCTGCACCTGCAATCCTACTTTTAGTGATTCATGTACAAAGACACCCATGTCCCTCTGCACAGCAGCATGCTGCAATTTTTTACCATTTAAAACATGGTCTAAATAGAATTAAGTGAATTCAATAATATAATAGTAAAACTAGAACCTAGCCTATTTCAGATGAACAGTTATAGCATTATTTGATCTTAACATGTAATAAATTGAGATAAAGAACACTAAACCTGAAGACAATCCATAACCAGTCTGTCTTGAACCCAAACTCTTGGAAGTGTGCATAAAAACATGCATCAAAAGAATATGTAGTAGTTGATTACCAGATTTGCCTGCAGAAAAATAGAACATATGAAGTAAGAGGAAAAGTTGAGAACTGCAAATGTGAATTCTGTTAATGAAATTGTTAGAAACATTCATAGGTTACACTGCATTGCAAGATAGAAAAATTCAGGCTCTACATCTCAAACTCAACCCTTTGTCAGAACTGGGAAGTGTTGTTGATTAACCTGTAATGACTTGCATTTGAACAAAGTAAAACATCACAAGGTGTTTAGAAGGTGCAACAGAAAACAAAGTAGGAAACAAAATACAATGATTTATAAATAAGTGGAGGGCAGGAGATCATAGCATCCTTACAGTGTGCCAAGCAGGCCATTCAGTCTATCGAATCCACACTGACCCTTTGAACAGCATATCACCCAAATTACCCTAACCCTATAACCCAGCATTGACCATGGCTAATCCACTTAACCTACATATCCATGAACACTACGGGCAATTTACCATGGCCTGTCCATCTAACCTGCACATCTTTGGACTGTGGTAGGAAAGCAGAGCACCCAGAGGAAACCCACACAGACACGGGGAGAACGTGCAAACTCCACACAGACAGTTGTCCAAGGGTGGAATTGAACCCAAGTCCCTGGCCTTGTGAGGCAGCAGTACTAACCGCTCAGCATCACACCAGCTTGCTGTTTTGCACTGCACCTTCACATTGGCAAACAGGCAGGCTCCACCCTGACCTTTTAGCAACTGGAAGCAGGGACTTTGGTGCCCTAAACCATTCAACCCAATGTGTGGTATTTTTCAGGTTTGAGCACTCAGATAGAGGCCCAAAAATTAGTGTTCTCTAATTATTTAGCAAGTTTTTTCCCTATGCCAACTTAATAGCTATTGTAACATCAAGGTGAAAGATTCAAATAGTTTAAGCAAACTTTTCCTTTAGCAAATAAATTTCTTGTTTGACCTTGTCTCTGTCATTAATTTATTTGCAACCAATTATGCCTTTGTAACTTTTCTTCTTACCTATTTCTTCATCTGGTTGTACTTTAATTTCCTTTTTGTTGGGAATGTCGATCTTTCTGAAGCCCTATTTCATTTTTCTTCCAATTAACTCCTCGTTAAATCGGTATTGTAAAAGTCTTGCTATACACTTTTCCAAAATGAAATGCATTTCTTAATTGTGTAAAGTAGTCTTAAATAATCTGAAGCATTTCTCTATGGTTTTAATTTTAATCATACATTCTCAAGTTACAATGCTTTCGATGGATCTGACAGCTTCAGAAGTGATCTTGTAAAATTTGTGTTATCAACTTGTCCTTTTGGCATACTTGCAAATGAAAAAAGCAACCTTGCATCACTGAGTCTTCTCTTCCTCATAATTTGTAGCAAATTAATTATCTCCTTCATTGATGTCCCAACATGATGTATTAGTTTGTTAAAAAAAATAATTTTAGTAAGGGAATCATGACTGGAAACATGGAGCATTTAAAGCCTCTCTTGTTCACTGACTGAATCCCAAATATATCATTATGTTTGCAGAAAAGCTATCATTTTTTAAGTATTATGGGATTTCTATGACATTAACAAAAAACATGCTTTACATAAGAAAGGTTTGTGAAAATTTGTGCAACCAAGACCCCAAACAATTTTGCCTGCACCATTTTCAAATCATGATCCTTTGCACTAAAGAGCAAATAAACCACCAATATTCCCTTTTCAAAAAAATTGCCCTAATAAAGTTATGCCTGGTCCCTATCTAGATCATTTAACATGGCATTGGCAAAACACTGACAAAAATAATATTTAACAAAGCTGTTAAATGCCATTCATGTCGTTTCTTGGGGTTTTATGCTGATTTCCTGTGAAGTTGCAGCGGGAGATTGGACATAGAGTCAAGACAAGCCATTACATTTGGCTTCTGAATACTAAATATTGCTCCAGGTACCAGCTATAGATTGTTGTTGTCCTTTTATGTTCAGTGAGGAATATTGAATTTAATACCATTCCACTCTCAATCTTTTCACAATGTAGGTTTTCTGCAGGGGGCGCAAAAACAACAACAAATTTCATTGCAAAAACTGCAGATGCCGGAGTCAGATATAACACAGTGTGGAGTTAGAGGAACACTGCAGCCCAGGCAGCACCAGAGGAGCAGGAAAGTTGACGTTTCGGTTTGGGACCCTTCTTCAGAAGTGGGAACAGAGAAGGGAGCTCAGAAATAAACAGAGAGGGGAGGGTTGGGGCTGGAGAAGGTAGGTGGGATGGTGATAGGTGAATATAGATAGGGAGCTGTGGGGATTGGTCAGTGAGGCGGGTGGGGCGGATAGTTGGGAGAGAAGATGGACAGGTTTTGTCAGGTCATGGATGCAGGGATGAGATTGAGGGTTGGACATGGGATGAGGCAGGGTGGGGTGATTTTAAAACTGGTGAATTCCATGTTTAGGCCATCGGGCTGTAAGCTCCTGAGATGGAATATAAGGTACACCTCCTCCAGCTTTCAGGTGGCATCGTTGTGACACTGGAGGAGGCCCAGGATGGGCATGTTTCCCAGGGAGTGGGAGGGGGAGTTAAAATGGTTCACAACCAGAAGGTGTTGTTGTTTGTCATGTACAGAGCACAGAGGCTCTACAAAGTGGCCTCCAAGTCTCCACTTGGTGTCACCGATGGAGAGGAAGCCATCCTGGGAGCAGCGGATGCAGTAGTCCATGTTGATGGATGTGCAAGTGGACCCCCGCCTAATGTGGAAGGTTTGTTTTGTGTCTTGAATGGAGGTGAGCACTTCCTGTGATCGCAAGAAGAGGTCCTGGTGGTGGTGGCGTTAGTGGGGTGTGGAGCGGACGAGGGAGTTGCAGAAAGAGCGGCCCCTAAGAATGGCAGATGGGGTGGGGATGGAAATATACCGTTTGTTGTGGGGTCGGATTGTAGGTGGTGGAAGTGGCAGAGAATGATACTTTGGATGTGGAGGTTAGTGGGGTGATATTGAGGAAGGGGTTTCTGTCTTTTAAATTTGTTGGGGGGGAGGAATTGTGTGGGCAGAAGTGCAGGAAACGCAAGAGATGCATTTGAGCGCATTTTCAATCCACGAAGCGGGAAGGTACGGTCCTTGAAATAGGAGGATATCTGGGATGTTGGGGAATGGAGTGCCCCATCTTGCAATCAGACGTGGCAGAGGCAGAGAAATTGGGAGTAGGGGATCACACTCTTGCAGGAAGGTGAGTGCGGGGAGGTGTAGTCTAGGTATCTTTGGGACTCGGTGGGCTTAAAATAGATGTCAGTTTCGAGGCAGTCGCCAGAGATGGAGACAGAGAGGTCCAGGAAGGAAACGATGTTATCGGAGATGGTCCAGGTGAACTTGAGGTTGGGGTGAAAGGTGTCAGTAAAGTTGATGAACGGTTCAAGACCCTCACAGGAGCACAAGGCAGTACTAATACAAGTTATGTTTATGTAGTTTTACTTTGAAAAGATTCAAATAGCAGAAAAATCAGCCATGAGCTTCCTTGATAACTCCTGTAACCAGCTGCCACTCATGAGCCACAAACCAGTGCTCCCTTTTCACAGTGCAAAATGACCCTCTAGCCATGATCGCATATCCCCTAAGAGCCTTCTAGTCAATGCAAGACTCTGCACATAGTCCTGCACCATCACTCTCGTATCAACATTATCTATTCCTCCAACTACCGCTAACGCCACATAGCCCTTATTTTATCAGCTCCCTAAACCATCTGTGCTGCATTGGTGTACGGACTACTCCTTATGGTGATAATTAAATAATGTGATCGAACAATTATCAGGTTTGAGCACTGCTGCCGTACACCACCTCGAAGGGCAGGGCAGCAAGCTCAGGGGAACATTGTCACTTCCAAGTCAAGCATCCATCTGACTTGGAAATATTCCTTTCTCATCAGTTTGCTTGATCAACAAGTTGAAACTCCTTCCAACATTCCGGTGAAAGTAGACAGTGAGGTTCAATCTGAGAACAGCTGAAGTGGGAGTTGGGGATGGGGGATGGAGGGGAAGGAAGCAGGTAAGGTGAGGAAACGGTGCATCCCACATGTAGCATTCCTTTCACTGCTACTATAGCTATTATAATTCCAAGGCCTGCAAGCAACCCGTAGGAATTTGATACATCATAAAGAAAAGCTTACGTTTATATTGCGCCTCTCACAGTTCCTTAATATTTTGCAGCACTTTTGGGCTATGGCATAAAGCTTTGAAAAGGTTAATGTCTGATCATTATGATTAGCACCTCCTATAGTTATTCTCTACGAGATCACATTGGAAAGTGGTTTCAGAGGAGACACAGCACAGCTTTTGAAAATTTAGAAATACTTCCTTAAATCTTTATGTTGTTCCTTAATATGTAACAAACTAGTTTTTGTTTAAACTCCAGGCTCAGTAATCTCTCCTGGATTAGATAAATCATACATACAGGAACAGCCGATTATGTGCTTTCAAAGTATAGTCACTGTTGTGATGTGGAAATGCAGCGGCCAATTTGCGCAGAGCAAGCTCACAAACAACAACATGATAAACCTTGTTTGAAGGTTTTCACAGTGAGAGGAGCAGTAAGGCACTCAGGTTTATGGTTATAGTGTGTAAAACTTTGTTTTGAAAAGAGCATCTTTTCCCTTAATACAGCTTACTGGAAGGTCTAATTGGCCTCAAGACTTCAGATAGCAAACTCTATTCATCATTTGGAGAGATTCCTGGAGCAGGTGAAAGGGGTAGTTTTATATCAATAATAGAGAATGGGAATACAGACAGCACCTTACAGCTAACTCGTCAGGCAACTGTGTTTATTATAGGTGAGTTATCCTTTTGGTTGCTGATTCCTCAGTACATGCTCACACTCTTGTTGTTGATTGATTTACTGTGGAATGGATGGCAGTGGTAATGGCAGGAAGGAACAGATGATTTGTTCCAAGGATCATTCATAATGCTGAGGATAAATCTGCTGCTAGGAGTCTGTGTGTCCAGTTTCGCGTCCAGATCAAATTTGAGATTAACGTCTCCTCTTTAAAGCGGGCACTCCAGCAGCACAGTACTCCCTCAGTTTTATTTACATGGTTTTACTCAGCTCTCTGAAATTGAACTTGAACAAACAATCTTCTGAACCAAGATACTGGAGTGCAATCAACTGAGTCATGATTTTGCTAGCCTTAAGTAGGTTATAGATTGTGAGAGTAAGAATCCATTAACCAGTGTCTGAGGGTGTCAAAACTGATGTGCTGGGTTCTTGGATATTTATGGCCAAAGGCTCACCCATTTTACCACAGAGTTAGAGGAGCTTAGTGTCAGTCATTGATCAGCTTTGTTGAGTGCATCCTTGCTAACCACAGAATATAAGTTTCTGTACGCACCTGCCCGATGATAAAGATGAAAACGATCCCTGTTAACTTGTCTGCTCTGTTAAGGTAGTGAATTGTTTTGCGACACCAAATTACCATTCACGCTAAGGTCAATTGCCACTTATTCTCCCTGCAGCCTCCTACCAAAGTAACACTCTGGATTCAAAACTTTAAACTGTTGTCTACCTTTTTTCATAAATGCCCAGGGATTGTTGGTGACCTGTAAGGGTTGAGGGCTGAGTTTTAGTATTTCTTCAGATCTGTAAAATATTCCTGATATAAGTAAATGCAAAAAATGCTACCAGAATTAATATTTAATCACCCCTTCAAACTGCTACAAACCCTTAAATCCTACCACAGCACATAGATTCTCATCCCAATGACAGTCCTTGACCAGAGGTGACATTGCCATGGATCAATCCCTGCAATATTGCGATTACATTCACCAATGCAATGGTATAAATTCTGATCTTTAATGTAGGCTGGCCCTTGATAATTTAATGTCGCTAATTACTTGTCATTTGATGAGTTGAAATTTGGCTTTGTATTTGATTCTCTCAATTATTCACCTGATAGGAATTTGCATTTTGAAATGGTCAGGTGCACTTTAAACCCACTCAACATTGTCTCCTGGCACAGAGGCTAATGATCCACAATAACCCAAAACCAAAAGGAAGCGTATTATGAAACATGACTTGTACCATTATTTATCATTCAAAACAAGATTTTTCTGCCATCTGTTACCACCTGCAGTCTTGTCTTTTACTAGCTTATGTAATTGGGAACAATTTAGATCCACATAGGGACCGAGTCTAATTAAATACTCATGATGTATCTGGTAACATTTTCCCCCAGGGTGATTAAATACTCATTGGTATTCTTTCATCTTTGATGTCTGTCAATAGAATTACAAATTTCTAATGCACTCCAATACTTTTCTATTTTGTGCCTTGATACACTATCTTTTTAAGCCTCTGCTGTGTTGTTAGATCTCAACAGAATGAACTGATTATGAAATGATGTTAGGATAGTAACATTCAGCTGAATACTGTATTAGTCAGAATCCTGACAGCAGTAATGCACATGACTTCACCCATGACAGCCTCCAAGTAAACAAATGACAAGTGTAACATAAAGTTTCAACTCCTCAGAGATATCAAAACTTTTAAAATCTGAATGTTTTGATTTTTCATGAACCGTATTTGTAAGTGTGAAATAATCTCTGATGAAGGGTCTAGGCCCGAAACGTCAGCTTTTGTGCTCCTGAGATGCTGCTTGGCCTGCTGTGTTCATCCAGCCTCACATTTTATTATCTTGGAATTTCCAGCATCTGCAGTTCCCATTATCTTTGATATTAACATCCGTTGCTTTTGTCATGGAATCCCGAGTGTACTTTCATTTCACTAAGCTAAACAAGTGCTATAGCTCAAGTCACGGTGGTGTCTCCAGGAATTAACCCACGACAGATTTTAGGCTGGAGTTTGTACTGCCAGGTACACCTAAAGGTGACAGGCTGTGGAAATATCTCACTCTTCAATAGTCATCCTAGGATGAAAATTGCACTTAACTTTAGTAAACATTGGTTAGTGAAGCATAGAGGCAGGACAACAGAAATTCTAAATGTTGCTTTAAAGTTACTTGAATACAAGTGCTGTATTAATGGGCGTGTTGCTGTGAGGACAATTTGCCAGGGAGAGAACTGTCAGAGCAGGTCAGGCAGTAACTGAGGAAAGAATGTTCCCAACCCCTGAACAATGTTGGCATTGGTGAGTCAATTGGGAGGATATGGCAAGAACAGAAAAGTTAGATTCTTGACTTTGAAAAAAAAAGTTCAATTTTCAACCCAAAGCTTTAAAGGCAGGATGAGAATCTCACTAGTGAGTAGTCAGGTGCCTGCCCATGCATGAACATCTCATTAGTCTCCAAGTACATATGCAAAAGTGCATAACATCACATTTTCCCACATTATATTCCATTTGCCCATTTGCTTAACGTGTCTATATCCCTTTGCATTTGTGTCCTCCTCACCACTTGCCTTCCGGCCTACTTTTGTGTCATCCACAAACTTGGCCACAGTGCATTCACTTTCCTTATCTAAGGCATTAATACATATTGCAAATAATATTGGGCCCAGCACAAAAATCGGTGGCACATCATTAGTTACATTTTGGTATTCTTAAATGGATCCATTCTTTTAGGGGCATTGTCTGATCTCAGTCCAGGGTTTTGGAGTGGTTGAGATTTCAGTTTTCATATCGGCACAATCGGGGATTGGGCTATGGTCAGTTTTGCAGAACACATGCAATTAGTCAGGGAGCTGCACAGATATTAGTCAAGGATCTGATTGGGTATCAGTGGGCAGGGGGTCGGGTCACAGTCTGGAAGGCAACAGGTGCTATCAGAGGCCACAGCTTGGTCAATAGGTTGGGGAAGTCAATAGTAGGGATTGGATACAGCATGCTGAGATGCATAGGGGATAATAATTGTGATAGATGGCAACTTAATATATAATGGTGGGCCATGATGGAGCATTCCTGTAGGGGAGTGTATGAGTGGTAAAGACTTCTGCTGGTAAGCACTACCCTGACTTTAACAGGGCATCATGGTTGGCATAATTAAGCCTGTAGGCCTGGGGCTCAGGCAGGAATGTGGAAGATGATGACAAATGAAAGAGTTGGGTGAAACACCAGGCAGCTCAGAACTGAATGGGTTGACACGTAATGCAAGAAAGAATGGAACATGAATGTTAGGAGGAATCACCTAAATTGACAGGCTGTGTCTATATTTCACTCTTTGAAATGCAACCTGTTTTGTTTGAATCACAAAAACACAATAGAAAAGAAAAATGGTTGCTAACACATCCAGAATGTGCAGATTAAATGTTGCATTCTGTCTGAAGATGAGGACTTTACTTCTAGGGGCAATTGCATTAATCAGGCACTTACACTGTACAGATCGAAGACATCCATATTATCTGCCATATCTGTCATGATAGAATTCTACATGTGAAATATGTCACTGTTTCAACTATTTGGAACACAAATCCTGACCTCAAAAAATGTTGATAATGTCATTGGGCATCAGAAATGGATCATAGAACTAATCACAGTTGTTTTTAAAAGTATCACTAGCAGGCCACGGCTCATAAACACAATCAGAGCTGATGTCCTCCCACCTTGAACTATAAGTATTTGACTACATGCGTTATCTTATATGCAATGCTATCTTACTCTTTGAGGGTGATAGAGGGGAGGCAAAGTTTTAGTAATCCCAGCAGACTTACAATCTCCTATTGCATTTGCTTCTGGCTGCATACATCAGACGAAGGTCCACTGTGTCAAAGGTCCTTGAGGAGGCGTGCCACGCCCCTCCTTGTACAGTACACCATGTCCTAGTTCCACTGCATTGAGGACTATGCTAGAATGTAATTTGTGTACAAAGTGAATGCTGACTGCTCACTTTATATTGGCCACTCTTCTGTACAAACTGCTCTGGTGTGTATAGAATTTTGGCAAATGGCCACAAGGGCCACTTCCTTTAGTACCCTAGGATGCAGATTATTAGGCCCTAGGAATTTGTCAGCCTTCAATCCATTAATTTCTCTTGCATCATTTTTTTTCACTCATACTGATTTTCTTCAATTTCTTCTTCTTATTAGATCCTGGGTTCCCTCACATTTCAGGAAATTATTTATGTCTTTTTTTTTGTGAAGTTGGAACCAAAATATATGTTCAATTCTTCTGCCATTTCTTTGTTTCCCCATTATAATTTTCTTCATTTCTGACTGTAAGGGGCATTCATTTGTCTTCACTAATCTTTTTTTTCTTCATATATTTATCGACTTTTTCCAGTCAGTTTTTATTATCTCTGCAAGTTTACTCTCATGGTCTACTTTCCTGCTTTCAATCAAACTTTTTTTCTTTTTCACTGAATGCTAAACTGCTCCCAGTTCTCAGGCTTGCTGCTTTTTCTGTCAATTTTTTATGCCTCCTTTTTATATCTAATATTGTCCCACCTGTGCTCTTTTATTTTTGTGCCATATGAGAATGAATAATTGTTGAAAATCCTTAAATATTGGCCTTTGCCTGTCAACTGCCAACTCTTCTAGAAAGATTTCCAATCCATCATTGTCAACTTACATCTCATGCCCTTGTAGTTCTCTTTATTTAAATTCAGAACCCTAATTTCGGATTTGATTAAAAATGAAGTCATCTTTGTATATTGATGGTTCATTTTATTAAGCGAGGAGTTGCAATGATACTATGGCTTTAATAGATGCATTTTGTCCTGCATTTTTCATGAAGAGAGGTTGAGACACAAATGCGAAACAGTTTACTTCAAGCTAAAAAAAATTAAGCTGCTTGTGAAGCCTTGGGTATTTTTTAAAAGTTGGAACAATGGAAGCAACCTGGTAAAACTCGCACAGAACAAGGATTTTTAGTTTAGCTTTCAGCAGCTGTTGGGGTTGTGAAGGTTGCTACATCTCTCTCTCTCTCTCTCTCTGTCACAACTAAAAGCTGGGGATCTCTTCCTGTTGCTACAATTGTATGTGAGACAATCTATTTTACTGAATTTGCCTTTGCCAAGGTGTGTTAATGGGATGTTACTATATTGGAACAGTTAATTAGTAGTAGTTTATATATATTATTTTGTTAAGCATTTTGATAGTTACAGTTAAAATAATTATTTCATAATTAATTTTGACTATTTTAAACTGTAGTGTAAAAATGTTGCTTAAAGTCACGTAGTTTGACCAATCAAATTGCTTCTGCAATGTAATGCCTTACACTTACTTTTAAATGAAAAAAAATGTTAGGGTCTATGTTATCTTCTTAATATATTTTTCGGGGGTTTAGTCTGGTCTATAACAGATGATAGTGAGCCAGTAGGATTTTGTTTTTACCACAGAGGGCTGTTGAGGCTGTGTCATTACGTATATTCAAGGCTAAGATAAACTGATTTTTAACTGTAAGGGAATCAAGGATTAAGGGAAAAAGACACATCATCCACGATCTTATTGAATGGCAGAGTAGATGCAATTGGTTGAATGGCCTACTCCTGCTCCTCTGTTGTATGGTCTGATGTAGAGATGGTTCAGGAGACGTTGGATTTGAATGCAGTGGAGGGACTAGAGCAGGGGAAAGTCAGCCTGTGTGCTTGTTTCACTTGTTTGCTTACATGCATTTAACTGAGGAAATGCTAACTGATTCATCCAGCGTATCTTTTTATGTTCCTATTTCTGTTTAGAAATCTATCCTTGGAATGTGAATGATCCATGTCAGGCCTCTATTGCTCATCCTGAGTTGTCCTGACTACAGTACTGCAATCGTTTATACAACTGTGTAGTTTGATTGGTTAGTTTTGAAGATATTGAATATCAGACTAGTCCTGTAGAGTTGGAGTCACGTATGGACTAGCACCGGTACAGTAGCATGCTTCCTTCTTCTCTGAAGAATATTAATTGGATTTTATAGAAATATAATAGCTATCATCGTTATTTTTACTGATGTTTGCAAATTACTGGGCTCGATAAATTCAGTTTAAAAAGTTGTCATCATGGAACTTGAATTAACAGCCTTTGAGTTTCATATTTCCATAACCATAACTACACTTCCTCCTAGCCCACAAGGAATCAAATATGAAAGGATTTTTAAAAACCTAAATTGCAACTTTTTGGAGTCTGGCTCTGTCCTTAGCAAATATGACCTGGTGAGAAAATTCCCAACACAGCGCTCAGCTTAAAATACCAGAACACGCCCATTCATTCATTGAAAAGCCATTTGTCTTTTTTAAAAAGGTTCACAAGTGCACTAGTGTGGGCATTTAAAATTGTAGTCCACCAGATCAGAATGGGAAAGGAATGGTTATACCCACCTTTCTATCCTGATTGTCCTCAGTCCTGCTTTTCATCAAGTGGAGTTAAAACCAATGTTGAATTTTAACATTATCCCATGTGTGAGCATCAGCCACTGATCTAGTTCCAGGTTTAGCAATCTCCTGAAAGAGACAAAAACTGAGAGCAAACCGGAGGATATTGCAATGAAATGGTGCTGTGCACCTAACTGTGGGCCAGAAAATCAAAGCTGAAGTCTCACCTCAGGTTGTGATGCTCACAGAGATGTGCTATCTTCCATCTAAGCAAGTGATTTAAAACATTGAGACAACCGAATTTCATGATTTGTTTTATTCTTTTTCACTTACAATATAAAAAGGAACTACATTGCATATCACGGATGACAACTTTTCTCCATAGGACATCTGGTTACAAGGTCCAACAGAAATTTTAATCCCTGCCAGGTTACTTGGTGCATCTTTCAACCTTTTGGATGTCACGCTTCAGACATTCACTAAAGGAGAACAAATTCAACTTGCATTGAGACTGTAGAAAATGTCCGCAGTTATAGGCCCCAGTTGATTTTCCTCTCCACTGACCTCGGTAAATGTTTCTATCTTCAGCTGTGGTGAACCCATATGTTTAAAAGTAACACAGAAGGCTGAAGAGAGATAATGGGAACTGCAGATGCTGGAGAATCCAAGATAACAAAGTGTGGAGCTGGATGAACACAGCAAGCCAAGCAGCATCTCAGGAGCACAAGGGTCTAGGCCCAAAACTTCAGCTTTTGTGCTCCTGAAATGCTGCGTGGCCTGCTGTGTTCATCCAGCTCTGCACTTTGTTATCTCAGAAGGCTGAAGTGTTGGTGCCCTCAGGAAATCTGACTCAGTGAATGATTTCAAACCCCTAGTCCTACAACCTGATTCTATCAATGGACAAGTGTCCAAAGTGCGTTGCCAACTAAGATTTGCTCAGCTCTCTGTGTCACTCCTTTTAATTAATTTAATAAGTGCCAGAACAGCAATTTTCAAATCATCGATTGCGAGTGCAAGTTGCAGGTCATTGATAAAGCACAAAATATTTCCATGCACCAGAAACTTTGGTCGTGCAACGAAGCGTCTGGTCTGTTAAAGCTGCAGGTGATGTGAGGCCTGCTGCATTTAGGTTGCGTAACGTTTACATGAGGCCTACTCAGTAGTCTTTAAAGATTGCCATGAGAAAGGGCAGTTTTCAAGAAAATGGCTATATGTTTGTGGAGCTGAGAAGAAAATTTCCTGCTCATCCCAACTGCAAAGCACTCCCTGCAATCCTCACAACTGCCCTATCTTATGCTTGCCCCAACCCCTCCACCAAATGCCTCTCCCTTACTCATTCAATCCCAAAGCCTACCTCAGGACCACAGGCTGTCCAACCTTACCCTCATAAAATGGGCAACACAGTGATTGTTCAGTCTCAGGCCTCCACCTCAACACACATTCCCAGTGCACTGCCTTTTCAGGCCAGACAATGGGAAACAATAATTTGAACAATAACTTGAAAAGGTATGGCATGCACCTCTCCAAGATATCCAGAGCACAGTTTGTAAATTGAATAAAACTAATAACTTTTAAAAGTACAAGAGCTAAATGTCAAACTATTCCCTATTAAAAACCAGAGGTCTCTTGATAATTTTTATATCTTGGCCTCCCTATTTCCTTCATCTACTAGAAGACATATTTTTTAACCTTTTTTGGCTTTTGGTTTTTCCATGTCCCTTGCTCTGCCAATCGCCAGGCGCCTGGTTTTCCTTCAGGGGGTTGGGAAACATATGTTGGGACAGTTTCCAGGTCCTGATGCTGACCTCTAGAGGAAAGATTTACAGTTATCCCAGGACATGACAGCCTGGTAATTGGTTGAGTGGGAGAGAAGGGTTGGGCTGCTCATTAGCCCAGATGGCAAAGGTGGAAGAAAAGAAAAGAGGGGTCATCTGTGACAGGGCTGCCTCTCACTTTTCCGATGTTAACCTTAAAACCCTCTTCTGAACCTTACAATGTCAAGAGAGTGATGAACATCTGAACTGTTTAAACATCTCATCAGTATTCTGATGGTAGCCACTGCACATGTGACGAAACCTAAGCGATGCCTATGGGCCCCATGGAGCTATTGTTCCTTTCATCAAATTCCCACAGTGTGAAAGCAGGCCATTCAACCTATTCAATCCACATCAACCCACTGAAAAACATCCCATCCAAATCTGCTCTCCCAACCCTATCTCGGTAACCCTGTATTTCCCAAGGCCATCCAACTAACCTGCACATTCATTGCACACTGTGGGCAATTTAGCATGACCAATCCACCTAACCTGCACATCTATGCACTGTAGGAAGAAACCAGAGCACCCCAGAGGAAACACATGCACACATGGGGAGAATGCGCAAACTCACAGAGACTGTTGCCCAATGGTGGAATTAAACCTGAGTCCCTGGTGCCGAGGGGCAGTAGTGCTAAGCATTGAGCTATTCTGCCACCATGGGTCCACCAAATTCCCTGGAGTAATCATGACTATGTCCCTCCACCTGCTGCCACCTCCTGGTACCAGGTCTGTCCCGAATAAAATCTCAAACTAGCCCTCGACAAGCTCACAACGAGTTACTTAACTAGCTAATCAGCCTTATTGGTGAATTTGATGAGATCTTGGGCTGACATACCCCAGGTCCTAATGGAACTTGATGGTGGTGGAAACTTGTCAGCCAGTGCTATTATTTCCAGCTCCTGCTGCCTTCATCATACAGCACCAGATTTATTTAGCTTAATCTGTTTAGCATACATTCCGGCTCTGAGGAGGTCCATGATGTTTAGTCAGAGTTTAGCAACTCAGAATGAGAATTTGGAGCATTGGGTAAACACGGTGAGGATCTCGTTTCATATATTTTGAGGCTCCTGACTGCAGAATTGAAAAGGTGCGTCATCACTAAAACCACTCTGTCACTTGACATAGTTTATGACTCAACCAGCACCTGTCTAAGTAATCATCCTTCTGCTTCCTTTTCAATGCAAAAGCTATATTTTCTGGTTAACACGGAGGTCAGGCAGATGGCATGACATGCAAATGATACCAAAAATGAATTAACAGAAATAGCTCATAGATCATGAAAGGAAAACAATTTTATAAACAAATACACGTACAGTTGGAACCCCATGAGCTTCAACTTCAGTCACATTGTTTACACAAAAGAAATCAATACAGTCTGAAATGAAACCCTTCATTAAGTTTATGAGAATTATTGTAAAGTGGCTAAAACATAGTAAACAAAACATGAAACCTTGCAGTACTGTTTCTAAATCCAAGCAATGACCATTTTAAAGAATATCAACACATTCAAAGCATGTTGCAGGGTACTTTGCACTTACCCTGTACTAGATTTTATCAGAAACTGCAAAGATAACTGTTTGATAAAAAAATACTAAATGCATTTTTCAAAGTTATGAATGACTTTGGCTCAGGTCTTTCTGGACTATTTTATTGGTTTTACCATCTTAGGTAATTCTACTTCCTGACAACACAATTATTTTACTTAGTTTAAACAGAAAATACAAAATTGTAACTGAACAGAATTGAATGAATACATTGAAACTATTGCTGGGCAACCTAGGACTGAAATTAGGAAGCACGTTTTTATCACATTGATAAAGTCATTGGATCACTAAAGGAGGCCACAAAGCCCATTAAGTCAATGCTGGTTGAGCAACCCATTCAATTCCATTTTCCCACTCCATCCCCTAGTTCCACAGGTTTAATTCCCCCAAAAGCCTTTCTAATTTCCTTTTGATATGATTGACCATCTCCACGTTCACCATCCTCCTAAGCAGCGAATTCCAATTATTACACAATGACAAGTTCTTCACAACACATCCCTGCATCTCTTAGCCAATATTTTAAATCTGGGTCTGTTTGTCCTTGTACCATCATCTTTTCTGAGCTGATGTAAAAGTGTTGTTTTTTTCATATGAATAGTAAATAGTCAATTAACAGTTAATAGAACATAGAACAGTACAGGCCTTCAGCCCACGATGTTGTGCCAAACTTTTGCCCTAAACCTAAGGTCTACCTAACCTCCACCGTTACCTTATACTATCATCCATATGACTATCTAATAGCCGCTTAAATGCCCCTGATGAGGCCGGCTCCACTACCCTCTCCGGCAATGTATTCCAAGCCCCATCACTCTGAGTAAAAAATTTACCTCTGACATCTCCCCGATATCTACCGCCTTTCACTTTAAAACTATATCCCCTCGTAAAAGCTACCTTCACCCGAGGAAAAAGTCTCTGACGGCTCCCCTGTATCCACTCTGTCTAAACCTCTGATCATTTTGTACACCTCTATCAAGTCACGTATCATCCTGCATTGTTCTAAAGAGAAAAGCCCTAGCTCTTTCAATCTTTCCTCATAAGACTCCATTCCAGGCAATGTCCTGGTAAATCTCTGCTGTACCATTTCCAATGCTTCTACATCTTTCCTGTAATGAGGCAATCAGAACTGGACACAATACTCCAGGTGTGGCTTTATATAGCTGGAGCATAACTTCATGACTCTTGAACTCAATCCCTCTATTAATGAAAGCTAACACACCATACGCCTTCTTATCAACTCTATCCACCCAGGTGGCAGCTTTCAGGGAACTGTGGACATGAACTCCAAGATCCCTCTGTTCCTCCACACTGCCAAGAATCTTTCCATTAACCGTGTATTCTGCATTCAAGTGTGTCCTTCCAAAATCAATCACCTCACACTTTTCAGGGTTAAACTCCATCTGCCACTTCTTAGCCCAGCTTGGCATCCTGTCAATGTCCCTTTGTAGCCTAGAACAGCCCTCCACACTATCCACAATGTGACCCACCTTTGTATTGTCCACGAACTTACTAATCCACCCTTCTACTCCTACATCCAAATTATTTACAAAACTCACAAATAGAAAAGGAGCCAGTACAGATCCTTGTGGTACACAGCAGGCCAAGCAGCATCTCAGGAACACAAAAGTTGACATTTCGGGCTAGACCCTTCATCAGAAAATGGGGATGGGGAGAGGATTCTGAAATAAATAGGGAGAGGGGGGAGGGGGATTGAAGTTACAGTGAGAGAGAGATCCCTTGAGGTTGGTCTGGAGGGAGGAGGGTAACTTCTTCAGGTTAGGCATCCTGAAAGAGGCTTCGCAGTGAGGTTAAAATTGTATCAGAGATAATGGGAACTGCAGATGCTGGAGAATGCAAGATAACAACGTGCGGGGCTGGATGAACACAGCAGGCCAAGCAGCATCTCAGGAGCACAAAAACTGTCGTTTCGGGCTAGACCCTTCATTAGAAAAGGGGGATGGGGAGAGGATTCTGAAATAAATCGGGAGAGAGGGGGAGGCGGACTGAAGTTACAGTGGGAGAGAGATCCCCTGATGTTGGTGCAGAGGGAGGAGGGTAACTTCTTCAGGCTCATCCAGCTCCAAATTTTGTTATCTTGGATTCTCCAGCATCTGCAGTTCCCATTACCTCTGATCATAATTTTAACCTCACTGCGAAGCCTCTTCCAGGATGCCTAACCTGAAGAAATTACCTTCTTCCCTCCAGACCAACCTCAGGGGATCTTCTCCCATTGTAACTTCAGTCCGTCTCCCCTCTCTCCCTATTTATTTCAGAATCCTCTACCCACCCCCCTTTTCTGATGAAGGGTCCATGCCTGAAACGTCAGCTTTTGTGCTCCTGAGATGCTGCTTGGCCTGCTGTGTTCATCCAGCTCCACACTTTGTTATCTTGTGGTACACCACTTGTAACTGAGCACCATGTTGGATATTTTCCGTCCACTAGCGCCCTTTGCCTTCTGAGGGTCACTCAATTCTAAATCCAATCTGCTGCATTTCCCCCTATCTCATGCCTCCTTACTGTCTGCATGATACAACCTTGAGGAATGCCTTCCTTAAATCCATGTATACCACATCCACTGCTGTACCTTCATCTACATCTTTGGTCACCTCTTCAAAGAATTCAATAAGGTTTGTGAGGCATGATCTACCCCTCACAAATCCATGCTGACTATCACGAATCAAACTGTGCCTTTCCAAGTGATCATAAATCCTATCTCTCAGAGACCTTGCCAATAATTTGCCCACCACTGAAGTAAGACTAACTGGCCTATAATTTCCAGGGTTATCCCTATTCCCTTTTCTGAACAAGGGAATGACGTTTGCCACTCTCCAATCTTCCGGCACCATACCGGTGGACAGTGAGCACGAAAAGATCATCGCCAACGGCTCTGCGATCTCTTCCCTCACTTCCCATAGAATCCTTGGGTAAATCCCACCAGGCCCAGGGGACTTATCTATCTTCAAGTTCCTCAAAATTCCTTACTAATATCCAAATCCTCTAGCCTACCAGCCTGTTTCACTCTGGGTGGAGATTTTGTGACTGGGCCAGATAATTCTCCATTGTTGCTTGGCACAGTTTAAAGAATCACAGAATTGTTATGATTTGGAAAGAAGCCATTCAGCCCATTGTGTCGTTACAGGCTGAGTATTCTCCCTTAGTTTCATTCTCTTTCCTTATTCTCATAACTCTGCACATTGTACAGTTACTGAAATGGAAAAAAAAAATGCCCTTTTGAATGCCTCTATGACACTTTCAGCAATAAATTCCAGAACCTAATCACTTGCTGTGAGAGAAATGTGTTTTTCTCATATTGCATTTAATTCTTTAGCAAAACATTTTAAGCCTGTCCCTTTTGGTTCTTGATTCTCTCACAAGGGGAAACTCTGTTCAGACACCTCAGGATTTTGAAAGCTTCTCTCAGATATTCTTTTACGTTCCCAAGTTACCTTTGCAACTGAAATTAACAAATTCTGCAATTTTCACTTGGGAGGTGTTTACAGAGAGAACTGGGTTTACCAACCCTGTAAGACCATAAGACATAGGAGTGGAAGTAAGGCCATTTGGCCCATCAAGTCCACTCCACCATTTAAATCATGGCTGATGGGCATTTCAACACCACTTCCCTGCACTCTCCCCGTAGCCCTTGATTCCTTCCGACATCAAGAATTTGTCGAGCTCTGCCTTGAAGGCATCCAATGTCCCGACCTCCACTGCAATCCATGGCAATGAATTCCACAAGCCTACCACTCTCTGGGTGAAGAAATGTCACCCCATTTCTGTTTTAAAATTATCCCCTCTAATTTTAAGGCTGTACCCACAGGTCCTAGTCTCCCTGCCTAACGGAATCAACTTCCTAGCGTCCACCCTTTCTAAAGCATACATTATCTTGTAAGTTTCTATTAGATCTCCCCTCAACCCTCTAAACTCTAATGAGTACAATCCCAGGATCCTTAGCCGTTCATCGTACGTTAAACCTACCATTCCAGGGAGCATCCGTGTGAATCTCCGCTGGACAGGCTCCAGGGCTAGTATGTTCTTCCTGAGGTGTGGGGCCCAAAATTGGACACAGTATTCCACATGGGGCCTAACTAGAACTTTATAAAGCCTCAGAAGCACATGGCTGCTTTTGTATTCCAACCCTCTTGAGATAAATGACAACATTACATTCGCTTTCTTAATTACAGACTCTACCTGCAAGTTAACCTTTAGAGAATCCTGGACCAACACTCCCAAATCCCTTTGCACTTCTGATTTGCGAATTTTCTCACCGTTTAAAAAATAGTCCATGCCTGTATTTTTTTTTCCAAAGTGCAAAACCTCACATTTGCTCACTTTGAATTTCATCAGCCATTTCCTGGACCACTCTCCTAAACTGTCTAAATCTTTCTGCAGCTTCCCCACCTCCTCAGTACTACCTGCCTGTCCACCTATCTTTGTATCATTGGCAAACTTCGCCAGAATGCCCCCTTCATCCAGATCATTAATGTATAAGGTGAACAGCTGTGGCCCCAACACTGAACCCTGCGGGACACCACTCTTCACCGTTTGCCATTCCGAAAAAGAGCCTTTTATCCCAACTCTCTGCCTTCTGTCAGACAGCCAATCCTCAATCCAAGCCAGTAGCTCACCTCGAACACTACGGGCCCTCACTTTGCTCAGCAAAGTGAGGCACTGTATCAAAGGCCTTTTGAAAGTCTAGATAGATAACATCTACTGGGTTTCTCTGGTCTAACGTACTTGTTACCTCTTCAAAGAATTCTAACAGGTTTGTCAGGCATGACCTCCCCTTACTAAAACCATGCTGACTTGTTTTAATCTGACTCTGCACTTCCACGAATTTAGAAATCTCATCCTTGGCAATGGATTCTAGAATTTTACCAACTACTGAGGTTAGGCTAATCAGCCTATAATTTTCCATCTTTTGCCTTGATCTTTTCTTAAACAAGGGAGTTACAACAGCAATTTTCCAATCATCTGGGACTTTCCCTGACTCCAGTGACTTTTGAAAGATCACGACCAAAGCCTCCACTATTTCCCCAGCCACCTCCCTCAGAACTCTAGGATGTAGCTCATCAGGGCCTAGAGATTTATCAATTTTTAGACCCTTTAGCTTTTCTAGCACTTTCTCTTTTGTAATGCCTACCGTGCTCAACTCTGCCCCCTGGCTCTCCCTAATTGTTGGCATACTACTCATGTCTTCCACTGTGAAGACTGACGCAAAGTACTTATTAAGTTCTTCAGCTATTTCCTTATCTCCCATCACTAGCCTTCCAGCATCAATTTGGAGTGGCCCAATATCTACTTTTGCCTCTCGTTTGTTTCTTATGTATTGAAAGAAGCTTTTACTATCATTTCTAATATTACTAGCTAGCCTACCTTCATATTTGACCTCCTCCTTCCTTATTGCTCTCTTTGTTATCCTCTGTTTGTTTTTGTAGCCTTCCCAATCTTCTGATTTCCCAGTGCTCTTGGCCACTTTGTAGGCTGTCTCTTTTGATATATTTCCTGACTTCCTTTGTCAACCAAGGCTGTCTCATCCCACCCCAGATAATCTTTCTTTTCTTTGGGATGAACCTCTGTACTGTGTCCTCAATTACACCCAGAAACTCCTGCCATTGTTAGTCTACTGTCTTCCCCGCTAGGCTCTGCTTCCGCCAATTCCTCTCTCATGCCCCTGTAATTACCTTTATTTAACTGTAACACCATTACATCCGATTTTGCCTTCTCTCTTTCAAACTGCAGACTGAACTCTACCATATTATGATCGCTGCCTCCTAAGTGTTCCCTTACTTTAAGGTCTTTTATAAAGTCTGGCTCATTACATAGCACTATGTAGATGCTAGGCAGGCACTGGGACAGTTTCTCTGGGTCTCGGTCCCACTTATTATAAAACCAGTTAGGCCCTCTAGCCCTCACTCCTCCCATTACCTCACCAACCTGTAGCTAAGTGGTGAGAGCGCAGTGAGGTTTCAGGGGCCTTCAAATGAACATGAGGCCTGAGATGCTATGCAGAGCCTTCTAACCAGCCCATCTCCACACCCACATTCCTGACATATCCACTAATACTCACAAAATGCACGTGAAATGGCCCTGTGTGAAAATACAAACATCTGAACAAAGCTCCACGTCAAATGTATTTTTCAGAAAAACTGCACAGGTAATGTTTTCCTGAGCCCACAGAAAAATGTGGGTCCTGTAGACATCATCCAGATAAACTTATTTTGCATTCCATCAACAGCAATACAGCCCTCCTACAGTGCAGTGCAAAGAACCGTTCACAGTACTCCAATACTCCAGTCTCAGTTTCTACCCTCTCATATTTGAGCCTCTGGATATAAAAGCCTTTAGTCCATTTTTTAGAAATAGTAATTTTCTGTACCAATTCAGTTCTTTTACCAGTGTTGATAAACCTGATTCAAAGGTCTCTTTGGATGATTAATGGCTCAATCATGTTCAGCATTTAAAAAGCTTTTCATAGCTACCATCAGTTCTGAGGAAGGGTCCCTGGGCCTGAAACATTAACTGTTATCTTTTCACAGATGCTGCTCGGTCTGCTGAGCTTTTCCAGAATTTTGTGTTTTTGTTTTTGATTTACAATATTCATGGTTCTTTTGGCTTTTATTTAGCATTTATTTATCAGTCCATTTCCACTCTTTCCCATTTACCCCTGATCCCCAGGCAGAGAATGTAGCTGAACAAACATTGGATGCCAGGCTGTGGTCACTATCATGCATCTCCCTCTTCTCCCCTTGAAATCCCAGGCTTTGTTGCTTCATCCTTTCAGATTCATTATCCCCTCTTCATGCCAGTATGCTGCCTCCAATCCCCATAATTTACTTTCCCTGGATTCCAACCATAGCAGTGGCCTCTGAAATCCCTCAGGACCACCTGTGGCCTATTTTTGCTGAGGTTTCTGATGAAGGGTCTAGGCCCGAAAAGTCAGCTTTTGTGCTCCTGAGATGCTGCTTGGCCTGCTGTGTTCATCCAGCTCCACACTTTGTTGTCTCGGATTCTCCGGCATCTGCAGTTCCCATTATCTCTGTAAAAATAAAGTATGTTTTCCTTAAAGCCTCAATTGAATTGCATCTGGGATGTAGCGCCTTACACTTGCCTTTAAATAAGGTAAAAGTTATTTTATGTCCAGGCTATCTCCTTGATATGTTTTGAGAAGGTTTGGACCGTTCCATAACACATGACCTCATTGAATGCTGGAGCAAAATTGATGGGTGGAATGGCCTACTTCTGTTCCTATGTCTTATGGTTTAATGTTGGTTTCTGCTGATTCAGATGAAGGAACAAATGGCAAGCTGGAATTAAACACGCAGAGAATACAGGAAAAGACTCAGCAGTTCTGGCAGAATCTGTTCAGAGACAAGAGTTAATATTTAAAATTCGATATGACTCTAAGTCATACTGAACTTGAAACCTCAACTCTATCTCTTGGGGTGATGAAGGTCATACTTTGATGTGCATGTTATCAGGGGCCATGGGGGGCATGAGGTGCATAATTGGCATGGATAGCGTGTGAGGGGTAATTGAGGGAATAAAAGAGGTGTGGACTTGTTTTTGTTCTATTACTTTAAGAAAAAAACCTCTTCAACAAAGCACTGGTTTTTTTTTAAGACAAACCGACTGCATAAAGTGCCTTCACTCCTAGCTATCTCTGCACTCTTTCCAGGGCCAGACTCAGGAAGCCAAACAACACACCACCCCTATCCTGGAGGAAGTAAAATCTCAGCTCTGAGGACAATCTGTTCTGGGTTGGATTAGCGGCACCAAACATTGTTTGTAATCTGCACTTCAACACGGGAGCAAGGCCTCAGGCATCATGACAAAACATGTCCCTCATATAGCCATTTAGTTTCCTGGAACCCAAAAATAGCTGGAGGTCCATTAAGGGAAAAAAAATACAGAAACTTCCTTAGAAGATCAAAATTAGATTAGTAAATCACTCAGACCAATGTCATTTATAAACGTACCTACCTCATGATAATGTGATCTATATCTACCTTGTGAAAGCGGAATCGGCATTCTCACATCAGCTGGTAATATTGTGTAGAGGCTCTCAATTGTCTGGGAAAAGATCAGTCTAATACACAGTCCATTTTCACTCTTACATAGTTTAAACCTTCCAAACCCACAACTATTTCCATCTAAAAGGACAAGGACAGTAGATACATGGGAACCCTACCAAGTGCAAGTTCCACTCCAAGCCACTCACCAGCCTGACTTGGAAATGTATCCGTGTTTCTTCAGGGTCACTGTAATTCCCTCCCAAGGGCATTGTGAGTCAACCTACAGCACATGGACTGCAGCAGTTCAAGAAGCTTTTTAATGGTAACTGAGGATTGGCAGAACTTGCTGGCCAGCCTTTGCCACCCTGTCCCAGGAGTGGGGGAGAATAAAAACAAAACTGCTTTCTTAATTCACTTTTGAACATTTGTATTCAACTTGGTTTTCAATTGCAATTTCTATAGACATCTGTCTGAAGTGCATGTTTTCTTCTTTGTATGTAATTGCTTAAAATATTGTACCACTTTTTTGTTATAACTTGGAAAGAAAATAACTCATCCGAATGCTGTGTCAGTATATTAGTTGTGTATGCACAGTTTATTGGGATCCACAATTTTCAGGTTGATTTGCTGAAATTCCCAGCAAATTGTTAATAAGAAATGGCAAGCGAAGATTCTGATTTTTCATGAATATCATCTGGTAAGTTAGTTATTTGGAATTAAGCGGTAGAAAAATCTGAAAATTGATTCATTCAGCTTGATAAGCTGGTTCATTGAATATTGTTGTAGGAATATTACAGTTGTAAAGTTAGCTGGACTGGTTGCACAAGTAGCCAAAAAACTGCGGCTACGGCAAAGACTGTGCTGCTATTTCCTCAGTTCAATTCAATCAACACATAATACAGAAGCATATTTCTCAAATAACTAGGTCACTTAAAACAAAAGTGTGCATTGTTTTAATTGAGTAAAGAGTAATTTACTCAAGTTGATTTATGGCTGTGGACAACCAATAGCAATTACAATACACTTAACAATTAGAACTCTTATGCTATGTAATGATATGTCATTTATTTCAACAGAAATGATGTCTAGACAAAATTTTTTTAACACTAGCAGTTCAACTGAAAGTTCTTCCACAATACTGTATTTACACTGTGAATTTTTTAAAACTTCATTCCAACAATATTTTTCTCTTTAACAAAAAGCGTTTACACCTATGTGATAATGACAGTAAAAATACCGCAGAAAACAGTCACCTGGGATAAAAATAATTCAACTACAAGCTTCAGACTTGGAACGTTGAAACGATGTCATGAATCTACTTACTACATTTATCTCACACAGAATTTGTGTAAAAAGTATGTAGAAAATACACCTGATGATAACAGTCATTGACCAAGTATGAGAGGTACGGAGCAATATACAGGTAGATATGTGTCATTCGAGAGAATGTCTCTCGCTGCTGAGACAGGGATTGTTTTACCCCTGGCCCCATTTACATGATTTCCATCCCATCATGAATATGGCCTCCAGAGTATTCCATGTTACATAAGGCAAGAGTGAAGGTGCATTTGATTCCAATATGTTTCTGGAACGAACTATTTGTAATACAAAGGGTTTCCTAAGTCACACACTGTTGACTACTTAGTTTTAAGTCACTTCACCTGTTATTCAGAATTTGACAGGAATTCTGCAGCTGTCTATTTTATACATTACATAATACCAGCAGTTAAAGTAGCAATGCATGTTATCACATCACATTATAGTTACGGAAAAATCCTTCCTGTTCACAAAAGAAAATTAAAAAAATAACAAATTTACACTGACATGCCATAGCATAAATAACAAATACCAAATGGTTTTGTTAAAATTAATAGGGCCTTTTACATGGCTGAAAAAGATCACAGCAACCTCACTTGGTAGTGGCAGTATTTCAGAATGGTAATGGGTGAAAAAAATAACTGTTGCCCTGGAGAAAAACATATATGACAACCTGATGAATGCAGGAGGTACTTATTCTCTCAGGAACAAATACGTCTTTTTGCTGCAGTATCACATTTAAAAAAAGTCAATGAGTAGCACTTTCGTTATAAAATGATGTCAGTTATAACGGTTGTCAAGTTGTAGAAAAAGATTTTCTAAGGTTTTATTTTCCCCTCATTATTGTGAATTGACCTAATTTGAATACTGAGCAGATAAACGTGACTTGTCTGCGTAACTGTATTGATAAATATTTGATGACTCTCTTAGACTGATTTCCACTTACTGGATGGGAATTTCTAATTCCTTGGCCTGATGGAATCCAAGACGAGCTAGATTTAAAATTCCTGCTCAGACTCTAAGCTCGAGTCATCTTAATGTTTCTGTTGTTGCTGATGATCTGTTCACTGTCAGCAGACTCAAAGTTCATTTGAATTACCACTTTCATGGGATCCTGATTAAGCTTTAGTAGCCTACTGAGCAGGGGAAATTCTGCCAGGCCAGCTCATTAAGCCTTACAAGATAGTGGGACTTTAGGGACATCTGGGCTGTTGCCAGCATGATGATCCTCATGATTTGTTGAAATCCAATTCAAATTGCATTCCCTCCACCCCAGTAACTTATGGCTTATATACCTTCCAGGGTCAGAAACCAGTGATGTCAATGCTGAGTGTGAAGCGGGACTGGCAGGATACAGAAGAGTCCAAGTCAGTAAAATGGCCTCTGCAAGTCCAAATTAGAATCCCCTTTCCTGGGAAGTAACATTTCCCCTTTGGAGTGTAAATCACATTAGTTCTAGAAGCCATACAGCAAATACTGAAATTAAAACGAAACTTACATATATTGGAAATAGAAATAGGAAATCCTTAAAGAATAATATGACAACATGTTCTTTGTGTGAAAAGCTGACTTGAACCTTAGTGGTGACCCATAATCAAGTCATATTGCATGAGGCCATTTTCTAGAATTATAAACCAAAAGAGAAAAAATTAAGAGTTTTAATATAGAAACAAAATATTATGCCACAGAATGAGGCATTCATCCTAATGTATCCATGCAGATGAAAAGGACTGTCTAATCTTATGCCAGCAGCGAGCACATTGTCCACAGTGTTGTAGGTAATACAGCTTTGAAGTATTTTTTGAATGCATTGAGGCTTCCTGCTCTTAACTACTCTTTCAAGAAGTTGGTTTCACACTCCACAAACGTTTTCTTTTCTAACTTATATGATGGCCGGATTTTTTGGATGGCATGGTTAATTTGAATAGAGTGTTAATTGGGTAGAGGTTCTCACTGGGGATAAGCCATACCTTAGATGCCAGTCATTCTGATTGGCCTGTAGCTTTATGGTCCCAGAAGCTCCACTCAAAGCAGCGGCTACTACAGTCACTATAAGCACTCCTGAGATTCTAAATGCTAGGAGCTTAGGGCCAAGCAAAGACAGGCACCTTTGGAGCTGGGAAAGGAGGAGAGGCCCCTCAACACAACTGTAACAACTCCCATTTATATTGCAGCTTTAATACATCAAAATGCTACAAGGCAACAATAAAAATAGGTAATATTGAGATGTATAGCTTGAAGCATTGACCAGGAGGAGGTTCAGTAGGCCAACAGATCAACAAATCTCTTTGATCATAAACTGAATCCCAAAAACCTGTGCTAATGTTTTACCCATTCAAGATTTTCAATGAGGCATCTAAATCCATACTTAAAACAGGCAAAAAATTCACATTGTATTTACTTATCATTGTATATTGGCATTTTACTGGATGATGAAAATGTTAATGACAAAGATTGATTTTCAAACATTAGAATACTTTTTATAACAGCTGGTAGCAAAAGATTTTCAACACTTGTTTTTAAATCAGAATCCATTGATTTGAGTCTTGAGGACATCAGGGAATAGGATTAGGGTAGTTTCTATGGTTAATTAAGAGAAAGTTGAACTAACGTTAGCAGGGATACAAATTCCACAGTGATTCACTTGAATGCACTAAAATCCTGAGCACTTCTGATTTCACCTACCTTTATTGTTACTAACTTTTACTGTTTGCTTTTCCATAAAATAGCCAAATATCCAAAGTTTTACCAAACATTCTGCTAATATGATTGGATAAAAATCACCCAGATTGACAGTCTGACAAGCTGACTTTGAGCATTCAACTGGTGATTGGCTCAGAGCCAATTCTAAGTGATGTAGTACAAATTCAAGTGTACATAGTGGTTTTTGAAGAGGGAGGGAGAAAGAGAAGTTGATGATGTAAAAACAAAGGGCAAAATAGATATAAGAAAGAAAGGGAAAAAGAAAATCAGGAATTTTAGAACAGCAATTAAAATTACAGCGAATGGTACTCCTAAGCTACAGCAGAAATGTTAAATGATTTTAGTACAACAGAGTGCTGAGATGAAACTTTAAAACTAACCAGTCCACAGTGCAAAATATCCATAAGAATCTAGACTTTTCATGCTAATTCAGCTCAATTACATTATCAGATTGAATTGCCATTATGGAACAATGTCTTTGATTTCAATCAGCAGAGATTTATTTTAAATGGAATTTACCATGTGCTGCCGACAGGATTCATTCAAATATTCTGCACATCTATTCCAATCCTAACGTATACCGTGAACAAGATATATTCAGTTTTTATTTGTTCTGTTCCCTGTCAATAGTTATTGCCTCCATACAAGGATATGGCTCCACTAGTGGTCATCATTCACATTTGACTCTCAGCAGTGAATGTAGATAAACTTTTTGTAAGCAAATCCAAGCCTGATCCTATCCTAACCTGATATCCACACTGATATTTACACTAGAATTGTTGGACATCAACCAGCAATGACATGCCTAGTACATTTTCCTATTTTCAATCCTGGAGCAATGAAGTTATCTGTCATATTCCATCTACTGTCCCAGCTCAGATCAAGTAACCAACTAGAATTGAAATTGGGGGCTGCACGTTTTGATTTTTTTGTTGTGGTGGAACTATTTATTCAAGATGATGGAATAGAATTGGCAAGTAATAAATTAACATGCTAAAAAGGAAGAAGCACTGAGACCAGCACTTTTAGAGGGGCAAATTCTCAAAACACTGAATGTAATACTTTGGTCAGCTTATAAAGTGTAAAAAAATCTAGTAAATGTATGTCATCCTTTGTAGTTCAGAGAAAACAGAGAATTTGCTAGGCCTTGTACACAAAAAGAAAACACATTTAAAAAAAATCATCCATTTTTTTGACTGGCTGATTACATACTGCATATAAAATCTGGTGTTTGGCTATGTGTCCTGTAGAATACATTCCCCCAGACAGAAATATCATTGTACTTTTCAGTGATGAACTCCAATACATGGACTTCTTGTTCAGTATAGACAAATTAAAGATCTTCACAAGGACAACACATTAGCAAGAATTTGTCAGGGAGCTTAAGGAGCTCTCCGTCAATGACAGTCAACTTGCCAACCAATCATCATCCATTTCTGGAAATGGTAAAAATTGAGGTTGTTTGAAATTTTGCAATCTTGCATTTGTCCTGATGAATGCAAGATGAATACCTTCAACACGTTTTTCTTTTCAGCAATAACAAGAGTTATGTTGTACTGTACACAGTTCATCTTATACCTCATAAATCTCACAGTATTTACATATGTGAAAAGAAGTACTGAACTAAGCTGATGAAAAAAGAATAGTTTGTTCCAGAATCAATTTGAAATAAAAGAAGGCACCTTTAGATTATGAACAGAAATACCTAATCTGACTTTTATAACTTGTCAACAATATATAACTGAATGAAATGAGGTTGTCTGGGTACTGTGTAATACAAGAACACTCGGGAGATAAATAATGCTTCCTGTTAATCACCTGATAACAGTTTTGTATGTAACAGGACTCAGAATAGTTACAAAAATGGTTATATAATTAATTAAGCAAATATGCAAACTGTTTACTGCTAAATTATGGATACTAAGCTTAATTTTCCTGAAGCATAAAAAATGCTGTTTGAGCAGTGGTTTGAAATGCATGAGCTTGACAAAAGTTCACATTTCCTGTTTTTGGAAACTGGAAGTGTTGTTCAGCAATAGTAACTGCTAAACACACCTAGCTGCATCAGAAAAAAAAGTTGAGCTCTCAAATAAAACTTGCAAAGTAAAAACTGGCACTTGCAAACATGTCAGACGAAATGAATATGTGCTGAATTTCAAGAAAACAATGTTGTTTTATGATCAAGATATTTTAGATACATTTCTTAGAATTGTCTGAACATCTTTGAAATTATATTTTTATAGCTGCAAAGTTTTCGGACTAATCAGTAACAAAATTTACTTAATACAACCGCTGTTAGTATAGACTGTCAGATTGTACGATGCAAATTAGGTTCCATATATTTATTTCCACTATTGACCCGAGGGATGTGGGGCTTTTTGTTTTCAATGTAGTTTCTAATGTTGTCCTCTCCCAACATTAACGAACTGGTTCCAAATCTCAGTTATGTCAGACTTCATAGTTGCTCGGGTTGCTCTCAGTAGTAAGAAAAGTTGTTTGTACTGAACACCAAAGTACATCACCAATTCAGCACTCTTAATGTTAACACCAGTTAGAAGGAATGATTTATCTTTTTAAGTATTAAGTTAGGGACAGGAACTTGGGATACATAATTCTTTACAACATTGCAGTGATGCAACCTATTTCTCCCATAATGTCTTTTATTACTTCTTACATTAACTGTTAATACACCACTTTTCACAACCACAGGTTGTCCAAAGTTCCTTACATCCAATGAACTACTTTGGAAGTGTATTTACCACTGCAACATTCAACTATTTAATTTCTACAACTGACTTTCGCTCAGAAGTGACTTAGATAAATTAGGACTGATTAATGAGCCATCTTTTTCAGTGGATTTGATGAACCCAGATTGGAAAGACAAACATTTCACCTGGTCCCTTGAATGATCATCCAGCAAGGTTGGAATTTCAAATATTAACGTGAGGTGGGAGAGCTCTGTTTAAGGTGAAATTTGTGCACCGGGATTACTGTGACACAGGGTAGGTTACTAAGAGACTGCTTAAATGGGGAAATGGTTGTTTTGATAGGAAAAAAAGGGGAGGAATTGAAAAGGTGATTTTGGGAGAGACCCTTATGCACAGATAATAAGAAAGTAACAGAAGCATGATCTAGGAACGGGTGGCTGGTTTTGTTTTTAGTGAAAATTTGATTTCAGGGATATTATAAATATAGTAATTTGAGAAGTATATTAAACAAATTAATTATATAAATTATCAAAAGTTTGTACATACTTTACTTAATTTCAGTGACTAGTGCATTTATATCCATCCACATCAGTGTTTAACTTGTTCTCCAACCGGAAGATTCTTTGGGCGTAATTTTAAAGAGCTAAAAATGGAAATATTGGTTAATACCAAGAGCTTAATTTAAAATAAACTGTTATTGGTCATTCCAGATTACTTCTGAGTATGTCAGTGGCTACAGTAAATTGGATTAGCTCTCAGTGCTAGGTTTGGTAGGGAAGGTAGATAATTTGATAATATTATTCTGAACACTTTTTCTTTGTTTTTAAACATACGCATGCAATGTACTAGGTAGGAAATCAAAAATCCAATGACAGAGTGCAAGTGGCAGTTTTGACTATTATTGTTCTACATCAGCAATAATAACAAATCTTCCCTGCTCAAAAGGCACCTTTCAAAGCAGTGCCAGAGATGTCCTATCATTTTAATTTACATCATAAAGACATCAAATTAATCCTTTTTTTCCTTACAAAGAAGTACAAAGATGGTGATATTGCTAGAGTGTGAAAACTTAACTGTCTAAATGCTTAAAGGTTTCGGTCAGCTTCTGCAGAAGGCAAAATGGGAATGTTGTAACCAAATTCTTTGTACAGTCCAGATGGTGAGTTCCAGTATTCTAATGATTAAAACACAGGATGCAGGAGTATGTTACAGTAAATATGTGTTAGATGAAAAATCATCTCTAACATGTACTGAGTTATGTTGAATATTCAGAAGATTTCCTGAGTTGTTGTGTGACATGGGCCACCAAGCTTGCTGAAAGACAACTGAGCTATGTATTGGGTCCTTCAAGATAAGATGGGTTGTTGACCCATTTCTTTTTGAGAATGAAGGCCGAAATCCTAATAACAACAATTAATAATCATAAAATAACAGTGTCATCACTGTCAAGTTCCCTGCACAAGCAAGGTATAGCACCATTGAGGGTAAACCTCAGCCATTCTGAGGAATAATACCGAGACCAAATATTGCTGCAGTTTAAGACTGTTGTAGTGTGCATTGAAGAGAAAAACATCAACAGATGAACTTTGCTTGGGTCTCAATTGAACCTCCTGCTTACTTCAAAGGGAAACAAATAAAATGGAAGAATTAAAAAGTCATTCGGTGCAATCCTTCCTAGGCTGTTCATCAGTTGTACATTTATCAGTCATTTCCTGGCAGAAATCTACCGTCACAGTCTGACTGCACTGTTCGAGTGAGGGCCCCCTTTCTGAGCATGTTCCTTGGTCGAGAAGCCCTTGCAGATTTCCTGACGTGCACACTTCTGCATTATGGCTAGGTGACCACTGGTCCTGATGATGGGATCCTCCCTGCTCTGAGCAGCACTGCATACCATCTCCAATGCATGGTGTTTTCAAGATCTTCTGCTCTAATCCAGCAAGGGGCAAGGTGGTACTGCCCGTAGCTGCAGGTTCATCCATCGGCCTAAAGACTGGACAAAACTTGTGCAGTGACTGTATCTGATCTGGGTTTAACTGGACATCGCCGCATACTTCTTGACAAAGGCATGAGAAATTATCCCACAGTTCTCCCATACAAGCGTTCAGCTGATTCCTTTCCGTCAGTAACTTCTCTTTTTCACAGAGCTGGGAGAAATACAGAAAAATGGCAGGTTATGAGAAGCAGTCTCTTAATAGTACACGTGCTCTTAACTTATTTTTGAAGATGTAAATTCTATTGTTGGATCATATTTAGTAATGTGTTAGAAAATAAGAATCAGAAGCTGAAATCTAAGGTAAACACACCGACTTAGTATCTGAGAAGCAATAACATACTGAAGAATTAAAAAAAAACAAGGTTTAATGAATTGTTATGATTCATGGAGGGGAGGCAGTGAGCGCTGGTTAATCTGTTCCTATCAAGCCTTTTCTTCCCCATCAGCAGCAAGTAGCATCTTTTGACATCATCATCATATTGTTTTCAGAATTCATGTTCTTGCAGCACAGGGTGAGAAAGAGATTCAAGGAATAATTTTGGGAACAACGCCAATCCAACCCTCATGGTCCAAAACCAATAAAGGAATCCTTTTATAATTGTTTGGTTGAATTCTGTGGCAGGTAGCCATATAGATCTAAAACGTCTGAGGTCTGAGTCATGGTTTGTGGTCAGTCAATTTGCCTCAGCCTGACATTAGGGAGTTCACTGCCTTTGTAGTTGGCGACTCTGAGCTGAAGACTGGAAAGAAAAACAACAGCCAGAATTGCCTTAATTGCTGTCCATTAATCTTGGTGATAGTAAACATCTATGATTATCAGACCTGACAAGATGCTTAGTTTGGCAGGATTGCTTAATCTCAACACCCTCCACGGTTAATGTGCCTATTGGTACTGACTATCTAGGTTCAAATATGAGGCCTAGCTTCTTGTAAGAGATAACAGGTAGCTACAAAATGGCTATACAAACATACGTCAGGAGTAACAAAACACTTTAAGGTAGAAAATGGAGCGATCAACATAACGCAATGAATTTAGATAATTGAATATTTCTAAAAAATATTCTTCTGTATTGCAGAATTGTAGCCATGAGAGTAGTATAGTAAAGTTTTGTAAATTGCATTTAATAAATTGAAGAGTTAGAATCCAAAGTTACTACTGGATGCTCAGAAGGAGAAAAGAATTTGCCGATTTTGCAAAGTGCCTGCCGCCCTCAAGCGGCCTGAATACGTCACACAATGCTGTTGCCGAACTCTGGAGTAATCATTGCATATTTTAATGATGGTCTTATGACAACATTGTAATTCTTTTTGCTGCCTTCACGTTTCACACTGCTCAGAACTAAAATCAATCTAGGTCAGGAAATTGTCCATTGCTGCCTCACTGTAATTAGTGTTAGAGAGACATTGGATATTTCCAGCCTGGGAAAAAGACTATCCACCCTATTCGTGCCTCTCATAATTTTATATACTTCTATCGAGTCACCCCTCAGCCTACAACACTCTAGTGAAAACAATCCAAGTTTGTCCAAATTCTCCTGATAGTTAATACACTCCAATGAAGGCATCATCTGGTAAACCTCTTTTGCGTCCTCTCCAAAGCCTGCATTCACATTCTTCCCATAGTGTGGCAACGAAAATAGCACATAATGCTCCAAGCATGGCCTAAATAAAATTTTATTCAACTGCAACATGACTTGCTAACATTTTTACTCAATGCCTTGACAAGTGAAGGCAAGCATGTCATACCTCCACTTGTGCTGCCACTTCCAGGGAGCTATAGGCTTACAACCAAGATCTCTCCACGTGTCAGTGCTCCTAAGGGCCCTGCCATTTATTATATTCTTTCTTCTTGCATTTGACCTCTCAAAATGCATCACCTCACATTTATACAATTTAAAGTGGCGTTTGCTTGCATATTTAGACCTGTGCCTAACGAAGCTGAAACGCTAGGGTTAATGAAACATAGTTATTCAACAATATCAAATTATTCAATACAGAGATTTCTTATGTAATCATACTAGTTAGTATGAAATTGGACGTCTTTTTAATCAGCCTGCCAATTGACTGAAGTTGTAGATTTTGACGAAGTTCAACTGGGAAGTGTACTTGAATCTTATCTGCCTGGCTGAAGGGGGCTCAATTAAAAATGTGCAGCTTACATATCTGCTCAGATAGCAGCCACTTCTGATGACCACTCTAAAGGTTTTGCAAATTGATACAGCGCCTGTCGAAGCAGGTAAAACAAGCCTTAAGAAGCAGGCATGTTCTTAAAATAAATGTAAAAGTTTTCACTGTGGGATCAGCAAGAGCAGGACCTCTCCTTTGGGCCCTGTAAAGAAAATCGCATCCACCTGCCGAAGACATCCTCTTTAATTTTCCCTTCTGCAAGCTCCCCCAAATTGTCAAATATGAACAACACTTCCTGAAAGCTGGAATAAGACCAAAGCCTCCTCAAAGCACACTTTTCGAAAGCCAATTATTTTGCATTCACTTTATGCTTGTCCCAGGCAGTTTCCTGACAATTAAAAATAACAGTCTCCTTGTTGCTGCAGCCAAGATAGAAACCTATGCTACATTAAAATCTCCTACCTCGTATGAAAGCTGCAATAAAAACCGGTGCAAATGACTTTTTAAAATTATATGCAAATATATGGTGAATAGAAACTAAACTTGGCAGTGTTAAATGGAACACTGAGACGTTGTAAGTGAGAGTAGATGAATATCACACATCCATACTTATTTGAAAAGATAAGAGATATACATTCACCTCAGTTTCTATCATGACAGGTACAAGGACCACTCTTTGAAGGAGGGTGAAACTGAGAGATTAAATTCTCTATCTTTTGCACTGCTCTGCCCATGGCTCTGTTACAATCATTAAGCCATTCCTTTGTTAAGTAACTTAATTTTGTGCCTATTTCCATGATTGTATGATGCATACATTTCACTCAACTACAGCTGCTGATGTCAGAGAGATGAAAATAGCAATCTTAGCAATGCACTGCAGCAAACAATTTGCTGGCCCCAATCCACAAGCAGCAGTATTTGCTGTGCACCTTCTGGCTGATATCTCTGCAGTCCAGAAAAATGCACTAAGGAACATATGTTATTAGAAAGTAAGCCCAAAAACGGTATGAAAGGCAAAAGATCAAAAGCTAAGAGTCTTCAACCATAAAACAGGTTGCATATTTTAGTACAAATTGCTGAAAAAGCTCAGCATGTCTGGCAGTTTCTGTGCAGAGAAATCAGAGTTAATGTTTCAGGTCCGGTGACTCTTCCTCATGTTAATTCTAATTTCTCTCCAAAGATGCTTTCAGATTTGCTGAGTTTTTCCAACAATGTCTGCTTTTGTTTCTGTTTTGCAACATCCACAGTTCTTTCAGTTTTTATTGAACGTTTTAATGTTTTGTTTAACATGCTAAAAGGGATCTTACTGTGGCATTGCTTGTGAGCGGCCTAATTTTGATGGTTTACTGTTAGTGTGTTTAACTTGCCTGTCCCTTTAGGCCTATTAATGTCTTTCCGTGCACCTCAGATATCAGTTGGGGCCCACACCGGTGCTGTAAGCACTCTTAAGAGTAGTTGTTTAGAAACATTGGAGCAGAGCATTCTGCCTGTTGAACCTGTCCTTACACTGAATACACTCATGACTGACTGAACACTTCAATGTCTTTTACCCACCCCTTCCGCATAACTCTGTAAGGCCACTGATAATCAGAAATCTATCAAATTAGGAACCTTCCTCAAAGATTCAGGCTCTACAGTGCTCTGTGGTAGTGAATCATGAAGGTTTGTAACCCTTTGAGTGAAAAATAAATTTCCTCATCTCAGAACTGAGTAGCATCCCATTTATTTTTAAACAGTGCCCCTTGGTTCTAGACTGTCCAACTAGGGGATACATCTTACATCTGCACTTACCTTACCTATCCTTTAAAGTATTTTTAAAATTTCAATGAGATCACCTCTCAATCTTCAAAATTCTAGAGAATACAGACCAGTTTCTTAAATATCTCTTCACAGGATATTCTGGGAGCAAGCCTGGTGAACCTTTGTTATACTCTGTCTATGGCAATAATATCTTTCCTCAGATGAAGAGATCAAAACTGCTCACAATACTTCCGGTTTAGTTTAACAGAGCTCCTACACAACTGAAGTAAGATTTCATTGCTCCTGTACACAAATCCTCCAGCAATAAGGGCTAACATTTCATTAATCTTCCTAAAGCTTGCTGCACCTGCACTTTAGCTTTCAGTGACATATTGACAAGGACTTTCAAGTCCCTTTGCAAATCTACATTCTCCAAACTCTCTACCATTTAATATTCTGTACATCTGCTCTTCCTACCAAAATGGATAATGTCACATTCTCCATACTTTATTCCATTTGTAATATTAATTGTCCATTCACTAAGCCTGTCCAAGTCCTCCTGAAGCTGATTTACATTTTCCTCACAACACACATTCTGCTTAGCTTTGCACCATTTGCAGATTTGGAAACACAACTGCTTTTTACAAATTGAAATTTAAGAATTTATTAAGATAAACCTTTGTCTTTCATAAAGCCATAAGATTGAATTGTTACAAATATTAACCTAGGTTAGTTACAGCTTAGTTCTTTTTGAGGGCATCTTTAGGCTTTCACTGAAAGTTTGTGGATTAGGTGGCATCTTCCAAAGATCAGAAAGCATCAGTCAAAACTGAGCTTCATTTTCAGAAAAAAAATCACAACCAAATGTAAGGCTAGCAGGCAGCAAACACTCAGAAAAGTCTGAGTTGATCAAATGTTTGAAATCTACTTACCAACTTTTGAATTTCACATTCCAAGTTCTGAATGCAATCCAGTTTTCTCTTCCTGCATCGTTGGGCTGCTATCCGATTCTTGCTCCGCCGGCGAACATCATGAATGAACTCCAGTTGCTCAGAGGTTAACTTGTGCATCTTCACCATCATTTGGAAATCATTCCTTGGAAGATCTGTGATTTGATCAATTGGAAAGGGAAGTTTGACCTAAAAGACAAGATAATTGGTTAGTTAATACATTAGAACATGTGAAATGTACCTTTATTATTAGCAGGGCTCCAATTCAAAAATGTATTGCATTGAAAGCAAATCTGTGTATGGGTCTATTCAATACGATACAAAGAATAATTTTTGTCCCATAAATGGGAGTACTACCAGTCTACAGAGTCTAAACACCTTGTGATATAAGATACAAAACTGGGCTGGTCACAATTATTGCAAGATACATGAATTCGCAAATACTTGTTGGCCAGCATTTAAAACCCGTCCCTAGCTGCTCTTGAGAAAGTGGTGTCGAGCTGCACTTAAACGAGTTAGCAAATCTTTCGTGTCATTTTCAGTGTCTTTGTACTGAATTCCAACCACTTTGCAACATTGTTTTCATCCTGCAGATGGCACTCACACTCACAGAATGAGTCATCAAATATCCTGCACTAGAATAACAACAATAAGTAGTTAAATCACTTTCATCCTTTAAGTTCAGCTGCATTCGCAATACACAACAAAACATTTTCATTGACACTACGATAGCAACAACTGGAAAATCAAGGTGGCTCATAACTGAAAATGTTATTTGGGAAATCTTTGTAACAACGCTACATTTTAATGACAATGTGCACCTATAAATGTAAACACACACCTTAGACAGAAAGGCTACAGTGCAGTGGAATTTGAATAATTTAGACATTTCTTAAATGTTTGATGGTTCCCATATCCACCATTCTCTCAGGCAATGAGGTCCAGACTCATCTTTTCGGTGATAAAAGTCTCAACTTTCCTCTTACCCTTCTGCCTTATACTTTAAATCCATGAACCCTGGTTTTGACTCCTCTACTTATGTAAAAATTCTCTTTCTATCCACACTTTCCATGTCCTGCATTATTTAATACACCTCAATCAGGTTTCCACTCAATCTTCACTACTCCAATGAAAACAACCCCAGCCTGCCCAGGTTTTTCTCGTAGTACAGACCCTCCAGCACAGGTAGCATCCTCAAATCTTCTCTGCATCCTCTCTAATGCAATCATCTTCCTATAATGAGATCAGAACTGCATGCAGTACTCCAGATGTGGCCTAACCAGTGTTTAACACAGTTCCAACATAACCTCCTGACTGTCTTGTATTCTGCCCTAGCTAAGACAAGTTACTGTATGTACAGTTGTGGCTAACCAAACAGTTCTCTTTCATAAGCAAGTGATTCTTGTATCTTTTATGGATAAAATTTTTCTGAAAAAGTATAAAATAAATTCTTGACACAACAGACACATTGTCAATCATATATATTGAAATTATTTTGCTCTTTATAGAGCCTATTTGACATTTTAAAATATATTAAGCTTTAACATGCCGAAATACTAAAGCCATTGTTCTTCATATAATGTAACCATCGGCTCTTCCTTCATTGCTGCTTGCTGTTACATATTCTAATATACAATGTCCAAGACCTTCAATGCTATTACTACCTGCTTAGACTATTTAAGTCCAGATAGCTTCTTGCCATCAATTTATCCCAACTTTATCTTCTTCAAAGGTATAAGATACAGAACCATTTTTGTTCTATGTTGAGTACAATGAATGCTGTCATGCATTTCAAAAGTACCAATGGAGTTTCCTCCCTACCAGCATTTTCAATCCATCTGTTACATATGGAGCAATTCAAGAAGGAAGCTCGACACCACTTTCTCAAGAGCAGCTAGGGACGGGTTTTAAATGCTGGCCAACAAGTGAAGCCCACATCCCATTAGACAATAAAACATCTGAGATCATTTGCTCAAGACACTATGCATCTCTGCTCCAATGTTCCATTGGTCTTTATCAAAATGTTACAGTGACGATTTCACCCTTCCTCCACCATCTGTGGTTGATATTTAGAACCCATATTGGTTTATTTCTTTTGAGCATCATTTTATTTCATGAGATATCACATTCACAAATATCTTCTTCCAAACATTAATATTTTAAATGGGTTAATAGCTGTAATAAATAGCACAGACAGGAGTTTATGAAATATTGTTGAAGGCTTTGCTGAAATTAGAACAGGACAGGGATTAATGTTGATGATTGTAGGTGAAAGTGCAAATCTCGTGGCTATTTATACTTGAGCTGCAATTCTCAGTATATCTAGCAAATACATCATGAGTTTCATGATGGGTTGAATCCAATAGTGCAGGAACATATCAGCTAGATTAATGCTCATATACTGGCCTATTTATTAAACATTTATTCAAAAATGGGACATTTAAAAACACTTCACGGTATGGAGCATATCTTCTTTACATGGTCAGTACTTGATATCTTGTGACATACAAAACATTTAGGTCACATTATTGAAATGCAAATCAACTCCTCACAGGGATAAAAAAAATTCCAGTTAATACCAATGCAATATTTGGTACTATGTAATGAGAGAGTGAGGCATGCAACTTCCTGATTTTTTGCTGGTTGCCGAAATATGAACATGCAACTTTCTTAACAGGATTACTTTAGCAGCACAGAACTATAGGAACAGATATAGCCATTCAGACCGTCAAGACTGCTCCAGCATTCATTGAGATCATAACCTGATCAGCTACATCAATGCCATTTACCCAAGTTAATTCTCTTCTTTTAATAGCATTTGTTTCCAGAAAACTAACAATTATTGTCTTGAACATGCTCAATGATAGAGTTGCTGCAGCTGTCTAGGGGAGCCAATTCCAAAGGTTCACCATCCTCCAGTGATGATAGTTCTTCTCATTTCAGTCTTAAATGGCTTACCCTTTATCCATTCCCTCTCTTCCCTTGCATTATATCCACTGGTTCTAGAGTCACCAGCTAGGGGAAACATGTAGATCCCACATTGACACTTACAAGACTTTTTTGGTGTGACAACAAGGTCACCCCTTATTGTTCAAATCTGTAGGTAATACAGACCTAGTCTTCTGGATGTGAGTTTGCTCGCTGAGCTGGAAGATTCGTTTTCAGACGTTTCATCACCATTCTAGGTAACATCATCAGTGAGCCTCCGATGAAGCATTGGTGTTATGTCCCGCTTTCTATTTATCTGTTTAGGTTTCCTAAACCTACTCACATCCAGAACCTCAGCCTGAGCTACAAATCTTCTCAAAACTCACTAGACCTAGTCTTCTCAATCCCTCTTCATAAATATCCATGCCATCCCAGGGATTAATCTGATGAAAATTCATTACACTTCTTCTATGGCAAGTATACTGTTCCTTCGGTAAGGAAATCTAGACTGTACACAATTAGATCTCACCAAGGCTCACCAAAGAACTCACAACTAGCACGTCATCTTTACTCTTGTATTCAAAGATCTTGGCCGAGAAGGCATTTGTTTCCTAATTGCTCAGTGCAAGTCCATGTTAATTTTTAGTAACTCATAAACAAGGACACCAGGATCCTTTGGACTCCTGCACTTCTTAACTTCAACTATTTAAGTAATATTCTGCCTTTAAATGTTTTCCTATCGAAGTGAAGAAGTTCACACTTATTCACATACACTGCATCTGCTCTGTTCATTTTGCCTGTTCAAATCCTCTTGAAGCCTCTCTGCAACCTCCTCACAACTTATATTCTCACCTCATTTTTATGTCAAAAGCAAATTTGGAAATATTGCAGTTAATGTCCATCTCCAAACAATTTATATATATATTATGAGCAGCTGTGGATGTAGAACTGGCCCCGACAGTGTCCTGTTCATAAAAGTCTCCCTTCCTGAGAATTTATTCCTACTCTCTGCTTCCCATCTGTTAACTGTTACTCGATCAATGAGAATATTTCCCCATTCCCATAGTTACAATTCTTTTTAACTCCCTGTGTAAGACCTCATCAAAAGCCTTCTGAAAATCCAAATACACCACATTTATCAAAACAAATTCCCCAATATCCTCAAAATATTTCAGTAAGTTTTGTCAATTGTGATTTATCTTACATAAATCAATGTTGACTCAACTCAATTTTACCATTTTTTTCTAACTATCCAATTATGACATCCATTATAATTTAATCCAATAAGCTATCAACATCGAACCAACAGGTGTGTAGTTATTCATTATCTCTCTTCCCTTCTTAAACAATGGTGTTATATTTGCAACTTTCCAGTTCACAGGAATCTTTTCATAATCCAGAGAATTTTGAAAGATAATCACCAATGCATTCACTATTGTTCTCACCATCCCATCAACAATCTGGAATGAAGCTCACTTGGTCGACAGGACTTATCAGCCTTCAAGCACATTAGCTTTCCCTGTAACAGATCTTATTGAATTGAATTTATCTTATTTCTTCTGTCTTACAAGTTCTTGGTTTCGGGGAGATATTCTAAATTTTCTTCCATGGTGACAGATGCAACTTTCTCTGCCATTTCCTTGATAAATTCTTGATTTGTCTGATATACTCATAGAAGATTGTTTAGTTCTCCTTTATGTTCCTTGCTAGGTTGCATTCATATTCTTATTTCCCTTTCTTAACTAATTTCTTCGTTCACCTTTTCAGGGTTCTATATTGGACCACATCCTCACAAATGCCCACTTTTTCTGGAATCCTTAGAAGTCACTTTCTTTAACCTAATGCAATTGTTAACCTATTTGGTTAATCATGGTGGATATTCATTTCTCATCGTGTGTTGTGCCTTACAGGACCCTACAGCCGATGTAAACCATGTAGTTATTCTTCTAACATTAGCCATCATCTGTTTTTCCTCAAATCTTTTTGGTGTATTTTCCCATTGCCAACATACCACTCATATAGAACATAGAACATAGAACATAGAACAATACAGCACAGAACAGGCCCTTCAGCCCACAATGTTGTGCCGACCATTGATCCTCATGTAAGCACCCTCAAATTTCTGTGACCATATACATGTCCAGCAGTCTCTTAAATGACCCCAATGACCTTGCTTCCACAACTGCTGCTGGCAACGCATTCCATGCTCTCACAACTCTCTGCGTAAAGAACCTGCCTCTGACATCCCCTCTATACTTTCCACCAACCAGCTTAAAACTATGACCCCTCGTGCTAGCCATTTCTGCCCTGGGAAATAGTCTCTGGCTATCAACTCTATCTATGCCTCTCATTATCTTGTATACCTCAATTAGGTCCCCTCTCCTCCTCCTTTTCTCCAATGAAAAGAGACCGAGCTCAGTCAACCTCTCTTCATAAGATAAGCCCTCCAGTCCAGGCAGCATCCTGGTAAACCTCCTCTGAACCCTCTCCAAAGCATCCACATCTTTCCTATAATAGGGCGCCCAGAACTGGACGCAGTATTCCAAGTGCGGTCTAACCAAAGTTTTATAGAGCTGCAACAAGATCTCACGACTCTTAAACTCAATCCCCCTGTTAATGAAAGCCAAAACACCATATGCTTTCTTAACAACCCTGTCCACTTGGGTGGCCATTTTAAGGGATCTGTGTATCTGCACACCAAGATCCCTCTGTTCCTCCACGCTGCCAAGAATCCTATCCTTAATCCTGTACTCAGCTTTCAAATTCGACCTTCCAAAATGCATCACCTCGCATTTATCCAGGTTGAACTCCATCTGCCACCTCTCAGCCCATCTCTGCATCCTGTCAATGTCCCGCTGCAGCCTACAACAGCCCTCTACACTGTCAACGACACCTCCGACCTTTGTGTCGTCTGCAAACTTGCTGACCCATCCTTCAATTCCCTCGTCCAAGTCATTAATAAAAATTACAAACAGTAGAGGCCCAAGGACAGAGCCCTGTGGAACTCCACTCACCACTGACTTCCAGGCAGAATATTTTCCTTCTACTACCACTCGCTGTCTTCTGTTGGCCAGCCAATTCTGTATCCAAGCAGCTAAGTTCCCCTGTATCCCATTCCTCCTGACCTTCTGAATGAGCCTACCATGAGGAACCTTATCAAATGCCTTACTGAAGTCCATATACACCACATCCACAGCTCGACTCTCATCAACCTTTCTAGTCACATCCTCAAAAAACTCGATAAGGTTTGTAAGGCATGACCTACCCCTCACAAAGCCATGTTGACTGTATTTGATCAAGCCATGCTCTTCCAGATGGTCATAAATCTTATCCCTCAGAATCCTTTCTAACACCTTGCAGACGACAGACGTGAGACTTACCGGTCTATAATTGCCGGGGATTTCCCTATTTCCTTTCTTGAAGAGAGGAATTACATTTGCCTCTCTCCAGTCCTCAGGTACGACTCCAGTGGAGAGCGAGGATGCAAAGATCTTCGCAAGTGGCGAAGCAATTGCATTTCTCGCTTCCCAAAGCAGCCGAGGACAAATCTGATCCGGGCCTGGCGACTTGTCAATCTTAATGTTTGACAAAATTTTCAGCACATCAGCTTCGTCTATCTCTATCCATTCCAGCATGCACACCTGCTCTTCAAAGGTTTCATTCACTACAAAGTTGGTTTCTTTCGTAAAGACGGAAGCAAAAAACTCATTTAGGGCTTCCCCTACCTCCTCAGGCTCCACACACAAGTTCCCTATGCTATCCCTGATCGGCCCTACTCTTTCTTTGACCATTCTCTTATTCCTCACGTAAGTGTAAAATGCCTTTGTGTTTTCCCGGATTCCTTCTGCCAAGCCTTTCTCGTGCCCCCTCCTGGCTCTCCTCAGACCATTTTTGAGCTCCTTCCTTGCCTGCATGTAATCCTCTCTAGCTGAACTTGACCCTAGCTTCCTCCACCTTATGTAAGCTACCTTCTTCCTTTTCACGAGAAGCTCCACCGCTCTCGTCATCCAAGGTTCCTTAATCTTACCCCTTCTTGCCTGTCTCAGAGGGACATATTTACTCATCACTCGCAACAACTGTTCCTTAAACAGTCTCCACATGTCTATAGTTCCCTTACCATGGAACAACTGCTCCCAGTCCATGCTTCCTAACTCACGTCTAATCGCATCATAGTTTCCTCTTCCCCAATTAAATATCCTCCCATTCTGCCTAATCCTCTCCTTCTCCATAGCTATGTAAAATGTGAGGCAGTTATGGTCACTATCACCAAAATGCTCTCCCACCACAAGATCTGATACCTGCCCCGGCTCGTTTCCGAGCACCAAGTCTAGAATGGCCTCTCCCCTCGTCAGCCTGTCAACGTACTGCGTTAGGAAACCCTCCTGAACACACCTTACAAAAACAGCTCCATTCAAATCTTCTGCTCGAAGGAGGTTCCAATCAATATTAGGAAAGTTAAAGTCACCCATTACAACAACCCTACTGCGTGCACACTTTTCCAAAATCTGTCGACCTATGCTTTCTTCAATCTCCCTGCTGCTATTGGGGGGCCTGTAGTAAACCCCTAACGAGGTGACTACTCCCTTGCTGTTCCTAATTTCCACCCATACTGACTCAGTAGGCAGATCTTCCTCGACAATGGAAGCTTCTGTAGCTGTGATACCCTCTCTGATTAGTAGCGCTACACCCCCTCCTCTTTTTCCCCCCTCCCTATTCTTTTTAAATGTTCTAAACCCTGGAACATCCAGCAACCATTCCTGCCCATGAGAAACCCATGTCTCTGTTATGGCCACAACATCATAGAGCATGGATCAGTACCTGGTGCTAAGTTCATCACTTTTATTCCTGATACTCCTTGCATTAAAGCAAACACACTTTAACCGATCCCTTGGTTCCTTCCCAGGAAAATCCTTCCCACTAGCTGGTCTACCTCTTGCTACTGCCTCACCTGCATCAACGCTCACCTCTGGTATACAGCTCAGGTTCCCACCCCCCTGCCATACTAGTTTAAACCCTCTCGAACTACTCGAGCAAACCTTCCACCCAGGACATTGGTCCCCTTCCAGTTCAGATGCAACCCGTCCTTCTTGTACAGGTCCCACCTTCCCCAGAAGGCATCCCAATTATCAACATATCTGAAGCCCTCCCTCCTACACCAGCTGCGTAGCCACGTGTTCAGCTGCGCCCGCTCCCTGTTCCTCACCTCGCTATCTCGTGGCACCGGTAGTAAACCAGAGAACACTACTCTGTTCGTCCTGCTCTGCAGCTTCCATCCTAACTCCCTGAAATCACTTTTTATATCCTCAAACCTATTTCTGGCTATATCATTTGTGCCAATATGTAACATGATTTCTGGCTGTTCGCCCTCCCCTTTTAGAGCTTTATACACCCGATCGGAGACGTCCCGGACCCTGGCACCAGGGAGGCAACATACCTTCCGGGAATCTTCATAATACCTTGTCTTCAGATTTAAGGCACAAGTTTTAGAACAATATAATGGAATTCAAACTTAACGCAACATTTCATATTATGTTTGCTGTTTCCCAAAGGCTCCTTTGTAGTAAGGTTATTGATATACTATTTCTGATTACATACAACTGAATCCAAAATTGCCAGTTGAATCCTCAGTACACTTTCCCAGAAACCAATCTGGAATTCACCTTCTACTGTATTAGTGTTGATTTGGTTCACAAAAATCTTTGTGTAAACTGACGTCACCCATTATTACTGGATCATCCACATCTAACTTCCTGGCTTATACATTGCCCGACGAATACACTGCAGTCTTATGGCATATAAACAACTCTCATTAATGCTGTTCTTTAACTCCGCACACAAACTGATTTTACTCTTGATCCTTCAATCTAAGATCCCCTGTGACTAGGAGATAGTAAGAACTGCTGATGCTGGAGTCAGAGATAACACAGTATAGAGCTGGAGGAACACAGCAGGCCAGGCAACATCACAGGAGCAGGAAAGCTGATGTTCTGGGTTGGGACCCTTCATCCTGACCTGGAACATCAGCTTTCCTGTTCCTCTGATTCTGCCTGGCTTGCTGTGTTCCTCTAGCTCCACACTGTGTTATCTCCTGTCTTACTAAATTATTAATCTCACACCTTAAGATTGTTATCTCACCTCCTTTTCCTTTGTCTATCATTCCAAAATGCTAATATCTTTAGCTATTCCATTCCCAATCTTAGTCACCCTGTAGCCATGTCTCTATATGGTCACTAAATCTTACTTATTTACATCAATTTATGCATTCAAATCACAAATCTTTTCGTAAATAGTGAGGCAGCAGCATAGAAGCAATGTCACTGGACTGGGAACCCGTAAGTCCAGGGGTCATGGGTTTGAATCCTACCATGGCAGGTGACAAAATTAGAATTCAGAAAAAAATCTAGCGTTAAAAGCTGGCAACCTTGTAAACACTGTCAATTGTCATAAAAATCCATATTACTCTTTATGGAAGGAAATCTGCCATCCTTGCCTGGTCTTGTCTACATGTGGCTCCAGATCCACAGCAATGAGTTGACTTTTAACTAGCTTCTGAAAGCTTTCTGCAAGCCATTCAGTTCAAGGGAAGTTCAGGATTGACAATAAATGTTGGCCTGGCCAGCAATAACCACATCTTACGAGGTGTTACATGCATTCAGACAGAACACCTTTAATTCTGTTTTTTTTTAAACATTGTTCCCTATTACCATCCTGTATGATGCTTGCTGATGCTTTAGTCTATCTTCTGTATTTTGCTTTCGACTTTTCTACTTTTGTTTTGCCAATTTTGGGCCCTAGAATATTAGATCACCATCAGGCTCTGATTGTATAGTCAATCTAGGTAAACCTCCCCCAAAGGCACGAATGAATATCTCTCTGAGGATGTTCATCTTGGTCCTGTTAAAGTGTATAAGACTCACCTTTCCCAGCACTGGTCCCAATGCCTCTGAAATCTGATGCCCTCCTTCCTACACCACTTATCCACTGCACAATTTTCCCATTTCTATTTTCCATTTCTCAGCAAGCATATCTTAAGGCAATAAGAAAGAGAAAACACTGGAAATAATTAGCAGGCCAGGTTGCATCTACAAAGAGAAACAGATCTCATTGTCAGAATCAAGTGCCTTTACCATAGCAATGTTGATGGTAGGAGTCATTGAATCCCACTGCCTTTGCAGATCATCCTGATCAAATCCATGGCAGGACATCCTGAGAATGACCTTTCTGTCATTTAAAAGCATCACCCTCTGCCATCGGTAGTATCAACCCAGCAGAGGATGTGGGTGTCATCATACGAGGAGTATAACAAGCAAATACTTGCCGGATAACTTGTGGGCACCAGGGTGGGGGACCCTTGTTGAGAGACACTCAGGTCTTGATCGAGGGACATGGCATCAGGGGACGTAAGTGACTTGTCCCACTGAGAATCACCCCGCTGCCCATCGAATATGGGCAAAATCATCCAGGATTAGATTATAAAAAACAGAGATTATCAAATTTCCAAGACTAGGTACTAGATTCTCATGTACTTTTCAATAACAGTGATCATAATGACATGATTAGAATTGGAGAAGTACTAAAATCAAACTAAAAAGTCAAATTCCACCTTTGCATCTCCCAGTTGATTTTCTCATTTTGGTACTGGCCCCTAGAAATTAATAAGAGAGAACTCTTCTGGATCAGCAGGGCTATTTTTGTCATTGATAATGGGAACTGCAGATGCTGGAGATTCCAAGATAATAAAATGTGAGGCTGGATGAACACAGCAGGCCAAGCAGCATCTCAGGAGCACAAAAGCTGACGTTTCGGGCCTAGACCCTTCATCAGAGAGGGGGATGGGGGGAGGGAACTGGAATAAATAGGGAGAGAGGGGGAGGCGGACCGAAGATGGAGAGTAAAGAAGATAGGTGGAGAGGGTGTAGGTGGGGAGGTAGGGAGGGGATAGGTCAGTCCAGGGAAGACGGACAGGTCAAGGAGGTGGGATGAGGTTAGTAGGTAGCTGGGGGTGCGGCTTGGGGTGGGAGGAAGGGATGGGTGAGAGGAAGAACCGGTTAGGGAGGCAGAGACAGGTTGGACTGGTTTTGGGATGCAGTGGGTGGGGGGGGAAGAGCTGGGCTGGTTGTGTGGTGCAGTGGGGGCAGGGGATGAACTGGGCTGGTTTAGGGATGCAGTAGGGGAAGGGGAGATTTTGAAACTTCCCCCATCCCCCTCTCTGATGAAGGGTCTAGGCCCGAAACGTCAGCTTTTGTGCTCCTGAGATGCTGCTTGGCCTGCTGTGTTCATCCAGCCTCACATTTTATTATCTATTTTTGTCATTGTTGTTTTCACTGCCTCTGTTAATGCCATCCAGTCCAACCAGGTTCATTCTTTTGAGTGTTTTCAGTAGTTAGACACATTTCAGTGGTTTACTAGAGGTCATTACAAAGGACATTTAAGAGTCAACCACACTGCAGTGGGCCTGGAGTCACATGTGGGCCATAACAAATGCTGATGGCAGCTTTCCTTCTGAAAAGAACATTAATGAACCAGATGGATTGTAATGACATACAACAATAATTTCATGGTAATTATTAACTCACAATGGTCATATTTGTTTCCAGAAGATTTTTATATTCAAATTTACCATCTACCATGGTGGGTTTTAAACTAGGGTTCTCAGAAAAGAAAGTGAAAGATCTGGAGGTGTTAATTTTATAGCTGCATTAAGTCAGTCAGATATCACACTGCCCTTGGGCACAGAAGAAGCAGTCAAGCATGAGGTCCGCTGCAGACAAATGTATCACGTCCTGTCTCCTGACCAGTTTGGTATAATTACAAAGACAAAACAACTTGTACCTACCGTTACCTCGAAATAAACTACACCTTGTCTAAAACAAATGCCTCCTTGTTAAGACTCAACAGTGGTTTATCCTTGATAACAAGGCGTAGAGCTAGATGAACACAGCAGACCAAGCAGCATCAGAGGAGCAGGAAGGCAGACGATTCAGGCCTAGACCCTCCTTCAGAAAACTTGTTGCTAGTTGGATAGACCTTTAGACTTAACATAGAAGAAAAGGTTATGTGCTATTGCAGCGACAATAATGGAGGATTCCCCATGTGAGGCAATCTAGAATGAGAGTTCATAGTTTTAGGCTAAGGGGTGCTAGATTTAAAACAGAGATGAGGAGAAATTGCTTGTCTCAAAGGGTTCTGAATCTGTGTAATTTGTAATCCAGAGTACAGGGGATGCCGAGACACTAAGAGAAGATAGATTTTTAACTAGTATTGAGTTAAAATGTCATGGGAAGTGGGCAGAAAAGTGGAGTTGAGGCGGAGAAGAAATCAGTATTAAATGTTGGAGTAGGCTTGAGGGGCTGAATCTCCTGCCCCTGCTCCTAGCTCTTATGCCACAGCAACAATAAAAGGGCTGTCTGTCTGGTACTGCAGCCGAGTAGCCTCAGGCTTTGGAGTAAAATTGCAGTCTGCACCGGTTGCTTGCCTATTGAATATGGCATTTGATTTTGATAGATGTCATGATGTTAGTGAAAAGATGCATGTTCATGCTCTTCTCCAATAGTTTGGCAAGTCATCATGACCAAGTGATTAAGATGACAGATTAGAAATCCATTGGGATCTCCTCGGTAGGTTTGAATACATCCAGCTGCGTTTGTTTGTATTCATGACTTTACAACTCTGCTGGCACAGAACTAGTGTCGCTATCTTTGGGCCAGAAGGTCTGAGTTCAAGCCCCATCTACTCTAGAAACATGTCATGTACATGTTTCAAACAGGTTGATTAAAGATATGTAGGATGAAGGCTTTGTGCTTTAAGTTTCTGTTTACTTTTTTGTTTGTTACAGTGCCCCAGCAGGGGTGTCCAATATGTTTAAAATTTCCTTTAAAAGAGTAGGAAGGAGAATTGAGGTTCTAGTGGCACAGTGGTAGTGTCCTCAGGGCTAGAAGATCTGGCTTAAGTCTCACCTGTCTCAGAAGTGTGTCATAATGAGTTTGAACAGGTTGATTAAAACAAAATATAGAAAGGGGGATTGGCGGCAGCACTCTGTACCAACCACAAGTGACCAGTGCTGGGTATCACAGCATATGACATAAGTATTCATGATGTGTCTGAGAATACTTAAGATCTAGATCTCACACCCACACCCACAAAAGACAATACTATTGGTCTTTACACTTTTAGGACCTAAGTCAGAAATTAAGCAAGATTGTCGAATGCAGGCTGTGGCGATTAATACTCCCTTGGTGGTTTTGGATTTCAATCATAATATAGTTCAAACCTCAAACCTCCAACCAAACTGGTCAATTCTCAGATAACAAGGTGTAGAGCTGGATGAACACGGCAGGCCAAGCAGCATCATAGGTGCAGGAAAGCTGATGTTTTGGGTCTACACCCTACTTCAGAAAAGGGTCTAGGCCCAAAACGTCAGCTTTCCTGCTCCTATGATGTTGCTTGGCCTGCTGTGTTCATCCAGCTCTACAACGTGTTATCTCAGATTCTCCAGCATCTGCAGTTCCTACTCCCTCTGGTCAATTCTCAGTATTGCTCATTCTTTGGTGAGTCATCTTTCAAGGTCACTAAACTTTTAGGTGGGGCAAGTGCGTTATTGTGGTATGGCTTTCTGAAGTTATTCCTGTAATACAGTGCAACAGTCAGGGAACTAAGTTGTGAAGATATAGGGCTCTATATTGTGAATAATTGGCCTGGAATTATAATTAGTTTGCTCTGCCAATGGTCTGGACTTTGACTGTGCCCCTCTATGTGTGATTACATCTTGTCTCAAGTCCCAGACATGGGGGTATCTGAATGAGCAGGGTGACCCAGATCCATAAGAGGGCACCATCCTGTCATTTCAATGAGAAAATCAAAGCGGACTTCTAAAAGCTGTAACTTGGTTTGACAGAATAAATTTGGTACTGTGAGGCAGAATGTTTCCTGAGCGGACCAAAACATGGCAATTTCACACTAAGGAATAGGTGAAACAGGATGCTGGATTGAAAGTAAGATTGAAGATTGTTTTATTTACCTTCAGAGATAGAGAAGCAAAATTTTCTGTGTTGCCTTATTCAGGTGCTTCAATGGATGGGGCAGATTTTGATTACGTCAAAGTGTAACATCCAGAGACCCAAGTTAATATTCTGGGCATGTGAATTCAAATCCCAACATGGTGAAATCTGACCAGAAGGCATTATCTTCAAGCATGGTATGGATGAGGAGGAATTTCTTTTCTCAGAAGGTAGTGAATCTGGAATTCTTTAATCACAGAGGGCTATGGAGGTATATTCAAAGCTGATTGATTTTTTGGGGGTCTGTTAGCTTAGTTGGTCATACCGAGTGATGCCAACAGCGTGAGTTCAATTCCTGTATCAACATGAAGGTCAAGCCTTCACAACAGCTCCCCTGTCCTGGTGTATGGTGGCCCTCAAGTGAAACTCATAATCAGTTCCTATTATCTCATCTCTCTTTCTCTAATGAGATAACAGTCCCATGGTCTCCTACAATGATGGCAATTTTACCTACACCTTTTAGACAGATGTTTACTCAGTAAGGGAATCAAGGGTTGTCGGAAAATGCAGGAGAGTGGAGTTGGGGATTATCAGATCAGCTATGATCTCAGTAAATGGTGGAATAAACCCAATGGGCTGATCAGGAGGAACAAGCTTAATGGTCTGCTGGCCTTTCCAACTACAGGATCCACTAACATTTAGAAACCTTAGACCATATTTGACATTTTACTGACAAATTTACAATATATATTTATTGGATATATGAGCCGATTATCAATGTAACACTTGGGAAAGACAGGTAGAATGGAAAAGAAAGATCTGAGCGAATGGTAAATTGCAATTACACTGGTAAAAACAGAACTTCCATAACAGTTATTAAGCATCTACATTTTAACAATGTTCTTGAATTTCAGTAAATTTTATATCAGCAAAAGCTACTCTTGAGATGTTTTAGCTTGACCAATGATCAAATAGATGAACCATCAGGATACAAAACAGAATGGAATGTATTTTTTTTCCAAATTTCCTGCACTGTAAATGCATTTGAACAAGTCCAGGTTCAAGCTGGTGCAAACAGTATTGACTCGACCACAAAAGAATTCAATGTTTTTTTGAAAAGACATATTGAATTATCTCACTTCCATCATGAAAGCTCTGCTTTGCACTGCTAAAGCAGGGCTGGCAACACAATTAGAAATGTGATACTGTTCAGAATACTGTGATCACGGATTTACAGTTGTAAGTTAAATATCAAAGCTGGTCATTGTACTCAGTTATAAATAAAGAAATATTGCAATTATGTAAAATAAAGGAGGCCAAAAAACCAGATCCCGTCACAGACATTGCCCAATACATTAACAGTTTCCTTCCTCTTTCAAAGTGCATTGTCCTCAACATTGCTAGCTGCTATTTTTGATACCTCATTCTCCTCTCTAGGCCTATTGACATTCATTGTGTTTATTTATAGTGTAACGGAAATAATGACTTTCTGGGTTAAAAATGCACGCAAGCATTTTTTAGAAATTCAGGTTTTTCTTCAGTCTGTGTGAGTTGGCCCAGTACTAAATAAGGTTTAGGCATGTAAAGCTGATCACAATCCATTAGTCATCTGCAGTATACATTACACTGTGCCAGACGAGGGATGTTAATTTTCCTTTGGCATTTTTATGATCTGCATGTAAAATAGAAAACTGTGGTTGGTTCTATTCACATTCACCCTTTCAAAAAATGTTCTCATTCAGAAAATGCTTGGCTAAAATGAAGCAGGTCATTAAAAGAAAATGAAAATCCCTTTACAAGGAGTTGTGCACAAAATAGCTGAGAGGATGGGCTAGCAATCTGTTCTCTGACATCTGTCAAAGTTACTCTTTAGCTCACCTATAGGCTGTGTATGACAAACATGCAAACTGACTAATCATCCATGTCCTTTTTTTCCCTCTTTCTGTACAGCTTTGTTTCACATCAGTACTGAAGCCTATTCTGAATCACAAGCCTGAAATTAGAAGCTGTGCAGGGAGACTATGCAATTGCTTGCCTGGCAGAAATTGGATAGCAACATTCCAAAAGTTGCAGGGAAGAATTTAGCACTCTGATTCCTTTGTTGCCATTATGTCATCTCTTGCTGCCTGAAGCAAGCAGAGAGCTAATTTAGATGATTAAATATGCTCCTATGAAGGGGAAATCAACTGGTGACCCAATCAAGGGCTCCTCTAGTTGCCACAAAAATAACTTGCACTGTTACTACACTAAGCCTCTTTATTCCCAGTTTCCTAAACTTGCAATGACAGGGTCAGGTGCCTCAAAACTATTTCATTGGCTGTTAAATACCTTGGGATAGTCTAAGGCCACAAAAGATGAAATATTCATGCAAAGTATAACTTTAAAGTGCTTTGTTATAATCATATCTTTGAGTAAACTTTAGTCTTACTTAGTCTGACCTATATCTCACTCCAGACCCATTACAATGTGGTTGACTCTTTCTTGCCCTCCAGCCAATTAGGGATAGGCAATAAATGCTGGCCTAGCCAGTGATGCTCACATCTCATGAAGAAACAAAAAAAGTTAGTTCTGCCAGGTTCTGCCTCTTCAGCATCGTATTAATTTGAGCCTGATTACATTTCAGTAATGTCATTTTGTGAGTGCATGTTGTTGTGACAAATCCAACTATTTAATCACGTACTTTCCTTAACTTGAGCAAGTTCTGATAAGACCTCTATAGACCCTTTTGGGATTTTCTATTTTAAAGCCTTGAAAATAAATACAAGTTGTTGTTCATGTGTTTTTCATGTAAAAATGACAATGTAAAGAACTATGATAGAATGTGGTATAATTGTACGTAGTGAATATAAACATTGCTGCTATCATTACCTACTAATTCTACCGTATTTGAGTTCTTAAAAAAAAACTATTTAAAGTATCCAGAATTCCTGCTGTATTATTTAATGTCTGGGAGTATCAAACAACCGAAAAGGTGCACCAATTTTACATTTATTAACTATGCAATCATATTGTCAAAATGATAATTGTGCACCTAATATAAATACAGACATATTAATTTCTGGTAATTATAATTTTAACTTTCCTTGGGCAATGTGGATTTGCTTTTTCCTCTTTTCCTATTGTTCTCATCATCCCTATCCACCTGGCCTAGCACCTTGTTGCCAGCCATGAGAGTCACAGTCATGACTGTCCTCTATAGAATAAAAGGCTGTCAACAATGACTCTGTGCAAATGCACAATATGCTTAAAATGGCATGAAATCATTAATGATCTTGCAACAACCTCCACAGGTCATGTTAACCCTTTTTGTTTTGTAGGGGTTAATGTCTTCATTAAAGAAGTGGAAATAACAATATGATATGAATGTGTTTATACATTTCTAAGTAACATTGTGAGGTAATTTCTATTCTTATGGCTTTCTTTGCTCCCTTCCTGGAAAAAGTCACAATTTACACTCAAAGCTGTGCTGTTCAGCATGGCTCAGTTCAGGAGCAAACAACTGCAGGATTCAAAAGCATATCCATTATCCCCCCATGATTCTAAATATTGGCACACTGACACTTAGCACAATAGCACAAATACTAAATCTGCTGAAACTGACAGTTCCAGTAAGGATGAATTTATAATTATATGTATTTTTATTAAGTATGTTGCTACTGTACCTCACGTCCTCTGTCTCGAGTTGAGCATGATTCACTGTCCCCTTCTGAAAAGGATCCAGACTCATCACTGGAATTGGTGCCATATGACTGCTCACATTTTAATGGTGGTTTACACTGATTGAACATTGCATCTCCGATCATGTTTAACTCTTGCTGTTCTGCAGATAGGAAGCGTGTTCCTTGTGAACAGGGTGAAGTGGACAATTCAAATTGGGGTAAACTGCAAGGAGAACCACCACTTCCATCTTCAGGAAATGAGTAAGAGGAACAGGAACTTGAGGTTCTGGTCCTAGTCTCAGATGGAGGAGACCGAGGACACACTTTAATTGGCACTGGGCAGCTGGTTTTACAGGTAGGTCGAATTCTACATGAATTCAATGGCAATAAAGGCTCCATTGCAAGTCTAGTAGGAACACAAGTCTGTGAACATGGAAGTGACTGGCTAGTACCGCTCCACAAACCTTTTGGCACATGCTCAGTAAGTTCGTCCTCTAGTGAGCCCCTACCAGTATATGAATGTGCAGCAGGAGTGTTCATCCTGTCCAAGGTACCAGAGGAAAATATAACACTCTTTCTGTCTGATTCCAGTTCTTGTTTGCAAATCACTTCACAAGATGGTCCTGTCAGTTGGGATCCAACAGTAAAGCTATTGTTGTCTTTCTGAGGTGTGCAGGATAGTCCATAGATCTCGCTATAAGGCCTGTATTCTGTTTTGAGGTCACCCTGAGTCATTCCCTCTTCAAGGGAACAAGATGTTCTGGTGTCTAAAGGTCGTTGCAGTGGATTTTGTCTCGCAGTAGATTCTACATCAGCTTTTTTAATGAACCTTGAACAAGGAGGTGTTCTACTTTTAGGTCTATCAACACACATTGGACTCATCTGCTTAATGTTGATTTCCTTATCTGCAACTGCATGTTCCATTGCACCAGGTTCACTTTCAGACAAGCACTGAACAGTATTTTCTGCTGCAATTTCTGGTGCATGTGGTTCAATTTTTACCTGTGCCTTGCTATATCCTTGAGGTTGAGAACAGACTGGCTGGTCTTCTTTATATGTGCTTGGAAAACCTGAGGTACTGGTATGTGGTGTGCTACTGATATGCTTGGTGCAAGCAAGCTGATATTTCCTGTATTTTGGGCAGCGTCCCATATCATCATTTGATGTAACAGGGATGGATATTACAGCTGGTTCTTTCTCAGATAGTCTGGAAGATGCTTCAAACCCAAGTGTCTCTTTACTTATTCTGTCCCTGGAACAGGTAATCTTACGAGTGTCAGATTGCATGTGTTCTCCCTCACCATCGGAATTCCCATCTTGTACATTGGACTTTTGGAACGTTGCCATTTTGGTGTAAAGGAAAAAACCATCTTTTTCATTAAAGAGCTGGGCCTCAAGGAAGCGGAAGCAAGAGTCCTCCAGATTGTGCATGTGTAGGACTTCAGCACAGTGCATGACCTCTTGGATGTTATCTCTGCTGAGTAATAGCTTAGCAGTGTAAGCAAACTGCAACAATGGGCTAAATCCTCTGGCGGTGACCTGCAAAAATAGGGAAATTGCCAGTATTATGATCAGCATTGCTATTATCCAAAACACTTCAAGTGTAGTTAGGTTTTCTGACAGTTCTAATGGTCATTAACAAAAACTGAAAAATGCCAGTTAATCTTTTATTGGGTCAGCACCGAACATTCCATATGAATATTTACTTTGGAAAGCAGCATCTCTGCATGTCAGTGTACTGCAAACGAAAAGGCTTTTGCTTCAAAATGTTACCCACATTTCAGCATAATGACACAAAAAACTCAAATCTAATAACCATTTAAATACTTTCAGAAAATACTATTTAAGAACTGCTTTAGGGCCACAGGCTCAAGTTTGCAGTGTGCTTAATTCAGTAGTCCCTTACCATACATCATGACTCAGACCGGAAGGCTGGCAGCTCCAATCTCAAGTAGGTATTCAGAATTTGCCTGATCTCCTTGAGAAAGTTGCTGAGGTACTTTGTTAACCATACGGCGTTAATGACTTCTCTTCTAAAGCAACTATCCCAAGGTGGATTTTTCAGCCTCTTAGTGTTAAGCAGACAAGTGGGTTAGGCAATTTATTTTGCTGATTTGATAAAAACGTGCTGCATTCAACTACAATTCCAGGATGTGAAATTATGTCTAGAAAAAGAAGCATCACTAATACTTGCTTCCTCTCCAAAATCCCTGAATATGTCATCCCCAACTCCAAGGCCATTTTGCCACAAAGTCCAGCTTCACTGTCACTAATTAATTGTGTCTATGCTCCCACACCTCTGAAATGGGCTGAACAAGTCTCACAAATAACATATTATTTGACTCTACTGTACTGTCCCTATAACTTATCCCAAGCATTCTGCAAGCCTTGAAAGATTAATTACATCCTCATCTTCCAATACTTTTTCTGTATTATCCAATTCAGTGAATCTGGCCTTGTTTTGCTTCAGTCTTACTGACTGACCTACCAATGACTTCTCTTCCCAGTCTTAGACTGTTATTGAAGGATTTCCCAAAGGCCTATCGTTAGCTCCACCTCTGCCTCAGCCACATTGTGCTTTTTGGTGATATACATGGGGTACACTCCCTATGTGCACTGTTGACATACTTTGCTTTTCAAATGTTCACACGTTTTCATGAGTTGATCACTTTGTAACTCAAATTATTATTTTCTGTGATATCACGGTGTGAAGCTGGATGAACACAGTGGGCCAAGCAGCATCAGAGGAGCAGGAAAGCTTGGCCTTTTGGGTTGGGACCCTTCCTCAGAAATGGGGGAGGGAAAGGGGATTCTGTTCGGAGGGGCGAGGGTAGCTTCTTTAAGGAAGCGCTGAATTTATTATTTTCTCTACTTGGCACTTTGGTGGTGGTGAGCTGCCTTCTTTAATTGCTGTAGTCCACCTGCTGTAGTGAGATCCACACTGCTGCAAGAATGGGCATTCCATTTGTACTTCTGGAATGCTTGATAGTATTCAATGTATTCAAAACAGAACAAATATGGTTCTGTATCTTACACTTTTGAAGAAAAAAAGTTGGGATAAATTGATTGCAAGCAGCTTTCTGGATTGAAATAGTCTAAGCGACTGAAAAATGTCAAAATAAATGAGTACTGTCTAGTAAATTGGCTAATCCAAGAAGATCCAACCTGGGTAAAGTAAGTAATTAAGCTATGGAACAACAGCGGTCATTCCTGCAAATTAACGTACAGTATGTTTCTTGACTACAGACACATACTGTTCCCTACCCACATCTGTTGGTGTTTTATCAGTGGCAGGGTAAATGTCAGACAACCATCCATCCTTAGGCCAGTTGGGTCCTTAAGTGAGAAGTGATAATGACTGGCTTTGACATTAAGGTTACATCTGACTGAATGTGACATCAAGAAGCATGAGCAAAATTGGTGTCAATGAAAAAGAGAGGGGAAACTCTCCACTGTTTGGAAGTTTATGGTTTTTGTAAGCAAATCAACTCACGCCCAAGACTTTACCACAGAAATTCCTTAAGGTAGTGTCCTAGGCTCAATCATCTTTAGCTGCTTCACCATGACCTTCTCTCCATCATAAAATCAGAAGTGAAAAATATTTGTTGATGCAAATTTGTGTAGCAAAAGGAGCAGGCAAATCAATAACTAAATTCAATTACTATTGTATTTCTTCAGTGTGTTAAAGTTAACTGGCAGTGCTAAAATTTGAAAATATGCTTTACTGATTTTAAATTAATCAATTAACAATTATTAATGGATACATATCAGAGATGGCAGGGCAGGTGATTGTGTTGCAAATGGCAACTACACGTATGTAAAAGCTGAGCTGGTTGAAGTGAACTGGGTTATTAGGCTACGAGGTATATCAGTAGAGAGAAACAGTAAAAAGTGTGTCCTTGGTCTCCTCCATCTGAGATTAGGGCCAGAATCTCAAGTTCCTGTTCCTCTTACTCATTTCCTGAAGATGGAAGTGGTGGTTCTCCTTGCAGTTTACCCTATTTAACTGGATATTTCAGAATATTCAGAATAAGTAAACTTCTACTGGAAAGAAAATTTCTGTGGTCCACAGGTTGTGGAAAACATCAAATTTGAGGAAAAGTATACAACTGAGCAAAGATAAATAGCAGGTCAGAATGTAGAGAATAGCAGAGATTGACTGAAAGATTAATCATGACAAATAAACTAAGAGTATGAGAGGAAGCTAGCTAGAAAGACGAAAACAGAAAGCAAGAGTTTCTACTGGTATCTAAAAAGGAAAAGAATTATTTCTGCTTTTGGAAGCCATGTGGCTAGAGAAAAGAGTATATCCTTAACAAGTTTTCCTGGTTTGCTGCATTGCGTTTCAGCTTGGTCTAGATGGATTACTACTGCAGGGGAAAGTATGTTTTGAGGTGACAATGCAAACAAATTAATAACAAATATGCTAGGAACTGATATGTGAAACCTGCTCATTAGAAACACAGGAGATGATATAGTCCATCACATCTAAGTGAACTCTCTGCAAAAGCACGTCAACTAGTCCTGCTTCTTTATCCATTCTCTTTACACCTGTCGCTTTTTTCTTCAATTCTGTGCAGATTAAAGAAAAATCACAGAAACACTGATGTGCCCACATCTGATATCCATGCAATGCAGCTAACCAGAAGCCCTGGAAACAAATTGCAACACAGAAGTGACCTCCTATGCCTCATTACTTGAGATCAGCCTGCAACATTCTGGATGTTCCAGAGGCACAGATCCAGAGGTTTACCTCTGACCAATGATAGAGTGACATCATGAACTGTAAGGTGAAACATAGAGGTAACAGTGTGTACCATATACAAGATGCATTGTAGTGATTAGCCAAGCTTTCTTTAACATTTTACAAACCAGTGACTTTTACTATCTAGAAGGGCAAGAACAATGGAAGGTCATGGAAAAAATACACATGTAAGTCTCCACCAAGCCAAACATCATTCTGAGTTGGAACTAACTTGCTTTTCCATCACTGTCACTGGAACGCCCTTCCTAACAGCACAGTAGATGTACTTGCATCAGATGAACTGCAGGAGTTCAAAAGGGGTGCTCAGCAGCACCTTTCCCAGTGCAATTATGAATGGTCAACCAACACTGGTATAGCCTGTGACAGTCACATCTTATTAACTCTCATTCTCTATTCTTCTGAATGAGGAGTGTTACCCCTAGTGACCTACACACACATACCCACCCAAGGCCTCCAATTTACCGATCCCTTCCCCACTGCTTGACTTACTGCAGTTCTAGTAGAGCACACCACTCTGATGCTCCTGGGATTGGACAGCTGAAGGCCATTTGACTTAAAAAAATCACAGAATCCCTACAGTGTAGAAAGAGGCCATTTGGCCCAACTAGTCTACACCGACCCGCCAAAGAGCATTGCTCCCAGACCTAGCCCCACTCTATCCCTGTCACTCTGCATTTAACATGAGTGATCCACCTAACCTGCACATTTCTCGGCTGTGGGAGGAAACCAGAGCACCCGGAGGAAACCCATGTAGACATGGGCAGAACATACAAACTCTACACAGACAATCGCTCAAGGCTGGATTCAAACTGGGGTCCCCTGGTGTGGTGAGGAAGCAGTACACTGTGAGCTAGTGTGGTGCTGATTTACTGACTGTTCTTGAAGATGGGACTGAACTCTTGACACCAGAAATATCTGGCTGTGGTTTGCCAGGCTAACAGGGATTGGATCTCACTGCATCCCATCCAACTTTCCAATGGGGGGGGGGGGCGAGGTCTTTACTTCCATTAAAATTCCAAACACCTATCAGACAGATTTTGCTTTAAATTGGCTAGCAAGTTGTAGAGAAATGAGGAAGGCAATTTTAAAACAACACGTTCAATAAAAAAAATTTGAAACAGTGTGAACAATACAAATCTTAATATCAATAAAAGCTGTTTGTTGAGCTGGTAGGGAAAGGATCTACAGAACAAAAGGTCCTTATAAGGATACATCAATGGCCTGCTTGTAAAGAGAGGACACAGCTCAAGGTTCAGGTAAGAAAGATCCACATAAACTGATTTTAAACCAAAGCAAATAAAAAACAATGATTGAAAGGTAACCTTACAGGGGCTTATAAAATAATGAGGGGTACAGATATTGTGAACGGTGGGTGTCTTTTCCTTAGGATGGGGAATTTCAAGACACTTGGCAAATTTTTAAGGTGAGAGGAGAAAGATTTAAAAAAGACATGACGGGCAATTTTTTTACGCAGTATCGCTCATATGTGGAATAAGCTTCCAGAGGAAGTGGTGGATGTGGGTATGGTTACAATGTTCATAAGACATTTAGATAAGTACATGAATAAGAAATGCTTGGAGAGACAATAGGCTAGGCACAGGCAGGTGGAACTAGTTGAGTTTGTGATTATGGTCAGCATGGCCTTGTTGGGCCAAAGGGTCTGTTTCCGTGCTGTATGACTCAATAACTAATACTAAAGTACTCCACAAAATCTGGGAAAATCAAATGAAGAGGTGTCAGTTTTGAGTGCCTTTGCTTTAAAGCCAAGGATTGAGCTGGCTCTATTTCAAATCATAATTGTATGTACTGTATGGATTAATGGGAGTGTGTGCAAAGTAGATTGTGGTCACTACCAAAGGCATTAGAAAAGAGACTTGGTAAAAGGGTTCAGATTATATGTACAGCATGCAGGATAACAAAAATAATCTGTGCTGCCGCACCCCTGAATTTGTATACTTCACAATCACTCACTCTGTCACCCCACCGACCCTAATAAGTAACTTGGCTAACAATAGCTCCAGCTCAATTTCCTGTCTTTAGTGAAGTCAGCTACATTAGGATACACCTCACTTGCTGAACTTAAACAAGTTCAGAATCTCAAATCTGAGTTTAAAAATCACTTAATCAATACTTTCAAAATAGAAAAGTCACCCAAATGACAAAAATCTAAATCCTGGGAATAATCTCGACGCAGTGGAATGATGCAATATTGGTGATAGCAAGCTGGCAGATGCTATTATGTTTCTCCCCATTTTCAATTTCACTTTGGAAAATAACCCCATCATTCAAAGTTAAACTTGTTCCCATGGTTCTAGGCTGTGCACGATATTCTTAAAAGCATTTGCAACATGACTTAACATAAAGATAGATCAGGGAAAATAGCTACAGAAACTTGGCAGACTAAAACTAAGCTTGCGGATTAGAAAAACTGTAATTCTGGCCAGTCTGTAAGAAAGCCATATTTAAGCAATTAATACGAAGCTGATTGACTTCTTCAAATGGGCTTGGGAAAAATTCAGGTTATAATGAGGGTAAAAATTATGCAAACAAGTGTAGGCATAGATGATCTAATAATTTATAGCCATGCTTGTTACAGTCCTATTGGGACTATGGAACAGTTATCTGTGGAAAACAGCTGGTAAAGTTTGAATAATATGAATTTTAATTGGTAGAGGCTTGATATGCCATAATTTTTATCATTACTACCTGGGAAGTAAGTTAGAAACTTGTGGAAATGTTAGTTTTCTGTGCTTACAAGTTTTGCCTTAAGTGATTGCCATTCTTCAGAACACTAAATCAAGAGAGAAGGATCCAAAAATGACACGACAATTGAATCCATTTCTTGCCCATTGTTTCAGAATAATTACCAATGGGTGAAAATGGAGACATTACCATAGAGTTCAATTTTACCAGGAAACAGTAAAGTGTGAAGATGGTCAAGTTTCATGGAGGGTTTCTCTGTGTATTTGCAGGGTATTTGCTAAAACTCACCTTATCAACTATGTACTACACCTCTATGGTGCACCATTCACCCTTTATTTATGCTAAGGTTTTGGAGTAGATCTGGCCAAACATACGAGCAAATCAATGGGACGCCCATGGGATCACCTATCTCTGGACTCATAGCAGATGCAGTGATGCAAAGACCAGAAAGGACCGCCCTTCCCCAAATCCAACCTAAACTCTGGATATGCTATATAGGCGACACCTTGTCATCATTGAATGGACCAAATTAGAACAGACACACAAACTTATAAACAACACCATCACTGGAATAAAATTCACCAGAGAGGAGGAGAAGAACAAACAGCTCCCATCCCTGGACATCATGGTAGTGCACAAGATAAACGGGAAGCTGCAAATTAAAGTACACCAAAAAGCCGCACACACAGGCCAGGTACTGAACTTTAACAGTAACCATCCCAGCAGGCACAAACAAAGCTGCGTGCAAACACTATTTACAAGGGCAACAACACACTGCAGCAACACAGAAATGTGCCAAGAAGAAGAAGAATACCTCTTCCAAGTGTTCAAAGAACTGGGTCAGAAGATGTCTACACAAACAGCATCAGAAAGACTCCACACGCCCCGAGACTCATCACACTAGCCTACATTAGGAATAAATGTCGGAACTCACCACAAGATTCCTATGACCACTGGGCATCGGAGTGGCACACAAGCCCACATCAACCCAAGACAACTGCTCACCCAAACTAAAGACCCACTCCTTGCCATGGACAGGGCCAATGTCATCTACAAAATCTCCTGCAGAGACTGAAACACTACATCGGACAAACAGGAAGGAAACTAACAACAAGGGTACGTGAACACCGACTGGACACAAAAAGACACAACCAATACTCACTCATCTCAATCTACATGGACAAGGAGAGCCACGACTTCGACTGGGACAACATCAAGCTCCTGGGAGAAGCGAGGCAGAGACAAGCATGAGAATTCCTGGAAGAATGGCACTCTACGAAGCATGCTTTTAATAAACGCATTGAACTCGACCCCATATACATTCCACTATGAAGGAAAACTGGAAATGAGGCAATCCATCTCAACAAACGCTCGAGTTTAAAAACCAGGCAGGAAAACACACCGACGCCTCATTGGAGGCTACACTGAGGATGTTACCCAGCATGGTAATGAACGTCTGCAAAACAACAAACCAGCTCGGTGAGCCAACCAACCTCAACATCTATATTCATGCTCCGCAGGCAGAAGTACATATAATTATTGGAACTTCCTGGGATTCTTGGCATCAGTGCCATTTTAAAAACCAGCTGTGTACCTGGACGAGCCTGGACTGCCAGGATTTGACCTTCACCATGCACATATTGGGAGGAAAACACAAACAAGTATTTCTCAGGCCATGTAGGTAACATGACGGCCCAGTGGAAATACAAATGCACATTCGAAAATGTAATGCTAGTTAAAAATCAAGTGTCATAGGTTACCCAACCTTAGCTTCATCCTATCTTAGAATCTTATCTATTACCCTTCCTCATCACCTACACTATAACTTACAGCTTACTCGTACCAAGTAGCATGCTATGCTGACCCCTCTGAAAGCTGGGGTTGTTGTGACCATTGATGACCACATCACACTCCCTCTCAGTCCCTCTAATGACTCTCCCAAGACTTGCCCTAGCAGTGGCCTCTGATACATAAAACAATCTGACATTTTAGAATCCAAACATGTCATCAGAACATTATCCTAGGGTTCTGAGTCACCAGCCCAACGACATTCCCACTCTGCCACTGCCTTTTATGAGCAAGATGACAAGCTCCCATTATTTCTTCCTGTGTTCTATCCTACTGGGTAAGTGTTAAGGCCTGTACACAGCTTCTACAAATAATTTGTCATTTTTCGCTGTTGAACCAATACCATCCTTAATTAACAGAGTTAACTCTCCACCTTTTCCTAGCTTCTTGTCTTTCATGAATGTCATGCCCCCATTATGTAAATGGAAATATGTTTATATTCTTGTGTCTATAAACAGAAAATGCTTAAGATCATAAATAAAAACAGAAATCACTGGAAAAACTCAGTAGGTCTGGCAGCATCTGTGGAAAGAAATCAGCGTGAATGTTTTGGGTACAGACAGCCTTCCTCAGAACTGTTCTGAGGAACAGTTACTGGACGCAAAACATTAACTCTGATTTCTCTCCACAGATGCTGCCAGACCTATTGAGTTTTTCCAGTGATTTCTGTTTTTGTTCCGTATTTCCAGCATCAGCAGTTCTTTTGATTTTTGTTTAAGACCATGAGGTGTTTTCAGTTTAGAAAATTTAGAATCAAATGAATTTTCTTTGCAATCCATGACAAAGAAACTGAAAGGAGTCAGTCAAGCAAAAAATGAAAGATTTTGGACAAAGTTATAATCGCTCTGGATTTGGATCTCTATAACAAGTATTACTGAGAAATGGAGTGAAATTTTGTATCAGAGATAATGGGAACTGCAGATGCTGGAGAATTCCAAGGTAATAAAATGTAAGGCTGGATGAACACAGCAGGCCAAGCAGCATCTCAGGAGCACAAAAGCTGACGTTTCGGGCCTAGACCCTTCATCAGAGAGGGGGATGGGGAGAGGGAACTGGAATAAATATGGAGAGAGGGGGAGGCGGACCGAAGATGGAGAGTAAAGAAGATAGGTGGAGAGAGTATAGGTGGGGAGGTAGGGAGGGGATAGGTCAGTCCAGGGAAGACGGACAGGTCAAGGAGGTGGGATGAGGTTAGTAGGTAGCTGGGGGTGCGGCTTGGGGTGGGAGGAAGGGATGGGTGAGAGGAAGAACCGGTTAGGGGGGCAGAGACAGGTTGGACTGGTTTTGGGATGCAGTGGGTGGGGGGGGGGGAAGAGCTGGGCTGGTTGTGTGGTGCAGTGGGGGGAGGGGACGAACTGGGCTGGTTTAGGGATGCAGTAGGGGAAGGGGAGATTTTGAAACTGGTGAAGTCCACATTGATACCATTAGGCTGCAGGGTTCCCAGGCGGGATATGAGTTGCTGTTCCTGCAACCTTCGGGTGGCATCATTGTGGCACTGCAGGAGGCCCATGATGGACATGTCATCTAGAGAATGGGAGGGGGAGTGGAAATGGTTTGTGACTGGGAGGTGCAGTTGTTTGTTGCGAACTGAGCAGAGGTGTTCTGCAAAGCGGTCTCCAAGCCTCCGCTTGGTTTCCCCAAAGTAGAGGGAGCCACACCGGGTACAGTGGATGCAGTATACCACATTGGCAGATGTGCAGGTGAACCTGCACGAGTGAAATTTTGTGTTGTTGTCTTCTATATTTAATAGGATCCCTATATTAGATGGCTTAGTTTATGTATTTTCCTCTTTGTATCATAAACTTCCATTCTGCTGTCAAAAAAAAAATATCAGAGGCCCCATGTGAAAGTGTTCAGTGACTCACCATTATATTAAATAACTAAACAAAATAAAAGCCATATGATCCTCCAAAGCGGATTTCATTTGGACTTGGCTGGTAGCACTATCATCTGGGATCATAACAAACTAGATTTCATTTTCAAACCAAGTTATTTGCCACAATAAAAAACTTGCTGGTCGAAAGATTAATGCTAGGGATTGAAACAGTGCTGGAAAAGTAAGCAAGAAAGGATCCAATAAGTATTTCAAACAAAAAACAGGCAAGTTAATATTCTACAGATAGAATGCAATCATGGAAAAATTATGCTGATGATTTAATGAAGCAGTTTACTTCTAAACTATTCCCTCAAGCCAGTTTCAGAAGACTGCTCAGTTCAGACAAGAATTTGCTCATTTACCACAGCTATCCAATGCTTACCATGCTCACACTTGTGTAAAAATAAGTAAAAATATATAAAAACAAGCATAAGCATTTACACAAGTAAACAGTAACGTTTGCTGTGACTCATGGGTTTTGAGCTTCTGCCAGTAATTATTCAGCGACTTCTGGATCACAAACGTTAAAAATACACCATTGCTGAGGATTCTGTTGGCAAAACTATGTTAAACCAGATGAAAAGGAAATGCCTTCTTTAAAAAGAGTAATTGTTCAGTGAAACGCATAGCATTGGAGAAAAAAATGCACAAAATGAAATGGAGACTAAATTCACTAAGCACTGAAAACAGAAGCATGGATTGTGGCTTGTCCTGCCTGCTGTTTTAAATAATTTCAGCACTCAGCCAGCAGTAACTACACATTGTTGTTTGGTTAAATTATCTGGCTGGTGGGGGGGATTCAAAATGAGCAACTAGAACTCTTCAACGGGAGGTGCATTCTAGATGTGACATATATATCACTGACCTAACATGGAATAACATGGTAGCCAAGGTTATTGACATTGTACTGATATTGTGGAGGTGGATCGTAGGAAGATGAATGTAACTAGAGAGGGCCAGGAACCCTTGCAGTTACATAAACAGAAGAAGATAGCTGTGGAGGTAAATGCCAAGGTCCAAGTTATAAGCATGCGGACGTAATGCTGCATAAAGTTCAGTAGCCTTATACGTATGGTTACAATGAGTGAATGTCATCCCACCATTCATTTTTAACACTGCTCAATCTGTTGAAACCCCAAATCTCAATCACCTAAATCTTTACGAACTAGGATTAATACCTAACAATATTATACTGCATCCCACTCTCTCATGCGAAGCACTGCTTCCAATCACAAATATCTGACAGTTTCCACACAAGGAGGTATTCACCAATCACAGACACATCAAACTGCACAACATACATTTCTCTCCCTTGCAGAGCAAGGTGACATACAAAGGTTGCATGACCTAACTGGAGAGAAGAAAATGCACCTGATTATCCTGACCCCATTGAAGAGGTAATACTGGTCATCATCGGGGTGAGGTCTTGGCAGTGGTGAGACTAAAACAAATAAAGAGTCAGCATCCTCATAATTAATACTCCTTTCCTTATCTACCCCACCCTGACATCTCCGATTCTCTTCTGATTACCAGCTACAAACGGTACAAGTATGACCATTACCTTTATCCCTTCCTGTATATTAACTCTATGCAAAACTGCACATGATTGGATTGCATGTCTGAAGCATCCTTGTCGCTCTGAAATCACCGTTTAATTTTCTGTGGTGACTGGAACTGGTAGAGCAAGCTGCTGCAAAATGAAGACATCATGATTGCTGCCAGGATTCTAGACATTAACAAAGTGCCTCTCTGCTTTTGGTTACACACCAGCTGGGTACTGAGGAAGTGGAATTCTTTTCAGTTGCAGTGTAGGTCAGAGCAGATACACAGTGACCACAAAGCAATGTGCATGCAGTCAACAGAAGCCTCTGCCATGTGGAAGACTGCAATCTTAGCAAAGCCGTGTGCTCAATCCTTTAACTTCTCTCTGACAAGTGAGAATGAAATATAGTCTTTTAATGATAACAGAGTGTCAGTCTTCTTATGTAGTGACCAAGGAGCTTAAAGGAGCCAAAAGAATCAAAGTTCTTCACCACAGTCACCTCCACAGCCATTGGCAATGTAGCCCTTGTCCTGTTTCCGGATTGCATATGTGGCTGCATTGGTGTCAGATTTCAGTAAGAATGTACTTACGGAAGGATAAACATCATACACATTTTCCTTTAATGAGATTCAAGTTGGAGAACTTCTCCCTGAATATCCTGGGTAGGATACAGCTACTACTGGGTGCCCTTGTACTATCAGTTTGTCCTGCTCTGCATATCCTCTGTTTAGTCTCAAAGTTATGTTGTATACTAAGATGAATGCCTACTGGTGTAGTTATGTTTGAAAACAACTGATTTGTGCAAGAGCTTTGAAGCTATTATTAACTCTTTAAGCACCTGCCACAGGATTTTCTGCAGAATTTTGCTACCAGTGTAGAAGAGAAACACAGAAGAGCACTAAACAGTGGCAGCATTGAAACGTAACCAGAAAAAAAAAATCACCCAGCAACCAACTGTAAAACTTTCAGCTCAGCGAATGTAATAGATGGTGCTGACTGCAGTGTTGAGATTCAAAAGGCAGTGGTGGCCTCAATCTGTTTCATTTTGAAAAAAAAATCTAAAATTGCCCAAGTTCCCTACTTTTGGTCCCTGTTGTCCATGCATACTAATACGTACACCAACATGGCGTGTGAGAGTGGCCTGTGAATGTCATGTGTAGGACTCTAAAAACATGCATCACCTGTTTAAATTTCATGCCAAATCTAACTTCAGTTGGAAAAAGAATTTAGATTTATATGGTATCTTATCAATTGTCTCAAATGTTTCAAAGTGATTCCCCTGAAATGACTGTAAGTCACTATGTTTATGTGAGGGAACACAGCAGCTTATTTGTGCTCAGCAATAAGACCAAGGCAGCTTTGAAACTAATGAATGGTTAATCTATTTTGGCTGAGAAAAGAAAATTGGCCAGGATAGCAGGAAGACTACCTCATATCTTTTGGTAAAGGTCTTAGGTTTAGGGGCAGCATGGTAGCTCAGTGGTTAGCACTGCAGCCTCACAGCACCAGGGACCCAGGTTCAATTCCAGCCTCAGGCAACCGTCTGTGTGGAGCTTGCACATTCTCCCTGTGTCTGCGTGGGTTTCCTCCAGGTGCTCCGGTTTCTTCCCACAGTCCAAAGATGAGCAGGCTAGGTGGATTGGCCATGCTAAATTGCCTGTAGTGTTCAGGGGTGTGTGGGTTATAGGGGGACAGGTCTGGATGGGATGTTTCAAGGGGCAGTGTGGACTTGTTGGGCCAAAGGGCCTGTTTCCACACTGTAGGTAATCTAATCTAATATGCAACTGAATGAACAAGTGTGGACCCTTATTTGTATATGTGTGATGTGTCTTGTTTAGATTAGATAGTTTAACGTGGAGTTTCAGATTCATGGGGTTGCCCCTGTGGTAAGCTAACAATTACAACATAAAATACCTTTGTCCCAATTATTACAACTTCTGAGCCAGGTTAGTTCAGTGTTAGATTTTACACGGGACACAAAATTGACATTATCCGAGCAGAACAATGATCATGAGAAGGTGTAAACCAAATCACTTTAATTGGATCAACATTGAGGCACAGGAGCTATGGATCACTATTGTTTGGACAACATCCCAAACAAGAAATTAGAAAGTGGGTTCTGATGCAGTTTGTCATTGTATCATGTAGTTACAAAATAAAACAAACATTTCCTAGAAGCAGTTTTGATGACAAAAATGCCATCTTAATAACTAATTGGAAATGTTTTAGTCCTGTAATTAAACTCCAGGCTCTTAGAACAGAAACACAACATCTTCATCTAAAATTTCTCAAAGGCATGAAACTATTGAAAAATAAATAGTGTAATATGTTCATTAAACTGGCAACGAAATAAATTTAAGATAAACATATTAAAGTGATGATATTTTACAGTGCAATATTTGTAGCATTTTAATGCTGTTCAAAACTGGCAACAAAATAAGCGGATCTTCTCCTGAAGATCTAGCCCGGTCAAAAGATTTGACATTTTCCTTTGCTATGTGGCAAAGGTGATGTTTATTGGTGTGAGGAATAAGGTTGTGGAAATTGGTGTCATGGATGTACATCATTTCCATGTTTTCATTAGCAACCTAAAAACCAAACCTTGGAGCTCACATTTATTGTGTTAAAAGGGACAGTATGTAAGTGAAAAAGAAAATCCTATATTTAGATAATATTTCATTGCCTTAGGACATTCTGAAACACTTTGCACGCAATGAAATGATTCCGTTTCTAAAGTGTAGTTTTATTTGTATTGTAGAAATGCAGCAAGTTTGCACAACAAGCAATGAGATACTCACCAGATGATCTGTTTAAAGATGTTGGTTGTGGTTCAAATATTGACCCGGACTTCTCTTCAAGTTAGTGCCATGGAATCTCTTAGGTCCACCTGCGTGGGCAGATAGGACCTCATTTTAACATCTAATCTGAATGATGGCACCTCATACTGTACAGCACAGTACTGCAATGTCAGTCTAGATTTTATGACAAAGGTCTAGGACTTCACTGTTGTGGTATGTGATCTGCAAAGAAGCTCTTAATAAGCTGATGGGAGCTCCATTCGGTGAGCTTCTTTGTACGGGAGACAACAAGTAAGTTGCCGCTCAACGCACTTGTCCCAACAATTACATTACAGAATGTAGAATTATGGACTGAGAATTTGAAAAAGCTTTCATTAGAGCCATAAATTTCCTCCCTATGCTTCCTGTCAATACTTTCCCACCTGGGCTGAGAGACTTGGGTGGCACTTCAGGCTGATTCTTGTCTGTCCTCCTTTGTATTCAGGCTTGCACCTCTCTTTGCATAGGGCTTGACATGAGCCCCCTGAATGCCTGACAACCAGATGGCACGAGCTTGTTCCCAAGCAGAGTTCAACACAACTTCCACAAACTGAAGAGGTGAAAATAATACCAACTGAGTCATTTTTTTAATTCACTTGTCAGGCATGGGTGTTGATGGTTGGCCAGTGTTTATTGCTTGTTCGTAGTTACCCTTGAGCAGGTGCAGGTGAGCTGACTTCTTTAACCATTGCAGTCTATATACTAGAGGTAGAACTGCCAAGGTTTTCCAGTTCCACCTGATATACAGAGATATGACTGCTAGAATTTACAAAATAGTTATGTTTTAAATAAGCTTTTCTAAAATTTAAGGTTAAACAGAATGACCTGGAATAGGAGGTCAGAAAATCACAAAATTGTTGTAGAACAGGAAAAAAGGCCATCTGATCTGCGCTGTCTCTCTGAATAAATAATACACCATCTGTTATTTCCCCAGAATATTGCTTACTTTTTCTTTTCAAATAATAAATTCAATTCCCTCTCAAATGCTTCAATTAACCCTGCCTCCACCACACACACAAGCAGCCATTTCTGATTCTGAACAATTACTGTGTGAAAATGATTCTTTTCCAACTCCATTGTTCTCCCTTTGTGATCCTTCACTCAGTCAGAACAGTTCTTTCTCTACTACAGTTACAATTTTAAACAGTTTTATCAAATTTCCGCTGAACCTTCTCTGTCTACAACAGAAATGGTCCTGACTTCTCCAAACCAACCATGTAATTTAAACTCTTCGTTCCTTGAACCATAAGATGATGTGTAGTTTTCGTGATGTTTAGTGTCACGTGTTGGCCAGTCCAGGTAAGGATTTCCTTTCCTAAAGGACAACAGTGAACCAGATGGGCTTTAACAACAACGTTAGTACCATGTCACCATTAGACCAGATTTTTTTCATTTCAAATTTTTATTGAATTCAAATTTCATGGTGGGATCTCAAACAAGTTGCCAGAAGGTTAACCTGGGGTTCTATATGACTAATCCAGTGACATTGTAACATGTCACCTTTTCCGTCTCTTGTAGCCATTCTCAGTTGTCACTTGAAACTTTGGGGCAATTTATGCTTCAAAATTGGGTCTAGTTGAACAGGGTGTGGGAGACATGATTAGTATACATAATACTCATTACACCCATCTATACCCAGAGCCAGTGGTGTTTCCTGTCCCAGTAAAGGAGGTAGGAAATTTGACCACAACTGCAGCAGCAGCATGTCAGGTCACTGACAGTGGCAACAAGAAGGCACAAACTGCTTATGATCTTCTGTGATCTGATTAAAATGGAAAATCAACAAGAACCTGTGATTGGCTTGCTCCAAGTGCAGTCCTCAGACCGTCCAGGATGCAGAACTGGCTGTCTGCTATGTTTCACTGACCAACTCGAGTGGAACACAAACTCTTCCCACTTTTGTTGGCCACCGCTAAAAGAAAATGCTTAACTCGTGCAAACGGTGATGCTGTTTTTGCTGTGATATTGAGATGTTTAGCTCCAGGCTGGACAGCTCGAGTCTCAGGCCAGGCTACATATTTAGCTGGCTCTCCTTTGCCCAATCTTGTAGTGTGTGTTACAACAGTAACACAGATCTTGCATGAAAAACACATTGTTAAAGCAGTGTCATCATAGGAAACTATCAATTGTGTGACACTACACAAGTGGTGAGGATGAGGTCTATTTTCTTGTATGTCTATGACTGGCATTTTAGGCCAGGTTGCGGACAGCCTAGAGGATGCCGGTGGGCACCAGTGGGTGACACTTTGAGAACGAGTGCTCTAGACAAAACAAAGATTATTTTGCTGTGCATTTTCCACCAAGAACAGTGAGCAAACAACTCTCATTTGACAATTTTATTTTAATATTAAACACTGCTTGATCGTTTATTCTCCTGAACTGCAACATTAAACAGGGAGTCATTGTGTTTGAAAAAATAGTTCGTCTTTTCTCTTAATTAATATCACACCGAAATAAACAACACGAACAGACTTACTCTGTTCAAAATGAACACAGGCCCCTTACAGTGTGAGGCTGGGGAAATAATAATGGGGAGCCAGGAAATGGCAGAGAAGTTGAATAAATACTTTGCATCAGTCTCACTGTAGAACACGAACAACATTTCAAAAATACTAAATAATCACGGAATAAGAGGGGTGGGGGGAGGAAATATTTATAATAACTTAGTACGAGGGAAACAGAGGCTAAAGTTCTATTAGTCCCCTGGAACTGATGGATTGCATCTGAAGATATCGAAGGAATTAGCCTCAGAAATACTGGATGCACTGGTGGTAATCTTCTAAGAATCCTTAAATTCTGGAAAAGCCTCAGAGAATTAGCAAATTGCTGAAGTAACACTTGCATTTAAGAAGGGAAGGAGACAAAAAAAATCAGTTTATTATAGGCCAGTTAGCTTAACATCTGCCATTGAGAAAATATTAGAGTCTATTATAAAATATATAATATCAATGCATTTGAAAACACAAAACATTATCTAGTAGAGTCAGCACAGCTTCATGAAGGGAATAACATGCCTGACTCATTTAATGCAAATTCATTTGAGGAGGTAACAAGCAGGATAGACGAAATAAGATCAGCATATGTAAAAGTATATGTAAAAGTTTTTGGATTTCCAAAAGGTGTTTGATAGGTTCTGTACATAAAGCTGCTTAAATGGATAAACGCCCATGGTGTTAGAAGTAGTGTATCGGCACAGGCAGAGGATTAGCTAATTAATAGAAGCCAGAGAGTTGGGGTAAGGGGGCATTTCATAGAATCATCGAATCCCCACAGTGTAGAAACAGGCCAACAGGTCCACACCAACCCTCCAAAGAGCATCCCCTATCCCTGTAACCCTGCAAATCCTGTGGCTAATGCAACTAAACTATAGGTCCCTGAACACTACAGGAAATTTAGCAAGGCCAATCGAACTAACTTGCACATCTTTGGACTGTGGGAGGAAACCACACTAACTGGCAGAAACCCATGCAGGCCTGGGAAGAACGTGCTAATTCCACACAGACAGCCACCCAAGGTTGGAATCGAACCTGGGTCCCTGGTGTTGTCAGGCAGCAGTGCTTATCACTGAGCCACCATGCAGGTGCCATGCCACTGGACGCCTCAAAAATGAAGTTCCAGTAAGACAACCGTCCTGCAGGAGTTCAGTTGCTGACACTGTTGTGACTATTTTACAAACTACAAGGAGCACAGGGAAGCACCTCACTGCTACATCTCCACAGCTGGCAGAGGAAGAAACACCCCAGATCACGAGCACTGCAAGGCCTGCCACAGACCAGGCACTTGTTTAGCCCCAGGCAGGAGAAGGAGATTGTGGTATCAGCAATCAGGGACTTCATACAAATGCACACGCAGACACAGGAGCAGCAGGCAGGTATGCTGGGAGCTCTCGGCGACCTGGTACAAATGCTGCAGGATAGCAGCAATCCGTTTGGGACCCTGCTGCCTCAGGCAAGTCAGCATCCAACTGCATCCAAGCTGGCAAGTTGGCGCTCGCTATGGACAGCCAGGTCCATAAGTCTCAGAGTCTGCTGAATATGTGAATAGATGTGGTGGCATCCACCACCCTGGCCAATGGTCTTTAGCACCAATGACCTGATGGCAAAAGTTGAGGGACCTTGACTTCATTCCATATGCCCCATCTCTGGAAGCAGACAGGGCAGTGCCAGTTGGTACCCAGCAGGAGCAGGAACCAAACAGAGGGCCCTAAAATGTCTTTGCAGATCATCCCAGATGTGGCTGAGCTGACTCTGTCAGCCCTGGGGGGGTTCAAGCCACAGAAGGTATACTCCGGCAAGGGCACATCTGGGGTCTCCAGGCAAATGATGCCAACATCGGTAAATGTGGTGTGTGTGCAGCTTTTGTCCTCAAGTGGACCCTAAGACGGTTGTCTGGATGAGCAAGAGGACAGCTGGAGTCACCAGGCACCCTCTCTGACTTTCAGGTTGGGAATTCCAGGCACATTAATCTTATCTAACATGGCAGAAAAGCAACCTGCATATTAAAGAGGTGAGATTTGGTGGTAATGAGTGTGATATTGAGCAACAATCCTTGTTAACAGGCCACTTGCTGCTTCCTAGTGATGATTGGAATTCTATTGGTAAACGTGACTTGTTGCTCCCAAAGTTGAGAAAGGACTTGCTGAACTTTTCATATGATTCTCCCAGACTTCTCACCGTAGCCCATGCCATTCAGGTTCTAAGAAGATGCTGTCCCAAAAGAGTTGTGATTTTTGCAATGGTTTTCCAGTTCCAAATAAGACCAGCTTCCATTATAGTATTCACTGTAGAAAAACCTCCTGACCACCAGCAGTAAAGAGAATCTGTTCCTGACTGTGTCACCGGGAGTAGTTAGCCTGTTTTTCTGCTGGAACTTTCCCTTTCATGAGAGACCTTGCCTGATTCTAAATCTCACAGGCAAAAGTATTATCGGCTCAGCTGTCAACAATCTTTAACTGAGCAGTAACCTACTCAGATGAGACAGAGGGATTCCTTTTGTGATAGTTGGTAGGACCCATACGACATGCACAAATTTGTGGCTATTATCTTTACGTTGGGAAATCTGCTTTAAAGCTATCAGGAAACAATTACTTTAAACATTCACCATTAACAAGGTACAATACTTTCCTGGTCATAATTAAACACTGCTGAACTTATGGAGGTATGCAATACTTTATCTTTGCCATGGCAAGCCAGTATTTCTTGGCAATGAAATTCCAATAGCTATATTTATTGCTCCTTCTGTCACTAGGCATAGTGATACAGTAGAGACATAAATTCTTTTATGTCCACCGTGGCACTCAAAACAAGGCAGTGAAGCCAAATTGGCAGCTCTTGTGGATTTTTTGCCTCATAAGTAATAATAGTTTCCACAAATTTACTTCAATCTGATGGATTAAAAATAACACTGAGCAAGTCATTTCTAGTAATGCAGATTTTGCTAAATGATTTTTCTGGCATTCCACAAAACACTATAAAACTGAAACTTTAATTAATGATTCAAGGTTTTGACCTTAAACTACATTTTTTATATCACTGGTAATGATTGGGCATGAATTTAAGCTGCTCGGCAGTTTCAAACATGATAATTCAATTCTCTGTTCTAAGAAGTGAAATTAAATTTCCCCCTCAATTTTTCCCTTTGTCTTAATGAACTGAGCTTTCTCAGGCAGAAACCGTTACCAGCAAATAGGGGACCTCTGGGAGAACCACACAAGGTATTTTGGATCTATTTTCAGCTTCCATCAGCAGCTGCTGCTCCTGAGATCACAGCCTCATGAATATCCAGCACCATATGTGATTATTGTAGCATTACAGCAAGCTATTAAAGAAAAGAAAATCTGTAGAATGCTGAATAAGAAAAAAAACAAAAAAAAAGAACAAAAAGGTAAAATAAAGTACAATTTGAAGTCATTAAAAGCAGTCGTTGACACATGAAGCAATGCAGCAGTTAATAGCTCATCGTACAGCATGCAGACAAAGAGACAAATTAATCAAAATGACAGAACTAGGACATTTATGCTAATGCAGGTTCCTGGGTTTAGGCTTATATTACTTTGCATTTGATGAACAGACTCCATTACAGGTCAATATATTGTATGCATAACATAATAAAGAACATAAAATCAACAGCAGATCCAGGACTGTTGCCAAAATCTTACACATTGCCACACAGACCTGCTTTGTGCACAGTTTGGTCTTTGTTTCTTTTTACAAATAACAGCACAGACTGAGGGAGGCACATATTTCTCATGTCAAACAAAGGCAAATCCTGTCGAGCACAGGCAAAGGCATTCAACTTCAGAGTGAATTGCTCCAGGTTTGATCATACTCAAGTGACTGACTTAAAACTGACGAGGTAGGAGAGTAGCCTTTAATTTTGCATGAGGATGCTTAGATAAAATGGCACAAATGTCACAATCTATTTTAACAAGGTGCTGAAGCAGGGAATGCATTTTTAAATAAATTAGACATAAAACTGAATTTATGGCAGAACCAGTGACCTCATTACAGTGTCAAAAGATATTGTGATTCCTTCACATTATTTAGGCGAAGATATCTAAATATCCCACAGTTAAAGTAACTGCTTATTGGTTTTAATTGTTGAATTAACTCAAGCAAAAACACTTCTTGTTATTTTATGATGTTCAAGTAAAAGGGTTTTGCAGGGACAGTCTTATAGGGAGAAATTAAATAGGCTGGGCCTGTATTCATTGAAGTTTAGAAAAGTGAGAGGCGACCTTATTGAAACATGCATGATTCTTTGATGACTTGACAGGTTAGATATGGAGGTATTGTTTCCCCCTGTTGGCAAGGCTAGGACCAGAGGGCATAATCTCAGAATAATGTTTCACACATCTAAGACAGAGATGAGAAGGAATTCCTTCTTTCAGACAGCAGTGAATTTGTGGAATTCTCCACTGCTGAGAGTTGCAGAGGTTGTATTGTAATGTGCATTCAAGCCTGATATAGATAGATTCCTAATGAGTAAGGGAATCAAGATTTACGGTGAAAAGGCATAGATGTGGAGTTGAGGATTAACAGATCAGCCATGATCACATTGAATGGCTTCAGGTCTGCTTCTGCTTTACATCTCAGGGCCTTATGGAATACTGATCTAGGTTGTGGGTGACAAATTTGTTTCGCTTTCTGCCTCTTCATATCCACAAGTTCAATTTGAATCTCATCAACTAATCGGGAAAAACAATCATTTCTTGCTTCCTGAATAGGTCAGTGGATAAAATGTACCACTCAGGGAATACCTCTAGTCTAATCCTGACCTGTACTATGTCAGGTGATCCAAGCCAAGGTGGAGGTGAGGAGCCTATGTTCACATACTGTGCTCCCTGTAGGAGCTAAAATTCAGACAAGTTAATTGTACTTAAGAATTATCCTGTGATTCTTATTGGTAAATGTGTATGTGCGGACAGTGGCTGACGACATAATTTGGTTTGATGGTGATACTCCTCTGAACAGTTGAGCAAACGCGTTTGTTAAGGATAGTGCCTAGGTTTTGAGTTTATTCAGACTAGCCTTCTCCAGAATATTGCTCTCTAATTACGTGCTGTTGCAGGTTTTCTGTAATGCACTTCACAGTAGATCAGAGGTTATGCCATGTTATGACAATAGGAATGTTATACCCTGTAATGTACAAAGCATTCTGCTTTTACTGCAGGGCTATGTTTAAGCTGGCTTTTACTTTTAACGTGAAAAAGTGAAATCATTTTAATAGATAGTTACTTTTGTTGTGGTATGTGTGACAGTAAGTGCCTCCGGATTTAAAAAACACCGCCTTCTCTTTAGTGAAGACTCCAGGTAATCAATGTCAACAGAAACCAAAAAATGCATTTAAACCAAAGAACTGCAGATGCTGCAAATCAGAAACCAAAACAAAATTCATCAGGAAAACACAGCAATTCTGGCAGCATCTGTGGACAGAAAGCAGAGATACTGTTTCCGGTCCAATGACCCTTCCTCAGAATTCCTGAACTCAACTTTCTCTCCAAAGATGCTGTTGATCTGTTGAATTTTAATAGCAATGTCTGTTTCTTCTTGTTTCTGTTTATAAAATGCATTTAGTTTTCCTTCCAAAGTGCAAATTCTTAAAATGCTATTTGATGATGGGGAAGTTTTCTGACACATCAGTTGTGACTGAGATGCTGTTTTATGAATGTAACATTGAAGTTAATCTGGTGTACGTGTACAAACTTGCACGTGAGTTTTTCATGTGTAAAACAACTACAACGCACTTTCAAGTGTTAGACACCAGATCTTCTACTTAATTCCCTTTTAAATATATTGTTATGGAGTTTTATAACATTTTATTGTTACTTGTAAACTTGTTTAAAATGGGAAATTAAATGGGTTTTTGGTTTTCAATTCTGTGAAGATGAGTCTTTTTAAGGTCAGAACTTTTTTCAGCAAATGGGTCAAAGTAGCATTTCCATAAAATCACAATTTAAATTAAATGACTGGATAAGCTACCTAGCAAGATAATTGTTGAACTGTTTACAAAGTTGAAATTTTATGGCCTAGAGGAAAAGAAGCTACAGGGAAGAAGCACATTCAGTTCAGATGGAAAGGTCTATATCAGTAGATGTGCTGTTCAGCAACCTCATAGGAGTAAAAATAACTGAAAAAATACCCTCAGTGATTTTCTTGAATTTCAGTGAAGATATTCGATTATTTAGATTGTGTCTGGGTCTCTGGAAAGATAGAAGGAATCACTACTGAGGAATGTCCACCAAATTTCTGGAAGGAAACACTTGCAAACTCACCAGCTGAGAGTCAAGATGAATTCAGAGGTTTTAAAAAGAGATGTGAAAGGTTGTGATGATAGTTGGGTTGCTGACCAAAATCTTGCATAATCACATTAACAATAGAAAGATGGGAAAAAGAGGAGTAGGCCTGATTAGGAGCCAAAAAGGGTGATAATAAGCATGACCGAGGGGGTTAAATAAATATCTTGAACTTGTCTTTCCCAATGAGGCAGATGCTGCCCAGACTATGGTGACAGAACAGGAAACTGAGTCACTGAAAGGTTTATGATTGATAAGCGGTGGTATTGATTAAGTTGTCAGTATTTAAAAATTCATAAGACACCAAGCCCAGATGAGATGTATCCAAAAAATATCAAAGGAAGTGAGAGCGGAAATTGCACCGGCACTGGCAGTTATCTTTTGATAATCCCTGAATTCAGATGCAGTGCCAGAGGTTTGGAAAATTGTAAACGTTACAACCTTCTCTGAACAAGGGTGTAACGATCACGTCAGGAATTACAGGCCAGTCATTTTAACTTTGGCGGTTGGGTTAAAATTAATATTCCCATTGAAGAATATGAATGGGTTTGGAAGAGTCACCATGGACTTTCAGGGAAAATTGTGTCTAACTAGCTTGCTGGAGTATTTTGAACAAGTAACAGAGAGGGTTGATAAGGAGAAATCTGTTGACTTCCAAAAGGCATTCAATACAGTGTCAAACAATAGACTTGTGGAAAGTCACAGGTCGTGGAACCGAAGGGACAGTAACAACATAAATACTACGTTGGCTCAAGAATAGGAAACAGACTAATGGCTAATGAGTATTTTTGGGATGTAATAAGGGTTGTATTGGAGATTCTCAGGGGTTGTGATTGCAACCTTTGCTTTTTCAAATATATATCTAGATTTTGGTGTGAAGGGGACAAATTTAAATATGGCTGTGATGAGGACAGCGTAGGAATCCAAATCAATATTGACACATTGGTGGACTGAGCACAAATGGGACATATGAAGTTAAAACAGAGAATTGTGAGGTGATGTACATTGGAACCTCATTTTATTCTTGTGATAGAGTTCAGAATGGTGTGGTGTTGTTTTAAAATTAGGTGTCTCCTCTTTCGGACAGAGATGAAGAGAAATATTATTGCTAAGAAGATTATGCTACTTTCAACTTTCTGCCTTGGAGTGATGGAATATTTTTCAGACTGAGGTAGATACATTTGTGTTAGACAAGGGAGTCAAAAGTTATAGGGTATAAATGGGAATGTGGAATTTGAAATGCAAACATGTCAGCCGTGATCTCATTCGATGGTGGAGCAAGCTTGAAGGAGTTGCCTCCATCTATTTCTAATTCAGAAGTTCATGACCTCAGTGCACTCTGCAGTTCTTGGGAGGCCTCCATGATGAAGCCAAATTGGCAATTTAAATTTGTGAAGTGCTTGTTATCAAGTTTTCTGACTCAAGACTTCTGACGTTTACTCTGTGTGCACACATTTCCTTGGCTTTATGGAATCCACCAGGAAAATCAATGTCGCAGGACAGGAGAATTTGTTTAAGTACTGAGATCTGACATCTGCTTCTTTATCTCAATTAAAATCTTTTGCTCACAGGCCTTGTCTGAGAACGTTGTCCACTACTTTGGGGGAAGGTTAGAGTCCTCTGAGTTGATATTATTTGGTCTGTTTTCCCAGCTGTCAACCTTCACAGCAGCAAGGCATTAGTGTGTGCAGCTTTACCTAGACATCAGCTGCAGTAGCAGCCTTCTGCTCCACCACCTGTCATCCCCAGGAGGGAAGCAAAGAGCACTGAGCTTCAATTCGCAAGAGGTCAAGAATGGCTTACAGGTGCACAGTAAACGTTAGGACATGATGGAGTACAAGTGTCTTAGAAGATGCTCAGATTCACACCGGGTATGTGTTTACATCTGTAGCCTCTTGGAAGACTGCCTGTCAAGTGAACCAGGAGACAATAAGGACCACAGATGATGGAAGAGTCCTGATGAAGGATCTCAGCCCAAAACGTTGGCTTTCCTGCTCCTCTGATGCTGTCTGACCTGCTGTGCTTTTCCCGTCAAATCAACCAGGTTGCATGCAGAGCCAGAGTCAACAACATTAATGTGAGCCCTGGAGTTATGTGTAGGCCATACTAGATAAGGATGACAGATTTCCTTCCCTGAAGTACATTAGTAAACCTGATGGATTTTTATGACAACTGATGGTCACCATTCCTAAAACCAGATTTATACATCAGATTTATTAATTAAATTTAAACTCTACTCAGTGCCATCATTGGATTCACAAGCATGCCTCAGAGCATTAGCCTGGGCCACTGGATTACTGTTCCAGTGACATTCTCACTACAACACTGTCTTCCCCCAACCTCATCTACCTGAAATGTCCACTGATTTTTTTTCTAGAGGTGTTGCCTGACCTGCTGAGTATTGTAACATTTTCTGTTTGCATTCCATTCCATGCGCAGCCACCAAAAGGCCATTGTACTTGTTTGTATGTGATTCCTGAGAGCTGTCGTGATGCTGTAAGGTTCCCTGAGATTTTCAATACCTCAAAGCGGAGTTAGGAAATTACTCCTTGGAGATCAGAGCAGCCCTCTGAAGACATGGTTAATTGTAATATGAGGAACTGAGTCAATAATGCCCAGGACAGAAAGAGCTTACTTTTACATTGCACTATATTTCTCCATGTACTTCACAGCCAATGAAATACTTGTTAAAAAAAAATGTTATCACTGCAACGGAGAAAATGCAGCAGCTGAATTCGTGCAGAATAAACTTCCCCAAACTAATGTCTTAACTATTTAATCTGATTTTGTGATGTTGATTGTGAGATAAACATTAGCCAGACATTAGGGTCAACTCAGATGGCCCTCTCTGAAATAGTGCCATAGAGTTTTCTATATCCGTCTGTGAAGGAACGCTGACCGTCAGCTTTAACTTCTCATCCAAACAATGGCACCCCCAACAACATCCATTAGGACTGCAATAGAATAACAACCTTCATTTTATATGTACAAGTCCGAGAATGAGATTTGAACTCTAAATCTTGTTACTCAGAGATGAGAGTGCTAACAACTGAGCCATGGCATAACAGATTCAACAAAATCTACAACAGAACCAGCAATCTTGTTGCACTTCAGGCACCAGGATAGATCTGGGGGCACCCTTCAGTATGCATCAGCAGAATGATGGTAGTCTGCTGCACTTTGCACCACATAACACAACTCTGATTAGAGCTCTGAGAAAAAGAGGAATATGCAGAGCACCATGGGTTTTTGGAGAAACGTGATACAGGGAGGGAAAATATACAGGTATCTGCCTAAGATAGCCTGATTCAGGACTGCAACTGCCACCCCCTCAGTGATCGAGAACGCCCTCAACTGCGTCTCCCACATTTCCTGCCACTCATCCCTCACACCCCCTCCCTGCAATAACAACCAAAACAGAATCCCCCTCGTCCTCACGTACCACCCCACCAACCTCTGGATCCAACGCATCATCCTCCGACACTTCGGCCATCTGCAGCCCGGCCCCACCACCAAAGACATTTTTCCTTCCCCACCCTTATCTGCTTTCTGGAGGGACCACTCTGTCAGGGATTCGCTTGTCAGCTCAACACCCTGCTCAAAGCCCCAACATACCCAGCATTTTCCCCTGCAACCGCAGGAAGTGCTATACCTGCCCCCACACCTCTTCCCTCACTGCCATCCCAGGCCCCAAGACCTTCTACATCAAGCAGCTGTTCAACTGCACATCTGCTAATGTAGTATACTGCATCTGCTGTTCCCTTTGCAACCTCCTCTACATCGGTTTGCACTAAACAACTGCACCTCCCAGTCGCGAACTATTTCAACTCCCCCTCCCATTCCTCAGACGGCATGTCCACCCTGGGCCTCCTGCAGTGCCACATCGATGCCACCCAAAGGTTGCAGGGACAGCAACTGTTCTGGAACCCTGCAGCCCAATGGTATCAATGTGGACTTCACAAGTTTCTAAATCTCCCCTCCCCCCTACCGCATCCCAAAACCAGCCCAGTTTGTGCCTGCCTCCCTAAACTGTTCTTCCTCCCACCTCAAGCCCCACCCCCATCTCCTACCTACTAGCCTCATCTCGCCCCCTTGACCTGTCCATCCTCCCTAGATAGCCTATCCCCTCCCCAACTCACCACCTCCCCACCTACATTCACCTTTACTGGCTCCATCCGCACCTCTTTGACTTGTTTGTCTCCTCACAACCAATCATCTCCTCTAGCCCTCTTCTATCCACCTCCCCCTCTCTCCCTATTTATTTCAGAATCCCCTTCCCCTTCCCCCATTTCTGAAGAAGGGCATAGGCCCGAAACGTCAGCTTTCCTGCTCCTCCGATGCTGCTTGGCCTGCTGTGTTCATCCAGCTCTACACCTTGCTATCTCAGATTCAGACATGCCTCCCTTAAAGTGAGACAGTGCTTCTATATGGTCCACAAATTCTAAAGCTACTTACCCTCCCCCTCAATCACCCTCACAACAAAGCGGTCCCACAATTCACTATTCATCTTTTCCACAGATACCCAATGCTCAGCTTTAAGTCTTACCTTACTATTCTTCAAAGACTACTTGCCAGGCAAGAAGCAATATTGGAAAATGAAGCACATAAGTAAATTAAATGATGTGGATACATTAAACAGAAATGTAATGTAACATCTTTGAACACGTACTTATATGCCTTGCATCAGCAGAATTTTTTTACTTTCTTTTCTCTACTTTACCAAGTGTTGAATTATCTATGGCTTCAGCAGACAGCGACAGGCTGCTCACCACTCTGCACAGACGGATCAGGTTTCTTGACTGATGTCATCTGGGTTTTGGAACCATAAGGACCCTGTTTGGACATCTCCCCTTACAGAGGTAGGCTCAGCCAATGGGTCAAGAAACCACTTGCAGGGTTCTCACTGATGGGGTGGAAGGGAGTTACTTTCACCTGTGTTCCCTTTCCCATGTTCTCTTTGTCAAAATACTTCTTAGGAGTCATTTGCATTATCTTGCTCATCAAGAGCTGGGGAGTACTTTGTTGTATTTCAGTAAGACACATTGGCCGGGGTTAGAGATTCAACAGTTTGAATTAAGGTGCCATTCTGAGTTAGGTTGGAAAAGCGTGTACACAGCAGGTCACCATGTGTGATGCTGGTACAGTTGTCCACTCTTTGCATGGGAGTACAAAGTCTGAGGTATCATCACGGCCATGATAGAAACTGATTCCTCAATCTCTCCACAAATCTGCACTATACAGCTGCTATGAATGACAGAATCTCACACATTGTCTGCGGTTGCTCCAGATTAGACAACTTCAGTGATTGACTTCTAGACCTCATCAGGTGGCTTGAGCTAAGCAGAATTTGGTGGGGCTTAAGCTCTCTGATCAAAGTCTGTTCCGGCCCTATCTTCCATAGCTGTTCTTGCTCACTTGTGATGTGTATTACCATGTGAGAGTTTAGCTACCTGTCTTGCTGCCCCCCTCTGTGCTATGTCTCTCTGAACTGGTGGAATATGCACATGAGACAATAGAATTTTTTGAGCTTTCCTCACTCTACCTCCTGAGGAATATTTAAGGGGCTTGTGGGAAATGAAAGACATGCACTCAAACTGACAATCTAAGAGGATAATAAATCATCATTACATAGCATCAAATCACCATGAGTACATTCTGCGTGCCCTTAACTACGTCGTGTTCACTTCTGTCAACAGTTAACTAAATGAGTGTCTATACACCTTTGATAGTTAAGAAAGTCAAGGCATGGCTTATCTCCACTGCCTCCTTCTCTACAGTTGTCCAAATAGAGACAACTAGAGGCCACGCCACCAGTTCTCTTCTGATAGGCTGGGAACCTAGAAGTCAGGTGCAACTGCAGTAGCAACCCATACAAAGCCGGTCTGTCAGTTAAAATTCAACTATAAAATTCTGTTTTTCATCACTGTTAAGTAATGGGAGAGTAGCTTGTGAAAGAGTTGCTATGAGGGAATGAAGTAGATGTTTAATTTTACTGAATGCTGAGCAATATTTTACATATTTTGTTTTCTTTACTGGCTGTAGATAGATAAATATGAGTGCCACAGTACATAAATAAATCTCTCTATGACTCAAAATGTACTGTAGAAAACGAGCAGAGGTGGGATCCTGCAAGATGATTTGGTGAGGGTATTGTCTGAGGCCTGGAAAGAAAAGTTAGGCTCTGGAAGTACAGCAACGGAATTGGCAGCTTGCTGCTCAGAGGCAGGCAAGAACACAGTGAAGCCCATTAAAGTCCCATTCAACATCTATTTTCCCCCAGCTGGGCAACCTCCCCTTCTGAGTTGGGACCCCAGCAATACTGTGGATTCAGCCCCTTACCAGCTGCAGTGCTTACAGGAGTTCAGGAAATGTTCCACCAATTTTCTGAAGGGAGCTTACCCTCCACCTTGGACTCCCTCACAGTACTTAGTGATGTCATTCACCATTGAAAAATGAGGTATTTGGAGACTACATAGGTCTCCCTCTTCTCCAGCTATGCTCACCTTTCCCAGTTGAGGTTCCAACTGAACACTGACACAGTCTTCCAATAGTCAAATATTGACCACCTTTGCATTAGCCATCCAATCAGGACGGATCCCACATGAATAGTTTTCCTGACGGATGCACTGAGATCTTGTGTGGGCTTGGGATCCCAGTGCTCAGAGAATGATTCAGTTTCTCTCTTCACAGACACTGTTACATGTCCGTGTTTTTCCAAGAAACTGAATGATTCAGCATTTTGGACTGCTCTTTGTGATCTCTGACCGAGATTAGAAAAGGACACCAGGACAACTTCAGAGGATGTGAAATGCCATATTTCTTCTGAGATCCCCAGGTTACCTGTTCTCATTCATTCTCATGAGTAACTCTTTAGAGAGACATTGCACTTCCAGCATCAGTCAAATCTTAGTGCCCACAAATGTTCATGTATTGACATAATGACAGCCAATTGACCCTTAGTTGATACACATACATGCTCACTTTCAGCAGGAGTCAGTCGGACAGATGTTCCCTAACCCAACAGAGAAGTGAAGTTAATCATTGTATTCTAGTACCATCCTATCACTTCATCTGACAAAGCAGCCATGCTCCAAAAGCTTGTGATTTCAAATAAACTGTTGGACTATAGCCTGGTGTCATGTGACTTTTGACTCCACCCTAGCTAAACCCACTAGTTTACAATTTCTCAGCTGTGGTATCTATCATCTTTAGGTCCTGAAGGCTTAGCTATTCGCCACCTTTATCCAGCAGAGCTATCAGAAGTGTTGAAACTCACTTTCAGATTTTCTCTGCCCCTCCTTTTTTCTAGAATCTATTCATCATTCCCTGATAATCTGTGGACACTGGACAATCTGTTCACGATTGCTGTTCTGACACCAGCTGCTCGGAACTGTAAAACAGCCTGAGGTGATGCATGTGGTAATATTCTCTTTGTTTCTCCCACACACACACACATTTTATTTTATAGCCTCTACTTAACACCTCTTCAATATGTCACAGCTGAGATCAGTAACTAAGTGAACAGAGTGCCATCAATACAAACAATACCAAGTCTTCTGAGCATACTTGGCGTTTAATGTACTAAGAAAATTCAGAAAATTAAATTGATAAAAAAACAAAGCTATTCCCTTTTCTCCAACATTCTGGCAGCAGTTTCTTGATGGCATGAACATAAGTTCATCACATCACAAACAATTTCTTGCAGCTTTTGTCAGCAAAACTTTTAACTGAGCTTTGTGCCATAATCAACATAGAATTACAATAATCTGCCAGAACAATATTTGAATGGAAAATTACTTTTTCCCTAAAGTTTATTTGAGATTATCTTATGTTCATCAAGGTCCAAGGTCAGCAACAACCTCTGACAAAAATCTCCTTTGTGCACTTTGACATTCGCCAACGAACTAGACTTACGTTCCCTTAAGAATTCCTGTTCAGTGTCAATTTGAGTTATATCCAAGGCATTTAGTGCAGTTGACAATTTCCATTTACAACTGACTTGAAGCTATCCTTTCAGGTGTACTTCAAATTGGCCCCATCAGTTAGCAGTCAGAATAGATTTCATCCCCAGAGTTTTAAATGGATTTAAATTCAGATCTGGGAAAAAGGAGCAGTATCATAATGGGCTAGTCAACCATCAGTTAGACTGCTACATATAGTGAACATATATTTTGCTCCATTTTTCTTAAGCTTTCCATCCACCTTGCATTAAATCTAGTATTTTTCTTGTTATGTCAAACCAGATGTTTTGCTGAAATTAACAGTACAAACTGGTTCAACCAGATATATGTTTCTGCTGAAAATAGAGATTTAAATTTGTCAAATATGCAAGCAACAGGAGTCAAAATTAAATAACTAAAATGTTTTTGTCCTACAAACTTGCATTAAATTGTACTGAATTTTCTTTGTTCATAATTTATACTTTCACTTTTTAACAGGAGACAAAGGTATACATGTTTAAAGCATTTGTTTAAGGAAGTTGTCAAAGAGGAAATGTCAGAGGAGACAGAGGAGAAATTCTAATTCCTAGTACATGGGAGGTTGAATGGTGAGACAACAGGAGCGATGACTGGACAAGAGGCTAGAATTGGAAGAACACTGAGTTCTCCAGACGTAGTAGCACTGGAAGGAGTTATAAAAATCATATAGTTTGCAGGTGAGGATGAGAATCTTAAATTGAGATGTTAGGGTTCAGAGTCAACAAAACAAAACACGGATAATGCATGAGTCGCGCTTGTGCAGTTTTGGTCATAGGGAATAGAGTTTTGTATGAGCTGAAGTTTTCAGATGTGGGGGGATGGCATTGACATAGCGATCTAGAGGTGCCAAAAGAAAGCTGAAAGTGAGATTTGTCACAGAGAAGATGTAGGAAATGAAGGTCAACTCATGGCTAAACAGAATACAGAAGTTGTGCCTGGTTCAATAACCAAGGGCAGGGACAGAATCAGTGGTTTGATTTTCCAATGTTTAATTGAAGGAAGTTTCTCTCAGCTATAAGGCATGTCAGACAAACATCCCAACCAGATAGCAGCAGTTGTTGTCAACAGATGCGGCAGTGTCAGACGGTACCATTTGAGGGACAGTTTGTGAATGATACTGATGTCACAATAGAAACCCAGTAGAATGCTTTTCATTTTGGCATGCCTCCCAAGGGCTGCTCATGGTGGATTCTGTTTGAGTGGATAGGGAGGTCAATATGAGTGCAGAGGTGTTACATGTTGGTTGGAGGTCATGAGGACAGATGGGATGAGTGAAGGTTAATGGAGAATGGCTGCAGGGCCTGACAGCTTCTAAAAAACTGGGATGAAGTTCCAGAGAACCAATATATGTCTTCTAACCAACCCCTTTATCACTCACCTGCCAATGATCCACTTCAAGAATCAGTGGGCCCTGAGTCTATTCCAGCCCCCACTTTCTTGGTGTAAAGACTGGGTCTAACAGGATATTTTGAACCAAGGTAGATTTGCTGAGTCAGGAAATCTCTTGGCTTGTGATAACGAAAATCTAAACCACAGGCTTTAATTCACAATTTAACTCAATTTGTTTATTATATGTGAAGCTGGTGTATTACTTCTGCATTGAGAATGAGCAATTTTTTTTTACATTTACTAATATAACACTCCTGACCGCAATGTTTAAAGCAATGTAAACAAATGTACAAGACTTTATGACATAATGTTTATAAAGTTGGTTTTAGTCCCATGAGCTAATTATAGAAGAATATCTTATTTTAGTAACTAGGAAGAAAAGGGTCCCTTAAAGATCAATGTGGCCGTCTATGTGTGGAAACATAGGAGATGGGTAAGATTAAATAAACAAATATTTTGTGTCACTATTTACTGTGGAGGAGGGCATGTAAGCTAGGGAACGTGGGGAAATAAACAGTGACATACTGAAAACAGTTCATATTAACAGAACTGGTGCTGGGGGTTTTAAAACACATAAAAGTAGATAGATCCCCGGCCCAAAATCAGATGTACCCTAGAACTTGGTGTGAAGTACGGAAGAGATTGCTGGGCCCCTTGCTGTGATACTTGTCTCACTGACAGTCATGGGTGAGGTGCCAGAAGATTGGAGGTTGGCTAATGCGACTCCATTATTTAAGGAAGTCTGTAAGGAAAAACTAGGGAACTATAGACCAATGAGCTTTAGGTGAACATTGGGTATGTTGCTGGAGGGGATTGTGAAGGACAGGATTTTCATGCATCTGAGGCAGCAGAACAGCTTCTCCAGGACTATTTGGACTTGGTGGACTGGACCATGGTCAAGAACTCAGCAGACAGCCTAGACAAGTAAACCTCCACCATCATGGACTCTATTAGCGAGTGTGTGGTGGTCTGGGTGCCAAAGAAATCAATCCGGGTGTTCCAAGGTTTCTGGTTGGGGAAGAACTGGGAAATCCACTGCCTACTGAAGAACTGTGTGCAGCATTCATGTTGGACAACCTAGATCTACACAGAAAATCCAGATATGATCTCCGCAAAGCCAGAGATGCCAAGAGGTATCACTGGACCAAATTAGAGACCCAAACCAACTAGATGGACACCTGCCACCTGTGGCGAGGCCTACATAGCATAACAGATATAAAATGAAACAGAGCAAGATAGCAGATAAAAACACAACCCTCCCTGATGGGGTCAATGCTTTTTATGCTCGGTTCGAACAGAATACCAGCGGCGCAATGCCACCTACTCTGAAAGCCCCAAATGCACCTGTTCTCCCATCACTGCTGCAGATTTCAGATCAACATTCCTGAGAGTCGACCCAAGGAGATTGACAGGCCCAGACAGAATCCCTAGCCATGCACTCAGATCCTGTGTGGACCAGCTGACAAAGGTTATTCACTGACATCTTCAACCTCTTCCTCCGACAAGCCAAAGTCTCCACCTGCTTCAAGAAGACCACTATCATTCCAGTACCAAAGAAAGCACATGCAATATGCCTTCATGACTACTGGCCAGTGGCTTGGACTTCTATAATCAAGATGAACATTGAGAGGCCAGTCATGGCCCACATCAACTCTAGCCTCGCAGCCTGCTTCAATCCCCTGCAATTTGCCAATTGATGAAACAGGTCAACAGCAGACCATATCCCTAGCCCTGCACTCATCCCTGGTACATCTGGACAACAAACACACCTACGTCAGACTCCTGCTCATTGAAGGCAGAGCTGTAGTCAACACCATTATCCCTTCCAGACTGATCTCAAAGCTCCAAGACCTAGGACTCGGCTCCATCTTGTGTAACTGGATCCTCAGCTTTCTGACCCGCAGTCTGCTATCAGTGAAGACAGACAACAACACATCCTCCTCAATAAAACTCAACACTGGAGCCTCACAAGATTGTGTTTTCAGCCCCCTACTGGACTCCCTGTGCACCCACGACTCTGTTGCCAAATTCCAAATGAACGCCATTTCTAACGCCTCTGTGGTAGGAAGGATATCAAACAATGATGAGTCAAAATACAGGAAGGAGATAGCTGGCTTGGTGTTATGGTGCAATGATAACAACTGTCAATGTCAGCAAAGCAAAAGAACTGATCGTTGACTTCAGGAAGAAAGGAAGAGAACATGCCCCCATTTACGATAACAGAGCTGAGGTTGCCTGGTACAGCAACTTTCTCTGCCCAGGACAGTAAGAAACTACAGAAAGATGAGTGCACAGCCCAGACCATCATGGAAGCCAACCTCCCATCCATGGACTCCATTTACACTTCTCGCTGCCATGGAAATGCTGCCAACATCATCTAAGACCCCTATCACCCTGGGACCGCTCTCCTACAACCTCTTCTGTCAGGCAGAAGATATAGAAGCTGGAACACATGCAGCAACAGTTTTAAGAACAGCTTCTTACCTGCCGTTATTAAATTGCTGAATGGACTCTCTAACTTCAAATAATGCTGGTCGTGCTAATGTTGACTTGTTCTGCACACCTCCTGTGCAGTTGTAACCTGCCTCAATGTGTCCAAGCACCCTATGATCCTTATGTCCTTATTTGCTATGATCTGTCTGTACTGCTCGTAAAACAAAGTTTTTCACTGTACTTAGGTATATGTGACTACAACAAATTGAATCAAATCAGAGTAGAAAGGGTTTAGAGGGATGTGGGCCAAATGCTGGAAAATGGGGCGAGGTCAGAATGGGATGTCTGGCCGATGCTGACAAATTGGATCAAAGGCCCTGTTTCTGTACTGTATGATTCTGACCATATTAAATAACGCCTTTGTTTACTTTAGACCATGGTGAGTTTGCTCCTTCTTATTAGAGTCAGAAGGTTATAGCACAGAAGGAGGCTTTTAGGGCTAGTGTAAGTAAGTGCTTAGTGACTAGCACAGACATGATGGGCAGATGTTTCCTAGCACTTGGCCCTTAGCCTTATCTGACTATGGCCCTTCAAGGTCTCATCTAAATACATCTTATGTGTTGCCATGGCTCAAACCTCTACCACACTTTCAGGCATTGAGTTCCAGATACTCACTAGCTTCTGGTGAAAACAACTATTTCCTTAAATTCCGTCTAAACCTCCTGTGATTTACCTTATCTATACTTGCTGCTCCTCTACGAAAGAAGAAAGCTTTTTCTTTTGTTCCAGCTATGCCCTCCAAAATTTTGCACACCTCAATCAGACCCCTCAACCTTCTTTGCTATAATGAAAACAACACCAGACTATCTAAGATTGTATCAGTGAGAATGGGAACTGCAGATGCTGGAAAATCCAAGATAACAAAGTGTGAAGCTGGATGAACACAGCAGGCCAAGCAGCATCTCAGGAGCACAAAAGCTGGCGTTTTGGGTCTAGACCCTTCATCAGAGAGGGGGATCGGGAGAGGGTTCTGGAATAAATGGGGAGAGAGGGCGAGGCAGACCGAAGATGGAGAGAAAAAGAGATAGGTGGAGAGGAGAGTACAGGTGGGGAAGTAGGGAGGGGATAGGTCAGTCCGGGAAAGACGGACAGGTCAAGGAAATGGGGTGAGGTTAGTAGGTAGGAAATGGAGGTGCGGCTTGAGGTGGGAGGAAGGGATGGGTGAGAGGAAGAACAGGTTAGGGAGGCGGAGACAGGCTGGGCTGGTTTTGGGACGCAGTGGGGGGAGGGGACGAACTGGGCTGGTTTTGGGATGCAGTGGGGGAAGGGGAGATTTTGAAGCTGGTGAAGTCCACATTGATACCATTGGGCTGCAGGGTTCCCAAGCGGAATGTGAGTTGCTGTTCCTGCAACCTTCGGGTGGCATCATTGTGACACTGCAGGAGGCCCATGATGGACATGTCGTCTGAGGAATGGGAGGGGGAGTTGAAATGGTTCGCGAATGGGAAGTGCAGTTATTTATTGCGAACTGAGCGGAGGTGTTCTGCAAAGCGGTCCCCAAGCCTCCGCTTGGTTTCCCCAATGTAGAGGAAGCCACACCGGGTACAATGGATACAGTATACCACATTGGCAGATGTGCAGGTGAACATCTGCTTAATATGGAAAGTCATCTTGGGGCCTGGGATGGGGGTGAGGGAGGAGGTGTGGGGGCAAGTGTAGCACTTCCTGTGGTTGCAGGGGAAGGTGCCGGGTGTGGTGGGGTTGGAGGGGAGTGTGGAGCGGACAAGGGAGTCACGGAGAGAGTGGTCTCTCTGGAAGGCAGATAAGGGTGGGGATGGAAAAATGTCTTGGGTGGTGGGGTCGGATTGTAGATGGCGAAAGTGTCGGAGGATGACGTGTTGTATCCAGAGGTTGGTGGGGTGGTATGCGAAAACGAGGGGGATCCACTTGGGACGGTTGTGGCGGGGGCGGGGTGTGAGGGATGTGTTGCGGAAAATGCGGGAGACGCGGTCAACGGCTTTATCGACCACCGCGGGGGGAAAAGCTGCGGTCCTTGTAGAACGTGGACATCTGGGATGTGCGGGAGTGGAATGCCTCATTCTGGGAGCGGATACGGCGGAGGCGGAGGAATTCGGAATAGGTCATCACATCATCCTCCGACACTTCCGCCATCTACAATCCTGCTCAGATGACATCCTTGGCACCCTCTCTAGTGTAATTGCATTTCCTTTAACCTGGCAACCAGAACTGCACTCTACCTGTGGTCTTGTGCAGCTCCATCATAACTTCCCTGCTACTGCATTCACTGTCTAGACTAATAACGGCAAGTATCTCATATTCTTGCTGACGTGTAATCAAAAAGTCATTCCAGAAAAGCCAGCAAGCAAATTCACCTGTATTCTCCCTGTTCTATTATCCCCAAACATTCCCTAATTGACTTACCTCCCAATTAAAAAAATAAAAAGGTCTTGCAAAGCTGGTAACCTAATGAAAAATGAAAAATATTTGGTGTGATTGTCGGAGGTCACTCAGCTCAGCACCTGAACATCACACTATAGTTCCTCAGGGTCACGTTAGAGTAAGGAGTCACCCATTTGAAAGAGAGATAAGGAAAATGGTTTTTCTCAGACGGTAATGAATCTGTGAAATTCTTTACTGGAGAGGGGTCTCAAGGCTGGGTCATTAAGAATATTTAAGGTTGAGACAGATTTTTAATCAGTAAGTGAATCAAGGGTCCAGGGCTCAAATAAAAGCAAAATAGTGCAGATGCTGGAAATTTTAAATGAAAGCAGAAAGGTTGGAGAAATTTAGCAGGTCGGGCGCTATCTTTGTAGGGCGAAAGATAGGCAGTTCTGAAGAAGAGACATAAAACGCACTAGATGTTAACTCGGTTTCTCTTTCTGCAGATGCTGCCAGTTTTTCCAGCATTTCTGTTTTATTTCAAGGGTCATGGGGATTGAGCAAGGATGAAAAGTTGAAGATTATCAGATTAGCTGTGATCTTATTGAATGACAGAGCAGAAGGGCCTACTTCTGCTCTTACGTCTTATGATGTACTAGGCACAATCATCTTCAGTTAATTCAACACTGACCCTCTCTCAAGCTTGAGGACTGAAGTGGAGAAACTCTGATGATGTTGAAATGTTCACAATTTTTCAGATCCTGACGGAATTTGTGACCAGGTGCATGAAGACCTGGTATATTTCAGGCTAAGGTTAAAAAGTATCAAGTAACATTTCATGCCCCATCTGTGCCAGGCAATGACGATCTCCAGCAAGAGAGACTGTAGTCACCTCCACTTTACATTCAATCACCGAATGATTGGTGAATTCCAAATATCAATATCATCTGGTCACAACGGAGGAGAAACAGAACCGGTCCACCCATAACTGCTCTGGCTACGAAAGCAGGTCTGAAATATAAATTCTGTAGAATTGACTCATCTCATGAACCCCCCTCCCCCTACAGCCTATCTATCATCTACAAAGACACAAATCAGAGTGTAATGGAATATTCCCCACTGTCATGGATGAGTATAGCTAAAAACAACACTCAAGCAGTTCGGCACTGTCAATACAAAGCAATCCGACTTGACTGGCACCCCATCTGCCAGACTAAACATGCACTCCTTCTACTAATGATGTACAGCGGTATCAGTGTGCATCATTAACTAGATACAATGCAACACCAAGGCTCCTTCAACAGCACCTTCAAAACTTCTATCATCCGGAAGGGCAGTAGATGCATGTGAGCATTACTTGCAAATTCTCCAAACTGTACACCATTCTGAGTAGTCATACTTTGTCCTGAAGCCAAAAACAAACACGACATCTGGTGTCATTTTGTACATTTTTGCTAGTTTTGTCCACTCATTGTTGCGGTGTCAAAATCCTGGAGTTACTTCCAATCGTTCTGTGGGTGTATCTACACCATATGGACTGTTATGGTCCAGGAAGGCAAATTCACCACTACCTTCTCACAGGAAATTAGGGACAGGCAATAAATGATGGCTTTCAAGTGATTCTAATTTTCCAAGAATGAATAAAAATAGACTACCACCTTCAAAATCTGAAGATAGGATATATTTGAAATGTTCACCTGTTTTTAAACTGATGTTTTTAACTAGTTACATGTTTTTAACCTTTTTAGTTTCAATTTAATGGTTTCACATGTTATAAGCATAATTTGTAGGTGCCAAAGCAGTTTAAACAGAACTGTTAGACAGTAATAGGTCAGCCCCATCTATATATAGAATCTTAGCGGTTTTACACTTCTCCCTTTCAAACATTACATCCACCTTGACCATATTATGATCACTATTAGATAAGCATTCGTGCATTATTAGCTGCTAACTAAATCTGGCACATTATTCATCCCTATGACCAGGGTTATGTTGGTTCAAGGATATATTCTTGCAGAAAAATATCTTGAACATTCAAGATATTCATTCCCTTTCTAACAAGAACTAAACTATTTAGCTTAGTTTATATGCAAGTTAAAATCTCCCAATAAAACTACTACGCAATTGCTAATTGTCTGTCTCATTTCTGCATTTAAATAAGCTATCGATTCACAGCTGCACTCAAAACAAGCATACATTACTAAGCCAAGGTGATGCATAGCTTTGAGGGAACTTGTGGCTTTTGTTTCCCTTGATCTTTTAGTTGGTAAAAATACTGCCAAAGGTCCTTGGCGAGGGTTTAGATAGTTTTACCAAGAAAGTACACAATTGCGGCCACCTTCTAGAGGGCTATAATACAAAGGGGAGAGCAGTTATCCCGAAGCCTTGATTAGATGATACCTGGTTAAAGTCCTTTGAGTAGATCTGAGCACCTTAAAGAAGATTATATTGGTATTGCAAAAAAGACTTACCAGAATGATACCTGGAATCCTGGGTTAAATTGAAGGGAAACATTGCTCCAATTGGAATAACTTCCCATGGAATTTGCAAGTTAAGAGGCGATTTTGTTTGACATTTTCAAGATATTAAGGAAACCGCATATGATAGAAACTATTTCTGCCTGTGATACTAGAACAACTGTCAATATGAAATATGAGACTGAGTAATTTTTACTAACTGAAAATATTAGGGAATAAGTGTTGGAATGGCCTCCTGAACTACAAGTGTCGAAGATGTTTCAGCATAGTACGGGGGAAGACTTCTCTTGCAGGCCATCCATTCCTGCATAATAGAACGAGATGGCTGATATTTATAGCTCATAAAAAGATCAAGTATGACAAAAAGTTTCTGTTTTACATCGATAGTAAAGCTTTTCGAAGATAAGTCTGGATTTCAGAATCATAGCAAATGGGTGCAAGCTACTTTTCAGATGCATTTTACAAGATAACTAGGTCAGTGAGTCCTTCCAGAACATTGACCAATCCAGCATCTCAGAAAACAGGACTCCTGGAATGTTGACTGAAAACTGCCAATACTGTTGAGCTGTTGAGTTTATGACTAGATGTATAAGCGTTATGGTCCATAATCTTATTTTTGGTTCAGGATAATCAAAGATTGCCCTTAGCTCAGCAAATCCAGAGGATGGAAGATCTTGAGCAGTTCAAAACAGCTCAAAACAAATTTGATCTAGAAGGGATTTGCGAAGAGTTCTGGGAATAAATTACATTAGTAGGCCCTTAGTTTCTTCAACTTCCAGGCTTGGCATGTTTGATTGGAAATTTGCAGAATATTAAAAGACTGAGAAATTCTAAGCCTTCAGTTTTAAGAATACTCATCTAAGAAGACCTCACACTTCGCAGAAAAGAAATGGGAAAAGTCAATTGAGTCGAACTTGAAATGATTTGAGATAGAGGGCCAAGCTTTCTGGATTTCAGAGTCTGCAGAGTGGTGATGTTAGAAAGCAGATTGAAGTTGTTGTACTGTATGTTTTCAGATTTTTCCACAGCGTCTTTTATATTTACGTAACTTGGATCTTATTTATTTCTTCTTCTTTGTGTAATAAACTTCTGTTAATAAAACCGCAACTTCTGGGTCTGTGTTTCAGTGACTGGCCACCACATTAACAAAAAAACATGTCATCAAACCAGAATTCATTCTGGGATCTGACTTGTCCATTAGTACTGCCAGTTGAGATCATAAGGGCTTATAGTTATAAACTCGTATCCCATCCATCAGCAGTGGTAAACTATTATATTCTTTTAGTTCCAGTTGCAATGATAAAGTCAAAAGAGAACAAAACTAACTTATTATTACAAACTTGGCTTTTATTATTTTAGGCATCAAGGAAAGAATAACATAACACTGTATGGACTCTTCTGATGCCATATTTCCTGTAGTAACTAGGATCTGATTAAATAAAGCCCTATGTTTAAAGTAAGTTACTGTGACATACCTCCTCAGGCAGGGTGATAACCAGTTCATGTTCTGTTTGTCCGATCAAAGTCTGTAAGAAGTATTCACTGCACGCTGCCAGGACAGCCCTGTGGGCACGGAATTCCTTCCTCTCCACCAGAACAGTCACATCGCAGAGGATATCCTGCTTACGCTGGTCATTGAGGCACAGGAGGATATTTGTACAATGCACTGTTGACTCATATACATACATGGGTGATTCAGGCTTCTCATCCACAGACATTCCGTTCTGACCCTAAAATAAGAAATGACAGAGACGCTGGATTAGTATAGAGTGCACTCACATGGTCGAAAACATGCATTTTTTTTTACAAAATATCATGGGCAGTAGTTGTTCAGAGTTTCGTCACTCGTTTTATTCTGGTTATTTTTGGCTTCCACATTTCAAATCATGCCTGAAGGTGGGCCCAATATCCCAGGGGGAAGTGTTTTCACTTGCCCAAATATATGAGTAAAATTATTGCATTTCCAGGAATAGACAGAGAAGCCTTCCAAATTTATATTTTCAGGAAATCCTACTTATTGCTATACGGTGGCAGAAAGAAAACTACACCGAACTAGCTTCTGATGCAGTTTAAAAAATGTAACCGACTGCTCTGTTAAACTGTAGTATAACTAATATTGTTTAATTCTGGTTCTTTTCATGCCATTTTCTCATTACTCACCAATTTTAGAAGGTAACTAATATAAATTGAAAAATATTGTCAAATACCTGACTGACTCAAGATGACTACTTGTTAAAATACTACACATTTGTAAAATCTCACAGATATTTGTATTTGGATTGAATGATTTGGTCCTTCTCTCAGAAATGGGTACAGTTGAAAGGGAATTTTTAATAGATGTATCAAATGAATCAGCAATATGTTGTGTGGCATTCAAATTTTGTAGCAGAATCCATGTAGAGGAAGATATGCTTTGAAACTTCGTTTCTGTCTGCTCAATATTTCTTTCACTGAAAATAAAGAGGAGAGAATCGGGTGCAGCAGGTACCAGGATTTATGATGCTAGGCAAGGATCCTGACTGTGAATTGGGGTGTGGCTGCAGGCACAAACATGTGCTCCAATATTGAAATATGGTATTTCAGTGCTATGTTCCTTGACAGTGTCCTGACAAGTCATTATGTCCACAAAGACTATAGCCATTTACCTCCATTAGGTCACAATTGTTAAAATTGTTAATTGTTAATATTTTACTTGCTTGAACTGCTTGAAAGTTCAAAACACAATAAAAAGCAAAAGAATATCATTTGCAGTCAAATATTAGAGATAACTACTTAATAATAAAACATCTTAATGACTAACTTGTTATTTTCAAAACATACATCAACTTCTGTCATGACCAAGTCTGAGCTTAAAAGACAATCATTTCTGTGGCATTATACTAATTTATGATTGTTGTTAGTTGTAGTTGCCTGGCAGAAAAAAAAAACTTAACTTGCCATTCCTGTAAATGAGTACAATATTTGAGAAGAGAAGCATGCAAATAACGAAGCAATCATTTGTCACTTTCATAAAAGCCTCACAACATTTCCATCAAAGAAGTGAGTTTGCATTTAAGCTCAGCCCTGTCACTGGTGCGCAAAAGCTCCTCTGTGGGAATTGGAAGTTTACCAGTTTGTATTCTGCTTCAAATATTCAACAAGTGTACCACATTCTTGTACAGGATAATGAACTGAAATGTTTTTGGACAAAATAAGGAAAATGCGTTTGGTATAATAAATCATGTAAAGGCAAATTCTAATGTCAAATGAGTAACTTGCACGATAATTCCCCACCCCAAACACAAGTTACATTCTGTTCAAGATAATAAAATGTGAAGCTGGATGAACACAGCAGGCCCAGCAGCATCTGAGGAGCACAAAAACTGATGTTTCGGGCCTAGACCCTTCAGAGGTTCACATATGTTTTGAAAAAAATCTAAAAGTAATTTAATGAAAGCATCAAGGATCGGTTAATTGGAGATATGCAACTTCATTAAAATTTAAAAGTTCATAGCTTTCACAATATTACAGCATGATACAGGTTTCCATTTTAGGTGTGGAGTTTTATTAGCAGTCTGCTGGTAGTTTCAGCACAGCTAAAATTAAGAATGTGTTACCGTTGGGTTTGTTCTAGGGCACATGTGAAAAACTATCCTCATGCTAATTTTCAGAATAATACCAATGTCTTTTGAAAGATCTCTCCTGTGCTTCATTAAAATTTAGTTAAGTCTTGAACCTGTTGAACGTTCCGATGAATGTAGGAACTAAAGATGAATGATCAAGAAGTCCAGAACAAGTTTGTAAAAATACATCGAAATGTTTTCATTCTCCTACGGCTGAAGCACAAGATAGTTAGAGACACAAATTTGCACACTGCCACTTCCTTTACTTTCCCATTTTTCATCAAAAAGGTGGATGATGAAAGAAAACGACAAAAAGTTTGAAAAACCAGAAAATACTTTGATCTACTGAGGTGATGCATTACATATTGTAAAAAGTCAATTTGTAAATAAAAGTGGAAGAAAACTGTCATGAGATTTTAGACAGTATCTGCTGATGGGTGTTTGAACACAACATACATAGCAACACTATGAACAAACTTTTTATACACAACCTCTAACATAAAAGGTAGTTTCAAGGCATCATTAGATGGTAAGATAAATGGAAGCTAAACCATACAGCAATTAGCAGCTGCTATCAAAATATTGATAGAAAACCGTAGGATGAACATCCTGATGCTTACTTCGAGGAAAGTAAACTAAACCAAGTTAGTCAAGATGGAAGTTGGGCAGGAATGACGACAATCTGATGACAGTGTTGTGTTCAAGAGAAGGAATGGGCAGGCATTGTCAGGATACATATGAAAGTCTGATGCTCGTATTGTCAAGATGCAACATCTAGGAGAGGAAAGAGTCAAGGACAGATATTTGGATAGTGCATGATGATTAGTGAGAGGATGCGCTCTAGGGCTATAAATAGGGTTGTTTCAGTAACAGGCTATGGTCAAAAACTTGACTTCATGCATATGAACCTAGGGTTGTAGGAAGTTGGGAAAGAAAATGGAGATGGCACAGCAACTCATAAGGACAGTGGGTCAAAGGTAAGGCGATGGAAGGTACAACAACAGAGGCTTTGAATTGGAAAGAGAGAAAACTAATATGAGAGTTAGCTACTTAAAAGCATACCAATCAAAAAGCGATATTGGGTGGTTAGAAGTTTGATGGAATGAATTCAAGTGAACAGGAAATGGACCATCAGGACAAAATTAACCCGATAGCATAACAGAGGTAGGAAAGAGATTAGATTTTAAGGATTTGGTGCTAAAATCTCAAAATCATGTTCACAGATTATTCTTGTTGCTTGTTTTTCTTTCCCCGATATGTACATGAACATTATACATGCAGTTGATGGCAGATTCTATGAGCCCTTTCAAAGATACACCATGTAGAAACAAGGAAAAAAATTAAATATCAATCCTGCAGTTTTGGTGAGGAATAACTTACAGTTGACTACCGGAGAAAATCTCTGTCCAATTTGTAATGTAACACACCCCAGCAAGAAAGTAAATTAAAGTCCGACCTAACAGTCATCAATTAAAGTATGGTACAGTAAAGTTACTCCATGGTTAGCAGACTGATAGCCATGTAGGCAGTATTAAACTGCACTTCATGACTAAGGAAAGGGTAGGGAAGGAGCATAAAGATCGTAACCTCTCTTCTAAATTAAGAAATAAAATAGCTAACTACACTCTGTGAAACACCCTTCAGATATCCTTTTCTTAGAGGTGTCAGCTGCAGCTCATCTTTATCAACAAATCTCAAAGTACCCTGAAGACTTGGGCAAACAATCTAAGACAGCAAACAAGTGCAGCTCAGAAGCATTTGTCACTGCCAGAGGCATTTGTCTTTTGGATGAGGCATTAAGGTATTTATCCTTTCAGGTGAATGTAAAAAGATTCCATGAATCTATTTTGAAGAGGATCAGCAAGTTCACGCTGATGTCCTGAATAATACTTATTGAGTAGTCACAGAGCTTCACTAACTAGCTATTTACTTCCTCTCTCAAGTACCATGCCAACTCTCCAGGTATCCACAAGTACTCAAGCACACAAAAAAAACATAGCATTCCATTACTTGAAGTTCCTAATTGCAGAACTACATTCTATTGACAGAATCACTAACATTCATTAAAACAGGTTTTAACTGGTCTTGATTGCTATAATATCTGATGACAGCTTATCACACTTTGTGACAGGTCAAAATCTCTTGACAAATCTTGACAGGTTGGACAATTCCAAGAGATTTAGAGTTCTCCAATTTCAAATAACCTTCCTATCTATCCCCCAGCTCCCTTTCCAGCTTCACCTCCTCTCTTCCATTCCACCTTCCAACCTTCTCTTCCAGCCACCAACCAGATTCATCCCTCTCATTGACTAACCAGGTCATACCTACGACCAGTGTCCACCTATCACCACTATTCCACCAATTTCCCCTCCCTCCCCTTTACCTGCAGTTCCCCCTACCCCTACATCTAGTCCTGAAAAAGGGTACTGCCCAAAATGTTGACTGTTCCTTTCCTCCAGATGCTGCCTGGCGTGCTGTGTTCTTCCAGTCTCCTGTTTGTCTACCTGAGCTAATTACCACTCTGTCAGATCACTTTTGATCATCACCAAAATGATGGAAGGGGTCACAACAGTTCCATCAAGCAGCAACTGCAAAGGAATAACCTATTTATCAATGAATGGTTTGGGTTCCATCATAGCCACTCAGCTCCTGACTGCATTACAACCTACAGTCCAAAAGAACTGAACTCTAAAGTGAGGTGAGAAATCCTGTCCTTTGTGTCAAGCACTGGGGGGACAGGAAGAGATTACTTGCTGGAGAATTCCTAGCCTCTGGTCTGCTTCTTTAGTCATGGTATTTATAGGTGTTTCCAATCAACCTGTTCAGAAATGTTACTACACACTTCTACAGTGAGTCTAACCCCATAGATTTTGACATCCTTCCCAAGGTGGAGGGACCAAAACTGACTTACATGAAAACGAACTACTGTTCTAGCCACTTGAATGGTGTTGGGACATAATAATTTCACTTTGGATGAATGTAATTTTGACATTTTTTTTACACTCACATTTGTAAATTTTAAACTCATGCCCTTGGTATTTGAACACTTTACCAAAATGGACAACTTTCTTGACTCAAGTTCTGTTAATTACTCTCGTAATCTTGAAACAAGTTATTTTATTCTAGTTACACCAAGACTTGCAGCAAGATTACAAATACTAACCTGATAAGTCTGAAACATTAATCTCTTTCTGTGTATTTCCAGAAAATTTATTCCATAGGTCCTTGTTTAAATGTAGCTACTAATATCCAATAATTATTTAGATTTAGAACATAGAACATAGAACAATACAGCGCAGAACAGGCCCTTCGGCCCTCAATGTTGCGCCGACCTGTGAACTAATCTAAGCCCATTCCCCCTAGACTATCCCATCATTATCTATATGCTTATCCAAGGACTGTTTAAATGCCCCTAATGCGGCTGAGTTACATACATTGGCAGGCAGGGCATTCCACGCCTTTACCATTGTCTGAGTAAAGAACCTGCCTCTGACATCTGTCTTAAATCTATCACCCCTCAATTTGCAGCTAGCACTGTCATACAAGCAAACGTCATAACCTAGGAAAAAGACTCTCACTGTCCACCCTACTTAATCCTCTGATCATCTTAGTATGTGTTAATGTCATCTTAATATTTAGATGTAGAACATGGCTATAGTTGCAAAGTTATTGATTAAATAAGACACAATAATGTAATCATAGTTATCAGATGCATATTAGACTTATTCTAAATGTATCCTTCAGTGTAATGTGATTAAAATTGTTATGAAAGGTGTATAATACCAGAGTTTGAGGCTTAGATTTCAAAATAGAGGCAAAGAGATACTTGTTAGTTCTATGAAGGATGACAGAAAAAAGTCAATTTGGAACAGTGACTAGAATTATATCAGTTCCAAGAAAGCATGAGTCTGCAGAAGGGTGTTTGCGAAAATTCTTGTGATGTTAATAGATAAAAGTTTGTATTGTTGAGTTTACCACAGGCAGAGAATATGCATTAAAACAATTAGAATTGTATCAGTGATAATGGGAACTGCAGATGCTGGAGAATCCAAGATAATAAAATATGAGGCTGGATGAACACAGCAGGCCCAGCAGCATCTCAGGAGCACAAAAGCTGATGTTTCAGGCCTAGATGAAGGGTCTAGGCCCGAAACGTCAGCTTTTGTGCTCCTGAAATGCTATTGGGCCTGCTGTGTTCATCCAGCCTCACATTTTATTATCTCAGGTTGAATTGTACCTTGTTGTCAAGAGCAGTCACCCTCACTTCCCCTTGAGTTTAACTCTGTTGTTCATTTTAGGTCCAAGGCTGTAATCAAGACAGGAACTAAGTGGCTTTGTGGAACCCAAACTGAGCGTCACTGAGTAGGCTGTTGTTCAGTAAGTGTCACTTGATTGCCTGGTCAATGATATCTTCACTGATGATTAAAAGTAGACTACTGGGGCTTTAATGCATCGGGTTGGAGTTGTTCTGCTTTTCATGGTAACGGGATACCTGAGCAAATTTCCACATTTCTGAGTAGATGATAGTGTTGTAACAGTACTGGAATGCTTAGTTCGGGGCATAATTAGTTCAGGAGCATGAGTTTACTGTCACTGGAAATGTTGTCTAGACTCAGCCTGTGTAGAATCTTGTGCCTTCAGCCACTTCATGATATACTTATGTGTGTGTACATATATACACGAACATATCAATTCGGAGCAGGAGTAGGGGATATTTAGGCCCAAGATTGGCCCACCATTCAATAGGTTCATGGCTGATCTGATAACTACCTTAAATCCACGTTCCTCCCTACCCTTGATAAGCGTTCACCTCCTTACTTAACAAGAATCCATCCATCTGTCTTAAACACATACATTGACACTGCTTCCATTGCATTTTCAGGTTTGGAGTTGAAAAGACTCTCAACCATAAGGAAAAAGATCAGCTGTCTCTGTTTTAAATGGGCAATCTCCTAACTTCTAAACAGCGGCCCTAAGTTCCAGATTCTCAATGAAGAGGGGAACATGTTCTTTATATTTACCCCTTCAGAACACCTCAGGGTCTTAGGTGTTTCAATCAAATCACTTCACACTCTAATTTCCAGTGGATGCAAAGTTGGCCTGTTAAACCTTTACTCATAAGAGAACTTGCCAATTCCTGGTACTAACCTAGCAAACATTCTCTGAACCATTTTCAAGGCATTTATATCTTTCTTTCAAGTAAGGTAACCAATAATGTGCACAACACTCCAGGTGTAGGGTCTCACTGGTGCCCTTTTTAAGTGAAAAATAACTACATGATGTTTGTATGCAACTACTCTTATGGTAAATGATAAATGTGATTAGCTTTCCTAATTTCTTGCTGTACATGTATACTAACCGCTTGCAATTCATACATACGCGTTCGAAAATCTCACTATTCAGATAATTTTTTTTATTTTTCCAGTCAAACGGACAACTTCATATTTTCGCACTTTGTATTCCATTTGTTACATCTTTGCCCACTCACATTACCTATCTAGATCCATCTGTAGTCTCCTTAACTTCTGTAACAATTTGCGTTCTGACCTAGAAGCAAATTATTGCAGATGCTGAACCTGTTGTGATCTCCAGATTTGTTGTTTTCAATGCATTCCTAACTATCTTTGTGTCATCAGCATATTTGGCAATTATACCTTCTGTTCCTTCATCCAAGTCTATATATAATTATACAAATTGTAAATACTTGAGATCCTAGTGCCAATCTCTGCAGCACACCACTTGTTATATCTTGCCAATCTGAAAAAAAGACCCTTCAATGCCTATTGTTTGCTTCTTGTTAACCAACCAATTTACCATCCATGACAGTCTGCTATGCCCTATGCTAGCTGATTTCAACTGGTGTGTCAAGGTGAGAAGTGTGCTGCAGGATTTTCAGGAAAGTGACACTTTACCCAAGTGTCAAGGATATGCCTGTGTTTCTGATCTCCTCTAGACCCTCGGTGTCCAATATTGATGGCAGTATCTGCTGACACCAGGTCCCTCTGTTGATTTCACATGGACAAGTCTCCAGAGCCGGGCATGCTTCGCACTCTGAAAAGAAATCAGCGCGTCGTGGAATTGTTTGACTCATTGAAGTGTATCTAGATACTAAAAAGATTGGGCACCACTGGCCTACACTATGAGCTTTAATTTTATGCGACTACTTTGACATCATACCGTATCAAATGCCTTCAGGCAGATGTGTGGAGTGAAATGAATTGGCTTAAGGCTGGCATGTGTCTTGGAAGCTCAGGAGGAAGCTGAGATGGATTGTCCACAAAGCACTTCTGATTGAAGATGCTTGCAAATGCTGCACTTTTGCATCCATGTGCTGGGCATCCCCATCATCGAAGGCTGTGGATCCTCCTCAGCCATTGAATTGTTTAATTGCTCACGTTCACAACTGACCCAGATCTGAACCATTTACAATGGGTTCACTTTATTGTCTCCATCATGCTGCTTACACTGCTTGGCACACAAGTAATTTCTGCATTGGAGCATTACAGGATATGGTCATTGTCTGAAATAGCCCAGTAAGCTCCAGTCAAGTGGTATTTAGGATTGTTATTAAGTGCTGGCTCAGACAAAATATTCACATCCAGTTAATAAAGAGAAAGTATATGCTGTTATGAGACTAGTATGCTTCATGACTGCTTTGTTTTCTAGACTTCCCAGCTTACAACAAAGATCTCCACCTCCCAAAAAAAGTTACAATACAGGCAAACAAGAATACCATGAAATTACAGTAAGTTCTCAAAAGAAGTTTACAACGTAGGTAATGTGAAACAAACCGCAAAAAAGTTGTGTCCTAATTCTGTCAGCCTGAATTAGAAGCCCCATAAAATTTCAGGCCATACATTTATTAAGTCAAAAGCTTAATTGCCTGCTAAACCAAACAGGAAAGTTCTGAACTCATGTTCATACTATTTATAATTGTTATTTGCCTCTAGTGTTGTAATGATATGAAAGTTATTTCTGCAGAGCATTATTACAATAGTATTGGACTTAGAATGAAATTTCAATTACAATCCACAGAGATACCGTTTTTTCACTGTAAATTCAGTTTATGCAATGGATCCATTCAAAAGGCACTTCTGTTTCTGTTTCTTTTAAAAGAGAATCTTGAATTACAGTCAGTTGAGAAAAAACACACAAGAAACTGCTAAGACGTTTGTTATGTTCAACTAGAATTATTATTGTGAAATGTGCACATTTTACAATAATAACAATCGTACACTATTGAAGTTGAGAGATTGAAACCAACAGTACTTGCAGGACAATGAATAGGACAGCTTTCGAAATCGTGAGTTTTAAGCTATGTTCTTTGCCTCCAGGTGAATCTGGTAAGACTGCATTTATTGCTCCTCCTGGCTGACCCGAGAAGTTAGAGGCTAACCCCCATCACAGGGTTTCTCCAGGAGATTGATTTTACAAGCACGAATTTGCAATAATCCAGAAATAAATGTTTCCGATACTGAACACGCTCATCTATACATCAATCACTGCTTCCCCCCATGACAAACATCAAATGTTGTCATCATTCACCTCCTCTGAGTCAGCATTAGCTCAGTGGTAGTACAATTACCTCTGAATAAGAGGAGTGCACATTCAATCCCTGCTCCAGAGATTTATGCACATAATCAGGACAGTTCTATGGGAATATTGTAGTCTTCCAAATGAGACACTGCCTGCTTGCTGTGAGTGGGCATAAAAGATCCTGTGTTACCACAACGTTGATCACAGAATTTCAACTGGTATCTTAGCCAACAGTTATCCCTCAACCCAACATTATCAAATTAGATTATCTGGTTATTTATCACTTTGTTGTGTGAAAATTACCTGCAATTGCGAAAACAAATACTTGGGCTGTGAACCACTGTGGGATATGACAGGCATTAAGCAATCTCAACTTCTTACTGGAATTAAAAAAACATTTTAGATTTTAAGTATGCAGCAGAATTCCAGTCCAGTGATGGGTACCGTAACATTGTGGCTATGTTATTGGACTAGTGATCTAAAGTTTGAACTAATGAGATGAAAGATTAAATTCACTGATTAAATTTCAAATCAAATTCCATTTATTAAATGAAGCTAGGATTAAAACAAAAAAGCCTAATATCAGTTTTGGTGACCAGGAAACTGTTGGATCATTGTAAAAGCACCTGATTCACTAATAGCTTTAGATAAACATAACTGCTGCCTTGTCCAGCTCTAGCCGAGAACATAACTCCAGACAAGCTGTTGGGCGTTACCATTGACAAGAAAATGAACTGGACTAGGCGTATAAATACTGTGGCTACAAGAGCTCACCACAGGCTGAGATTTTTAGAAGTGAATAACTCACTTTTCAACTTTCCAAAGCTTGCCCACCAACACAAGGCACAAATCACAAGTGCAATAGAAAAATCTCTACATTCCTGGTTAAATGAACACTCTTGAAGCTTGACACAATTCAAGACAAAGCTGGCTATCAATTGGCACCCTACCCACTACTTCAAACATTCACTCCCTCCGGCACTGACACATGATGGCAACAGTATACATCTAGAATATGGACACAAGCGATTTACCAAAGGTCCTGCAACACCATCTTCTGAATCTGTGATATCTATCCCCTAGAATGACAACAGCCGCCCACATAATGGAATACTAACACCTGTAAATTCACTTACAGGTCACACATTGTGCTGACTTAAAAATATACAGTTGTTCCTTCAGTTCACTGGATCAAAATCCTGGAAGTGCCTTGCTAATAGTAATCTAAGTATATCTACATCATGTTGACGGTGGTGGTCCTGGAACATAAAATGTAGGAGCAGAGTAGACAATATGTGGCCTACTGTTATTGTCCACCATTTGATAAGATCATGGCTTTTCTGACTGTGGCTTCAAATCTATTTTTCCATTTTCCCTTCATAGCCTTGCAACTCAGTTTAACAACAACATTGAATATCCTGCCTTGATTGGTCTCTGGGGAAGAGGAGTCTAGATGATCAACCCTCAGGACTTCTTATTTTGACCTTAAGTAGAGGGACCCTTGGCTATACTCACTTATAAATGTTTATAGTCTCATTTTGTTGGAAAAAATGGAAAATCACTGGAACCAGTTATGTAGATAGAGGCCTCAGTTGGAATCAATTTTGTTGATCTGTGAACATAATCTTCTTGCTTCACATTAAGATTCCATAAGTATAAGCAAGTGTCCCTCTTGGACTAGCCCTTTACATTTTGCATCAGGGGTTGGCTACTGTTATCCATAAATTCCACATGGATCTGCGTACATTAACTCATTCACTCTGCCGAGTGCTTCCCAGGACTTTGGTAACCTTGGCTGGTTTGGCAGTCTGAGTCCACAAACCCTCCATGACTGCGGCAGCAGTTGAAAACTGACTCGTGTTCTGGTCTATCCCATAAGGAAAAATGTCCTTTTAACATGCGAAGTCCCCGGATATTCTTATATGTTTCAATTAAATCATTTCTCAATCTTCTAAACTCCAATGGATACAAACCCAGTCAATTCAACCTATCATCATAAGGCAACCCATTCATCACAGAAATGAACTGTGTGAATCTTCTCTGAATCACTTGTCATGCTATGCAATTCTGACTTAAATAAGGAGATCTAGAGTGTGCACAATGCGTTAGATGCAGTCTAACTAAAGTACTGTACAGCTGCAGCAATACTGCTCTACTTATGTTTTCTGTCCCCATGCTTGTGAGACTTTTCCGGAATTTTGGGAATTTGGAAAATTAAAACAAAACAGCCATCCTGCAGCCACTTCTTGAAGTCAATCATATTCTTGGGGGTCGTCAGCTGTTAGTTTGCATAACTTCTCAATGTCCTTCCGCTAGCAGTTGTATTTGGCTTCCCCTCTCTGTTTCAAGTCTTAGTTTACAAGTATTTCTGGGATGTTATTTAAGAAGGCAGGGAAGCAGAAAACAGGCAAGTAGAGGTTCAGTTAGCTTAATCTCTGTCCTGGTGCAATTGTTAGGATCAATCATTAAGGAGATTATGACTTGACGCTTGAAAAACTCAAGGTAATTAAGAAAAGTTTGCACAGATTGGAATTATTTGAAGGAGTAACATGGTAAAATGGAGTCTGTCAATGTACTTGGATTTCCAGAAGGCATTTGACAAAGTTCCATATAAATGGATATTGTGCAAATTAGGATGCCATGGCAATTGGAGTGTATATCAGCATGGAAAGAAGATTCACTGGCGAACAGAAAACAGAGTATGCATAAATGAGTCTGTTACAAATTGGTGGAATGTGAAAGTAGAGTCCCTTAAGTGGCTCGCACCTCACAATTTAACAATTTATATTCATGACTTAAACGAGAGGACCAAAAGCATAGTGGCTATATTTGCAGATAACAAAGGTAGGAAAGTATGTTGTGAGGATGACATAATAGATTATATAGATACGTTGAGTGGATGGGGAAAAAATGCGTAGATTGGAGTATAACTTGAGAAAAAGTGAAGTTGTTCAGTTTGTCAGGAAAAATTAAAAAGCAGAGTGCCACTTAAGTGGAGAATGACTGCAAAATACTGAGGTGAAAAGGGATCTAGGTATTCTTTTGAATGACTCACACGGGACAGTATGCAGTTAAGCATGCAAACAGGATTGTTAATGAGATGCTTGCATTTATTATAAGAGGAATTGACACAAAACAATGTTGTGCTTCCAGGGCGGCACTTTGGCTCAGTGGTTAGCACTGCAGCCTCACAGCACCAGGGACCGGGGTTTGATTCCAGCCTCGGGTAACTGTCTGTGCGGAGTTTGCACATTCTCCCTGTGTCTGCGTGGGTTTCCTCTGGGTGCTCTGGTTTCCTCCCAGAGTCCACAGGTGTGCAGGCTAGATGGTTCGGCCATGCTAAATTGCCCGTAGTGTTCAAGGGTGTGTGGGTTATAGGGGGGATAGGTCTGGGTGGGATGCTCCAAGGGGCGGTGTGGACTTGTTGGGCCAAAGGGCCAGTTTCCACACTGTAGGGGATCTAGTCTAATTAAATTCAGGGCATTAGTCAGGCCATATTTCACTTGTGCATATAGTTTTAGTTCCTTTATTTAAGGAAAGGTATAAATGCACAGGACGTGGTTCAGAGAAGGATTACTTCCAGCTTGGCATGGACTGATCCCCAAGTACTTGTGGAGATGGGGTGAGTTCCCTATTTACGAAGTAATTTAAAAGCTTTAACAGTGACAAAGACAACAGGCTGCCTGATGCCATTTCTGTATTCCCAAAAAATCTCCAGGCAGGTAAATGGCTGGAAGGTCACCTGTGGGATTTTACATGATTCCCCTCAACCAATCTTCAAACCCCCTGGGAGGGACTGTACAATCCAGCTCAATGCTTCTGGTCATTGGGCACTCACCAGAATGCTTTCTATTTTTATTTCATTCAGGAGTTAGTCAGGAAGTATGTCTGGATTTTGAGGGCGTTGGAAATCCAGAGCTTAGCCCTTGCAAACCAACAACCCCACAGGACCAATAGATGTTTATGATAATGTGGTAAGATTTATCAAGATGTCTGGATCAAATGTAGCTTAATGAAGAATTCATTATTTGTGAGCTGAGGAAGACTTGCATGCTGGCTAGAGATCTGGTGGCAGCTGCACCTTACCACTGTTTGAGAGGGTCTGCCAGAATTAAGTGCCCTTAAATGACACGTGTGGGCCTTGCCCAGGATTGAGGGGCCTGAGGACAGAAATCCTGTCACCCTTGAGGTCTGACGGTCAATTGGAAACCAGCAGCTCTCCATTGTTGCTCATGCCACTGGGAGTGGCATCAGAGGGTGGAAGAATGAGCAAGTGCTTGCAAAAGAGACCAAATATGTAGCTTTCAATAAGACAGCCCTTCCCAACACCCATGATCAGGCACTGAGTCACTCTGCATGAGGGACTGACATCCCAAATTGGAACAGTTTTACTTTATGGAGTACCATCGAGCAATTTACACCATATATTGCTGACTAAATAACCAAGGAGGTTCTTAAGTGAACATTAATTGTCATTTAAGCATTTTTATTACGTCAAAAATCCTTCTCGTGCTAGTCTTAATTGGGCTGAGATGATAAGGCGCAAAATCCACACCCCGCACTCTCCCACCTAAGTAAACTTGGGCCCCCCAAATTCGTGGTCAGGGAGGGGCAATAAGTTTTGCCTAGAACAAAAACAAAGTTGCTGGAAAAACTCAGCAGGTCTGGCAGCATCAGCAAAGGAGAAAAGAGTTAACATTTCGGGTCCGGTGACCCTTCTCCAGAAGTTTTCCCTAATGTTTGTGATTATTAGTTGCTCCAGCTAGTTCTGCCCCAGTGTAATTTTTCTGTTTTTTGCATGTGGTACCCATAAAGAATTAATTAACAATATTTCATTTGAGAGTATTTGTGGTGGGCATCTGGAGCTCACTCACTGGGTGGTAGATGCACAACCATCAAATGTATTTAAGAAGTATTCAGATAAACACCATAGCATACAAATCTACAGATCAAGTGATGGAAATTAGATTGGAATAGGTAGAATGCTTGATGACTGGTGTGGGCACAATGGGCCATAGAGGCTTTATCTGTGCTGTAAAAAATCTGATTCTATAAAAGAGTTCAAAAGCTAAGCTTTGGAAATTTTCCCTTTCAAGACACACTTTTGAGCCATTGTTGTTATGTGGAGCCTAATGAAATGCAATACAACTTACCACACCAGAAGGCAGAAAATACAAATCTTCACTGCATTACTGAACACTGACTGCGTAATTCTTTCTGCAAGGCTATTTAAAATCCCGCTTGAAACGCTGATGCTCCCCATCATCGACATAAATCAGAATATCAACAACTTCAATCGATTTGCACATTGCACCACAAAATTATGGAAACCACTTAAAGAAAATGCAACATATCCTATTTCCAGTACAAACAAAAACACTATTGACTACACTTAAGACAATGATCTAACCTCAAGATCAGTAATGCAGGCTTTGTATTCAAGCTTTGTATTTCAATGTATTTACAGAATACATATAATGAGCATCAAGATTATCCCACTTGGGTTAAGATGTCAACGGGAAAGTTTTGTTGAATTAGTGCCACACAGTCCAGTGACAACATCTATTATCACGTCATATAGATTAAAACAAAATCTGTATTCATTATAATCAATACATAACACAAGATCCTCTCCTCAATTCTATTCATTATAATCAATAGATGACTATAAAGCTGTGAAACTTATTTTTGGAGACAAGCACTCCTTACCAATTCGATACAGAAACAGTATTCCTGGCTCAAATGCACCCATTAGTGGAGAGGTCCCTGATGCAACATACATTGCTGACGCATGTCAGGAGTCTGAGGAAGTCCTCTTCTGCACACACAAACGGCACTTACTTAGGAAATTTGAAGTTCTGATGGCAAATTTGTACGCTGCTGGATTGCTCCATGATTTTAACCACATGGGATCACAAGGCCATAATTACAGAGAATTGGACTGTCCAGTGTGTGTTTACCCTGGCCAATGGGCAGATTTACTTAGGTATGAAGCTCAAGTCACTCAAAGTAAACCAGCTGGAGTGTCAAAGCATCGTAGTACCTCAGCACATACATCCCCTTGTAGCAGTGCTAGCACCATCGCTAATAATACTCAACCTTCTCCTCACCAGACTATGTTCAGTCCCCACCCAGCAATGCTCCCCCTTCTCTTCCCCACCTGATAATGCTCATCCCCTTAACCTGGCAATGTTCAAATCCATTCAGCAACAATGATTAACCCTCAATCAATTCACTCTCAATCACAGACAATGCTCATGGCCTCCCACACCTCTCTCTGGCCAATCTGTGTTGAAATAGGCAGCATTACTAAGGAGCTTGTAGAGAGGGTAGGTGGGGAAGTGGGTGAGGCTGAGCATTATGGAGATGTCTCTTCGTTACATATGACCAACCTCATTTAACTAAGTATATTTTCAGCTAAATGTTGATCACAATAATGAAAATTTTTGCACCTAGAAGCTTGAACTCATAGATTTCCAGATTTGCCTCAACAGACACAGGTCCAAGTGCAAATTGATCCAAATCCTCATATATTCCTTAATTACGGGGCTTCAAACTAACTCAAAGATGTTGTTTTAACTTAAATCTTGTGGTCAAGCAAATGCTATACAAGAATATAAGTTTCATTTTTGCTTTAAGTCTAATGGTATAAACACTAACTCTGAGCTGAACCTGGAAGAGGGTTACTTGTGGTTGGGGGATTTGTTCTGTTGATTGGCTAGAGAAAGATAAGAGATCCATTTCAGCTGATTGTGGATTAAAGTTATTTTTGATAGCTGTGTGGAGAAGGAAACTATGTTTATTCAGTTTAGAGATAGTTGTGGGAGATGACATTTATCTAAAGAGATAAGAGTAGGAGATGATGTTTGTATTAGAAATTATTGTGGGTGGGGTACTGGTTTTATTTTTAGCTCATGATGGATTTGTCAGAAACTATTTTTAAATACTGTACACACAAAATTATCCTCTACCCCAAAATGAGAGGTGTATTTTTAAACTCAGGGACCCATAAGGTGTGTAGCAGGATGATTCAACTTATTTGTCCTGCTTTTTTATAGACTTACTGTACCATGATTCCTCCCACTCAAAGCACAATTGGAAAGGAGAGTATAACTTGACATGGGGTTTTGTCAAGGGGCTGACGGATAGGTCACAAAGTGCAATAGTAACCAACACTTCAGGTAATCTCAATGACCAATTGCACAAAAATGCACCAGTCATTCACTTCTGAAATGAGCTGGATGTAACAGGCTGATCAGAACTCTATATCTGACTTGTAATAGGATAACTGGCCCATATCTTAATCACTATATACAAAACCAACAGACAATAGTGAAGGAAGAACTGCCGATGCTGGAGATCTGAGATAACACGGTGTGAAGCTGCATGAACACAGCAGGCCAAGCAGCATCAGAAGAGCAGGAAAGCTTGATGTTTCGGGTTGAGACCCTTCTTCAGAAATCAGGGAGGGGAAGGGGATTCTGAAATAAATAGGGAGACAAGGGGAGGGGGATAGAAGATGGATAAAGGAGAAGATAGGGTGAGAGGAGACAAGCAGGTCAAAAAGGCGGTGTTAAAGCCAGTGAAGGTGAATGTAGGTGGGGAGTTAGGGAGGGGATAGGTCAGTCCAGGGAGGACGGACAGGTCGGGGGGGGCGGGGTTGGGATGACGGTAGTGGGTAGGGGATGGGGTGGGGCTTGAGGTGGGAGGAATGGTTAGGGAGGCGGGGACTAGCTGGGCTGGTTTTGGCATGTGGTCAGGGGAGGGGAGATTTTGAAGCTTGTGAAGTCCACATAGGTTGCAGTGTGCCCATGCTGTTCCTGCAACTTTCGGGTAGCATCATTGTGGCAATGCAGGACGCCCAGGATGGACATGTCATCTGAGGAGTGGGGTGGGGGCAGGAGAATTGAAATGCTTCGCGACTGGGAGGTGGAGTTGTTTGTTGCGAACAGAGCGTAGGTATTCTGCAAAGTGGTCCCCAAGCCTCCGTTTGGTTTCCCCGACGTAGCGGAGGTCACACCGGGAACAGCGGATACATATATCACATTGACAGATGTGCAAGTGAACATCTGCTTATTGTGAAAAGTCTACGCTACGTACATCTGTGACACCATCCATGCCCTCCACCGCCTCTAGAACTTCCAATTCCCCGGTTCCCAAAACCTCATTCTCACTCTGGACATCCAATCCCTATACACCTGCATTCCCCATGCCAATGGCCTAAAAGCCCTCCGCTTCTTCCTGTCCCACAGACCCGACCAGTCCCCCTCCACCGACACCCTCATCCGCTTATCAGAACTCGTCCCCACACTCAACAAATTCTCCTTTAATTCCTCCCACTTCCTACAGACAAAGGGGGTGGCCATGGGAGCCCTATGGGCCCAAGCTATGTCTGCCTCTTTGTAGGGTACATGGAACAATCCCTCTTCCAAAGCTACACCGGCCCTATCCCCCATCTCTGTTACATTGATGACTCTATCGGCGCCGCCTCGTGCTCCCACAAGGAGCTTGAACAGTTCATCCGCTTCACAAAAACCTACCACCCCAACCTGAAGTTTACCTGGACCATCTCTGACACCTCTTGCTCCTTTCCTGGACCTCTCTGTCTCCATCTCTGGCAACCACCTAGAAACCGATATCCATTTTAAGCCTACCGACTCCCACAACTATCTAGAATATTCCTCCTCTCACCCACCTTCCTGTAAAACTGCCATCCCCTATTCCAAATTCCTTCACCTCCACTGCATCTGCTCCCGAGATGAGGCATTCCACTCCCGAAGATCCCAGATGTCCTCTTTTTTCAAAAACCACAACTTCCCCTCCACAGTGATCAAAAATGCCCTCAAATGTGTCTCCCACACTTCCCGCAACTCATCCCTCACACCCCCTATCCGCGATAATAACCAAAACAGAATTCCCCTCTTCCTCAAATACAACCTCACCAACCTCCAAATCCAAGGCATCATCCTCTGACACTTCCGCCATCTGAAATCCAACCCCACCACTAAAGACATTTTTCCCTCCCCAACCTTATGTGCTTTCCGGAGGGACAACTGTCTCCGTGACTCCCTTGTCCGCTCCACACACCCCTCCAGCCTCACCACCCCCGGCACTTTTCCCTGCAACCGAAGCAAGTGTTACACCTGTTCCTACACCTCCTCCCTCACCCCCATCCCAGACCCACGGAAGACTTTTCGCATCAAACAGATGTTCACTTGCACATCTGTCAATGTGATATACTGTATCTGCTGTTCCCATTGTGGCCTCCTCTACATCAGGGAATCCAAATGGAGGCATGAGGACCGCTTTGCGGAACACCTACTCTCTGTTCATGACAAACAGCTACACCTCCTTGTTGCGAAGCATTTCAATTCCACTCCCCCCCACTCCTCGGACAACATGTCCATCCTGGACCTTCTGCATTGCCACAGTGACGCCACCCGAAAGATGCAGGAACCGCCTCACTCTGCAGCCCAAGGGTATCAATGTGGACTTCACAAGGTTCAAAAGTTCCCCTCCCCCAATCACATGCCAAAACCAGCCCAGCTAGTCCCTGCCTCCTAAACCATTCCTCCCACCTCAAGTCCCACCCCCATCCCCTAGCCAGTGACCTCATCCCAATCCACTGACCTGTCCGTCCTCCCTGGACTGACCTATCCGCCCCATAACTCCCCACCTATGTTTACCTTCATTGGATCTAACCCCGCCTCTTTGACCTGTCTGTCTCCTCTCACACTATCTTCTCCTTTATCCATCTTTTATCCCCCTCCCCCGTCTCCCTATTTATTTCAGAATCCCCTTCCCCTCCCTGATTTCTGAAGAAGGGTCACGACCCGAAACGTCAAGCTTTCTGCTCCTCTGATGCTGCTTGGCCTGCTGTGTTCATCCAGCCTTACATCGTGTTATCTCAGACAATGGTGAAAACAGTTTTCATTACTTGCCTTCCTACTCTGATAAAGAACCTGGCACAGCCAAAGAGAAAAACTGCAACTGCATGTCTAGTCCAATCGATTTGGATTTTCTCCAGTAAGATAGTGGTCATAGTTTACTTTATGTACCATAAACTACAAAGTTATGACAAGTCTGAATGCTTAGTTGAGTAATGCAAACTCTAGGTTTGAAAAATAAGGTTGATAAATTGTATCCCACAGATTTAAAACTAAAAACATGCTTCATACTTGCTAAGAATGAAATATTACAGATCTCTATATTGCTAATCTGCAAAGCTTTCCTGGAAAAGTGACCTTTATTATTAAATGAACATGGTGTGTTGTTACCTCCTCCTGGGAAAGAATTCTTTTGCCTATAAAAGAGTTAAACTTTGAATATACAAGCCACATCAAAAGCCAAGTGCAAATTGTTTGCTTTACAGAAACTCATTGCATGGTTTCATAATCTTGGTCATCAATGCAATGAAACAATTTAACAAGTATTATTGTCACCAGCACTCAAATTAGATGGTCCTGTGATCTGCCACTTCCAGCAAGGAGCTACTTTCTAATGACAACCCAGCTTTTTAATGATGGAAATTTATATCCTGCGTGTTCACAATTTCCCAAGACGGTATCTCTATGGATGTCCATAACATTCCGATTGGCTCCATAGAACCTGGCTGGGCTATCTACTGTTCATTGTCTGGCTCAACAGAAGCACACAATTTAAATTTCAATTTATTTCTGTGGCATTCAAAAGTCTATGCTAGTATCTGAGACATGAGCATGAAAAACTAATGATACAAACTACTCCATCCATGCCCTTCTATTTCAAGTCTTACAAAGTACACTAGGAGGCTGATGGAGACAATGAAGATGCTTAACATGCCTGTGAGGTACAAAACACAATAACATTGCAAGAAGCAATCATCTCCTTTGATAGTTTTCTCTCCAAATAATATACTTCACTTTTTTGAGGAGTCGAAGTGTAAGTCCCTAGGCTGGGATTCAAGCTCTCATCTTTTGAGTAGAGAGCCTGACGGTTTAGCAGATTAGCTCATGGGCTGATACTTTCCTAACTTTGGCACTTTTCCATCTTTGTGGACAGGGTAGGCAAATAGTTTCATGTAGAATCCTTTCACTTTAAGGATCTGGATTTGAATGTAGCAGAGACTAATGATTTGAAAGTATTCCTGCCAAATGAGAGAGGTTTGGGTAGTCTCACTCAATTATCAGCTTGAGCAAGCAACGCAAATTTTCCCTTTCTGGTATCATCACTCATTCTGATGAACACCAAAAGTTTCTGTGAAACCCCCTTTGATTTTCTCTTTTACATATTATGAAACAAAATTCAGCATAATTGCATTATGAGTTTTAATTTTACACAATTATTTCACTCTGAATAACCCTTGGAAATCCGCAATCCATCTGACATGATGATCTGTTTTCAAGTTGCCTATAATAATAGGGGCAGAATCAAAGTCCAGAAGTGAGAAGCTGAATTTTCCCAGCCCTTGATTGAGATGGATAATGGATGGATAATGGAGTATCTGTCTGGAAAATATGGTGAGAATCAGAATGTCAAGGAAGTCCAATTTTCTACCCAAATTTTAGTGAACAATGAGAAGTGTGTTTTGTATGAATTTGGCCAAGTGCTGGAAAATTGGATTAAAATGGTTAGGTGCTTTTTCTGACCATCACAGACTCAATGGGCCAAATAGCCTATTTCTGTGTTGTCAACCTCTATGATTCTATTGGGTTAAATCTTAATAACACCCAATTTCACCTCATTTATGTGTAATTTTTCTACATGGCAGAGAGGAGCGAGTTGGTGACAATTTACAATATGGAAGTTAGAACAGGTACTTGGTGTCTCCAGCTCATTGCTTGCTCCTCTGGGTTTCTATCTTGGATAGCAGTCCCCAACATCTCAAGGCATACACCGGCAGTTATTACCTGCATCCTCCTATCCACAGAGATTGGCATGAGACACGTACCAGCCTCATCACATCATATTTCTGACTAACTTGGAATACATTACTTCACTTCAATGCTGCACTTTGGAGTACACCTATACCTTACATTGCAATGCTGCTGCCAGGACACTTGCGCACACGGACCTGTCTCATCTCCACTGGAGCAGGATGCATCTTAGGGCTCGTCATTTGCTTTCATAGAGCTCACCCACCTTCCTCCTACATCATGTCTGCCTCACCTTGTTATCTTCCAACTCATTCAGACCTTATAGGATCCATAGTGGTTCTGCAATGTCTTGCCATTCAGCACAGACACAAAGCTCGTCATAGTTGTCAGCAGTGAATGGTAATGGGAGTGCGCATGTTGCTGTATGGCACTGTGCTACATCAATATTACACAAATAGCACAAACCAGCAAATTACATGGCAACCAAAGTCTAAGGGAGGAGCATTCAGTAATATTGAATGAAGCTGTTCTAAATCAGGGATATTGCCACAGTGTTGCGAGTCAAGGAGGGTTATCAAGATAACTGCTGTGGGAAAGTGTTGTGGTAGGGAATTTGGAAAAGTCAACTGTGGGGAATGGAAACAGCATACTGGTTATGCAGAGGGCAAATAATTGTGAAGGGAGCCAACTCGATGTACAAGGTGGGAGCTGGCAGTGTATCATGGTAGGGGATAAGTCATTGACAGTGACCATCACACTGGCTTCATTGGTGAGTCAGTGCAACACGCTGTTTGGCTTAGATAAGCCAAATGACTCAGAGGTAATGTTGTGAAATGGAGACTTACATGATAGTTTTGTTGGAACTTACAGATGCTCAGAACTGATGAGTTGACAGGGAAGGCAGGAAAGAAAGGAAATGAAGGTTTAGCAGTCTCTAGATTACCAAGTTCTTCCTATAGCTCTCTCTGCATTTTGTGCTGTCTTCCATTCTCATCTGAATTTCAAATGTGCAATGGAAATGGACATCGTGCCCACAGTGGGTAGAGGAAGTGTTTCTTTTGGTCTGAGCGCGTGGGTTCCACGTTTGAGTGATGTGAGGCCCTTCAAGGGACAATTGCATTCATCAAACACTTAAGTAGTACAGTTTTAAGACATCTGTAATCAAAATGCCCTCCATTTGAAATGGATGGAGTTTCCAACTGTGCGGGATATCAATCCCGCCTGCAAGCAATCTCGACCATGTTTGTGAACATTGTCACCATTGTGAAGTGGAAGTAATTACAGGTAACCTTAAAAATGTCTCCTGCTCCTGCAGGCTATAATTCACAAAGACAACTTTAGATCACTTCGCTTGCAAATGGGCGAGGGGCTGATTTCCTCTCACCTTAAATTGTAAATACTTGCCAACATGCTCTTTCATACAATACTGCATGTCTTTCCAGGGTGGGGGGGGGTTGAGTTTCAGTTGTCCTCACGCAGTTGCACTACACAATCTGTGCTGCATATAAGAGAATATGGTCCAGTACATCAAAGGTCCATGTCCAGGCCTATCACTACCCTCCTTGTCACAGTCCTCTATGCTGGCTGCTGACATCACTGACGACCTTCATGTTTTTGTCAGGCCTAAAAGATGCTAATTGGAACCATAACCAATGGATCCAGCATGAGCAGGGATTATCGCCACTTCGACTACTGTGCAACAAATTCTCAGAGAAATAGAAGAGGAAGAAATTCAGTAGCACACCCAGGACAAGCAGCAACTTCCATGTGTTATCAAACAGCTTTCACATAAAGGGGCTGTAACTGAAGGTCCCCTCAGGAAGTGGAGGAGGTACAAGAGGACCAGCATCTCTCATCCTTATTGTCATTGCCACCCTCATCTAGAGGCACAGTGTCTCTGTAGACTGAGGATATGTCATGGCAACATCACAGGACCATACCGTCTGCTGGAACAGGTCTTGTAAGCAGAAGGAATGGTCATTCTCTCTCAGTGGCCAACATTGTAACAACTATGCTAATTTTTATTCAACTGGTTGCTTCCAAGGATCCCCTAGGGATCCGTTGAGATAAATCTACATCTTGCAATCTTTTGTGATAGATCACACTGCCCCATCTTTTTTCCCCATAACAAAGACAGTGTTGCGACCCAGGCTTTGCCAACATAGCAGACTTTCCCCAGATGCAGGACACCACGCACTAAACACAGTCTGCACTGAGAATGCAATATCATCACTTGTCACAGGTAATGTTTAGTGTAGCATAACGCCAATGTTCAACTTGGGAGCATATGTTGAAAAGTCCTTCAAACAGATGAAAACATTAACTTCTATTGAACAACACCAAATAGCTGTATTTGATCTTCCTTTCAAGCAGTAATGAATTTACAGTCAATGAAGGATCACTTCACCCAGCTCGAACTTATTGGGACCGGGTGTCAATTACGTCCTGTCTGGTTTGGTATGCCCAAAGTGGCACTACTCTATCATGCACAATGTCCTCGTCTTCCTCCTCAGAAGGTTGCTGCTGTTCTCCCAGTTCTTCATCTATCACATTCCCTAGTCTAGTACAATGGTGCAGGGCGCAGCATGCATGAATGTGCAGCACACTATGGGTTCTTTGCAGTACAGGCGAGACAATAGCCAAATCAAGCACTGGGACTTCACCTTCAGGAAGTCTATCATCTTTTGTTACAAAGGCCTTGGGGGAAGAATCGGCAGCACTATATTCATGCTTGGCCTCAGTCAAAGGGTTGTGTAGTGGAAGCATCAGCTGTAGTTGCAGATCAGAACCTTTGTCTTCCAGAAACCATCCTTGTAAGGCATCCAGCCCAGAAACCAACCTTGTAAGGCATCCAGCCCAGAAACCATCCTTGTAAGGCATCCAGCCCTTTTTTCCCCATAACAAAGACAGTTTGCGAATTTGCCAGGATGAGCATCCAGTCTTCACCATTTCATGGGCAACAGCAATACAGCAAGAAGAGCAGTAATAGCAATGAACACAAGTACAGTACGGTGGCTGTCAGTCAGGGGTAGAGTGTAGAGCAACCTTAGGAATTTCCTGGTTCAAAGGCAAATCCAAAACTAAATTTCTCAGTTGAGCCAGCTCTCCAAGGTCAACATGTGAGTCAGCAAACTCGTTTGAGAGAACATGTAAGAAATTGCATAATATCATCTTTATTTCCTCAACAGACAATATGCAGACAAATCAGAATTCCGTGAACAAAAGTGCTTATCATACAGATTTCTATCAGGTGCTATTCTTGTTCATCACTGTTATGTGAGTTAGGTAAAATACAGGGAAAATGGGAGCAAAAAGCACTGACATTGCTTTTTCCCGCTGGTCTCAAGGGTCTGATTTTCATTTCTACAATTTGGGTAAATATTACAGTGGGCAGGGTAATAAAAATTACATGACAAAAGGAGATAACCTACTCAATGCATCCACCATAGCATTAGCTATTACAAACTGTTTCTTTAACAGTGTCATCTGAATTCTATTCTTCCATGTTTCCATCAATTGGAAAGATTTTTTTATAAAAATAGGAAGAAAGAAAGAGAAAATTTTGAGACAAAACAATGTATCCCTGTGGTGATATCATATATATATATATATCAAATTCCTGAGACACCAGTGAGGCATAAAATGTTGCTTTCTTAACGCCTTTTGTCTATTGCCCTCAAGCCAATTAATCAGTTGGGTACATTAAATGAAAAGTGGGTGTGAATATGTTTCAACCTTGGAGTTCCAACAATCTTAGGCAGTGCTCTTACAGTAAGAACAGTCCTCAACATAACACAAAAATGAGGGCTGCAACTAAAATAAATCTGAATATATAATTATGTGCTTCAGCTGCCATGCAAAACATACTGCACTAATTGCTAAACATGCCAGGAGATATCCTAAAGGCATTTCTCTTCATGTACAGTACTTGAAAAATGTAGTAAGAGAGACTGAAAGTAAGATTCTATGCTCTTTTAACACAGCACTATTTAAGGTGTTTCTAAATAAACATTACTGTGGAAATGTACACTACATCTATTCCTAACAGACACAATGAATGCGTATTTTTCAGCGTGTGTTTGTGTTTGGTGGTGGAGGCCAGACAGGCATAGACTGCAAATAATTTTCAGTTAATCTTGGGATGCACTAACAAACAGAAATGTACTCAGAGTTATTTTGTAATCCTGGTGCTCTTAGAGAGGGGCATTACTCATTGAGAAAGCAGATCACTGTTACAAACTTTAACCTCACTTCTGTTCCATGTTCCCTGTAATCAATTCTTTTTCACTCACAAACTACCACAAACAATTCCACACTCCTGGTTAAATACATCTACCAATGAAACTGTGCAGCAACAAATACAGTCAGATCAATGGGTATAATAACTATTTGATCACTATATTCACCGTTGAAAATAAGTTACTCACCACGAATCTCCTTCTGGAAAGGTATATGCCCCATAACAGCAATCAGGTAATTTAGCATTCCATATTCTTTGGGGCGCGTATAATAGTCTGACGACTGATCATCTCTAGCAATTGTGGAAATCCTTTGTTTGTATGTTTCAGGTTTTTGCCCTCCCTGTTCTTGACAATACACAGTCGGTTCTGCTAATACACATGTTCCAGCAATGTGAATTTGCCATAATGTGACTGACAAATGAGAGAATGCTATTTCGAAAATGCAAACTTCTGTTGGGTATAGCTCGATTCCAGTTTGACAGAATTTCCTAGATTTTTTTCAAGGCTTTGACCCGTCAGAAGAACTCCCAAGAATCAAAAAGTACATTGTGTTGATCTTGCAAAGTAAGTTGCATTTGAAGATGTGGAGAGCGAGGATGAAGACCTGCTTGAGTCCCATTGTAAGGACCCCTCCACAGTAGATCTACAATAACTTGTTCCTGAGGGGGAGGTGGGAGCTGGAGATGAAGAAGATGAAGTCCAGGATGCAGCACCATGACAGCTTTCCATTTCTGTTTTGTCTTCTATCCTGAGAGAAACTGAGGAGCAGTTGCAGCTCTTAGAGGGCAATGACTACAATGCAGAATGCAGCTGGGTAGCAATTCGTGGAATAAGACCTTATTTGGCACCCTATGAGCAGCTTCTTCACAAAAGAAGAAAAAGGGGAAAGCAGCAAAAACTGTATGTCATTTTTAAGCCAACCTCAAAGAAACAGTATAAGACAATGAACCACATCTGGATTAACTATGTTTTGCCCTAACCCTGCAACCACAACTGCACCTGAAGGTGATGTTGAAGATGACGACGGCCATCAGCCCTGACTTAACAACACAGCAACCTCAAAATTTCCTCCCCGATAAGTCATTTAGATATTTTTTCAAGGTAAGGTGTTAAATTTATTTTTATTTCATTATTAGATGTGAATTAAACATTCATTCAAACTGTGCTATCCTTTGTGTTAGGCTTTAGAGTGATTTTTGAGCAACGTTAAGTAATTTTTTTGGTGGTCTGCCCTAAACCTGTTTTTCCCACAGGCCCTGTAATTTCTATACTGTGATTTTCTACAATGCGATGTTGCGCAGGAATGCAACTATCGCATTACAGCAGAACCAGGTGTGAGCAGTAGGTAGCATTTATACACATCTTTGATGACCTGGCATTTCTTTACTCAGTTTGAGACCTAGATGGTAAAGTTTACATTGTCACTACAGGCTTTATAGATTCATTCTTCAAGCAGGCTTATTTATCCCAGTTTAAGCTCTTTTTTCACTCCAATACCCTCTTCATGGCACTATCAGTCTTTTTCATCACATCAGCGGTTTCTGTTCCCTTCATCCCAGAAATTTCAAGAATCTTCACACCTACAATTCTGCAAATCTCGACAAGCACCTCCATTGCAAGCATCTCACACTTATAGTCCGTTAATAATTCATTCTTCCAGTAATGGGTTGTCATCTTCTGTGAACTTTATTGCTGTCTGCTTTGCATGGCGAAATTTCTGTCTGATATTGATTTTCAGTTCCTGTTCACTATCGGGTAACGTCTGAAGAATATCTTTAGTCAAGGAAATCAATCAAAGCACTGCCAGACAGCACATCAAGCAGTGTCAGTAACAATTTCTCTTCATGCTTTTCCAATTGTCAGCAATAAACAAATGGAATATGGTATAAACAAATGAATTTGTTGGTTAACTTTGATACCAAACTCTCTTCTCAATTGTTTAAAAATATTGAAAATTAAAAAAAATTAATTCTTATATTATGTACTTAATTGAAACTGCTATTATAATGCAGAATAATGTTTCATTAGTTACATGAATGCAAGAATTCAACATCTGAATTTTTTAAAATATCCTGGGATTCTTTTGCATGCTGTAACAAAAGTCTCTTCACTTATGATTGGCGCTATTATGAATGAAAGCTTTAACTCTTTTATTCTTCCATAGAATCAAGTATTGGAAGAATACTTTGCAGCTAATATTGAAAAGGTATTATGAAATGCTTTCGACAACCTTAACTTTTGATTCATAATCAGAAAAGTGGTTCTTTCTTCAGGGGCAAAAGTAAATCCACTATTCCCTTCAGAATATCCACTTATCATTCACAAATCACATTTTCCTTTGTTCGCTAAAGTTCACCAGAATATTCTAATAATGTATGAGCATACTAGCTGGACAACATGTTATCAAAAACCCTTGATAATAAAGTGTGAAGCTGGATGAACACAGCAGGCCAAGCAGCATCTCAGGAGCACAAAAGCTGACGTTTCGGGCCTAGACCCTTCATCAGAGAGGGGGATGGGGTGAGGGTTCTCCAGATTCACGCTTTATTATCTTGGATTCTCCAGAATCTGCAGTTCCCATTATCTCTGATACAATTTTAACCTCACTGCGAAGCCTCTTCCAGGGATGCCTAACCTGAAGAAGTTACCCTCCTCCCTCCGGACCAACCTCAGGGAATCTCTCTCCCACTGCAACTCTCTTGCTTCCCTGGACTGACCTATCCCCTCCCTACCACCCCACCTATACTCTCCTCTCCACCTATCTTCTTTTCTCTCCATCTTCGGTCCGCCTCCCCCTCTCTCCCTATTTATTCCAGTTCCCTCTCCCCATCCCCCTCTCTGATGAAGGGTCGAGGCCCGAAACGTCAGCTTTTGTGCTCCTGAGATGCTGCTTGGCCTGCTGTGTTCATCCAGCCTCACATTTTATTATCTTGGATTCTCCAGCATCTGCAGTTCCCATTATCTCTTATCTAAAACCCTTGTTAACTTAATCAAATTTACTTCAGCCCTGATTTGTGTTTTATTCATTTTCACTGACTATAAGAGCATAAGAAATAGGAACAGGAGCAGTCTGTTTGGCCCTCAAACCTGCACCACCTGCAAATAAAATCATTGTTAATCTGATGTGGCGTTAAATCCATTTTCCCATTTGTGCCCCATAAACATCAGCTCCCTTGACAATCAAAAATCTCTCTCTCTAAACCCTGACTCCACTGCTCTCTGGGGAAAGAATTTCAAATACCAGTGATCTTCAGAGAAGAAATCCCTTTTTATCTCCACTTTAAATGAGAGATCTTCTATTCTTAAATTGCACCACCTAGTTCTAGATTCACCATGAGAAGAAACAAGGAGCGGAATTTGTGCTTCCCTGGAGTGACATGGGCAATCGTGAGAAAGATGGGAATATTCAGAGGAACAGTTTGAAAAGAATGGATCTTAACATCTAGGCAAAACTTCCTGAAGTCCCCCTTGAGCTTTAAACAATGACTTCACAATCTTGATACTAGGGGGCGAATAGTTTATTTCCATGCATTTGCATTTCATTAAAACGCCAACTGACCTCATTTATACGTCACATCCAATGAAAAGAAGTCTGAGACCAATCTGGCATCTCTACAGCCAGGTCTTCTTCAGTTGTGAAGAACAGTTAAACTGGACTTGAAATGTCAACTATGTACTCCATCCACCAGACCTGCTGAGTTTCTCCAGCATTTGCTGCCCTCCTCTCTACTATCCTGTCCACGAGCAGCTCCTGGTCACTGTCCACAAAGCAGGTAGCTATCTTACCATTTCAAACCATTTCCTCTGCAATAATGATGGAGCACCATAGTGTGATGCGCAGTTCCTGAATTGTAGCACCTAGAGTGGCGTGCGGCCGGATTTTAAATTTTGAACCAGTGGTGTAAATGCCAGAAGATCCCCGCAGAGCTATGAATTTCCACTTTCATGGCTGCACAAGGTCATGAGATGAACAACAAATAGCCACACTGCACAATAAATGAGCTGAAAAGCAGAAGATTGCATGAGAAATGTCACTGTGAGCCATGACAGATTGGGTATCATGAAACTCGCTCAAAGAAACACGAACTTAAAATGAAAACATTCAGCCCATCTTTTCAGAGGGTGTCCTGTCACGGTTCCATAGAACCTTATTTGTTTCCATCAAATTTTTCTTTCTTTTAAACTCCAATGAACATATGCTCAACCAATTCAATTGAAATAACAAGGTGTAGAGCTGGATGAACACAGCAGGCCCAGCAGCATCAGAGGAGTAGGAAGGCTGAAGTTTCAGGCCAGGTGTCCTCTCCGTCTGTCTTGTCCTCTAACCATCTTCGATCCACCTCCCCCTCTCTCCTTATTTATTTCAGAACCCTCTCCCCCTCCTGCTTTTCTGATGAAGGGTCGAGGCTCGAAACATCAGTCTTCCTGCTCCTCTGACGCTGCTTGGCCTGCTGTGTTCATCCAGCTCTACACCTTGTTATTTCAGATTCTCCAGCATCTGCAGTTCCTACCATATCCGACTCAACTGAATAGGCTGGGCATCTTTCCCTGAAGCATCCAACGCTGGGGCGTGATGAGAGGCATGGACAGGGTGAATAGACAAGATCTTTTTTCCAAGGGAGGGGAGTCTCAAACTAGACAGCCTAAGTTTAAAGTGAGAGGGGAAATATTTAAAAGGGACTTGAGGAGTAATTTTTTTCACACAGTAGGTGGTGCATGTATAAAACAAGCTGCCAGAGGAGGTGGTACAGGTGGGTACATTTGTAACATTTAAAAGGCATCTGGATGGGTACATGAATAGGAAGGACTTAGAGGGATATAGACCAAATGCTGGTAAATGGGACTAGATCAGTTTAGGATATCCGGTCAGCACGGATGACTTGGACCGAAGGGTCTGTTTCTGTGTTGAAAAACTGTATGACACTTTTCCCATAAGAAAACTCCCTTCATCAGAGGAACCAGCCAAATGAAACATCTCTGAACTTCCACCTATGTAAGTATACCCTTGCATAAGTAAAGTAAGCAAAACTGCACATCATACGATACGTGTGTTGTCACCAATGCCCTGTGCTGTTCAGTTGTAGTAAAATATCTGTATAGTTTATCCAAAATAATGAAATGTGAGGCTGGATGAACACAGCAGGCCAAGCAGCATCTCAGGAGCACAAAAGCTGACGTTTCGGGCCTAGACCCTTCATCAGAGAGGGGGATGGGGAGAGGGAACTGGAATAAATAGGGAGAGAGGGGGAGGCGGACCGAAGATGGAGAGAAAAGAAGATAGGTGGAGAGGAGAGTATAGGTGGGGAGGTAGGGAGGGGATAGGTCAGTCCAGGGAAGACGGACAGGTCAAGGAGGTGGGATGAGGTTAGTAGGTAGGAGATGGAGGTGCGGCTTGAGGTGGGAGGAAGGGATGAGTGAGAGGAAGAACAGGTTAGGGAGGCAGAGACAGGTTGGACTGGTTTTGGGATGCAGTGGGTGGAGGGGAAGAGCTGGGCTAGTTGTGTGGTGCAGTGGGGGGAGGGGACGAACTAGGCTGGTTTAGGGATGCAGTGGGGGAAGGGGAGATTTTGAAGCTGGTGAAGTCCACATTGATACCATTGGGCTGCAGGGTTCCCAAGCGGAATATGAGTTGCTGTTCCTGCAACCTTCGGGTGGCATCATTGTGGCACTGCAGGAGGCCCATGATGGAAATGTCATCTAAAGAATGGGAGGGGGAGTGGAAATGGTTTGCAACTGCGAGGTGCAGATGTTTGTTGCAAACCGAGCTGAGGTGTTCTGCAAAGCAGTCCCCAAGCCTCCGCTTGGTTTCCCCAATGTAGAGGGAGCCACACCGGGTACAGTGGATGCAGTATACCACATTGGCAGATGTGCAGGTGAACCTCTGCTTAATGTGGAAAGTCATCTTGGGGCCTAGGATAGGGGTGACGGAGGAGGTGTGGGGGCAAGTGTAGCATTTCCTGCAGTTGCAGGGGAAGGTGCCGGGTGTGGTGGGGTTGGAGGGCAGTGTGGAGCAAACAAGGGAGTCACGGAGAGAGTGGTCTCTCCGGAAAGCAGACAGTGGTGGGGATGGAAAAATGTCTTGGGTGGTGGGGTCGGATTGTAGATGGCGGAAGTGTCGGAGGATGATGTGTTGTATCCGGAGGTTGGTGGGGTGGTGTGTGAGAACGAGGGGGATCCTCTTTGGGTGGTTGTGGCAGGGGCGGGGTGTGAGGGATGTGTTGCGGGAAATGCAGGAGACGCGGTCAAGGGCGTTCTCGACCACTGTGGGGGGAAAGTTGCGGTCCTCGAAGAACTTGGACATCTGGGGTGTGGGGGAGTGGAATGCCTCATCGTGGGAGCAGATGCGGCGGAGGCGGAGGAATTGGGAGTAGGGGATGGAATTTTTGCAGGAGGGTGGGTGGGAGGAGGTGTATTCTAGGTAGCTGTGGGAGTCGGTGGGCTTGAAATGGACATCAGTTACAAGCTGGTCGCCTGAGAAGGAGACTGAGAGGTCCAGGAAGGTGAGGGATGTGCTGGAGATGGCCCAGGTGAACTGAAGGTTGGGGTGGAAGGTGTTGGTGAAGTGGATGAACTGTTCGAGCTCCTCTGGGGAGCAAGAGGCAGCGCCAATACAGTCATCAATGTAATGGAGGAAGAGGTGGGGTTTGGCCATCCCAGGTGTCCACGTTCTTCAAGGACCACAACTTTCCCCCCACAGTGATCGAGAACGCCCTTGACCGCGTCTCCCGTATTTCCCGCAACACATCCCTCACACCCCGCCCCCGCCACAACCGCCCTAAGAGGATCCCCCTCGTTCTCACACACCACCCCACCAACCTCCGGATACAACGCATCATCCTCCGACACTTCCGCCATTTACAATCCGACCCCACCACCCAAGACATTTTTCCATCCCCACCCCTGTCTGCTTTCCGGAGAGACCACTCTCTCCGTGACTCCCTTGGTCGCTCCACACTGCCCTCCAACCCCACCACACCCGGCACCTACCCCTGCAACCGCAAGAAATGCTACACTTGCCCCACACCTCCTCCCTCACCCCTGTCCCAGGCCCCAAGATGACTTTCCATATTAAGCAGAGGTTCACCTGCACATCTGCCAATGTGGTATACTGCATCCACTGTACCCGGTGTGGCTCCCTCTACATTGGGGAAACCAAGCGGAGGCTTGGGGACCGCTTTGCAGAACACCTCCGCTCGGTTCGCAACAAACATCTGCACCTCCCAGTCGCAAACCATTTCCACTCCCCCTCCCATTCTTTAGATGGCATGTCCATCATGGGCCTCCTGCAGTGCCACAATGATGCCACCCGAAGGTTGCAGGAACAGCAACTCATATTCCACTTGGGAACCCTGCAGCCCAATGGTATCAATGTGGACTTCACCAGCTTCAAAATCTCCCCTCCACCCACTGCATCCCAAAACCAGTCCAACCTGTCTCTGCCTCCCTAACCTGTTCTTCCTCTCACCCATCCCTTCCTCCCACCCCAAGCCGCACCTCCATCTCCTACCTACGAACCTCATCCCACCTCCTTGACCTGTCCGTCTTCCCTGGACTGACCTATCCCCCCCCTACTTCCCCACCTATACTCTCCTCTCCACCTATCTTCTTTTCTCTCCATCTTCGGTCCGCCTCCCCCTCTCTCCCTATTTATTCCAGAACCCTCACCCCATCCCCCTCTCTGATGAAGGGTCTAGGCCCGAAACGTCAGCTTTTGTGCTCCTGAGATGCTGCTGGTCCTGCTGTGTTCATCCAGCCTCACATTTCATTATCTTGGATTCTCCAGCATCTGCAGTTCCCATTATCACTGTATAGTTTATCCGCTTTGCATATTCTGTTTGCCTTCCTAAGTACTTGCTGTACCCATATCCTGATACTTTGTGATTCTTCCTGCTAAAATTTTCAGTTTGAATGATATACTTTACAAAGAAAACTTAGTTCTGCTACCAAATCAGTATTTTAAAAATATGAAACATCGCAGAACTGAGACATATCATCTAGAAATGCTCCAGATTCAATCTTCAGTCTATGTTGTGTCTACTCAGTTCAGCATGAATGGTTGTAGAGGTTGGTCTCAGACTTTCCTTGCTATGGGGTGGAACCTCAGCCTGGGTACTGATTATTATTTATTTAGCTGTTGAACATAAGTATTTCAGATTAAAGTCAGGGTCAATTACCATGTCTTTCAAACAAGCATCACTTGCTATCAGGGCTGTAGTGATTACCTAATTAATATAAAATTGCATTGGCACTTTTTTGTAGTACAGTTCATATCACTTTTAAATAGTTAATAGTTTTGAAAAATGGCCAAACTTCAATATGAATGCACTTTTAAATTAATTCCTGCCAAAAACAGCTAATACTTAAAGACAATAGCAAAAACCCACTGTGCTATCTATCTAGATAGTCCTGAAAATACCAGGCTTATTATGCTGCCAATGTTTCTCCAAATTGGCCAAACATTAGGTGCCGAGATTTGAATAAAATTATAAATCAGTTATCTCTACATGGCTCATCAATGCTTTTGACAGGCTGAATTAACAGCACAGAATCAACATTTTAATCATGTACTGATAAAGAAGAACTTCTATCTTATGTCAGGCCTTGTATGTATTTATTTCTTTGCCAAATTTACATCTTCTTCTCCCAAAGTATTGACCATGTTGGGTACAATTTCATGGACTCCAGTACCTCTAGAATCTAGAATAAGGGGCTATTATCCAGCTGGGGACCCTAACTAATAGTGTCTGTGGACTAGTCAACGTCAGGAAAGCATCACTTTTGAGGTCACCATGGTTGATGTAACACACAAACAGACATGTGTACATTCACTCCAACAGGGTGCATGAGCTATGGCTGATCTCTCTTTCAATAACTCAGGAGTCACAAAAGCAAATTCTGGGACTGTTGAGATCAGTTAATTTCCCATGAATCCTCAACCAAAACTAAGTGGTCTTTCTTGATGTAATTTTGGTTTGCCTTATTGCAACTGATGACAACATGGAAATCCACGAGAGAACAGGAGGCATTAGTGAGAATGGGAGATTGTTTGGTGTAGATGTCATTTTACAGTCAGGAGACCAAAAATGACAGGTTTTCCTCAGCCCTTCTCAAACTGAATTTCCCAACCATGCTCACCCGACTAGGGAATTGATCAACTTTTGGTTCATCTTGGATCTTGGCAATTCACCCTATCCCATGCCCTTATGATTTTATAAACCTCTACAAGGGTCTCCAATGCTCTAGGGAGAACAGTCCCAGCCTATTCAGCCTCTCCCTGCGGCTCAAACCTATATCCTTAGCAACAACCTTGTAAATCTTTATGAACCATTTCAAGTTTCACAACGTCTTTCCTATTGCAGTAAGGCCAGAATTGAATGTAGTATTCCAAAACTGGCCTGAGCAATGTCCTGTTCTGCAGCAACATGATCTCCTATCTCCTGTACTCAATGCACTGACTAATAAAGACAAGTCTACCAAACACCATCTTCACTACCATGTCTACCTTTGTCTCCACTTTCAAGGAACTACAAACCTACACTCCAAGGTCTCTCTTTTGCTAACACTCCCCAGACTTTATCACTAACTGTATAAGTCCTACTGTGATCTGGCCTACCAAAATGTAGCACCTAGCATTTATCTAGATTAAATCTCATCGGTCCATTTGATCAAGGTCCAGATGTATTCTGAAGTAATCTTCTTCTCCGTCCACTATATAACAAATTTTGGTGTTATCTGCAAATTTACTAACCATACCTCCTATATTAATGTCCAAATCATTTACATAAATGACAAAAAAAAGTGGATCCAGCACCAATCCCTGCAGCAATTTGCTGGTCACAGAACTCCAGTCTGAAAAGCGACCCTCCACCAAAACCCTCTGTCTCCTACCTTCTAGCCAATTTTGTATCCAAATAGCTAGTTATCCCTGTATTCGATGTGATCTAACCTTATTAACAAGTTTATCATGTGGGGAACCTTGTCAAATGCCTTATAGAAGTCCATACAGTCAATGTCCACCACTCTGCCTTCATCAATCCTCTTCAGCACTTTGTCAAAAAAAGTCAATTAAGTTAGTGAGACATGATTTCCCATGCACAAAACCATGTTGACTATTCCTAATCAGTCCTTGCCTTTCCAAATACATGTAGGTCCTGTCACTCCAAATCCCCTCCAACAACTTGCCCACTACCGATGTCAGGCTCACCAGTCTACAGTTTCCTGGCTTTTCCTTGCCACCTTTCTTAAGCAACGGCACCTCACCTGTGGCTATTGATAATACAAATATCTTGGCAAGGGGCCCAGCAATCACTTCCCCAGCTTCCCACAAAGTAGGTTCTGGGGATTTGTCTACCTTAATGTGTTTTAAGAGGTTCAGTATGTCCTCATCTGTAATAGGGACACTTTTCAAGATATTGCTTTTTGTCCAGGGTAGGTGAGTTCAAAATTCGAAGGCATAGATTTAAGGTAAGATTTAAAACGGGCCAAAGGGGCAACGTTTCACACTGAGGACGGTGCACATATGGAATGAGTTGTCAGAGGAAGTGGTAGAGTCTGGTACAATTACAACATTTAAAACGCATCCGGATGGGTATATGGCTCGGAGGAGTTTAGAGGGAGAGAGATAATGGGAACTGCAGATGCCTGAGAATCCGAGATAACAAAGTGTGGAGCTGGATGAACATAGCAGGCCAAGCAGCACCTTAGGAGCACAAAAGCTGACGTTTCGAGCCGAGGCCCTTCATCAGAAAATCACCTGTACATCTGCCAATGTGGTATATTGCGTCCGCTGTACCCAGTGTAGCTTCCTTTACACTGGGGAAACCAAACGGAGGCTTGGGGACCGCTTTGTAGAACACCTACGCTCGGTTCGCAATAAACAACCGCACCTCCCAGTTGCGAACCATTTCAACTCCCCCTCGCATTCCTTAGATGACATGTTCGTCTTGGGCCTCCTACAGTGCCACAATGATGCCACCCAAAGGTTGCAGGAACAGCAACTCATGTTCTGCTTGGGAACCCTGCAGCCCAATGGCATCAATGTAGATTTCACAAGCTTCAAAATCTCCCCTCCCCCACTGCATCCCAAAACCAGCCCAGCTCGTCCCCACCTGCCTAACCTGTTCTTCCTCTCACCTATCCCCTCCTCCCACCTCAAGCCGCACCTCCATTCCCTACCTCCTAACCTCATAAAAAAAGCTTTTATGATGAAGGGTCTAGGCCCGAAATGTCAGCTTTTGTGCTCCTAAGATGCTGCTTGGCCTGCTGTGTTCATTCAGCTCCGCATTTGTTATCAGGGGTTTACAGGGATATGGGCCAAATGCTGGCAAATGGGACTAGATTAGTTTAGGATATCTGGTTGGCATGGACAAATTGGGCCAGAGGGTCTGTTTCCATGGTGTACATGTCTATGACTCTATCTCCCTTAGTGTAAAAGTGGGCAGGTTGGGATGCAATTCAGATTTTTGACAATTTAATCTCCTACTCCACCCAAAGCCATTTTGGGGGTTCAAGTTCTTCACTGCCTCCAACCCAAGGTAAAGCTGTGCAATTGTAGAAGAATTGTATCACTCTAGGATACAAAAGATGTTAAATTTACATCTGTGACAGAAATCCCCACATTGTTTCTGCTGCTGCTCCATTTAAGCAATTCCCTATTTGACAAAAGAGGATAAATTGTGAGGAGGTGCATCACCAAAATTAAGCATTTATTCTGTTGTTGTCTCCATTAAAATTTTGTGGAATGATAATCTTTAATAAGTAGATGCTCCGTGAAAGCTATCTATATCACTATTTAAAAAATTATCATAGGCCGACTCTGTCTGGAATTACAGTAAACTCCCCAGTATCCAGAAGGTATACGGAATGGGGTCTGCTCGCTCCAGAATCTTCCAATTGCATGAGAAATATTCTGATAGAAACCCAGTACAGTACATTCTAGTAATATCCTCAAAATTTCTTCGCCTTTATCATTATCATTGGGCCAGACTTAGGTGCACCTTCTGACCCCTAACAGAAATCCTTCAGACAGTGCATGATCCAAGTCCTCAGGCTTAGGAGTATGAGATACACAACGTTGCTCTGTACTTGTGTCATTCTTGGATTTCACAAAGAACACCATAAGGTTTCCACTTTGTGCTTTAATGTCATGGTTCCTAAACCGAACCAATACGGAATTCCTTCATCCTTTTCCAGTCTTTAACATATTTCCATTTTCTGTTTCAAAGTCAAAGCAACACATTTTCACTTTAGCCCCCTTGAGTAGAAGTCTTTTTAGGCAGCACAGTAGATTGTTGGGTAAAAGGTTTTAGTCATAATGCAATCACAAATTGAACTAGCCTCTTGTGTAATAAAGCATACATGAGGGAGGGTGATGGGCAAAGCAGCTGGGGGCAACTTGGAGAACTACCAATGTGACAATGAACACATGCATTTGAAACTGGCTTCTCAAGTTCAAATAGATGTTTTTGAAGAATCTTTATAAAAACCTAAATTTTCTTTGAAATTTTTGTCAGTTGCACAAGAATATCATGTGCTTAGGTACCAGATAATAATGAGTTTACTTGGTTCCTTAAATGATATGTGATCAGCAACCACCTACTTTTTTAATTCTTGCATCATGTGGGTGCCACTGGCAAAGCCAGTATTTATAAGAATAGCAGACTTCCTTCCCTAAAGGCCACTGGCGAACCAGACAGGTTTCTCGATATTCAACAATGGTTGATTGTACACCTTTAATCTTTTCCAAATACGACGCAGCACATACTCTTGATTACAACTCATCCTCAAATGATTATGTTGATGAAGATCCTGAAAAGCTTCAACAATGCTGACTTGTTCACTTCTAGCCACACATGTAACACTGCTGTCAAAAGTCCTCGAGTGTAAATTGGATTATTGTACAGAAAAGTATTTCTTCTGCTAAAATACTAGGGAATTACAAAGCTCCTACAAGTATAATAGCTATTCAACTTCTTAAAAAGGTATGCAATCAAAAACATCAGCATTACAGTCTTCCTCCATTCTTAAATATATGGTTTATACGAGTAAGCATCTGGACAACAGGGATTAAATATTAATGTACAATATATAAAAAATGACTTACACATATGTGTGTCAGTTCATACTCACTGGCCGAAAGATCAATAAATTGCTCCATGATACAAACAGTCTGTTGAAATTTCATTATTTCTCTGTCCAAGGTGTGTTTTCAAGAAGGCAGAATACTCCTGTATGCTGCTTGGCTCTTATGTTATTGACATTGGCATAAACTCCAGGGAAATGACACAAAAGGCATTTTCAGCAACTACTCCAGAAGTCCTAGCATAATTTTGAAAAGTTATTGGGAACAACCACATACAAGTCCTGGGCCTATGTTTCTACTCATCAGGACTAATCTAATGAGTGCCATACAACTGCACGGGTGGATTTGGCTAAAGTCATGAGAAATCAGCTCAGTATGTTGGTTGGTTCCTCTGTTGGCTTTTTGCATGTTAAATAGGGTTACCACAATGCTGGTCATCACCTCCTTGGCAACCATCATTTTTGCATTTAGCAGTCAGTTTTTAAAAGCCTTCCTGCTGCCAATCATCCCTATTTCTACAAGGCAGAGGAACGGATGCGTGCTGGTTTGTCTGCAGCGAGGCTGGCTTCTTTCATAATCCACAAGTCCTGGTGAGAGACTTGGAACCAGGACATTCCAGCTTAAAAGAGGGACAGCTTTCCACTGTATCACTCCAGCTCCCAACGAGTTTATTTACACCCGGTATAAACTCTCGTATCAGTTTCTCAACATTTCCAGTTTAAATTAGCACTTCTTCCTCAACTGCAAACTGCTTTTACATGTAATGATAAATTATACTCTTCAGTAAGTTTATAAATCATTTACTTTCATTACTTTTCATACAGTCATAGAGTCATACTGCATGGAAGCAGACTCTTCGGTCCAACTAGTCCATGCTGGCCATGTTCCCAAACTAAACTAATCCCACTTGCCTGTGTATGGTCTGTATACCTCCAAACCTTTCCTACTCATGCACTTATCCAAATGTCTTTTAAATATTGTATTTGTATCTTTGTCTGCCACTTCCTCTGGCAGTTTATTTCACACAGGGACCACACTCTGTGCAAAAAAGTTTCCCCCATGCCCTCTTTAAAACTTTCTCCTCTCACTTTTGAACTCTCCACCCTGGAAAAAAGACCCTTGCTAATCACCTTATCTATGTCGTTCATGATTTTATAAGGTCACTTTCCATGCTCCAGTGAAAAAAAGCCCCAGCCTATTTTTAGTTCAAACACTCCACTCCCAGCAGCATCCTGGTAAAACCTTTCTGAACTCTCTCCAATTTACCAATAGCAGGGTGAACAGAACTAAACACAGTACTCCAGAACAGGCCTCAACAATGTCCTGTACAACATCAACTTTTGAATAAGTACCTGAATAGAAAAGATTTGGAGGGAAAACGGGCCAAACACAGGCAAGTGGATAATAAAATGTGAGGCTGGATGAACACAGCAGGCCAAGCAGCATCTCAGGAGCACAAAAGCTGACGTTTCGGGCCTAGACCCGGCAAGTGGGGTCAGCATGGACTAGCTTGTATAGCTCTATCACCATTCACCAATTTCTGCACTAGGCAAGTCTGAAATAATTATTTATTCTGGTTCAGCTGGAATATTCTGGATTCTAGGATTGATAAATATAACTTTTCCTCTGGAATTTGGCAGATAAGAGATCCTATTTTTTCTTCAGGATACTAATCTTTAATTTCATTTTACAAAAGTTGAATAATCAATGTGCAAATTCAGATTTTCATTTTAACTTGATCTCAATAAGTCAAAAGACACAGCTCCTTCACTACACAATTTCTAGTCATGTCTTTTATTTCTCCAGATTTTCACTTGAGCTCATTGATACATCAGAACATGACTGTGATTCACTAAATATTAACTGTTTTATGACATTCCAAGGTCCTGAAAAGGTACTATATAAATGCAAGGCTATTTTTCCATAAATTCTTTGTTATGCATGACTATGAACCCGTTTTGGAAAGTGACTCAACTTTTCTTATTGTGGTGTTAGTCAAAAGCCAACGCACAATTTTCTGAGTGAAAACACTGTGGGTTAAATTCCATTCTAGGCCTTGAGTGAACAATTTGTTTAGTCTCAGTGCAGTACTGAGGGACTGTTTCACTGTCAAAAGTTTCTTTCAAATCATACATTACATCAAGACCCAGTTCACCCTTTCAGCAGACATAAAAATATTCCACAGGCAAAATTTCATGGTTCCCCCTCGTGAGTCAATGGCTTTGGGGGTGTGGAGTTATAAGGAGTTGTTGGAAGGGAGGGATATCTCCTAAGATAGCCTCCCACCCATCCCAAACTATCCACAATGTTATGATGAGACAAGTGCAACCTACACTGCCTTGCCCTGCCCATTTTTGTGGTTTCATTGTCTCACTACTTGCTGTGTGGTGCTAGTCAGACAGAATTTGCCACATTATACTCAGCAGATTTTTTTTGATCCAACATGTACTGACCCATGTGTGTCTCGTATGAGTTCACAACCACCTGATGGCTGTTTTTACCTTAAATCAACAAGTTTCTTACAGCATTATATGCATTTGGTCTGTTGTCTACAATAATTGATCAAGATTTGAATATCTTCATTGTAGCCCCTGTTTCAAGCTGATTACCTGTGTTATGAAACATTGTGGAGAAGCAGGAATTAAGCAAACCAGCTTATTTTGCGCAGAAATGAGTCAAAAATAAGCATAAAGAAGGTTCTATTTCTTACAATCAGATTGCAATTTACAGATTGTATTCCTTTTTATTTGTTGGATTGATCTGATCTTGTAAAAATAATTAAAATAACCTAAAGTAGAAGTGACAACAGAACTTTCTCCTGCACTGGTTAGCATTCTTCAAATCACATTAATGAGCTGTTTAACTGCTCATAATTTCCCCACACAGTCAACTTACATTGAGAACTTTGAAAATAAAATCACTAGGTAAGTAACCAAACGCACAAATCTCTATTCCTTCCCTCCTTTTATGGTCAGTTTGTCGACTGACATTACTCCAATTTTCTCTATTTCCTTAATTTTCCTTCTACTACTTTGCCTTCTGGCTAGACACAGTGATGCAATTTACAGAGAGAAATTCCCCTGGCACCACCAGCAGGACTTGGTGACAGCACCATTTGTACTGCAAACTGTCATGCCGTGACACTTGCACATTCACATAGTTCTTAATCCTTTGCTTGTTGCTAGGAGTCTGCAACTTCACCTTCTGCCATCCCCCTTCTGTTGTAAGACTTATATAAATGTACCCCTGTATGGTCCTGATTATAAATACAGGACACAACACTGCTCTGTCACGGTAAAAATCTATAAAAGTCCTGTCTTTGTTAGCCAAGTGCATGAACAGAATACAATCTTCCAACTAAGAAAATTCCGTTATCCTAAAGTTGCAAAGATGCTTTATGTATTTATTTCTAAGAAGTTCATTCTATAGTTATCCATAATTCTAAACGTATCCAATAGATGATTTGGAATCCCACAAAAAATTTATAAAAATGACCAACATTTGCATTGCTGCTTTCACAACCATAGCACTTCCAAACACGTTTTTCAACCAATGAAGTAATTCCGATGTGTGGTCGCTACTACAATGTAGGAAATGTAGCAGACAATTTGTGCGTAGATAATGATCAGATAATTTTTTTTGTGTGTGAGATCTTGATTAAGGGATAAACATTAGTCAGGAACTTCCATGTTCTTTTTCGATATAGCGCTGCGGGATCTTTAATCTGCACTTGACAGCTGATGGTTCCTCATTTTAATTTCCAAAAGATGGCACAGATGTACTGCTTTCAAAAGTGTCTTGATTTTTGTGTCTCCTGGAGTGAGATTTGAACCTAAAACGTTCTCACACAAAGGAAAAGTGTTACCAAATGAGCCCACAATTTAATGAATTATATTAATTCGGCTGAATTTTGCAGGGCACCATCGTCCCTTCCACCGTATTAAAACGTCAAAGAAGGATGGAGAGGTAACTAACAATCCAAAAGGCTGCAATGCAGCAATTTAAAGCTGGTAGAAGTGCTAAGTATTTCAAGGTGAGACTTCATCCTATTCAGAGGAGGGATCTCTGCCTTAGACAGCTGTTAGCCAAATCAGTGGGAAATAAATAAAAATAAGATTACTTATTTGATTGATTTTATTAATAATGTTTAACACTTAGGAAAAAAAATGTTAGATTCTATTCGCCGTCTGGCCTCAGGAAATTTTGGGCTATCTTGTCCTAATTCAATAAAATAGATCATACCCACCAAATTATAAAAACAGAGCTGTGGAGGTATCATGAAGAATTATAACATACAGAATACCAGCTTGTCAAATTTATTCTTTTAGAGGTGGTGTCAATTTATAAACTGACAAACAAATTTAAAAGATTTGATACACAGATATCAAATTTCAATCCAGAAAGCATATCATAGAAGCACTTACTTATTTAGAGTAAATTACATTTCACTGTTTAAAATGCACTAAAACATTCTGAGAAATAGTTTAAGACTTTAAAATTTTTTGTTTCCGAGCAATTATTATTCTCAGAGAAATATTCTGTGGGATCTTCAAAACAAACAGCAGTCCTCCTATTGTTTCCGTATTATAATCCTGTAATTATCTTACTGGTGGTTTCACCTCATTTTGGTCTGCTTCCAGAACAGTTTCACTTTAATATTTTAGAATTTGACAGTTGGTTTCTCAGTTTCTTCAAATTTAAATGTTTGGCATTTGATCAATCAACTATAAAGAAAATAATCTGATAGACAGGGATCTTGTTAACATGTTAGAGCGGGATACGCCTCGTCTTTCTCTGTGGCTCCACCTCAACTGGGGCTCTGCCCCGGGCACTTTAAGTCTAAGGACACTTTCATGCTTTCACTCTGTATAAAAATATATGGCTCTGAGGGAAGTTTCTAGTTTGGGTTTTTACTTCTAATTAGTTCAGCCTGAATAATATACATATAGCATATTTCTAATTCTATACAGAATGCAATAAGGGTAAACAATTAACAGTTGACCACATTTTACAGATATTTGCAAAAAATAATCACATATAGAAGGTCAGGTTTAGAAGTGAATTCTTCAACCAACCATGACAGGGTGGAGCCAAAGGATGGGAAGCCACTTAAAAACTCAACATAATTTAACACCTTTGCTGAAATTGTCATGGAACATAAACATACTGTGGTTACATACTGATCTAAAAATATCTGTCATTAGTACTCTGGCCTATTTATTTTTATCAACATGAGTTTAATTACTTCAATTTACTTTACACAACGTTTTTGCAGAATTATATCTGTCATAATCAAAAGATGCCAAAACATTCTCTGCATCTGGCCTGCCATTAATAGCATTCATGCCTCAATCCTGCTCACCAGTATGAAAAGTAATTGATTTAGTTTCTTGAGTGTTTATCAGGATCTTGAGGAATAGATGCTGGGCTGGTGCTGGGGCTTATTATTCTGATGTGATGACTACATGAGGGACAAGGAGTAGATCTGTCAAGAACTTGGGATTAGCAAAGTCATAACTGGGCTTGTGATATCCTTAGTAACATCCACAAGTTTTTCATTGAATATAAACGAGAAGCACATAAAGTGTTATCATAATTTAATGAGATAATGTCTAACGCATATTACAAGCCATCTGTGGGTGACTTCAAGCAATTGAAAACAACGTATTCCAGAGCTATGTTCACTTTTAAGTTTTGACAACGGGCTTGTTTCATTGTAGCCATGACTTGGCAACTCCAGTGACTGTGAAGTGGTCATGTGAATTTGAAAGTAGTGGGTAAACCTTGTGACCAAACAGCACTGACTGAGAAACACAGTTAGGATACTGGACTAATGAAGTAAAAAAGCATGAAAGCTTCCAAGGTATGAAAAATCCACACACACTGTGAATATCCCATGTAACTTGCTTGTATATCTAAAGGAAGGGATGCTTTTGTAGTTGGAATATGGCAGTTAACATTTGGAAGTCACAAATTACATGCATAATTCCAAAAACCTGGCATTGTCTATAACATTATTGCCCATTGAGGAGCCTTGACTACTGTTGAGACAGAGAAAGTGAACCAGAATTGAAAATACCCATTGGTGGTATTACAGAAATGTACAGCAAATAGGCTATGGTAATATTGCGGTTATATTATTGACTAGTATTTGTAACAATTGGCTCAAGACAAGGGGGTTCAAATCCCACCTTACTCGCTAAATAAAATTAAGATAATGATGTTTTATAACTCTCAATAAAGGCATATTCCATTGAAAAAGAAAGATATTCATTAATTTAGTTATTGATATGGCGATTTTGTGATGGTCTCATGAAAAAGAGCTGTGTTCTACATGGGTATTGCATGCCTGGATATCCTTAGAAAGACAGCATGCAATGTCCATTGGTAAGAATACAATATCAATGGTTAACCAAGGAAGTTAGGTGAAACACTGTCATCAAATTAAAGTTGTGCAAAGATTAGTGGGAGTGTGAAAAATGAGGATAAATTTTAAAGATAGCAAAAGATGACAAAGAAATTGGAACATAACAGCAAAGTAAAAAGGAATATAAAAAAAGTAAAAGTTTTGACGTGTTTAGAGAAAGGAGAAGTGGCTGTCTTCGGAATTGAAGAAACAGAAACTGTCTCAAAAATAATAGAAAGTAAAGAGCCAGTAGAGAGGAACTTCAAAAAAAAATCACAATCACTTGACAACAAGTAAAAGGAAAAAGAAGGAATGGCATCATAAAGCTGTCAAATCCCTTGGTCCTGTTAGCTTGTATCAGGGGTATCACTGGAAATGGATGCAGAGATAGTGGATGTAAATGGATGTAATCTTTCAAAATTTCCTAAATCTGGTACAGTCTCAGCGACTTGGAAAACCTTAACCGTAACCACTATTCAAAAAAGTAGGAAGATACAAAGTAGGAGACAAGAAGGCCAATTTTCAAGAAATCTGCCATTGTGAAAATTGAAGAATCTATTGTTAAGGAAGTATAGTAGCAGAACAATTATAAAATCAAAATACAATATGGCAACTGAATATGGCTCTTTAAAAAAATTATTCATTTTGATAAAATTATAAGTTGTTAATCATTGTTAACTTTTTGAGGGTGTGTAAAGCTTTTATTCTTTCATTGGCCCTGGGAATCAATGACAAGTGCAGCATCCCGAATTGCAGTCGAGCTGAGTGTCTTGCCAGGCCATTTTAGAGGGTAGTTAGCTGCTAACTACACTGTTGTGGATCTGGAGTCATATGTCGGTCAGTTTGGACAAAAATGGCAGATTTCCTTTCTGGAAGACATCTGTAAACTAAGGTTCTTACAATAATCAATGGTGGTTGTCATGGTCACTATTACTGAGGCTAGCTTTATATTCCAGATTTATGTATTGAATTTAAATTCAATTGCCTGCTGTAGTGGAATTTGAACCCATGTCACCAGAACATTAGCCTGGACCTCTGGGCTATTGATATTAGCACTATTCCACTTTCCCTTTAGGTATTGTTGCACTGTCCCTGGTGTGGAGTGCTTGCACTCATTAATTTAGTTATTAGTATGGTGATTTGGTGATGGTTTTATGAAAAAGAGCTGCGTTTTTTATGGCTACATGCATGCCTGGGCATCCTTAGAGAGGGAGCATACAATGTCCACTGGTAACCCTCAAGCTTTTCAGGATAGGTGGACATCAGAGGGGCTGGGGTGTCTTACCTCCCCATCAAATCTTATTTTCATTTTGTTTCCCTTAGTTATCCCTTTTGGTTTTTTGGCTTTTGGTCAATGTTGAAATGACCCTGCTGGGCAGTTTTTTTTTGTCTTCCTTCGCTGTTTTCTTGGTTTATTTTAGAAAAAGAGTTGGGTTCTTCTCCAGTGATGGCTTGGTTCCTGAACAGAAAAAGGTTTTAGAAAAGAAAGGTACAAACTGGTGCTTGTACTGAACTATAGAATTACAGCAAGGCCTTTGGAAATATGATTTTTTTTTCTGAAAATAATTTTTGAAGAAGGATCCAGACCCGAAACGCCAGCTTTCCTGCTCCTCTGATGCCCCCTGGCCTGCTGTGTTCATCCAGCTCTACACCTTAATATCTTATGAAATTTTTTTGCTGCCTATTGCAACAAACGGATACCGGTCTGTTAAACAGAATTAGCTGGGATCTTAAGTGAATGGTATAGCAGGCTCAAAAGGTTTTATGGCATGCCCCACTCCCAGGCAATTGAATTTAAATTCAATAAATAAATCTGGAATATGAAGATTGCCTCAGTAATAGTGACCATGACAACTACCATTGATTACTGTAAGAGCCTTAGTTTACAGATGTCTTCCAGAAAGGAAATCTGCCATCTTTGTCCAACATAACGCACATATGACTCCAGATCCACAACAGTGTAGTCAGCAGCTAACTTAAATCTTATCTATAATATTGCAATCTTATGAAATTGGCTGATCTGGCCAAATGTCCTGATGAGTCTGCTGTGTCAGAATTGTGATCTATAGTCGCTATCTTTGTCAGAGTCACAGTTATTATCTCTTTCAGTCACAGAAACAAACGGATCTCTTCTAAATCAACATCAACCCCGTCAGCACGCAAAATGCAGTGAAACTCTGTCCCATAAACATCTATTGGCACTCAAGCAATTGAAAAATTCACATTGAAATAGATTTTTTAAAAACTTAAATGTATTACAAGTAACAGAGCAAATTGGGTAAAAAGGAATTAATGCATGCGTCAGCTATGTCCTCACAAAATAACAGTATAGAGTCAAGAACCTGAGTGACCTATTTCAGTTCCAATTTTCCAAGAAGAAAATAATACTAGTTTCCATAGGTTTCAATTAAATATGGACAGTCAACTTAATGACCATGTTCCTGTATCTGTGCTTGTTATACAATGAAAGGTTGGAAGAAATCATTAATTCTAACAATTCGCAGTTTCAGAGTTTACAAAAGATTGCACCTCAGAAAGTTCACCCTGAAAAGAGGTCACAGTACCCACGAAGGTACACATGAGCTCCTCTAACTGTGGAATTCCAGGTTCCAGTCCCATTCTACATTTAAACTTCATCGCTTTTTGACATTCCCTTTTTCCAACAACATCAAATTCCATACCCTACCCAACAACAATTCCAGCTGTCTTCCACCTGACGCCCATCTCCTCCCGAATCTCTCCTCCACCTCCACAGGCCCTCATGATTATTCCCTCACTGTCTGAAGATCTCTATTCTAGTCTAAACTTGAAAGGCTGAATTCCTTCTCCTGTGCTGTAACCTTTCATGATTCTATGAATCCACAATTTATTTGCTACCTGATCCTGTGGTTGACTTCTGTGTGGGGAACCTGAGAACATAAACACAGACTGTTAAAAGTTCATGAGATAATGGGAACTGCAGATGCTGGAGAATTCCAAGATAATAAAATGTGAGGCTGGATGAACACAGCAAGGCAAGCAGCATCTCAGGAGCACAAAAGCTGACGTTTCGGGCCTAGACCCTTCATCAGAGAGGGGGATGGGGAGAGGGAACTGGAATAAATAGGGAGAGAGGGGGAGGCGGACCGAAGATGGAGAGTAAAGAAGATAGGTGCAGAGAGTATAGGTGGGGAGGTAGGGAGGGGATAGGTCAGTCCAGGGAAGATGGACAGGTCAAGGAGGTGGGATGAGGTTAGTAGGTAGCTGGGGGTGCGGCTTGGGGTGGGAGGAAGGGATGGGTGAGAGGAAGAACCGGTTAGGGAGGCAGAGACAGGTTGGACTGGTTTTGGGATGCAGTGGGTGGGGGGGAAGATCTGGGCTGGTTGTGTGGTGCAGTGGGGGGAGGGGACGAACTGGGCTGGTTTAGGGATGCAGTAGGGGAAGGGGAGATTTTGAAACTGGTGAAGTCCACATTGATACCATATGGCTGCAGGGTTCCCAGGCGGAATATGAGTTGCTGTTCCTGCAACCTTCGGGTGGCATAATTGGGCATCATGGGCCTCCTGCACTGCCACAATGATGCCACCCGAAGGTTGCAGGAACAGCAACTCATATTCCGCCTGGGAACCCTGCAGCCATATGGTATCAATGTGGACTTCACCAGTTTCAAAATCTCCCCTTCCCCTACTGCATCCCTAAACCAGCCCAGTTTGTCCCCTCCCCCCACTGCACCACACAACCAGCCCAGCTCTTCCCCCCCACCCACTGCATCCCAAAACCAGTCCAACCTGTCTCTGCCTCCCTAACCGGTTCTTGCTCTCACCCATCCCTTCCTCCCACCCCAAGCCGCACCCCCAGCTACCTACTAACCTCATCCCACCTCCTTGACCTGTCTGTCTTCCCTGGACTGACCTATCCCCTCCCTACCTCCCCACCTATACTCTCTCCACCTATCTTCTTTACTCTCCATCTTCGGTCCGCCTCCCCCTCTCTCCCTATTTATTCCAGTTCCCTCTCCCCATCCCCCTCTCTGATGAAGGGTCTAGGCCCGAAACGTCAGCTTTTGTGCTCCTGAGATGCTGCTTGGCCTGTTGTGTTCATCCAGCCTCACATTTTATTATCCTGTTAAAAGTTCATGGCACTTGAGGATCCTGAATATAACTTCTCCCCATTACAATCTCAACTTTTCTCAATAAACATCAGTGCCCAAGCTCTAAGCTGTTCTGGGTGATGGATGTTTCAATGCAGAGACCTTGAATTCTAAAGGATGGTCCAAGACATGAAGAAAGTGAACTCAGCCTCAAGAACACTGACTGCTTTCTAAATCTTATCTATGTTGGATGAAGCTCCAATATATCATTAGTTGTCACTGGCCAAAACATCCAACTGCAGAAGACACCTTACCATAACATGTTTCAGCTCTGTATCTGCCATTTGTAGGTCATAAAAAGAGCAGTGAACAGACGTTGCAATTGTACTGTACTATACCGTAGCTGTTTTCAGTCACCAGGATGGAAGTTCAGTTAACATGCAAGTATTTCTTGGTAAAGTTGAACAAAAACTTAAAAGTGCCAGAAATTCATAAAGAATCAAAAGAGATCGGGACATAAGGAAAGATAATGGGCAGAGTTTAATCTAGGTGATGTAGCTCACTTGCTGGTTGGGCAGCCAGCAAGAGTGTCACATTGCCTCCTTTGGAGCAGGCCTGCAACATTAAGTGCCAAGTACACATTTAGCAGCCAGTGGTGGGCCTTCACCAGCATCAAGGACTTTCCTACGGGTGGAAATTCCTTCTCAAAAGCTGCTGGCCAACTCAAGGGCTGGCAGTGCCATTGAAGGTTGTACTAAATGGGAGCAGAGGTGGCTGCCCGCAAAGCACTCACCCAAGGTTAGGGTTCAGCAAGGGACCGAGGCTGCAGGAAAGTAAGAGTGAGCTAGGGTTCAGGGAGAGGTATTTTCTCAAAAAGGGTAACAGGGCAGCTTTTAGCAGCCCTTCCTTTGATCAGGTATGACTACCTGACAATGACGGTCACCCGTCTTCATAAGCCTACAAGCAAACATAAATGAATTTTGCTTTTCAGATTCACTTTGTGAGGAGTCCTCTACCTGTCACTAGTGTATGAGGCCCTTAAGTAGGTACTAATTAACACACTAACCCAATTAAATGGCCCATTCCCCTGCCTCAAGGAAGGGGATTAGATTCTGCCTAATAGTTTGAGTTCTAGTGCAGAGATCCTCTGACAGCATAATCAATAAAGGGTATGCACTAAAACTGCTACTACCTCTTCTCTATTTCAGATACTGGCTAGGATATCATTTTCTAACTTTATTTCTAGAATCTTGTATCTGTTGATTACTTTCTTAAATTAAGAAACAACGCTTGAAATAGCTCTATTAATCAGGAGAAAAAGGGTTCATTGTTCAGTCAGGCCTGTTTCCCAGTCTCCAGTAAGATTCCAGGGCTTAGAGTGACATATCCTTGGTTAATTTCCTGATCATAGTGCCTCCAAGTCAGTTCTTCACGAACTACACGGGCAAACTCTGTCAGTGCTCGAGTATGTGAAATTGGTGACATTCCATTGAAACATCTGAAATATATCTGTTTACTACGGATGGATCCTGATTAGAATCAATTCACATTTCTGGCATTCATAGTGTGCAGATGCAATAAACAAATAATTTGCAAACCCACGACATAATGACCCAAATATCACAGAAGTATGATTTTGAGCTGATTTTAAACTGCATCTTATTTCTGAATGGCACTGAAAACAATGCATACAAACCAGTCATTTGTATTCTATTGCATTGCTAACCACACTTGGAAATACAGTACTTCCATGTCATTTCCAGAGAAGGTTATACATTAAATCAATCTTTTTCATGTTCAGCTTATTAAATAAAGGCAACACATTCTGCGTCAATTACAGGTGCAGCTGCTACAGTGTATTTTATTGCAAACACAGGCGACCTGATCTTATATCAGTATATGCATATATAGTTAGTTAATGGATTAATTTTCAATGCCATCTGGAAGTTGAATTCTTTTCTGTTTTCGACTTTGTTAACACAAGAAGATAATCGCATTTCATTTGTGATCAAACAATCAAATTACGAGATCTCACTCGGTGTAATTCACAACAAATGTCAAAAAAAAACAAGGCCGGCATTTATTGCCCTTCCTAATGGCTCTTGAAAAAATAGAGTGAGCTGCCTTCTCGAAATAATGCACTCTTATATGCTATAAGTAAATGCACAATGCTGTTAGGGAGCGAATTCCAAGATTTAGATTGAGCAGTACTGAAGAAACAGCGATAAATTTCCAAGTCAAGCTGGTGAGTGGATTGGAGGGAAACTTGCAAGTGGTCATTCTGAAGTAGGGTCTGGACCAAAACATTAACACTACTTTCTCTCTACAAATTCTGTTAGACCTACTGAGTTTCTCTAGAAACTTTTGTTTTTTTATTTCAGATTTCCAGGATCCACAGTTCTTTGTTTCATTTTATTTCAAGGAGTGGTAATCCCATGTAAATGCTGCATCTTGTCCTTCAAGATGAAAAGTGTCATGGATTTTGAACGTGCTGACTAAGGAGTCTTGGTGAAGATCTGCAGCGTGCCTTACAGATATTACACAACTGCTGATACTGAGCATCGGTAGGTGCTGGATGTGAGGCCAATCAAGTGAGCAACATTTTTCTTGATGGTGTCAAGTTTGTTGAGTGTTATTAGAGGTACACTCATTCAGATAAGAGGGACCTGTGCCTTCCTGATGGTGGGCAGGCTTTGGGAGTCAAGAGGTGAGTTACTCACTACAGTGTTCCTCGCATCTAGCTGCCTCTTGTAGTCACAGTATTTGTATGGCGAGTCCAGATGAGTTTCTGCTCAATCCAACCTTGGGGATGTTGATAGTGCATGATTCAATGATCACTACACTATTGAATGTCAAGAAGTAGAAGTTATATTGTCTCTAATTAGAGATGGTCATTGCCTTTCAATGTGTGGCACAAGTGTTACATGCTACCTTTTTTCCTAATTCTAGAATCATACAGCACGCAAGAGGACCTTTTGCTCTTTGGGTCTATGCTGACACCATTCTCATTTTCCAGCACTTGGCCCACAGCCTTGAATGTTATGACATTTCAACTGTCCATTCATGAACTTTTTAAAGGTTATGATGTATATGAAAGGTTAAAGAGAGGTAAGAGTGGACATTGGACTGCTCAAAAATGAGACCGGAGAAGTCATAATGTGGAACAAAGAAATAGCAGAGGAATTGAATAGGTACTTTGCACAGTTTCCAAAGTGGAAGACACCAGAATTTTAACAGAGTCAGGGGCAGAGGGGAGTGTTGTGGCCAAACTCAAAGGTGCTGGGAAGTTGAACGATCTGAAAGTGGATAAATCACACAAACCAGATGGACTACACCCAAAACTCTGAAGGAGATAGCTGAGGAGATTGTAGAGGCATTGGTGGCGAACTTTCAGGAATCACTTTTTGGGGTGGGTCCCAGACACTGGAAAATAGCTATTATAACATCCCTATTTGAGAACAGAGGGAAGCAAAAGACAGGAAACTGTAGATCAGTTAGCCTGACCTTAGTTGTTGGTAAGATTTTCGAGATCATTATTAAGGATGAGATTGAGTAGAATTTGAAAAGGCATGGTAAAATAGGGCGGAGTCAGCATTGGCTTCATCTAGTGAAGGTCATGTCTGACAAATCTGTTTGAATTCTTTGAGGGGCTAATGAGCAAGTGAGGCAAAGGAGTGCCAGTGGATGTAATCTGTTGGATTTCTAGAAGGCTAGGTGCCTCACTTAAATAAGGCAAGATCCTGTCATGTTCAGAGACATGACAGAGGATTGGTTGACTGCCAGAAGGCAGAGAATGGGGATAATGGCGTCTTTTCAAAATGGTAGCCAGTGTCCAGTGGAGTTCCACAGAGAATTATACCCACATCCACCAATTCCTCAGGAAGTTCATTCTGCATGTGATTTGACCATGACTGATATGTTTCCCAACATCATTCATTTTCCTGTCTTCTCCCCATAACCCTTAATCCCATTACTAGTTAAGAACCCATAGTCACAAATACACAATTCCTTAGACATAGGGCCCAAAACTGCACAATATTCCAAATGCGATCTGATCAGAGTCTTATACAGCCTCAACAGTACATCCCTGCTCTTGTGTTCTAGTGTCTTCGAAATGAATACTAAACATTGCATTTGCCTTCCTAAGTCCCTTTGTGCTTCAGATTTCAGAAGCCTTTCTCCATACAGAAAACAGTCCACACCTCTACTCTTGCTAACAAAGTACATAAACTCACACCTTCCCACATTATATTCCATCTGCCACTTCTTTGCCCGCTCTCCTAGTCTGTCTACACCTATTCATGTTAGACATTAACAATATTGACAAAGGAATTGAGAACATTATTGCTAAGCCTGCAGATGGCACAAAGATAGATGGAGAGACAGGTAGTGTTATGGAAGTGGGGCGGTTGCAGGAAGATTTGGACAGATTAGCAGAGCTGTAGAAAGCTCTGGTTAGATTGCATTTAGAATATTGAGCAGTTTTCTTAGATTAATAGAATCCCTACAGTGTGAAGACAGGCCCTTTGGCCCAAAGGTCCACAGTGACCTTCAGACATCCCAACCAGACTCATTCCTCTACAACCCACCTAATCTACACATCCCTGAATGCTACGGGCAATTTAGCATGGACAATCCACCTAGCCTGCACATCTTTGGACTGTGAGAGGAAACCGGAGTACCCGGAGGAAATCCATGCAGACACGGGCTGAATGTGCAAACTCCGCACAGACAGTTGCCAGAGGATGGGATCGAACCTGCGTTCTTGGCGTGAGGCAGCAGTGCTAACCACTGAGCCACCGTGCTGCCCTTTTGTGCCTAAATCTAAGGAACTGAGTGTATTAATCACATAGGAATTCTTAACTAGTAATGGGATCAAGGGTTATGGAGAGAAGACAGAAAAATGGTACTGAGAAACATATCAGCCATGATCAAATCACATGCGGAATGAACTTCCTGAGGAAGTGGTAAATGTTGGTATAATTAAAAGGTTCAAGAGGCATTTGGATAAGTACATGAATAGGAAACGTTTGGGCCAGAAGCAGGTAGGTGAGACTAGTTTAGTTTGTGATTACAATCAGCATGGTCTGGTTGGATTGAAGGGTCTGTTTCCATGCTGCATGACTCTATAACTATGACTTTGAATATGGTGAAGCCGACCTGTGGCGTAATTCTACTCCTATATCTTTATGGTCTTAAAACAGCAATGAAAGTCAGTTTAGGCCAATACTCCAAGGCTCCCCAACTTGGAAAAACTTTGCCTGAATTGCTGGGAAGTAATTGGTGCCCACCTCCCTAGCTAGTAAAAGTGTTTGCTATTTTTAAATTACGAAGTGAAGATCAGAAACATGGAAGAAAAGACTATTTCCCTGACATAGGTAATATAAAGTTAATTAATTCAACTTTTGTGGGCAAATGTTCACAATTTGAAAGTTATAAAGCTTCAGTCAATATTTTAATGAAGTACAAGACAATACTTGATTAAACATAAAATGACCTGCTTTGTTAGTTTGTATTACATTCTTGAACTTTTTTTTCCCTCGGTTGATGTGACAAAATACAGCATCATGTGAAAACTCTTCTCCTATACCCGCAATGTCCACCTACACTCAAACCCAAACATCAATGTCCGTGACAGTTTTGCAATTTGTCCACATTCGGTCTGCAAAAATGACGCTGAGCTTTCTGTTATCTGCCACTTCAGCACACCACCATGTTCCCTGGCCAAATATCTCCATCTTGGGTTGGCTGCAGCACTTCAGCAAAGCTCAACGCAAGCTGAAAGAACAACATTACATTTTCCACTTGGGGAACCTATAGCCTTCAGAACTCAACATACATTCAATAATTTTGGGGCCCGAGCACCTTCTCCCATGTCTCACTCCAATCGCACACACCAGGGCCTGTCATCACATGGGCTGCCACCAAAATAACCTCAGGGGATCTCTCTCCCACTGCAACTCTCTTATCCTCTCCACCTATCTTCTCCTCTATCCATCTTTGATCCGCCTCCCCCTCTTTCCCTATTTATTTCAGAACCCTCTCCTCCTCCCCCTTTTCTGATGAAGGATCTAGGCCTGAAACGTCAGCTTTTGTGCTCCTAAGATGCTGCTTGGCCTGCTGTGTTCATCCAGCTCCACACCTTGTTATCTCGGATTCTCCAGCATCTGCAGTTCCCATTGTCTCTGATACAATTGTCAGATCCATTCTCAGAACACGTTCTGAGGAAGGGGCATCGGACCCGAAACATTAACTCTGTTTTCGCCTTCACCGATGCTGCCAGACATGCTGGACCTTACCAGCAACTTTGTTTTTGTTCCGGATTTACATCATTCGCAACTCTTTTGGGTTTTACTCATTCTTCCAGGCTGACCTTTACCCATTTCTTTGTCTCCTAGATTGCTGTCTCTGAGCTCCACCTCGACCTATTGTTTTCGCCTCCCCACTCCCACCACCCCATCTTCAACATATATACTAACATTTGCCTAGCTACAATCATATCTGAAGAAGGACCCAAAACATTAACTTTGCTTTCTCTCCACAGATGCTGCCAGACCTGCTGAGTTTGTTCAGTGAGCTCTGTTTATGCTTCTGATCAATGTCCAATGGTTGTATTTAAATGCTTAAATAGTAGTCCTCCTACATTAAAAGAATGAAAGATTTTTAAAATCCAGAAAAATCAAACTTTCTGTTTAGATATGATTGCTGAAGAACTTTCCATATTTAACACATCATTGTCACCACATTTCTTAAAATGTTCTGCAGGTGTCCTAAAATGTTTTTAAGGTGAATGTAAAGAGAATGAAAAAAACTGAACTTACATGGTCCAATGTGATTTGGGTTAACTAGCTCTCGCTGGCATCTAAACTGGCATTTCATTACAATACCAGTGCGAATAATGAGCAAATTAATTAATTAGTACATGTCTGGGATTTCACTCATGTCAAAGTCGAAAGGACGATTTAAAAGCACAGCAGGTGGGAACATATAAAGCACTGCGCTCTTTTTCTGTCTCAATGGTTCAAGCAGTAGAGAATTAGGCTCCCACCTGGGGACTGCAGATGTAAATTCCAAGGCCATTTGGCATTCAAATGAGCCCAGCTTCTATAGGATGCAGCACTTTTCAAGTTCTCGGAGTCAGAAGGATGGTAGACAATGTTCCATTTCAACAGAAGAAATACACTGCAAAATACAGTCAAGCACCTATCAACCTGACACTCCGACCCAGACCCTGGACTCCAGGCAGCAGAATAAGGCTAATTCAGCAACAGGAAAATTTGCAGAAAGCAGAATTCTGGCTTCATTTGAAAAAAAAATCCGTCAGAAATTTGTTTTGTCTGTGAATCCACTGATATGCAAGATGAAAACCAAAAGAAACTGCAGATGTTGTAAATCAGGAACAAAAACATTAGTTGCTGGAAAAGGTAAGCAGGTCTGGCAGCACCAGTTCTGAGGAAGGGTAAGACCATAAGACATAGGAGCAGAAATTAGACCATTCGGCCCACCGAGTATGCTCTGTCATTCAATCGCGGCTAATAAATTCCTCAACCCCATTCTCCCACTTACTCCCCGTAACCCTTGATCCCCTTGATAATCGAGAACCTATCCAACACAGTCTTATATGTACTCAATGGCCTGACCTCCACAGCCTTCTGTGGCAGTGAGTTGATAGGTTCACCACTCTCTGGCTGAAGAAGTTTCTCCTTATCTCCATTCTAAAAGGTCTTCCCTTTACTCTAAGTTTAAGAACCGTGAAGTTATGCTGCAGCTCTATAAAACTCTGGTTAGACCACACTTGGAATACTGTGTTCAGTTCTGGTCACCTCATTATAGGAAAGATGTGGAACCTTTAGAGACAGTGCAGAGGAGATTTACTAGGATGCTGCCTGGACTGGAGGATAGGTCTTATGAGGAAAGGTTGAGGGAGCAAGGGTTTTTCTCACTGGAGCGGAAGGAGGATGACAGGTGACTTGATAGAAGTGTACAAGATGATGAGAGGCATAAATAGAATGGATAGTCAGAGACTTTTTCCCAGGGCAGAAATGGCTATTATGAGGGGGCATAGTTTTGTCGTGATTAGAGGAAGGTATAGGGAGATGTCAGAGATAGGCTCTTCACACAGAGAGTGGTGGGTGTGTGGAATGCACTGTTGGCATTGGTAGTGGACTCAGATACTTTAGAGACTTTTGAACAACTCTTGGATAGGCACATAGAGCATTGTAAAATGTCGGGTTTGCAGGGTAGATTGACATTTGTAGGATAATAAGTCAGGACAACATCGCGCTGCACTATTCTATATTCTAAGGCTGTGATCTCAAGTCCTAGTGTCTTGTACCAATGGAAACATCTTTCCAACGCCCGTTCTGTCCAGGCCATTCAGCATTGTGTAAGTTTCGATTAGATCCACCCCCCGCCATCCTTCTAAACTGCAACGAGTATAGTCCCAGAGTCCTCAAACATTCCTCATATCTTAAGATTTTCATTCTTGGGACCATTCTCATGAACCTCCTCTGAACCTGTTCTGAAGGGTCACCGGTCCTGAAACATTAATTCTGAATTTTTCTTCACAGATGTTAAGTGACCTGCTGAGGTTTTCCAGCAACTTCTGTTTTTGGTTGTGATATACAAGATGAGATTACTGTGGTGGTATTCAAAGTTCTGAAAGAAATAGAACACTTTACTGATGGCATTAATCTAGGGATTGGAGCTGAGTATTTTCTAAACTCAAATTCAATTCTTAATTATTTTGAATGCAAAGCACTAACAGGTTTTAAACAAAATACAAAATCTGAGTCATGTAGCACGGAAAGCATGGATTTACTGTAATCTATAGCTAAAATAGAGTTGAGAGGCTGATGAGTAATTGTATCAGGTGCATTTCCAATTTTGAAATTTACACTTTTTTTTCTTTATTTTACTTCAACTTTTCCCTCTTTTATTTACAGTTAACAGTAACAGATCGTAATTTGGAGCCAGAGCTTGTTGGGTCATGGAAGTTTCCCATTCCCTATTGGAAGAAGATATGGGAAGCACAGAATTAAGGCGCTGTAAACCATCACTGACAGGAAGGGAATAATTACTCCATGTCAAATTTGTGTACACAGTCTCCGTTGTTGAAGGAGATTTAAAAATTCCCAGTAGAAAACAAAAGACTGCAAGCACAAGGTTTAAACAAATGCACATTAGATGTGGGGAAACGGTGGCATGTCACTGAACTAGAAATTTAGAGATATAGGCTAGTGCTGTGGGTGCATGGTTCAAAACTCCAATGTGGTAGCTGAAAGAAGCTAAACTTAATTCATAAAATCTGGAATTGACAGCTCATCTTAATCATGGTGACCGTAGATCCACTATAGATTGTCATGAAAATCCATCTGGATCACAACTATCTTTAAGGGAAAGGAAATGAGCCATCCTTATCTGTTTGGCTTATATGTGGCTCCAGACACATAGCAATTTGTGCTTAGTGTTTAACTAACTTTCCACTCAGTTCAAGGGACAATTAGAAATGGCCAACAAATATTAGCCTTTCAAGTGAAACATACATCCTATGAAAGAATAGGAATAATAAAATGTATAAATAAGTGACAATAATGATAACGTTTTGATCATCATCAGTGATGACAGTCTATGATGCCTTTCCACGTAATCAGACAGCATGTTCACAAACAACTGCAAAGTTCAGTTTTCACATGGAATGTTTTCTCAAACACAGCACACTGGATGTCACACTGGCCTGGCTGCTCACCTTTCCTTGTCTTCCTTTGTGCTCTTTTTCTCTTCAGCTAGTTTACTGTGACTCATGGCAAGACTTAGTGTTGCATGTCAAACATTTTCCTGTCATGAGCATCATTCTCCATGTGGCAGTTATGATGACAAATTTTTATATTCAAAGATAAAACATATTTTAGAGATATCACAAGTAATGACAAACAGCAATATGAAGTGGAAAGTGAAATTTATGATCGTTGCAACTGATAGGGATTATGCAAATGACAGCAATCAAAAGGCAGACAGCACAATATAATAACCATAACCAATCATTTCTACTTATGGACAATGAGATTGTGAAAACGATCACCTTCTCAGGTTTTAATTATAAGGCAGAAATAGGTCACTCAATCTTTTGATGAAACCACAATACCCCAAAACAGGTGGTGAATTACTGTGTACACCATGATGAAAAAAGGATCATGACAGCAGTGAAAGTTAGGCTTTTATGTGGTAAAGAAAAACAGCCTTTTAGTTTTCAGTTCTTCAGGTTACGGAAAGTTAGAACTCATGACAGCTTTAAAACCACCATTACATTTGTACAAGAGGATAACAATTCAGATCACTCCTTTATTGGCTACCTAGGTAAACAACGCATTTTTTCTCCAGCAGCTGATTTAAATTGAAGCAAAATACCATATTTTACATGACATAGTTCTGCACATTCACAAACCTGTTAACTTCCTGCTAGGTTTAATCATCTCACCATTTGCTAAGAACAAACAATTGGATCTCTGCTGCTCTTTGCTGATAGGCAATTACCCCAATTTTTAAATGACACTCCTTACTTCCATCTAGAATTTCCCGCACCTCAACATAAACTCATCCAGCCCAACAATCCATCAGTTGAATGTTTGTTTTCTGTGTCTCTGGTTCCTTGTGCTCCTGTTTCTTCCATGAGCTCAGTACTGGTTGTAAGCTCTCTTCACTTGTCTCCAAAAACCACCTTAAATCTTCTCTGGCTGAGTCACCCCTGCTAATTTCTCTTTTGCTTGACCTGAGTGTATGTATTTTCTCAACTATTTGTAAAGAGACTTAGATATTTTCCGCATTAAAAGTACTATATACGTCATTAATAGTGGATACAAATAATAGGAAAACTCAAAAAGAAGAAAACTAAATGCAAAACCACAGAGACGCAAATTAGGGACTGATGTGTCAAGAAGAAACTTCCCGTAAAGATTGTTTAGTGATGGAGTAGAATGTTCATGTAGGATGGCAAAGGTTAAAACTTAGAATAATTAAAGGTAAAGTTGTACGCTAGATTACAGGGAGCATCAATTTTTATGAGTGTAACTTATTTGGACTAATTGCCCTTTCCCATTTGTGTGACCTTTACAGTTTTCACTTCTAAGTAAAGAAAGAATGTGCCCCTTAACCGATGACAGGTGCTGTCAGTGTCCATGGAAGTACAAGTTCATAATGTCTGCATCCATCTCTATTGGTTTTATTAAGAGTTTATTAAATTCATGCACAGGAATGTATTTTATTTCTTGGTTACGAAAATGGATTTCTTATCCACAAGGTGTAACATCCTCTCAGCATCCTGTTCCTGTCGTGATATTATGGATTTCAACAAAGATCACCTCTTTTACTATTGGACATTCAGCACCCGAAGTGCAAAATTATATTATGATAATCTGCAAATTCAGAATCAAGTACATAGAGAATAAGAATGTGCTCCGCAATGCTAGTATATGAATAGCTTATTGGATTTATATACATTTTCTTTATAACTTTAAGAAAGCCGATTTATCTTGTGTGGATTAACACCTTGTTTAACAACAGAGAATAGAACATCATGTCAGCATGTTAACACTTTTACATGCTAATATCACCTGTGCAAATTTCAATCCAATTAAATTGACATTGATATAATTACCATTTGCACAATTCTGATAGCACTGCCGTAAGTGTTGTGCTTAATCAATATATATTTTCTCACATTGCCACAGAGAAAGAAGCTAGTTCCATGGTAACCATGATGACAATGTTCAATGACATTCAGATTTCTGTTGTTTTGAAAATTCTACAAGATCTTCAAAGAGAAACCTCAAAAACTGACTTGTATATATACGTACCCATCACATCTATCAGAAACATTCCAAAGTTCTTGATAGCCAATCCATCTGAAATGCATTCACTATTGCTATGCATTGAAATTGATAACAATATAAGTTTCTGAATGGAAGCAAAAGCATGTTATGCATCAGCCTTAACTTATGCATAACAAATTTTCAACCTGATAATAATTTGTGAAAATTGCAATGCATGATTGATTTATGTTTGCCACATAAAGCTTTACATACCAATGTCTTCATCTAATTGCAATCTTGTCTCTAACTTCGACGGCTTTCAAACTAAATATCGTCTCACACTTCTGAAACAAGCTCCCTTTATGGCACTAGACAAGGAGAGTCTTTTCCATCTCCATAGTGCTTATACCTTTATTGCCATCTCCATATTGAGAAAAACATCTGCTACTTCTATGGTCTCAATTTGGAAGTGTAAGTGTCCCATTGTGATCTCCATAGCACTAACAAAAAAAACCCTAATGTGTCCTCCTTGATACTAGTGAAAATGCCGCCATGTGGTCTCCAATGTGATAGTGAAAACAAACTCTCTGCTAAAGCCAATGCCAGTGCAAGGGACTCTGCAATCTCCCTGGAAGAAACAACAGTCAACATAAGTGGTAGCTATGGAAGAGGTAAAAGTACAAAGTTACCTTCACAAAAAAAATGCGAGCTCTAATTTGTAGAGCAGTGTAGCAATCCCCGTCAGTAAATTTGAAAGCTCAAGAAGCAGACTCATGAATTCAACAGGAACCAAACAAAACAGGCTATGGGGAGAGGAGCAACAGATTTAGCAGCAGAAGCTATTGGGAACAGAGTGGTACATTAGTTACAGATTGTTGCGTTTATTGTGTTTATGGTTTTTATTAGTGACCTTTTTGGGTTTTTTTATTCCATCAGGAAATATAGGTGTTGCTACTGAGGCCGCATTTATTACATATTCCTAACTGCCCATGGGCTAAATAGCATGCCAGGCGATTTCAAAGGGCAGTTAAGAGACTACCACATTTTTGTTGGTCTGGAGTCACATGCAGGTAAGACCAAGAAGGATGGCAAATTTGATTCCATAAAGGACATTAGTGAACCAGATGGGTATTTATGACAATTGACACACAGTTATCATTGCATGAGCTTTTAATTCCAAATTGTTATTGAATTCAAATTCCACTATCTGGAGGATTTCTCGATTACTAACCCAATGAATTTACCAACACTCCACTGCCTTCCCTGATATTAACTAAGCCATTAAATATTCTAAAAAGTGAGAAAGAATCTACAAATAAATATATAGATCAACAGGTAAAGGAGCAAGGCTTAAAGAGAACAAAGTGGCAACAGGACAAGGGAAAGAGCCAGCCAGTGTGTGCTTTTTTTTAAACCCATTCTTTTACATTTTTTAACCATTCAGGTCAGGGGCAAGCCATAAGTTTACTTCTGTAAATTTAGGCAACAGTTTAATAAACCAAAGCTAAGTAGTGAGTTGTTCTTGGTCGTAAGATGGGGTGAAAATTGGACGTGAGGGAAGACATTGCAGAGGGATGTGTAATTAATGAGGCAAATTTAGTAAAAAGTGGCAAGAGAACCTGCTAGCTCTTGTGCCTCCAAAAATCTCGACGCAACTTGGATGTGGCCAAAAGAAAAACACAAAGTTCAGCCCTATGATTCAAAGTGATAATTGGGGTGAATGGGGAGTCAGGAGCATGAGGTAATTAAAACAAAAACTAATGCAGAAAAACTTGGTACACTACACCTTCAAATTGAAAAGGAGCTTTCAGTCAGATATAGCACCTTTACGATCTTGGGATTAACCAAAACACCTTACAACCACATGATGTAATTTTTGAACTGTAATCAATGTCGTAATGTATAAAACATTTGACAGCCCAAATGCTCCTAGCAGACTTCCATAAACAGCAATGTGATAGGACTAGGTGGTTTGATTTAGTCATCTTGGTTGTGTAATAAATGCCTTCATTAAGGGATAAAAATCAAAATGTAAAATACAATCTGAATATTTTGAAGGAGAATCTGAGACCAAGAAGATCTCTGTTTAAATACTTCAAAACTATAACATTATAATTACTACAGTTTGATGAACACAATTCTCTAACACTCTACTCTTCAGAAGGCACCTCTTTCTAACAGTCTTTCTTCTCATAAATCTGCTTCATCTGGAATTGTTTTACATGATATGTACATTTTTTTAGGAATGGCTGATGTTCAAAGTTTGACTTGATTGCTTACAATAAGCATGATAGAAAATATTTTTGCCTCCTGTTCTGTATGACTTTTAATCTGCAGTCCCTCTCCTGCAATTATACTGAGAATGTTTTGTATATATCATCTGGTTCTTAAAACGAAAGCCTAATACCTGAGCTACTAGCCAACAGTTGTAATGTTTCTCTTGTAGCATGCTTCATTGCAGTCTGCTATAAAAGCGGTTGTTGATATAACTCAAAATATGCATCTCATTAACACCCTTAAGCCATCAAGATCAGAGTCACACATGACATCTCTGTAATCTGACAGAACACTTGCAGTGGAAGATAAAATCCAGCTTGGTTCATGCACACTAATAAAAAGGAATTGCTGTGCAAAATACTTGGTCAACAGTCAAAGAACTAGCATTATTTTCAAGAAATGTGCCAAATCTATTAATGACTAGAGATGTAGATGAATTCTGCATCTGTAATTACCCCACCGATGTGAACAGTAGGTGGAATCAACAGGGTCCTGCATCTGCTTTTGAATGCTGTTTTGCCAGTGGGTCGGATATTTTATGAGAGTGGAGATGAACAAGAAAGAATAATGGACAACCAACTTCTTTTATTTGCTCATGCCACATAGGTGTCATTCCCTAACTGTTCTTTGGAAGGTGGTGATGATACACTTTCTTCAATCACTAATAGTCCATATGATACAGGCAGTCCCTGAATGCTATTATAAAGGGAATTCCAGGCTTTCCATTCAGAAGACAGTGGTGCAATAGCAATATACTTCAAAATCAGAATGGTGTGTGATTTAACAGCGAGTGGTACCAATGAGGCTTCAGTATCCCTGTGCAACAGAATAGATAACAAACCCAGTACTCATTTAGATACTTTGTTGGAAGAACATTGGAGTGGACATGTCTGGGTTTGGCTATTTATTTCAGGTCAAATATCTTACTGACACTCAGCACCTGATTCTCATGTTGAAGACGAAGATTGGAAGACATGACCAAGCCTACCACTGCAATCCCGCCTCCAACCCAAGACTGTTAGCACGGCGATCAACCGAAGATCCAGTCCTAATCATCCTGGTGACAGGTCCAATGCCGAAGTGAGTGTGCAGATTAAAAAGCTGTGTATATTTGCTTAAACTTTCTGATTGCTTTAACCCCTTTTTTACCCTACCCCCATTTACCCTATCATCTCACCTCCGCATTAGTTGATCGCCTCATTAATTATTCTCATTATGAGCAGATCTCACAAGCCCTAAACCAGTTGCATGCCATTGAAAAGCCCAAAAAACTCCCTGAACAAACAAACAAACAAATAAACGCTTCAAAGCAGCTGCATAAGCAATGTTCAGCACTGGCAAAGTAAATAGGCCTTTGTAGTACAGCCAACAGTGCACAACATTTCCCTGAGAGAGCAAACAAACTTGAGAACTGCCATCTCAATGTCATACAGTACATGTGTAAGCACAATAAGAAAAGAATAAACATTTACACTTGGTTATCATACTAAGCTCCCTAATGATGGTGTGAAACGTACTCTACCCTTCCATCCATACGATGAACTTTTGTAAGTCATCTATAGATTTTTGCACATTTGCAATGTTTATCTTTCACTTCACAACTTGCCATGTGGCAGAAGGAATAATCTGGCAGACATAGTGGAGCATGACACTATCCGTTAAACAATCAGCCTACTGTCATTGCTTACCTGATGAACACAATTAGTCATGCTTCGGTGTTTAATGATCAACTGTAAAAAGCAGCAAAATCATTTTACTTACCTCCTAATCTTTTTGTGGCTTCAAACTACGATTCATGCCACCATGCACCGGTATGTAACCAGATCGTTGCTAAAGCTCAGTTGTCTCCATAAAAATTTATAGAAATCTACCTGGAGGAGGCCTTCAATGAACTCACAGAGAGTTAGTTATATCCTTCAAAGAAGTTGGATGACTCCAGCACTCTTTCCTTCCCACTTTCTTATGAAAATGGTTGATAGTAGGAATGGAGGTTCTGACAGATTGAAAGGCTGTCTATATTTGGTTAACCTTCTGATCATTTCAATACCTCATTTACCCCATCCTCTCACCCTTCACCATGTTACCCTCCTCATTAATTATTCTCATTACCAGTAGAACTCACAAGCTCTATAACAGTTGCATGTCACTTGTGAGCCCATAAAGCTCCCCAACAAACAAACAAACTCTTCAAAGCAGCTGCACAAACATTTTAAACACGTGCAAAACAATTAGGTCATTGTACTACAGTTGGTCCCTTTACTTGGTTCTGATAAGGACCATGGATATCTGGCCCTCACTGTCATGGTAATACACTTGAATTATGGTCATTTAGGAACCAGGCTACGAGAAAACACTAATGTGGTAATGTGGTTCAGCAAAAAGTCAACATCTTCAAGTGGAAATAAGGGGTTTAAATTGTGAATGAAAAATAATACAGACATGGATTGTACCAATTACATCATGGGGTCATTTGAAATTTCATGATGGTGTAAAACAGGCAAATTTTATTTATGCAACTCAATTTACATCCTAACTGAATTCCTGTCCACAGAAGATGTCTAGGCATAAAATGGATGAAGCAATTACCTGCGAACAACTTTTAAAATATTTTTAAATCAACCTGTTCAGACAGGTTATGACATGCCTCTGGAAAAGGTGGGAATTGAACCTATGCTTTCTGGACCAGAAATAGAGATGCTACCTTGCACCACAAGAGACCTCGTGAGCAATTTTACGCCATCATGAAAGGTAAAAATTTCTCAAAACAACTCACTCAGGCTGCTACAAGTACCACACCTGTAGGTGGCACTGTCAATGTATGACTAATGAATTGATTGCAGTGAGGCAGCATATAAAATTTTTGATTGTGGGTCAAAACAACCTTCCAAAAAATCCAATTTATTACCTGAGGTAAAGAAACACGTTCCTGAGCTCACAAGAAATGTGAGCTCACACATCAATGTTACTATAAAAGCACCAAGAAATAGTCTATCTGTACACAGTGTAGTAACAAACATGATTCAGGCAATTAAAAAAAAAATCTCAACCCCAGCTGATCACACAGGTTAGAAGCCTCAAGTTAAATTAACGGAAAAATACCAGTTAAATGAATCACACAGATTCCAAAAAAATAGTCATGGAAAAAGAAAGTCTATTATGAAGGAAGGGTGATGGGTCTGGATGGGATGCTCTGAGTGTTGGTGTGGACTTGTTGGGCCAAAGGGCTTGTTTCCACATTGTAGGGATTCTATGATTCTACGATAAGGATCATTCTAGAAAGCTCGTGACACTCAAAAGCCACTCAAGAGTTAACAACTGAAGCAGGCACTCATCAACACTTAAAACGGATACATCAGTCACTGAGAAAACATACACACAGGATTTATGACAATGACCCAAAATACAGTCGATAAGAAGTTATGACAAAACTGCAGGGTAAGAATTCAGCAAACAAAGCAGCGAGTCGAATCAATGCACAGGCTGCACCAATACTCTCCACTCAGCATGAACTGAAATCTTACAGGAGCTCAGACCACATCTGTAACTAAAATCTGGAAAGCAGCATTCAAACATAAGCAAAACCTACCAGCTGCTGGCAAGTAGAAACCTACTCAACAAACTCTACATTCTTGCCCCCTCTTTCCTTCCAACACCAACGCCCTCTCCACCCACTTAACAGATCTGGTTGCAACTGCAACACCCACTTCCTCAGAAGAGGTGTTGTGGCCAGTGCCATCCCCACTGAGAAAATATTGGCCTAGAAATTCAGTGATAATGTGGCCATATACAGGTGGAAAACAACAACTTAAGCATTCACTATGGCAAGCAAGGACTACACACTCATTATGTGTCAGAACTGCACCACCCACTGCACTGGTAAAAGCAGAAAAAGAAGCAACAAAGGTCTGTATCTGAAACAGGCATTAGGACTTTTTGCATGAGCAAACACATTTGACATCCTCTATGAAAAAGTGGACAACCCTGAATATAACATCTGTTGGTACAGCTGTATGGAGGAAAACCAATATGTATGTGAACCATTCTATAGTCCTTAAAAGGACAAGGAAAGGGTTGTGACGTGAAGAGGCAGTGAGTACAGGCAGATATAAATGGGAGGGCTCTGCCCAAAATTCTCTTCACCTTGAGGCTGAAGACCATTATCATAGTAACTGCTCAAACTCTTCTCATCCTTTTGTTTGTTCCCTCACTCCAAACCTTTCCCAATTTGTGCTCTCACTCTCTCTGCTGGGATTTGCATTGCTACTCCTAAAGTACTCTATTACAGTGAGCTCCCTGGTGTTGTCCAATAAGCAGGCACCAAGAAGGAGCAAATTACTGCAGATGCTGGAATCTGTACTGAACATAACAAATGGTGGAGATCACAGCAGGTCAGACAGCATCCATGGACAGACAGCAAGCTAACATTTTGAGTCTGGATGACTCTTTAGAGTTGAAGTGAAGCGTGGAGGGGGTAGCATTTATGCTATAGTTGGGGAAGGGATGTGTGATAGTGGTGGGTGTAGAGTCCTGGTGGAGAAAAGATGTTGATACCAACAAGTAGTTCACTCTTCTATAAATAAGGCCTAAGGTTCACTATTGGGTGTGTTTCTGTTCTTGGTATTTCCCCATGTGCTACTCATAGTATACAATAGCATCATCTTACCCAATCAGCAGCAATTACTCCCAATCCCTGTTCGATATCAATCATGCCCTTAAACCCACTGAACAGCGTTCATTCCCCCTCCCCCCCAGAGATGTAATCACTCCTCATCCTCCACACAGTGATCACCGTCCCTACTAGACAGTAGTGAGCATACCCCGCCCCAATTACAATCATTGTAAAAATCACTACCTTCCTCACTGAGCAGCGATCACTCCCTCTGCCCCACAAAAGAGTGAGGGGAAATGCATATACTAAAACTGAAAATCAGGGTACTATGTAATGGGTAAGTGATAATGGGAACTGCAGATGCTGGAGAATCCAAGATAATAAAATGTGAGGCTGGATGAACACAGCAGGCCCAGCAGCATCCCAGGAGCACAAAAGCTGATGTTTCGGGCCTAGACCCTTCATCAGAGAGGGGGATGGGGTGAGGGTTCTGGAATAAATAGGGAGAGAGGGGGAGGTGGACTGAAGATGGAGAGAAAAGAAGATAGGTGGAGAGGAGAGTACAGGTGGGGAGGTAGGGAGGGGATAGGTCAGTCCAGGGAAGACGGACAGGTCAAGGAGGTGGGATGAGGTTAGTAGGTAGGAGATGGAGGTGCGGCTTGGGGTGGGAGGAAGGGATGGGTGAGAGGAAGAACAGGTTAGGGAGGCAGAGACAGGTTGGACTGGTTTTGGGATGCAATGGGTGGAGGGGAAGAGCTGGGCTAGTTGTGTGGTGCAGTGGGGGGAGGGGACAAACTGGGCTGGTTTTGGGATGTGGTGGGGGAAGGGGAGATTTTGAAGCTGGTGAAGTCCACATTGATACCATTGGGCTGCAGGGTTCCCAAGTGGAATATGAGTTGCTGTTCCTGCAACCTTCGGGTGGCATCATTGTGGCACTGCAGGAGGCCCATGATGGACATGTCATCTAAAGAATGGGAGGGGGAGTGGAAATGGTTCGCGACTGGGAGGTGCAGTTGTTTATTGCGAACCGAGCAGAGGTGTTCTGCAAAGCGGTCCCCAAGCCTTGCTTGGTTTCCCCAATGTAGAGGGAGCCACACCGAGTACAATGGATACAGTATACCACATTGGCAGATGTGCAGGTGAACCTCTGCTTAATATGGAAAGTCATCTTGGTGCCTAGGGTAGGGGTGAGGGAGAAGGTGTGGGGGCAAGTGTAGCATTTGTGTGTAGCAAGTGCACCCGCATGGGCCCCAGCTATGCCTGCCTCTTTGTAGGTTACGTGGAACAGTCCCTCTTCCGCACCTACACAGGCCCAAAACCCCACCTCTTCCTCCGTTACATTGATGACTGTATCGGCGCCGCCTCTCGCTCCCCAGAGGAGCTCGAACAGTTCATCCACTTCACCAACACCTTCCACCCCAACCTGCAGTTCACCTGGGCCATCTCCAGCACATCCCTCACCTTCCTGGGCCTCTCAGTCTCCATCTCAGGCAACCAGTTTGTAACTGATGTCCATTTCAAGCCCACCGACTCCCACAGCTACCTAGAATACACCTCCTCCCACCCACCCTCCTGCAAAAATTCCATCCCCTATTCCCAATTCCTCCGCCTCCGCCGCATCTGCTCCCACGATGAGGCATTCCACTCCAGCACATCCCAGATGTCCAAGCTCTTCAAGGACCGCAACATTCCCCCCACAGTGGTTGACAACGCCCTCGATCACGTCTCCCGCATTTCCCGCAACACATCCCTCACACCCCACCCCGGCCACAACCGCCCAAAGAGGATCCCCCTCGTTCTCACACACCACCCCACCAACCTCCAGATACAACGCATCATCCTCCAACACTTCCGCCATCTACAATCCGACCCCACCACCCAAGACATTTTTCCATCCCCACCCTTGTCTGCTTTCCGGAGAGACCACTCTCTCCGTGACTCCCTTGTTCGCTCCACACTGCCCTCCAACCCCACCACACCCGGCACCTTCCCCTGCAACCGCAGGAAATGCTACACTTGCCCCCACACCTCCTCCCTCACCCCTATCCCAGGCCCCTCCCCCACCGCATCCCAAAACCAGCCCAGTTCGTCCCCTCCACCCACTGCATCCCAAAACCAGTCCAGCCTGTCTCTGCGTCCCTAACCAGTTCTTCCTCTCACCCATCCCTTCCTCCCACCCCAAGCCGCACCTCCATCTCCTACCTACTAACCTCATCCCACCTCCTTGTCTTATCCGTCTTCCCTGGACTGACCTATCCCCTCCCTACCTCCCCACCTATTCTCTCCTCTCCACCCATCTTATTTTCTCTCCATCCATCCCCCTCTCTGATGAAGGGTCTAGGCCTGAAACGTCAGCTTTTGTGCTCCTGAGATGCTGCTGTGTTCATCCAGCCTCACCTTTTATTATCTTACTATGTAACGGGTAGTTGACTTGTTATGTTGAATTTTATATTATCACCCAAAGTCTAAATACCCATGCATGTGCAAAATTCAGCCTTAAGTTGGATGTTTGCTGTAGCGTATGTAGCCCTTGATTCTTGGCTATCTGATCGGACAGTATTGTTTGGACACACATTTTTGTTTCTTGTATCCCACCTGGTCAAGAATCTGATGCTAAGCACCATTTCTGACCATCCTTTTATTTATAATAAGTCATAATTAAACTCCTTTGATCTTCTGTACAAGAGCATAATTGTAAAATATCACTCCACAGCACGATCTTGGAACACCAGCTAATCCCGACATGCATTACACATATCACCTGCACATCTTTCTTTACTGTAATTAAACAAAGTATTTAATTAGACGCCAAACTGAACATTTTGAATTATGATTCCCGAGATCCGACACATTGCCTGTCTGCAGTACCAGGAATAAAATTCTTCCAAATTCACACTCATAAAATCAAATAAAGTCAGCCTGTCATGGAAGAACTGTCATGTTAAACAACATGACTGATGTGAAATTTAGACAATTCTATCTCAAAAAATAATAAGCCATGCCAGTGTAATATTTTCCTTATAGTTTTTACAGGTTGTACCCATTTCAAGTTATCTAAAACATACAAAAATTACAGCACAAAAATAAGAGAACAAATGAATCACATAAACCTAGGGTAGGGGTTCCAGATTCTAGGTATATTTTAAACTTTTGATCGTGGGTGCCTTGCTTTAAGAATATGGATGGACACATATTCCACTTCGGTGAAATCAGTTCCCCAGTACTGTATAGTACAGTGACCAAATGACCTAATAGCGCAGACCTAACAGATTGAATAATGTTACAAGCATGTGCAGCAGACAATAATGGATACCTTCTCGCGGTCAAAAAGACTCATTTAGCTGACTGATCTTTGCTGTCTCAATTTAGCAAAGAGTTTATGCTCATCATCTGAACTCATTGGGTGAAATCTTGTGCCCTCCCTATGACAGGTGTTGTGGCATGGAGCACTGAATTGGGCATAAGTGTGTTATCTGGGGACCCCAATATGTTCTGCCTTCATCTCAACAGGACATCTCAAGTGCATAGTGGGAAGGTTTTTGAGCGACTCTCTTCTTGCTGTCAATTGAGACCCTTTAAGTGGGCAACAAATAAACAGCTTCCTCCTACTGCCACAGACACATTAACACTGACCAACCCCACCTGCAGCCCTGCTGCATATCTGCATTGGGGTTTGCAGGATGGGAGGTCTCTCACTCAAAGGCACTTCAAGTTTAAACAAAGAACCTGGCAATGGTTGGGAATGGATAAAGAAGCCATAAGACTATAAGACATAGAAGTGGAAGTAAGGCCATTTGGCCCATCAAGTCCACTCCGCCATTTAAATCATGGCTGAGGGGCATTTCAACACCACTTTCCTGCACTCTCCCCGTAGCCCTTGATTCTTTTTGAGATCAAGAATTTGTTATCTGCCTTGAAGGCATTCAACGTCCCGGCCTCCACAGCACTCTGCGGCAATGAATTCCACAAGCCAACTGAGAACTACATCCCATCCCAACATCCTGTAGGTCCCCCAGTACCTCCTTCCTGCCATGACTCAGCAATGCCATAGACCCTCATCAAAGCAAAGCCCCAGATGGGTGTCATAGTGGCAGCAGCCACTTCCTCCCTAGTGGCAATGCTGCGTACAAAGGAACTGCTAGCCTCCGATCAGTCAGCAGCACTGAGGGGGTAGTCTTCTTACCACATGGTCTTTGATCTCAAGGGAAGGTGTCCTGCTACCTTGCTAAGTGCCCAAGTGCCACAAGGTATGATGTGTCTTCCCAAAACCAGAGGTGACACAAGGGTCATCCTGTCTGTCCAACCAGGGGACGGGACCACCATCAACTTCATAAGACCCTGCTTACGGAATCCTTTTACAACACAAAAAGCAAAGAAAATGCTGAACATACATTAAAGATCCCACACTAATTTGAGTACACGAGCTGAGTGGGCACATTGCAGAAAGGAAACTCAGGCAGAGCCACATACTCGTAATGGAGCCCACTCGATTTTCCTTCCATAGTTACACACTTCCTGTAATACTTTCTTTTCATCTCTATTTCAATTGTGCCTTATCTGTTATATCTGTTATGAAACGTTTGTTATAACCTATTTTGTAATTTTACGTGGCAATGATTGCTCTTCTCACCTTTTGAAGTCTGTTCCACCATTTAATTAGAAAATGGCTGAATTGCACCTCAAATTAATTTAGGCACCTACATTCCACATTCCTTGATCTCCTTATCCAAAACAATTCGCAGTCTTGAAAACTCATGTGCACCCTTTTTAACTCTGTAAACATCTCAATCAGACTGTCCATCGTTACAAAAGTCAAGGGAATTTGAGTTATATTAATACAGATGTTTTAATTGTTTAACTCTCTAAATCCGGGCGTAAGTGTGTGGAATCTGCTGAGTTGGCTGTTTTTGAATGGTGTAAACTCAATGTGTCGAAGGGCCTTTTATTCTGTGCTACAAATCTATATTACTGTAGCCTGGGTTTAACACAGGCTGCCACATTGATAAATTGAAGCCTGCCCTAGGAACAGGTGGCTTGAGGCTCTTTAAAGGGCTGAATGCCACTTAAAGAGATTCTGTTGCATTTCAGTAGTAAATGCTCAACTAACAATCTCCTAAAAACAACCAACTTGGAATAAAACATGGCATTGATTTTAATTTCATGAGCTACTTAGAAGGATAAACACCACTTGAAAGGATTCTCACCGTAATGTTCACTTGTGACTGCTGTCATGAAGAAGGCTTCTGAAGCACATCAGGAGACTTTTTGGGGCAATTAATTATGATTCCATTCACACTCAAGCAACATTTATTCTGAAAATTCTGAGAACTTTACCAATAAAAAGTGCTTTTTACCTATAAAAAGTGTTGTACAATTCAACCTTATTAGAAGTCTCCAGAAAAAATTAAGTATTTGCTTGTGACCACCTTGCTGGAAATCCCTCTGGGTTTGGTTAAAGAATGGGAGAAGGATGAGAGGCTATGCCAAAGCCAGACCAACTGCTATATAAGGGGCAAAAAGGTGAGGAAGGCAAAGTGGTGTCCTTCACCCCTCTGGATATGGGGCAGCTCTCCTTTTTTGGGGATTCTTCATTAGCACATCCGAGGACCTGTGTATCTTCTCCCTCAGTTACTAAGTTATCCTGTAACAAGTCACTGCATACCAACCAGACATCACCCACCTTTAGCGAAAATGGATGTGAGGAGCCCTCATGAACAACTCCAGCTAAAAAAACTGACTAATCAGCTAGTTTAGCACATTCAGGGAAATTCAAATGATGGTAATCAGCTATTGAGACCGAAATTGTTTGCTCAATTCAAATGTTGGACCTGGCATGCCTTATTAGCACAGCCCCTATTTGTGTATCTATTTACCTTTCTTCAAGATAACCCCTTAGGGTCTTGGTACAAATTACTTGTTGACAAAATTTAATGATGCACATAAACAAATCAACAAAAATGCAATCAGTAGTCATGGCATAAATAATACCTTTTTTGCCTTTATCACTGGGACAGCAAACAGAATTTGTCACAAGCTTGCCATTCATGTGACAGGATAAACTATTGCAACTTGTCATCTGATGATAGCCCACTTATGATTTTGTCATTTTACAAACACTAATCACTGGTCATAACCCGAACTTAAGATATTCTTCTGGAGAAATATGAAAGGAAAACAAATTTCATTATTCTGTTATTGGGTGCAACATTGTTTGAACAATTCAGAGAATTACTCACAAAATGCAAGAATGGGAAACACCTCAGAAAGTTAAATATATTTTTATAAATGATGGTATTAGTCCAACCACAATAGAACGAACAAATAGAAGCAAGAAATTTGATAGGCAATTGCTAATATTCACCCATTCAGGGAATGTTCATTTAAAAACAAGCAAAACCAATTCTTTTTGTGCAAAAAAAAAAGTAATCTTTATTTGAATTATTTGTGTTGTGGCTAAAACAAATTAATTATCAATCCGCAAAACCTTCCAACAAAAGCCAAAGGTAGGCACTAAATTCCTATTCAACCATATGATGGAAGGAAAAATTAAAGCCTCTATCACCACTATTTGTAGCTCCTGACTGGCTACATGTTTCTGAAAGTGTAGGTTGTTACAGCTGAAACAACTTCACAGAGATCAGTATCCTGGTCACAAAATCACCCTTTTTTTATGCGAACAGAGTCCTTGACACTGATCCAGCTCCCTCAGAACCAGCTCTGATTGAACAGGATGCTTGACGCTCCTGTTTATATCTATCAGTCAGGGCTCCCTGACTGGGGCTTTTAACCCAGTCGAATCAGGGAACTTATTCTATGAGGCCCAACTTACTGACCTTGTTACAATCACTACAATAGTAACTTCAAGTCCTTGGGAGAGCTGGCTGGCTGGCCGATAGCAATCATATTGTCAGTAACAGCTTGAGTCTCAATTCACATTCCCCCTGGGGTGGATGCAGTTCCCACCTCATTGCCCCTTTCCTATAGGAGATTGTGGCACTGTGGATTTGACCTCCTTTGGGCAAGAAGAACATGACGACAAAAAAAAGATGTCTACTCACCATGTACTTTGTGTATCTCAACAAAAGTATACAATTCAAATAGTGGAGAATTAATTTCATTATAAGTTGAAGTATAAATTGCAGAACATTTCTAGTGAACTTTCTTTCTGTGTAACGCTGTGGTCTATTCTCAATTAGAGCATCAATCCCATAACATTTAAATTAAATTAATATAATGCTCAAAAATTACATTTCATGTGGTCTAAGCAAGCAGTATAATTTGTGCTTGGGGCAGACAGGATTTCACAACAATATATACAGTACCTCACAATATTGGTCCAAAAACACACACACTTAATAATATGTTAACAGTTTAAAAGTGATTCAGGATTATTGCAGCAATATGACTGCCATTAAGTTTAGCAGATAAAAGGAATGTAGGCTGTGATGATTAATTTTCTCTTTGAAAGGATCATCTACAAACTGCAATCAACTGAGAAATAAGGAGATAATCTACTAATTATCTTGTTATCAAGCCAACTACTGTGGTCATGGTATACTCCTGTGCAGTGTACATACATCGAAACTACTAATTTCAAGTCCTGCTTGCTACAAAAAGCTACATAGTATCTACTTACAAAACATTAGATGCATTAAATTTTGTTTAATTATCCTAAAATATGTTACAAGTCAATAGACAAGACAGATAAAATTCAATTTTATGGCTCTACGTCAACCAAGTAATTTAAAAGGTGTTCCAACATGGCCAATGTTCTTACATTTAGAAAGACATAATTACATGGGTACTGCACAAGTGGAGACTTTGACTACAAAATTGGCATAATTCATGTGTGGCCAGAGATTACAACTGTTCTGTTCTTACACACTAAAAGATAGAGATTTAAATTAATCCAACAAAACAGACTGACAGCTTGTGTGGTGGAGTTAATTATCAAAAACATTTTTCATTGGTGCAATAAAGTTCACCTCTCTTTGTCAACTTACAGGTCATATATGAAATTTAGCTAAGCAGTATCAATGTTGTCTCAAGCAGTGTAGATCTAATCATAAAACTGCCTTGAACTAAGTACCAAAATGAAAATTTCAGTATCTGTATGTTAACCCCCTTACACTCGTACAGTGGGGTTACTCTTACAAGACTCAGGTTAAAGCAAATTATTTGAATAGTGCAAAGGTTCTTTATTAATGGTTTGAATATGCTGTCTTGTATTTGACCTTAAGAGTGTCTAATATGTTGATATAGCATGTAAAAAGTTCAAAAATTCAATTATTGGGAAAAGGCTTTTACGACGTGAAAAATTGAATAATGTAACAAACAAGAGAAGTTTTAAACACTAAGCATCATAATTTGAACTGATGGTCTTTAAGGAGCTGAATTTAAGAGACAGATAATACTATTGCTAAAAAGAGCTCAGCGCTGTTTTAATCCGGCTGAGTTATAAAGAATAATGTTTTAAGTAACTGTCAATGCTGGAAAGACAACTTTGATCACACAAGGCCTGATTTCCCAAGTGAAGAATCTGTCCTGTAGGCATGAATGGTTTTTTTCTAGATTGCTTTAGTCCTAGTTTTCTACGTTTAATCCCTGGAGGAGGATAAATTTCATGATACATAAAAGAGGATAAATATTCTAAACTGAAAATAAAGCCAATATTGCCATCTGAAGCTCTTTAATGATTAATTTTTATTAATCTTTACCTTATTCCAGCTTCAGCATATGCTCCTGAACGTATCCCCCTGTCCAGGTACTTTTAAGAAAATATGCTGGTAGAAATGCATGAATGAATAAAGCAGACGTAGGTCATTTAAATTGTACAAATACAATCTCAATAAATTACGATCTCAGAAATACAACCTTTAGGTCATATTACAATTCAAGTTATAGTATACTATTACATTCTTCGAAATGTGCTTTTTAAAAGACAAAGTTGCAATGACTCAGTGATTTAGACTACCAACAGTAATGGTATCTTTAACAAAAAACAATTCTAAAGTGCAGACAAAAATTGGACATAATGTAAAAGCAAATAACTTTATGCTATGAACATACACTGGATGGAATCTGACAATATTTTGGCCGTGTTGTATTCACCATGTTTCAGGGAGTATGTCTCTCTGCGAGACCAAACTGTATCGCCTTGCATTAACATCCTAAACTCACGTCATAAGTATCTACCATGGCTCAATGGCATCACTTGTCCAATGCTAATCTAATTCTCCACTCAACATAGATGAAGGACTCACCACTCTGGATGCCTCCAGATGGATGGTGATCCCTTGGTCTGGGGCAATCTTTAAAATGCAATTGCGCACTGGGTCATTAATTGGCAATCTGGAACTGTCCTGGACAACTGCACATATTCCCATAGCAGATAAAGGGGAAACTGGCTCCATGATTTGCCAACAAAAACCATGACATCATGGTAGACAGGGTGGTGCAGAGAAAGGCTGTCCTTTTCCCTGGGATAGTCAGAAAGGGCCACGATGCCAGACCCTGCCAGTCTGGATCAAGGTCACTACCAGGGTCAGTGTAATTTCTACGGCCCAGTGAAGCCACCTAGCAATGCTGCAAAAAGACCTTCTCTGCTCTACTAGGGTAAGTGCAACCATGATAATAAAATGTGAGGCTGGATGAACACAGCAGGCCAAGCAGCATCTCAGGAGCACAAAAGCTGACGTTTCAGGCCTAGACCCTTCATCAGAGAGGGGGATGGGGAGAGGGAACTGGAATAAATAGGGAGAGAGGGGGGGCGGACCGAAGATGGAGAGTAAAGAAGATAGGTGGAGAGAGTATAGGTGGGGAGGTAGGGAGGGGATAGGTCAGTCCAGGGAAGACAGACAGGTCAAGGAGGTGGGATGAGGTTAGTAGGTAGATGGGGGTGCGGCTTGGGGTGGGAGGAAGGGATGGGTGAGAGGAAGAACCGGTTAGGGAGGCAGAGACAGGTTGGACTGGTTTTGGGATGCAGTGGGTGGGGGGGAAGAGCTGGGCTGGTTGTGTGGTGCAGTGGGGGGAGGGGACGAACTGGGCTGGTTTAGGGATGCAGTCGGGGAAGGGGAGATTTTGAAACTGGTGAAGTCCACATTGATACCATTGGGCTGCAGGGTTCCCAGGCGGAATATGAGTTGCTGTTCCTGCAACCTTCGGGTGGCATCATTGTGGCAGTGCAGGAGGCCCATGATGGACATGTCATCTAAAGAATGGGAGGGGGAGTGGAAATGGTAAGTGCAACCATCTTCTCTCCGATAACTCACAATGATTTTCTCTGCCACTGCACCCGACTCTCATCAAGTCTGATGCTGTACAATGCACGTATGCCTCAGAGGACGCTCCAGCAAGGCTCCTGTCTCCAGCCTCTTCCAGCCCAGATATTAGCACCTCAGTGGGTATTTTTACTCCTTTAGAGTTGGCAGCACTTGCTGGTGATGAATTCACTGCCACATCTCTACAGCTGGCTGAAAACACCTCCAACCACCGGCACCCAGAGGACTGATGGTGACCAGGCAGCAGTTTGGCCCCAGGCAGGAGAGTACCCTGTGGTGATGGCAACTGGGGACTTCATAAAAATGCACAAGGAGACACAAGAGCAGCATAAAGATTTGTCAGGAACATTGGCCAACTTGGCACCACCGCTGCAGCACCATAGCAATGCCATTGGGGCTGTTACTATAAGAATGCGTACCTATTCATGTTAACCCAGACCCCTTTCTTACTGGTGGTATAACTTATTCCACTCATTAAAAGTATGGTGGCAGCCTTCTTTCATTTCCATTGTGCACTTGTGCTTTACAGGATACAGAAAGCAAAAGCAGTGCCTCCTCTGACTGTGAGTTCCCAGGTCTGTAACTCTGTGGAGGTAAACCCCCAAACATAAACAGCCTTTCACTGGTAGCCCTCCCTGTCAACCTCATAGGCATTGTACTTCAAGTCCCGACTCAACCCATCTAAGTCTGCATCTGCCCACCTTCGCCCCTGCCAACCCTTTTCACTATTATAATCCCCTCTGCATCCCAGCATTCTGTCTCAATTTCCCATCATTATGTTCCCACAGCACAGGCCCCTTGATAAACCCCTCAGTCTTGACAATTAATGGACAGACCCACCAGAGAAGTGTGGCCCACCCTTTTTAGCAACTCAGCCAAAAAGACCCAAATGGTGTGCAATCAGATCCCAGCCTGAAGTATGTACAGGCCCCCAACAGTGTTGCTGCATTTTCCAGGACTGGTCACACTGGATTCACAAGGCTAACTATGACCCAATCTCTGTACAGTAGCTTGTGACTGCCCCAACTAGATACCTGGCCAGGCCTAAGCTGCAGGACTGATATCTGAGAATGCTGTGACTTTGTGCTGGCTAATATATGTTCCTTCCTGGATATCAATGAGATGATGATTTCACTAAGACTTGAAGACGTGGCTGTTTGCGTGAAGCACGTGCAGTGTCTTTGCCATGTTTGTTGCTAGCATTTGGTGCACTGTTGTAGCAATGTGACATACAGCAACACGTCCAATCCCTTGACTGCTGACTACTAACAACCAGGACAAGCTGCCTGGCTTCATGTGAACACAAAAAAGCAAGGCAATATAGCAGTATTATTAACTTTTAAGCTGTGGCGGAGGTGACAAAGCACAAAAAATGCAAGGCGCAAGTTAAGCAAGTGTGAAGTGAGCAAGTGAGTAGTGTGGGGTACCTTTGGCTGCTGCCTGGGAGTGTGCCTTACAATGTTGGTGCTGAGTGTCCAAGCTGGCAGTCGAGTGGAGCATGCAGCGAGCTGGAGTCACCAAGTTCCTGCTCTGACTTTCACGTCCAGAATTCTCAGCATCTACTTTGTATTTGTTCTATGGTATGATAGGATGTCGCATATTAATGAGCTGCAATTCAGTGTTAATGAGCGTGACACGACATTAATCCCCATTAATAGGCTTCTGGCATTCCCTCGCAAGAAACTTGTCTCAATGCCTAGAAACCATTTGAAAATGCACCTAGCTGCTCCCGACACTGGGAAAGGCCTTTTCACGTAATTGTCCCACGTTTCTCTCCATGGCCCACGTTGTTCAGGGCTTGGGGGCATTCTGCCCATAATGAGTAAATGGAGTAAACTATTTTCCACACATTTCATTTTTCAATACAGAGATGTTAGTACTTTACAATAGCCACACACAACTTTCATTGCAGAGTTCAATTGGAAACACTGCTTACTCACAGCAATTCCTTACGATTCCTGGAGTTAAAGAAAAAACAAATTCTACCCTCTGAATAAAATCAGATGAAGTGACGAGATCAGCAAATCTCCTCCACTCTGCCCAAGGCATCAAGGAACCTCCAACATTGGAAGTGCAATTTTACACATTAGCATTTGATAAAAGCAATTGTTCCATCCCCAATTTTCTACAAATCAAATCAATTTACACATTTGGTATCCCAATCTGAAAACAGGCTATAAACATAGCAGCAAACTATTTAGCTCTTTTCAAGCATGTTCTATCACTCAATGTGATGGAGACTGAATGAAGACCTGACTCCATTTTCTCCGTATCACTTTTGGTACTGAAAATCTATTAATCTCAGATTTTGTATTTGCAATTGATTGTGTCTCAGTTTTCTTTTCGTGAAAGAGTTCAAATCATTTATGTTTTTTTTGTGCCACTCACTCCTGAAAGATCCAGTGGATTTTTAAATTATGCAATCTAGTCACTAGACCACAACTAAATGAAACAGTTTCACCCCATCTATCCTTTGTGACGGATAAAGGTAGGAAAGAATTAAAACTCCTATTCCTTTTCTGTGACTGTCTGTAATCAGTGATTTTTTTGGGGGGGAAAAGAATGAGGTGTGTGTTTCTTAGCTTCGATTGTGGGCAGTACAAGTAAATAGCAGCACACTTTCTGTGGGTTTAAAGAATGAAGGATGTTCATTCATGCATTAATCCCAAAGGTCTATCTGCTCCATCACTCACTAAGTCACAAAAAAATGGAGTGCAAGAAGTTACTGCATTTTTTCAACTTGTAAACTAAACAGCAATTCATGAGATGCAGTCATTCCCAACCTGTTGAAGAAAGCAGTTTGCTCTGAACATGTACTGCAGTTGGTTTCATTCATTGAGGGCATAGCTCAGGATTATTGCAGGATTTTATCAAAGAGATAGTTGTTGAGCAGGTCAAGAGTTGTAGTTTTCCTACCAAGTAGTCAAGTTTCTATAATGGAAGACTGCCTCAAAAGGCACGGCTGGGAGCCTTCAAAGATACTACGTGCTCCAGCTTTTACAAAAGGATAGGTGTTACAGTCTTACTCTGCAGCTGATATTCTGCAGCGGGAGTTCTTTGTCAACTGACCATTTTCTCTCTTGTACAAAAATAGAATTTGCTGGAAAAGCTCAGCAGGTCCGGCAACATTTGTAGAGAGAAATCAGAGTAAATATTTCAAGTCAAATGACCCTTCCTCAGAACTGAAGGAGGGCCACTGAACCCGAAATGTTAACTGCAGGTTAACTGAAATGTTAAATGTTAAATGCAGCATTTAATGAACTTTTTTGATATCTTTTTCTAATGAAGCATGAATTTTTAATTACTTATGTACTTTGGATATCTGTCTCTTTAGACCACATGACGTCCAGCTTTTCACCATTTAGAAAATACTCCATTCCATCCTTTCTAGATCCAAAATTGCTGACCTCACATTTGCCTATGTTGAAATGCATTTATTGCGGTTTGTTCACCTAATCAATTAATATCTCTTCAAAGTGTTATGCATCCATCTACACTGCTTCCAATCCCACCTGCTGCAAGTTGCCCCCAGGTGATGTTCCATGATTTATTACAGTTCATTTTAGAATAACATATTGACAGTTAAACTCCTGAGTGAAAAGGAATGAATTGTCCCCTCTTTTATATTGATCCACCCTTTCAGCTCATTTCAACAAGATTAATTTAGAAAGATCCATTCATCCAGGCCCAACCAAACCTTTTAAAAGGTGCCAAGTTAACCAAACTTTCTTGAATTAACAAAAAAAAAATGAGTCTATTAATTGCTACAAACTGAGAAGAAATATAACTGCAACATACTTATGTACAGGTTAAAAGTAAGTGGTGAGTTGAGAAGATAAAAGTTAAAAAAAAACACAGACATACAAATCAGTCCATGAATTGTTCATGAAGAGCAGATAGCTGAACATTGTGACCACTGTCAGTAGTAATCTCCATTGCAATGACACTGGTATTGGACAGTCAGTTTCACAATCCTTAATTTTGCAGATTGATCTATATTCTGTAGTTCTGATTCCCTTCAGTCATTGTTTAGTTCTAGTATTCAGGGTGACAGAGTCCTTTTGTTGTCCTGGCTGCTCATTAGTTGGCTTTTCACTCTCAGAGTAAGGCTTTAACTTCAGCACAGGGTAACTAGGGGATTGTTCTTTGACCATGACCTTCTCAACGTACAAATTCTCAAACGCAGGCTTGTACAGATGACAGCATTCAGTCCTACTAGCATACTCCAATAGGGGTGATACTGTTTTATTTAAAGCCCTCTTTGTCCATTCTTTAAAGGGAAGAACACAAAATGTGTCAGAGAATACCTTGCTGTTGAGCAGGGGGTTAACTTCTGCATGTTATACTTTTGATCACAAGAGATCACAACTTTGAAATGCCCCACCCCAAGACCCTTCAAAGGACTGTTGTTCGAAATGCTCATTATATCCATAAGTGTGACATTCCATGGATCTCTCTCTCTCTCTCTCTCTTGCCCCCGCCAACCCCGAGGCATCCACTTACCTTACATCCACAGCCATTTTTGCTGTTTCAACCCTCTTTTCAAACCACGTTTTGAAATTACAAGTTTAAAATCTATGTAGTACTTCAGGGTTCTGACTTGTGGTCATGGCACTTGCTGACATTTTTGGAGTTTAGGCTTTCTTCATGCCAGCACTGGTGACACTACAAAGCTGTTTTCACATCCTACGTGCCTTACCCGAATACAAGTACACAAATGAATCTAAACATCCTCGAGGCTACATGTTTTCAATTATTATGAACAGCAATGTAATGCTCTGCTCCACTGTTTATAAATATCTATCAGTTGGAAGTGACATATATACATTAGTCGAAGACATAAAAATAGGCACTATTATAAGCAATAGTTGAAAGCATAAAAGAGGTATTAACAAACCAAGTGAACAATATTGTGACAAATACATTTTAACACGAACAAATGTGAGGTCAGCAACTTTGAAGTATGGTATGAAGAAAAACAGTTACAAACATTAGGTGTCGTCAAATTAGATAGAAATACTTTCATCTACAGACATGAATGAAATCTCACTTCAAACATAAACCAATGTTCAATTCAGGACTTTTTAAAATGCTGGGGTATTTTGACAATTACCTTTTAAAAAATTAACTCAGCTCTGTCCACACCCTATCGCACGTAACAACTTTAAACAAGTCTAGTCAAGTAACCACCTGAATGTTAGGAAAATCATTCACAAGGAATTTGCTTTCTCCTATCCGAACTGTAGGCAACTAAACAAGTCTGCCTTTTTATGCAGTAGAAGATCAAGGAAAGGGACCACAGTCATTGTTCAAAGTCAGGGATGAACTGATAATAAAGATATCTTGAGCATAAATACATAATAATGATAATTACTCAAACTATAATGCTTCCTGCTGCTCTAAGTGCATTTTACTGTCATTTACTGCTTCAAAAACAGGATCAATTACATTAATCAAAACATATTTAAGACATATACTCAATTGTTTTTATAAAAAGGATACCCAGTCAAATGTGTAAGTTTATTTGAATTTCCAATAATAATGAAATGCAAAAGCATCATAATTTCTAAAATAAAAAATTAAATTCAGCTGTAGCAACAAAATAATTAATAAACCATCTGCTGCTGAAAACTTTAATCATGCCTTTGTCCAACCCGAGATTATACTTTGTTTTGATTCTTTCATTCAATCTGGGTGCTGCTTGGAAGGTCGGCATTTGTTGTCTATACCTAATTGCCTTTAAACTAAGTCGATTGCTCAGTCATCCCTGAGGGTAGTTAAGAGTCAACTATATTTCTGTGCACCTGGAGTTACATGTAGACCAGGCCAGGTAAGAATAGCAGATCCTAAAAGAAAGTTAGTGCATTGGATGTATTTTCATGACAATTGATGATAGTTCTTCTGATCATCATTTCTGAGATTGCTTTATAACTCAGATTATTCTAATAATTGAATTTCCATTCCATCAACACCCCATGATGAGATTTGAACACACAGCATTAACTTCTGCCTCTAGATTACTAGTCCTGTGACATTTCCATGTCAGCACTAGCTCTCTATCGCAGTGCTCTTCTGTGTATCCTCTCACCCAACTTCTGTAAACTTTACATCATCCAGTACTTTTCTGCATGTATTCTACTCCACACAATGTCCTGCTCACATGCACCCTAACCTTGCACAGTTGTATTGGCACTAGATCTCCCAATGAATCATATTTAGAATTATCACTATTTAAAACTTAAATCCCTTTATGGTATCTTTCCTTCAATTTATGCTCCATTATTCAGTCATACTCCATTGCTGTTTCCTCACCCATTCAGACGTCATACTATGAAATGTCTTAGTTAAACTCCTCGGCTTCTTCAAATCCATATCCTTCTCTATGGTCCAGCTTAAAATCCTAGAACTTCGACTTACAGTGGAATTTTCCAAGGATGTGAACAATGAGGGCAATAGCGAATAAGTCAGAATAAAATGCCCAGATCGGAAAAATGAGATTCTCAATGTTGAGGAAAGAAATATTCTAATTTTCCACCCAAGCTTTTAACAGCTTGTTAAGAATCTCACTAATGAGTGGGCTTCTATTTTGGCGAGTTTTCAATAACATTTCAAGGCACCTTCTACGGGCAATAACCATCGGTGCCTTCTGCCCACGGACATTGGCATCAGCAGGGCTTCAGCTTTAACACATCATCATGACACATCTTGAACTCACCTGTAATTCAGTTCAGCAATTCATACTGAAATTGAAGCTCACCAACACCTTTCATTACAAGATAACGGTATCATGGATGCAGGATGTTACTTAAGGAGGTGAGCAGTGAAAAAAAAATTAAGAAAAGTTGCTAGGGCTCATGGAGGAAGTATCTCATGGAAGCCCTTGAAATTGACTGATATTTGAAAAAAATTCAGACCTAATTTTTTGATCTGCCATTCTTAACATCTGTCTTTGGCCCAACATAAATGTGTGAAGTACAATGTGCCATTTCTCTAAGTTAAAAATGCTATATAAATGCACTTTACTAACATAGCTTTATCATTGATTTATGAGTGATTTTTGAAATAAATGATAATGAAAAAGAGATAAGTCACCTTAGCTCATGGTTATAATTTCATCTGTTGAATCAGAAGGTACTGTTAAAACTCCCATCTAACCTAACCTGCTGTGCAGTAATAAGAGATTGCAATATTTCCAAATGAAACCAACTAAATTATGGTTTTATTTTTCTGTTCTGGTGGAAATGAAGTATCTTCTAGCAAATTTTTTTTAAGAAAGAAGAATTGGTTTTTCCAGTGCCCTGGGCAACATTCACAATCCCAGATTAGCTGCCATTCACCTGACTGCCTTTTCTGGGAGCTGTTCAGTTGGCTGTCGTGTTTGTTCACTAAATGACAACAATTAGCCCAAAAGCAATTTTGTGGCTAAAAAAGTTTGGGAGATTCTAAAGATGTGAAAAGAACTACGTAATTGTAAGTTATTTCTTTCTAAATAGCAACTGTCAATTTTACCATCATGCAAGATATTTTTTCTCATAGATGAATTAATAGACTAATCTGTCAGTTTCAATACACCAAAAATCAAAGCTTGTGGTTGAATCAGTACTGATGTTATGTGTCAGTAGGCTCCAGGATTGTGACATGAAAGGAGCTTTGCATGTGTTTTATAGGATCACAAGCTACTTTCAAAGTTAAGTAAATTACAGCGAATAATACCTGCTCAGGCACATCTAATGACTGTTGAGTATAAAGTGTGCCTGTACAGATTTCATGATGTTGTTGAACTGGAATTTGGCAGAGGAGTATAAGAAAGTAACACATAATAAAGTTAATATTACACGCCGCAGTTAACAAACCTGCTGGATCATTTCCTTCTGCAACTACAGGAAGTTGTTTATATAACAAGCAAGATCGCTCTACATTTCGCATAAACGTGCTGACACTGCCATCGCTCCCAGCTCTACTTTCATATCAGTGTTAAAGTTTAATTGGCAAATCATGGTATACCACAATGTTATCTTCACACCAATATGCTAAGAGATGCCTTTATCATCAACCAGAATATTAATAATCAAGAAACCAGCATCACTTATATTGCCTTTTTTTGGGTAAGTTACAGGTTTTGAGGAAACATGAGTGGAACATTTATTCAAAAACTGAAGAATTTCTAGTTCATTTTTGGATTGGTGCAGTAGCTCAGCTCAAACATGATTAGTGCCACAGATTATTTCTTTTGCCAAGATGTCCCATATGGTGCATTATCAATTCCACAGCTGGTAAGAGGCAGTACTGCATATTTTAAAAAAAGTCACACCATATGCAAGTGCATCAAAGACACAAGCCCATAATACAGCACTGTCTTAACAATATCACTTGGAGAGAGTTCAGTAATACTTGTTCCCGAAACTGATGGCATGTCTTTGCAAGTCATTCTTCAATGCATTCTATAGGCCAACACATAGAGAGAGACCTTTTCAGTGCGTTAAGAGTCAGCCCAATCAGTTGTACAAAGGAGTAGAGAAACAAACATGAAGAGAAACAACATGATGAAAATAAAAATTCCCTATTGCACAAGCTACGGAAGTGATTAAATTAAATTGCACTGAAGACTGATAGATTTCCATGTAGCACAGCATAAATAAAACAAATGTCAACCTCAAAATTTATTACTGGGAAGGTTTCTTCCATTTTATGGACAACTACCTTTGCAATTACAATATAATGGCGCTGATTTATATTGACAAGAAAATTAATAGGTGTCAGAATATCGACAGAACTTGCTGAGGATGATAGGGAACTCTGACACTAACGCAAAAATGAGGAATAGTGACTGCAATGTGAGGTTTCTAAAATTAGAAATCAATAGAGCCGCTATTGGTGAGGGCACCCAGATACTGTTTTGCTGTCATTGAATAATTCCCAACCTTCCAATTATTGTCATGAAACATTGATCCAAAGCGGAAATTGGGACTGTTGAATCTTCTTCCTCTCTATCAGAATTCCACAAAGGAGAAGCTGACATGTGAAGGCATTATATTAGATATGCAAGATAAATGCAGACTGAATGTTAGCAACAGGAGACAAAACAGCAATGATAGACAAATTGGAAGTGAAATAATGCCATAGAAGGAACTAGCATGTCTCTCCTGGTTCACTGGTAAAACAATTCAAATAGTTCCACCCTTGTGCTGTAACCCCGCATCCCGACCACAATTTCCTCTTCAAATTATTCAGCAACTTCCTTTTAAAAACTGGCCATGGATTTGGTTTCCACCATTTTCCAGGCAATAATTTTCAGGCCACAAAACCTCAGGATCAGTTTTCACAGGGCAATCCTATAGGCCATTAAAATGATGACGTAAAACTCACTTACGTTGTGCTCATAACTTTGTGGCTTCAGAGTGTAATCACAGACAAGTGTTACTTGGACCTGTTCCTGCATCATTGCTGTCACTTTATCAGAATTGGTAGCAGTTACCCCACTTACATGTACATCATACTTTCAGCCAAATTACAATGGAGTGGCACTGGTTAGAGGAAATACAAGTCCAAATGTCCTGTCCTTCCAATCCTTTGAGGAAGGCAATGAAAAGATTCTTAGGAGAACAAAAGTTGACGTTTCCGGCCTCGACGCTTCATCAGAAAAAGGGGATGGGGAGAGGATTCTGAACAATCCCTCTTTCGCACCTACACTGTCCCTAAACCCCACCTCTTCCACTGTTACATCAATGACTGTATTGGCGCCACCTTATGCTTCCAAGAGGAGCTCGAACAGTTCATTTATTTCACCATCGCCTTCCACCCCAACCTTAAGTTCACCTGGACCATCTCCCTCACCTTCCTAGACCTTTCTGTCTCCATCTCAGGCAACCACCTACAAACTAATGTCCATTTCAAGCTCACAGACTCCCAGTTACCTGGAATACACCTCCTCCCACCCACCCTCATGCAAAGATTCCATCCCCTATTCTCAATTCCTTCGCCTCCGCCGCATCTGCTCCCAGGAGGAGGACTCCCGCACGTCCCAGATGTCCTCGTTCTTCAAGGACCACAACATCCCCCCCACAGTGGTCGAGAAGCCCTCAACCATGTCTCCCACATTTCCTGCACCTCATCCCTCACGCCCTGCTCCCACAATAACCGCCAAAAGAGTATCCCCATAGTCCTCACATACCACCCCTCCAGCCTTCAGATACAACGCATCATCCTCCAACACTTCCGCCATCTACAATCCAACCCCACCACCAAAGACATTTTTCCAACCCCATCCTTGTGTGCCTTCTGGAGAGACCACTCTCTCCGCGGCTCCCTTGTCCGCTCCACACTCCCCTCCAACCTCACCACACCCGGCACTTTCCCCTGCAACTGCAGGAAGTGCTACACCTGCCCCCACACCTCCTCCCTCACCCCCATCCCAGGCCCCAAAATGGCTTTCCACATCAAGCAGATGTTCACCTGCACATCCGCCAATGGGGTATACTGCATCCGCTGTACCCGTTGTGGCTTCCTCTACATTGGGGAAACCAAGCGAAGGCTTGGGGACCACTTTGCAGAACACCTGTGCTCGGTTCGCAGTAAACAACTGCAACTCCCAGTCACGAACCATTTCAACTCCCCATCGCATTCCTTAGACGTGTCCATCCTGGGCCTCCTGCAGTGCCATAATGATGCCACTTGTAGGCTGCAGGAACAGCAACTCATATTCCGCTTGCAAACCCTGCAGCCTAACGGTATCAATGTGGATTTCACCAGCTTCAAAATCTCCCCTCCCCCACTACATCCCAAAACCAGCCCAGCTCGTCTCCGCCTGCCTAACCTGTTCTTCCTCTCACCTATCCCCTCCTCCCACCTCAAGCCACACCTCCATTTCCTACCTACTAACCTCATCCCACCCCCTTGACCTGTCCGTCCTCCCTGGGCTGACCTATCCCCTCCCTACCTCCCCACCCATCTTCTCTTCTATCCATCTTCAGTCCGGCTCCCCCTGTCTCCCTATGTGTTTCAGAACCCTCTCCCCATCCCCTTTTTCTGATGAAGGGTCTAGGCCCGAAGCGTCAGCTTTAGTGCTCTTAAGATGCTGATTGGCCTGCTGTGTTCATCCAGCCCCACACTTGGATTCTCCAGCATCTGCAGTTCCCATTATCTCTGAACAAAAAGATTCTACTGGTCTGTGCGCAAGATGCAGGATTACACTTCAAATTGAATAAATTGCATGGTGTGATATTCTTATATGGTGGTCAATGGAAAATTAAGTGAAGCCATTCTGATTTATCATAACATGTGGCAGGTTTTGACAATGCTTTGACGCACAAGAGCAGTCCATCAACTTTGGACCAATGGAAATCCCTATGAGTGAAGCAAAAATAGCCCTTCTAAAAACTGCTTAAATCCTGTCAAACTGAATGCAATTGGAGACCTTGGCATCAGTGACCAAGGTGATGTATTTGTGGGTTGCAGATTGAAAAATTCTGCAGACGTCACCAACATATCGCTGGAAGGAGCCAGCCAGATAAGATTCATTGTGACCTTCACAACCACAGTCAATGTATGGGTCCATGGTCCCCTTAGGTGGAAGTCTGCTTTCAGAAGGCTGCAATGGCTGTGACCAACCATCATGAGAGTCTATGACTTCCGATGCACTTCTGGTCAGGAATGTCGATGAAGATGACCTACAGACCCTGTGCTGTTGGCACTACTTCCTCCACTGTATATAACTCTGTGTCTCTCCATTCTGTCCTGGGCAGCTTCATGTGCCTACGTAGAAGGTAGCTGATGTTGCTAGAATTGATGTTGCTGTTCTGTCTGGGGCTGCAAAGCTGGATTAACCTATAGACATTGCTGGTTAAACCAACATTTATTGCCCATCTCCAGTTGTCTTTGGGAAGGTAATGGTGGGTTGTCTTCTTGAACCACAGTATTCTTGTGGTGAAAAGACATCCACAGTGCTGTTAGGAAAGAAGTTCCAAGATTTGAACTTATTGCAGTGAAGGAACAGCTACATGCTTCCAAATCAGGATTGTGTGTGACTTGGAGGAGGCCTTGCACATTGTGTTCCCATGCTTCTCCTGCCCTTGTCCTTCTGGATGGGAGAAGTTGTCGAAGGACAGTTGGCAAGGTACTGCAGTACACCTTGTAGACATTACACCCTGCTACCGCTGTACATTGATGCTGGAGGGAGTGAATTTTGGAGGATGGGCTGCCCATCAAATACACTGCTTTGTCCTGGGTGGTGTCAAATTTCTTGAGTGTTTTAGGGTCAGCACTTAGTCAGGCAAGTGGGGAGTATTCCATTACACTCCTAACTTGCTTCTTCTTGTAGCCACAGTGATTACACAGCTAGACCAGTTCCGTTTCTGGTTAATGATAACCCTCAAGTTGTTGATAGTGGAGAATTCAGCAATTGAGTTTCAAGGGACAATGGTTAGACTGTCTCTTGTTGGAGATGGTCATTGCCTGGTGTGCGTGTGTGGCAAGAATGTCACTTGCTGCAAATTGGCCTGAGCTAGATTTTCTTCTGAATTTAATGTGGATGGAAGGTGACAGATGAAGCAGCTGAAGTTGAGTAAGCATATGGCATTACGCTGAGGATTTTGCTGCAGTGATGTCCTGGGGCATAAATATCTTTGGTAGTGCATGATATTTCAGAGGCAAAGGTGTTATGATTGAGCTGAGTGGAAATTAAGATACTTGAAAGCTACTGGATAATGTTATTAATCAGTGAATTCCAGCTGAAAGATCAACTCCAGTCAGAACTATTCTTTCACTGTAGTGGCCAGGCCAATTGTAGTCAACAATGACTTTCAGCTACGCACTCCCTTTCAGCAATCTGGACAGTTGCCCAAGCAGTGTAGGATCAATCTACAGGTTGGGAAATTCAGAATGCAACAGATTTATAAAGTGCTTAATTGCATTTCAAAATATCTTAATTGATTTCCCACCAGATCGAAAGGGCTTCGACACTTGCTTCAGTACTTGTTCCATGGAAAACCAGAAGAAGCAAGAGTGACTTTGGGAATATGACCCAGGGACATTTAGCTTCCTGTACACACTTGGCTGAGAAAATTCCCCACCACATTTCCACATGTTCAGCAAAAGACCTTGATTCAATGCAAAATGATGTGTACCCGGTCTGTAAGCAAGAGGTTGAAGTGAGTTTTACACATTTCCCTCTGTTTTTTATCGTTCAATTCAAGGGGAGTTCTTCGTACCTTCTACATCACATCCAGCTAGAAAAGGCTGACATCTATGCCAGACAGCTATCTCTATACAGCATTGTACATAGTTGACTGCTAATGAGTTACGAGGAAACATTGATCTCTAAAAAGTTAACTAATCACACACAGAAGCTTTATGTACAAATTATAAAATCTTTTCATTCTTAATATTGTAATCACTCTCATAAAAAGACTAGCCTGCAATCCATTGTTTATATTTGAAGCTTATCGCTCAACATTGCTTTATCCAACATCTTAACCAAGGCATTAATCCATTTGATGTAAGTGGATTGATTTACCTGTTAAAATCATGAATAAAACAATGTTATATAAACATACCAACCATTTCAAACATGATATCATAAGTTGCCTAAAATAGAAAGAACATTTGTAACAAAAAGCAATGTAAATGTATACTTTTATGAGCTGACAATAATTATAATTGAAGAAATCATGCTTTATGTCATACAATTAATTCTTCCAAGATGCAAAACATGAAAATGAGCAGGACTTGAGAAACTTTATGCATGTAAAGAGTGTTTGGTTAATTTTAAATGTTGCACAGCGTCAAGTCTATTGCACAGCAAGACTAAGCTGGATCATTACCCGCTAATTTTTTTGCAAGTACATTTTCTCCAGATGGTGAAGGGCCAGAGTGGAAGAGGGTCCTTGTAGAGCACCTGCCACAGTCATTCAACACCACTCTAGCTGCAGTTGGATTCATACAATATTACGCTCACTAAACAGGATCAGCATCATGGGACGTGCCAAACTCCAATATCCAGAATGTTGGCTTGAAACTGAAAACCACTCACATTTATGGGTTTTCAGGAGGATAAGGTGTGTGAGACAAGGGCAATTTCACATTTTTAAAATACAGTGCATGTCAGAACAAATCTGCCTTCAGTTCACAAATAATTCTTCTGTTTTCTTGCAACCACTATGTCTGTTGTCGGCCATTTTTAATCAAGCTGAAGTTCAAAGAGCAGTACTTCTTTAGATTTAACTGAAGTTACCTTAGAATACTTACTGTTGCCTGTTAAAGCTCTTATAAGTCACCACAAAAACTGAACTTACCTATCAATAATATTCCAAATGAAAAAAACAGTAAGATTTATTGCATTACTACAGTGAAATAGTTATGACTAATTAACATCAATAAAATCTAATCTTACTGGATTTACGTGTGGTTTGGTATGACTTTTTTTTATTTTGCTGTACAAGAGCTGCCCAATCTATTATTTGATGTATGCAGGTTCCATAAACTAAACAGAGTTCAGCATTTGGATGTCTCATGAGTACTGCTCTCCTGAAACATTCATTACATATGTAGATTCTCAAATGAGCACTAATGCAATACTGTGGATGTTTGTTTTTATGCTAATTGACACAGCCAGGAATTATATCTTCCCTTATTCTAAATTTTCCAGTGCATGTGTTCTTCAAAAAGAAAAAGTTGCCTCAGAATGCAGTGATCCAACTTTATGAATAAGGAAAAATCCAAGTTAATTTACTTTCCTAATTAATACTGTCCAGATGTTGCAGACTGTTCCAGTCCACTTTTACATTATTGCATCTCAGCTGTTGAACAAAGTAATGCTACTGACAGCAATCTGAATATTCTAACCTGTTAACTGCATCTAGATTAATTTCTGGAAAAAGCAGGCTGAATTGGCAGTCTTTGCAACAAGTAGTCACCAAACCATCGTCATATATATGTGTGATTGGTAAGGGAGAGCTAGCTGTTAAAATACAGCAAGAATAGAAAAATAAAATTCTTGATGTTGAGAATTTCCAGCCAAGGTATTAAGGAGAGACAAAAATCTTGTTATTGAGAAGTAACAGGCCTATTTGCATGCATTAACATCTCAAAATTATCGGCTCCTACTGTATTTGTGTGTGGTTTGGATTTTCTCAGGGGTGGGGCGGATGTGGAGATATTGTGCAGCAACAATTCCTGACATAAAAATCTGAGTTGGAAACTGTGAACTTCAGCTCATCACTATTTTCTCTGGATCTCCAACTGGGCCAGCATTCCCCAACACCTCAGGACATACTCCATGGACAGAGAATACCTGCACTTTCTTGTTTGGAGGTTAGCATTGGTAAAGCACCAACCTTACCACATTATCATGGCACATCACGGACTGACTTTTAATTCAGTTCAGCAATTCATACTGCATTTGAAGTTCACAGACACCTTTCACTGCAAGACACCAGTATTGTGGAGGCGGGTGCTTATTTAATAAGGTGAATGGGGTAATATTGCATAAGAAAAGTTGCTAGGGCTCCTAAAGGAATATTTTCATGGGAGTTCTTAAAATTGATACATTAGCAATGTTTTGAAAAATTCAGCTCTAGGTTTTGATCAACATTGATATTTAATGGTGTTACCATGACTGAATTCCCTATTATTGATATGCTGAGAGGTCACCATTGACCAGAAACTTAAATTGGCCTCACCATATAAATACAATGGCTACAAGAGAAGGTCAAGACTAGGAGCAGTGCAGCGAATAACTCACCACCTGACTGCCCAGAGCCTAACCACCATCCACAAGGCATAAGTTAGGAGTGAGATGGAATATGTCCCACTAGCCTGTGTGAGTGCAGCTTCAACAACACTCAAGAAGCTTGATACCATCCAGAACGAAGTAGCCCCTTTGACTGATACCACATTCACAAGCATCCACTCCCTACACCACCAATGCTCAGGACAGCAGTATATGGCCTACAAGATGCACTGTGGAAATTCACCAAAGGTCCTTAGACAGCAACTTCTAAACCTGCGACTGCTTCCATCTAGAAGGACAAGGGCAATGCATACATGGGAACAACACTACCTGCAAGTTCCTGTCCATGCCACTCAACATCCTGACTTGGAAATATGTCACCATTCCTTCAGTGTCACTGTGTCAAAATCCCGGAATCCCCTCCTCCACAACATTATGAGTCTACCTGTAGCACATGGACTGCAGCGATTCATGGAGGGAGCTCGCCACCACCTCTTTTCCTCTGTTTCAATAAAAGCAATGTTAATAAATATTTGAAGGTTTTCCAACATGTGATTTTCCCATTTTGAACAATGATGAGATATTATGCAATGCTGGGCTTTAGGTAAAGAGAACTATTCCCTTAAAAAAATGGTTCCAACACAGTATGGTATCAAGGATGGGTAGACTCTGTCACTTCATTCTTGCAGCTGCAGTTATTAAGCCATCATTCAGACAGGTGATGATGTAAAGGGGCAAAACATTTACAGTTGTGAGGTTCTATTTCCAAGGAATTGTGACAGCTGTGCCACTACATGTCCTCAGGACATTTCTTTTTCATTTCCCTCCCTAAACATGAACTGTGGAGAGCTATCCTTGGTTGGCCACAATTGAGCTGATGCACAACCACACTCTAAATACCACGTGCAGCATGTGAATTCTGTAACATCCCAGAAGCAGCGAGTACTCATGCTGTTGGTGAACGTATAATGTTGAGGCAACTCACTAGACGTAACAAAGAGATTCCCTTCAGGAAGCTCTTCAAAATTGCCAATTGGCCCATTTAATGGTAGAATTCAGCCCATTGAGTCATAAGTTCCAGAAGAACTCCTCAAACATTTATGTTAAAACTACCAGCTGCTGACAGCCATTGTTCAGTCCACTAGTGCCGCCTTATATCCACAGGTCACTAATTCTTGACTTATTTTCCCTTCCAAATGGCAGTGTTGACAAATTCCTGTTCTTCTCTCCCACTTGCAAGTTCCCCACCCAAGTCTCAAAGCCTTGACATTTTTTTCAACTACCATCCTCCCTCTCTCATTCTTACCTCAGTTTCACTAATTACTTTTGACTATCATTCTTTTCTTTCAGTGTATTCAGGTTCCTGACAAATTTGCAACCATTTTGCCAAGAATGCAGCAGATAGCAGTGAATTTTCAATCTACATTAATCTGTGAAATATATCAAGATATTAATTCTAGTCCAGTCATGTTTTCAGGCCTTGCTTGATCAGCAGCACAAAAATAAGAAATGGCCAGATGGCCAATTTTTCAATAACACCCACATCAATGTTACAAAAATGGAAAATGAGAACCCAAACATTTATGAAAAATTGGCATGTTCCCTTGCATCAAACATAATACTACAATCTTGGTGCAGAATGCCTCAAGCACTCATCACTATGAGACAAGGACATTTTTCTCCACACACTACATATGAACAAGGAATAAATGTAGGTCACTTGAGTCTTTGGGCCTGCTCCATCATTCAAAATGATCATTATTAAATTGGTTTTAACCTCAAAACTGTGTATCCCCAATTATCTTTCATCCCTGTGTTAATCAAGAATCTATCTTCCTCTGCTTAAAAATACTTGAAGAATCTGCATCCACTACCTTTCGAAGGAAATTCCAAACACTTTGGGAGAAAAGAAACCATTTCTTCTATTCTACTGAATCTACTAATTGCACTCTGTAGCAGCAATCAATTGTTGATTATTACTCAATTAACCTACAGCACCAGGGTAGTAATCCTCTGGTGTGAAATTTCAGCAAGGATCACAGGGTACTCTGGACTCTGACGTCTGTACTACTCGTGTCCATTGGCAAAATAGATAAAGATCTCAAAATTAAATAAAACTAATATGTGATGCTAATAGCACAGACTATTACATTAACTGAAAAGAAGTCTTTGAGAAATCTCAAGTGCGTAATCTTGCTCGGAATCAGGTAACTGTCACATGGCATTTTACTTTGAGTGTTGAGGCTGAGCTCAGCTTCAGATTATGCCTTGATATTTCCACACATTTTAATGATTTTTCATCTTGCAATCTATCAATCTGAAAAGTTACTCTTAAAGAAAACTGGGCATCAATGAATAATACTTCAGTTAAAATCTAGAAAAAAGAAATTGAGGGCTGAATCAATTATCTTTTGATGTACTGTCCACATGAGATCACAATCAACACTTTTACCAGGAACAGCTCTCATTATGGACAGCTTAAATGTTACATCAGTACTGTCAGAATTCCAAAGTGCCGGAAGAACAAAAATGTAAAGAGACAAAATCTTAATTTGCTTTTGTTCGTCTGCAATACGGTAATGTGTTTGAGATGACATCATTCATTATAAATTCGAAAAATAAGTTGGTGCAGTAAGCATTTTCTTTTGTCTTTCTCATTTATAGTGTTTTATCCTGTGGTAATCAAAGCAGTTTAACAGGAGTTTGAGATTTAATTTTGTGACTTTTCTCAATGACTTACAAGGAAATACAATTGATGTTTTTTTTTACTCACTCCATTATGTTATTCTGTAGACTTAGATTAGTGTTGTGCTATCTCAAGGCATTCTCAATTTACTGCACACTATATGCCAAGAACAATGGATAAATTCTTACTTTAAGATGGGATACAAAATGAAATCTATCCCACCACCCTAATGTCTAATATTGACGTCATGTACTAAAGTGAGGCATTTTAAGTATTGTATTGATTAGACTGACCTCATTCTATGTGCATTTAGTTGAAATGGCATCTTTCGTTTAGCTTCCGTGGAGTCATGAAATCTTTCAGTTAATCTACGGAGTACTGTCAAGTATAAGCATTAGACATGTTAGCCTAATAAAAATTACTTAGTAGATGGACTATAGGAATAAAGCTTAACTACTGCCCCCACAAAAAGCATGATTGATATTTCTACTTACTTAGTGATCATATGGCATTGTTCGTAAATGTATTAGGGTAATACATATAAATGGAATTATACAAGATTGTATCTTTGGTGATCACCCAGAAAACAACCTCCGAGAAAACAGGGTTAACACTGACAAAGTTCAGTATTCCCTATATGTACTAGCAAAGTCGAGCCTTGTTGGCCATAACACATATTTGAAAATCACAGGGCACATTCTCTCAATTGTCTGATTGTGCACTCCTGCTGCTTATGGTATTGAGCCACGAGGACTTTTTGGAAAATTACCTTTTGGTCAGTGTGTTAGGTCAATAAGCTTCTAAGCAAATATCACTAACTCCAAGGCTGTCTGAACTAAGCTAAACATCAATGCAATTGGCCTCACTTGCTCTGTTCTCTAAAAAGAGCTCAGCAAGATGTACTAAACAGTTCCTGTGCTACAAATTTGACATTTTTCTGATCTGTTAAAAGCACCACCCTCACACTGCAAAGCTGAACTGTCATATGCTTTTTGATGAGAATTTGCTCACTTTTTAATTCAAAGTCACTTAATTTGCTGTGATTCAAAATTTTAGCACGTAGTTCACATTATGCGGTCTTATTTGCACACTTATTTTTAATTGTTAGAATGTTCAAATCCTCCAGCACAGAAAAACATCAAATTATCAGGAACAGACTTCACAAGTGGTCAATTAAGACAGAAACTGAAAATGAATTCACAAATGCTATAAATAAAAATATCCATTTACTAATATAGCTAATGAAATTAAATATGTTCAATTTTCTGCACATTAGCATTTAAAATGTTGCAATATCCAATGCATTAGTCGCAGCTTTCGAAAGGTTTCTGTGATGAATAAATCTTTTGGCAAAACATACGCAAAGTTTAATCAACTTGCCTTACAAACCTGGTGGATTTTTCAAGGAAGTGATCAAGTGTTTCGATGAAGGTAGGGCAGTTAATGCACTTCATACGGATTTCAGCAAGTTCTTTGACAAAGTCCCACATGGGAAACTGGTAAAGAAAGTTAAAGCTCATAGGATCCAGGGTAACTTAGATAGCAAGGTGGCTCCAAAATTGGCTTAGTGATAGGAGACACAGGGTGTTGGTAAAAGGTTGTTCCTAAGACTGGAGTCTGGTATGCAGTGACGTATCACAGGAATCAGTGCTGGGTTCCGTATTGTTTGTGATATTCATAAATGATGTAGATGAAAATGTGAAAGGGACGATAAGTAAGTTTGTGGATGGTATAAAGGTTGGCCGTGTGGTTGATCATGAGGAAGAAGGTGTTAGCTTAAAGGAAGATACAAGCAGATTGGTCACATCAGTGGAATTTCACCCTGATATATATGAAGTGATCATCTTTGGAAGACAAAGAAGTGCTCAATGAATGGCAAGACTCTAAGAAGTTCAAAAGAACAAAGGGATCTTCAAGTGCTTGTCTACAGATCCCTGAACATGGCAGGATAAGTTAATACAGCCAGTTATAACCCATATGGATGCTTGCCTTTATCAGTTGTGGCAGATTATAAATGCAGGGAGGTCACATTGAAATTGTGCAGAACTTTTGGCTAGGTCACAGCTGGAGTACTGTGTACAGTCTGGCCACGGGACTCCAGAAAGAATGTGATTGCACTGGAGGGGTGAACAGGAAATTCACCAGGATATTGCCAGAGTTGGAGTGTTTCTACTGTGAAGAGAGGCTCATTAAGCTCAGGTTGTTTTCTTTGGAATAGAGAAGTTTGACCTGATTGAGGGGTATAAGATTATAAGGGCATAGGTAGGGTGGAAAAAAAAGCAGCTGTTCTCCTTAGCTGTGATAATGGGAACTGCAGATGCTGGAGAATCCAAGATAACAAAATGTGAAGCTGGATGAACACAGCAGGCCAAGCAGCATCTCAGGAGCACAAAAGCTCCTGAGATGCTGCTTGGCCTGCTGTGTTCATCCAGCTTCAAACTTTGTCCTCCTCAGCTGATGGGTCAATAACAGGGGGGTATAATTTTTTAAGTGAAAGGCAGGAGGTTAAAGTGGATTTAAGGAATAATGTTTTCACCCAGAGGGTAGTGTGAGTTTGAATGAACTGCCTGGGAGGGTAGCTGAGGTGGGAAACCTTAAAGCCTTGAAAAAGTACTTGGATGAGCACTTGATCCACAATTTCAAGGCTCTAAGCCCATCACAGACAAGTGATAATAGTGTACGTAGTAATATATTTTTGGTGGTACTGACTTGATAGGCTGAAGGGCCTCTTTTGTACTGTATCATTCCATGATTCTAAGTCTGCAAATGGCCATTTGCTGCTGTGCATGGTAAAATCCAGAAGTGTGCATTTTGTACCTGCTTGTGCATTGACTTTAACTTAAATTTTAATTTACTCAATGAGTTGGAGTTTAGTGAGAGAGTTCCAAAAAAATAGTGTGGCTACATCTAAGACACTTTTCACTCATCTGGTAGTGAGGTAGGAAGGTAACATACATCCATTCGAATCAAGCAAATAAGGAAGTTAGAGTAGGATTGGAAGAATCCATAAAGAATAGGATGTTGAAACAAATGCACTGAGCAATGGGAATCAATGGAGATCTGTTTAATAGAGCTAACAGGTGCATAGCCTATCAATTTACAAAAAAAGTATCGAACACAAATAAAACTTAATTCTAAGAAGTTGCTAAATTCATTCAGAATTGTTTGTAACAAACCAGATTTGAGAAGAAAATACAGCCTAGTGATTACAAAATTATGATTGGTGTCTTGTTTTGCACACATTTTGTACACATTGAGTGTACACCCATTACTGACACACGGGATAACTTCATGACTTTATTTTATGATTAATGAATATAGGTGTACTTTCAATTGCTTAAATCTGACCAGAACTAAATTGAAATATTAATAACAGACAATGGGATTACAAATTACTCTATGTCACAACATTTTAAATTTATTAAATGATTATTTAGAAAGCAATAAAACTCTCATGCATCATATCTACATACTGACAAATAAACGTGTATTCTCACCAGCGGATAAAACAACAGGTAACTAGTGGGGGAAAAAAAACATGAAGGCGGAGTCAAATGATCAGTAAAATCTTATCCTGAGTCAGTTGACAGCACAATTACTTCTATTTAAGAAGATGTCAGATTCAAGCTTCACTTCATGAATGGGTACAGTAAACAAGGTTACTGGACCAAGGTGACATTGAGGCTCAAACAAAAGAAATTCAACAATGCCCACCTGTTTGACTCCTGCTAAAATGGGTAATTTGTGCTTGGAAACAGGGAAACAACTTGGCTAAAGTATTCAACCAGAGCTGTAAAGCAGAAAGCAGCCCACTCACTGAACAATCATTGAAGACTACTCAAGTATGCACTTTGGGGTCCCAGATCAGTTCTAGGTACAAATGTTGCAAGCATACTCCACCTTATTGTTGAAGGAATCCAGTGATACTCAAATGGATTGCTAGAAGCTACTCGATAACAGTGCAATTTTCACTGTTTGTTATTTTTACAGGTCCTAGTGATGTAGGAGAGTATTGTTTTTGGGCCTAAGATAATACAGCCCTATTATCAACTATTTGATGTTCGCCTGCAATCAACCCCCGTGCTCACCACATTGATTGAGCTCAGGAGCCATCTACCTACAAGAAACCAGAAGCATTAACAATAAATGCTGGTTAAAATCATACTAGTATCACTTCAACTTAATAAATCACTTTTTGGCAATGAATGCTTAGGAAGTGCCTTGGGGAGATAGAGGGACTATGATAAAAAGATTTAGGGAGGATATTCTAGAGTTTAAGCATCATGCAGCAAAGATACCACTGCTATTGTTGGGATGAACATTTCATGGTTGCACATATAATTGGAGGAACACAGAGTCCTCAGAAGGCAGCATATTTGGGAATAACAAGGTGTAGAGCTGGATGAACACAGCAGGCCAAGCAGCATCAGGGGAGCAGGAAAGCTGACGGCATCAGGGGAGCAGGAATGCTGACGTTTTGGGTTCTGAAGAAAGGTCTCGACCCAAAACATCAGCTTTCCTGCTCCTCTGATGCTGCTTGACCTGCTGTGTTCATTGAGCTCCACACCTGTTATCTCAGATTCTCCAGCATCGGCAGTTCCTACTATCTCTGCAGCATAGTTGGAGCAGGTTGTACTGATGGGGAGTGTCCAAATCATGAAAGACTTGAACACAAGTGTAAGAATTTTATATCTGAATCCATGATGAACTGGAGGTTAATGTAGTCAATGAGCACAGACAGAACAACAAATGTGACTTAATGTGAGTTAATAGCAAGATACATCAGCAGAGCTTTGAATGAGCTCAGTTTTATGCAGACTGAAAGATGAGAGGCTCGACTCGAGAACACTGCAAAAGTCAATCATGCATTTCACACTGCTGACACTAACAATTTTGTGAAAGAGCCATTTTTATTTATATTCCATGTTTGAAAGGCAGAAATGTTGCAATTAAACGCTCAAGGAGCAGTCTGATTATTCTGAAACTAAGTATTGACACTGACTAGTGCAGAGTTACTCAGATGTATATGGGTAAATACTGATACATTTAATCAGTATACATTTCAAACAACAACCATGCAAATACGGAAATTAGGTGGATTTGAATAGTTTAAATTGTAATGAGGGCTACGGATAGTATTAGAGAATAGAGGATAAAAACTGCATGTCGAGGGATGGGGGGAATTTCTACAGCTGGAATTCAAGTCAGAGTACAAATTTGGCTTTTAATTCACTCATATTTTCCTTGTGTCACCAAGTAGATTTCCTTAGTCCTACAATCCACTATAAAACCAATATGCTCTCCAATATAAACCCACTGACACCCACAGTTACCTGGACTACGCTTCCTCACACCCTGCTTCCTGCAAAGACTCCATCCCATTCTCTCAGTTCTGCCGTCGCTATCATATATGTTCAGATGAGGCTAACTTTGACAAGGGAGCCTCTACAACGTCCAACTTCTTCCTCAACTGAGGATTCCCCAGCTCCATTGTCGACAGAGCCCTCAACTGGGTCTCCTGCAGTTCCACCCCCACCCCCTCTCTTCCTTCCCACAACAGCAATAGGGTTCCCCTTGTCCCTACCTACTATCCCACCAGCATCCACATCCAGAAGATCATCAAATGCCATTTCCACCACCTCCACCAACACCTCCATTAGACATATATTGCCCCCCTCCCTTGTCTGCCTTCTGCAGGGACCACTCCCTCCAGGATACCCTGGTCCACTCTTTGTTCACCCCAACAAAAACGCACAGTCCCAAGGCACCTTCCCCTGCAACCTGCAAAGATGCAACACCTGCCCATTTACTTCCTCCCTTCCCAGTATCCAAGGGCCCAAACATACCTTCTAGGTAAAGGAACACTTCATCTCCACTTCCCAGAATCTAGTCTACTGCATTTGTTGGTCATAACATGGTCTCCTCTACACTGGGGAGAAAAAAGTGTAGTCTAGGTGACCGCTTTGCAGAACACCTACATTCTGCTCGTTATAAAGACCCTGAGCTACCCATTGCCTACCACTTTAACACACCAACTTGTTCCTGGCCAATATCTCTGTCTCTGGCTTGCTGTAGTGTTCCAGTGAAGCTCATCAGAAGAACAACACCTCATTTTCCACTTGGGGACCCTGCAGCCCTCCAGACTCAATATCAAGTTCAATAATTTTAGGGCCTAAACTGTCCCCCATGTCCTAGCCCCCTACCCCACACACCAGTCACTGCACACTAAGCATTGTTAGTCGCAACAGCTTCCATTTACAACTACGCGCCTCCTCACCAGATTGTTACCAATTCCTTTTTTCTATCCAACTGTTCTACTCTCTCTTTGGGTTCTACCCTATCGTTTATTCTTTACCCCATCCCTCTCCTGTTTTCTGCATATAAAGTGACATTTTCCCAGCTACCATCAATTCTGAGGAAGGGTCGCTAGAACCGAAATGTTAACTCTGATTTTTTTCTTCACAGATTCTGTTAAGCTTTTCCAGCAACGTCTGTTTTGGTCCTACTTTGGTGCACTAACATTTAGGATGATGCAATGAACTCTTGCTCTTCTCTTAAACACAGCTGTATCTATTACAGGGCCCGCTCTGGGTCTAGAAATAACCAAGCAGTTTTGAGGAGAGTATCCATTGAATCTTGCTTGAGACGCCACAAAACCTGTAACAAGGAACCAAAACAAACAAAAAACCTTATATTTCCAATTCAGGTCTCTACTCAGGATGACAGGCGGCTGCTTTGACTTCCATCTCCTCAGCAGGTGGGATATCTTTGCTGAACACCACAAAACATGCTGATAACCATCCAAAATATTCAAATTCAAATGGCTACATGCATTGGGACAGAATTATCAGTTACCAGCAATCATGACGATACATTGTCAAGCATTCACTTTCTCAAAAGGAACTGTGGAATTCCATCTAAATAACCACTGAACTATCAGTTGCACATACCAACTATTAATTTAGGTGGGACAGAGGAAAGCCTCATCCTGGGCTGAACTGGAATAAATTGTGACAACTATCACCTGCTGCATTTGAACACACGGAGATTGATTGGGTCCAAATCTATCTTGCCAGGGAGGGCTGGAAGAATGTAGATCCATTGGTTAATGTCTGCCTTTATACAATTTCTCATCACCTGATTGTGTTCTTAACTTCCTAAGTGTATCTCACCACAGAGGCTGATGCTGTATGTTTCATAACCGCATATTACAGTCATCAGCAAGTCATTGGCAAACAACTGAATGCAGCTCATAGTGCAACAGCAAAACTTACCTTATCTGCACAACCTCTGATGTGAGACAAAAAAAAGTTTCACATTTGTCAGGAGTACAAAGCTTGGTGTTAAAATCCACTCTCCAACATTTACCCAGGAAAACCAAAAAAAGTTTGATCTCACTCAGTCATCCGATCCTGATCCCCACTTTCTGTAATCTTTTAATTGCTCCCCTGAAAAAAAACTTTAAAAATAACTGACAGAGCAGTCCTGGATGAAATCAACTCCCTTCAGTCTGTTTTAAATATAGGTCTATCTTTGAAACGAATCCAGGTTTATTTTAGATTTTTGCTTATACAGCAAAAGATGATGGAAAGTGATTTATAACAATTTTGTTCTGTCATTAATTTACAAAAAAAAACTTTAAAAAGACATAGACTCACAGCAGGTAAAGAAAAATATCGCGATTCACAATTTGACACCATTCAACTCCGTGTTACAAGTTGAGCCTTATCTACAGAGAACAGATTTACAAATTTGAGACATGACTAACACATGATTCCTGACCATTACTTTAGATGGTAAGTGAGTTTTGTACAGCACAGACCTAGATTCTCGACACTTGATGGAGGAAGAGGTCAGCTACTGGAAGCACAAGGTCAGAAATTACTTTTCCAGGGAGAGACCTGAGCAGATAATTTTACACAAATACAACTGCATTGTATTATTTTCACAAATATGCCCCATTTTAAACAAGGGTTTTACATATTAATTTAAATAAATTTGTTTTCTACCTTACCGCCTAATTTTCAAGGAAATTCCCAGTTAATGTTTTGCTAGTAAAAAAAATTATGGCTTCTACTAACAATATCAGGGGCTGAAGAAACAGTAGAAATTGTGACATCCAGAGAAATTATCATTAAGTTTTTTGTGGGGTGAGGGCATGGAAAATGTAAATTTGCCAAGGAAATAGAACCTTTTCATACCAAGAATTGCCAGAAACTTTGAAACCTTGACTAAAGGAATAATTGTTTGTTAGAAATTTAACAAGTAATTTTAACTGCTATTAAATTAAATGAGGGTGTTTTCTCTGAATTTGAATGTCGTCCTTCCTTTGTGGGACTGCCTGTCGGCTTTCCTTTCTGTCCTTCTAATTAGCCCTCCTGCATCCACATTACAAAAACCATAGTCAAACAGAGAGACAAACCTCTGGCATGGTTGCCTCCCATAAAAGTAAGCCAGTGGGTAAAATGTGGAGTCAAGATCCAGAAATGGCACCCTCAGGAAAATCAATCATATATAAACCAGATTAGATTAGGTAGGACCCATTCACTAAAAGACATTAATGAACAATTTAATGAATGATTTAAAAAAAACAACTCTAATAGCTTTCATTGTAACAAAATCACAGAGTAGGGATAAATTGGTCTTTCTTGGGTTGGCAAGCCTAGTGGAGAGCCACAGGATTCATTGCTGGATCTTCAACAGCCCACAATCCATAACAATGATTTGGATGAACAGATTGGGAGTCAAGTTTAGCAAAGACACCAGGACAGGTAGGAAAGTAAGTAATTGAGAGAAGATAAAAAGTCTACAAGCTGATTTACACTTTACTGAGCTTACGCGAGTGGAGCAGACATGTGTTCGAAAGATGTGGAAAAATGTGGTTATCCACTTTGGCAGGAGGAGCAGAAAACCAAAATATTATTTAATTCAACAGAGATCGCAAAACTTGTCTGACAAAGGGATCTAGCACGTAAATCATAAAAACTTTGCATTAGGGAAGGTAAATGGAATAGTGGTGTCTTTTGCAAGGAGAATGGATATAAAAGTAGGAAAGTCTGCTGCAACTGTGGAAGGCTTTGGTGAGTACACATCTGGAGTAATGTGTACAATTTTGATATCCTTATTTGAAAAGATATATAACTGCATCAGAGGCAATTCAGAGAAGATTCACTCCACTTATCCCTAATGATCTTACGATCAGGACAGTTACACGTCTGCATCGATTTGAGTGTAGACCAATAAGAGGTGACCTTGGTGAAACACAAAAAAAATTCTGAGAGGACTTGATAGGATGGAAACCAGGAAGATGTTTCTCCCTTTTACTATAGAGATCAGAATAAATATTTTGCTCAGAGATCCTTAGTCTGTGTAATTATCTTTCCAAGAGAACAAAGGAGACTGGGGTATTGAATTTATTCACTGAATGAGGTAAGTTTTTGATAGACAAGGGATTTAAGAGTTTAGGGAGCAGACAGGCCAACTGAGTGGAGACCACAACCAGATCAGCAATGATCTTATGAAATTACTGATCAGGTTGGAAGGGTCCGATGGTCTGCCCCTGTTCCAAAGTCCGTGTTCCTAATATTCCTGGCACCCATCCATAAATAATCAGATTTGAGTGAATTAAGTTTCAATATTTGACTATGATAGCAATGAAACTCACCATACCTGCATTCCTAGTGTTGTACCATTACCGCTAAGCTACCATATGCGTAAAGTATCGAGTCATTGATGGATAAAGCTGAAGAGATCAAGCACCATAGCTGAGTCAAAATTCTTAACTGCACCAAAGACACAAATGCAGATTTTCTACAGGCAGCATTTAGATAGTGATAATCAGAATCACAACAACTATTTTTCGCCCTTCTGTAGCCCAGGTACATAAAGCTAAGTATAGTTGGCCCTTAGCTAAAATAATTTAACTCAATTGTCACAGAAAAAAAATGGAACTAGGCAGATTTCTTAGTCTGTGTACAATCCATTTATTAACTAAAGACTGTAGGGACACTTTTAAAGAATACTTTGCTTATTCCAATGTTGCAGAATCTAGGTTGGAGATTAAAAGAAATATATCAGAATACAGCATTTCAGATCTCACAATAACATTAATGACATGTCAGAGTAACAATGTTTATTAACTTATAGACTCATTAATTAAACAAAATACCTCTGGCTTTCATGTTATTTTACACATCTTAATAAACGAAACAAATTTTGATTTGAAAATCACCCTACAAGTTACTTTTGTGAATCATTGCAATCTGATGTTAATACATCTGTTATTGACTGATACAAGCAACCCTTCTAAAAGCTTCTTCGAGATTTTCAGTTCAAGTAGACATTACCCCACTAAGAAAGCTTCATTTTAACTAATTGGTTTATACTGAAGTGCATTCAACTGTATTTTTTATATTAAAAAGGCAGTTTATGTTTACAAGGAGAATAGACAGCTGGTGTCTTATGTGTTCTGTTCTGAGTGCACATCCTTCCCACCGTGCTAACTGTGTGTTTGTAAATGCTGCATAAAAACAGAAGTAAGACAGGAACCCAGTGTTTCAAACACACAAAACAAGTTTCCTGATGACAGTTAATGCTGTTCAACAGTCAGCAAGCTGTAAACTGCTGCCTCATCCTCTGCCTAGGTCACAGACACTGACCTACTTTCTCTGAAGCTAGATCTCATAGGCACCTTTCTGAGCATAGTAGTGTACATGATTCGACCAAGTGCCCCCCTCCCCCCTCAAACACTCACTCTTCAACAAATTAGCCTGCCCAAAGTGCTTTATGGCTGTATGTCAGGCCTCTTTCCATACGTCTGCTACAACAGGCTCCAACAGCTCAGGGGTAGGGAAATTGACACAACACAGACATCCTATTCCTGTTCCTTCCCAGTGATGTACAGATGTGAGTGAGATCATCTGATAAGGAACGAGCTTGACTTTTCTTTATCAACCACACCCATCTCAAATTTATACTAAAGCTTCTAACACCTGCTTTCTTTTAGAAAAAGGGTTCACACACTGGATAGAGATCAGTAGCTGCTCTTGCCATTAAGTTACAAATCTGACAAAGAAATCCCATTCTCTATGTAGTGATTGTAACAAGGTCAGCCTGGTGGAAGTCACAGAATATGAGTACCCTGTTTGAGCTGTTAATCTGGTCGTTTTGAACACTATGATGACACTGCAGTATGGCGACTTTGTATACTTTTCATTGTACTCCTGTATTCCTATACGGAGTACACGTGACAATAAGATCTAGCGAGTTTTGAGAAGATTTGTAGCTCAGGTTGAGGTTCTGGATGTGAGTTTGCTCGCTGAGCTGGAAGGTTAGTTTTCAGACGTTTCATCACCTTGTTTTTTATTTGAAAAAATATACTTTATTCATAAGATGTACAAAAAATAAAACATATTTACACACCTACCCAGTCATGCAAGCCGCTCCGGGTTACCCAGGGGGTACATACACCAACTAAAGGAAAAAAACAAACAAAGAAGAAAAAAAACAAAGAAAACACCCCGGCAGTCGTCCACCCGCACAGTCCCTGTTGGCCCCCTGACCAGTTGGGGAAGGCGCCAGCTGGGCCCAGTTACCAGATAGGGTTCTTCTTCCTATTCTGGACGAGGGGTTTCATACGGTGGTCTTTCCCCACCGCGCCTTGGCAGCGGCTGCCCCAAGCTTTAGCGCGTCCCTCAGCACGTAGTCCTGGACCTTGCAGTGCGCCAGTCTGCAACACTCGGTCGGGGTCAGTTCTTTCAGCTGGCAGACCAGCAAGTTGCGGGCAGACCAAAGAGCGTCTTTCACCGCATTGATGGTCCTCTGGGCGCAGTTGATGTTGGTCTCAGTGTGCGTCCCGGGAAACAGCCCGTAGAGCACGGAGTCCCGCATCATGGAGCTGCTCGGGACGAACCTCGACAAATACCACTGCATCGCCCTCCAGACCTCCTGCGCATAGGCACACTCCAGAAGGAGGTGATCGACAGTCTCGTCCCCCCCGCAGCCACCTCGAGGGCAGCGTGCGGTGGCGCAGAGATTCCGGGCATGCATAAAGGATCTCACTGGCAGAGCCCATCTCACCGCCAGCCAAGCAATGTCCTTGTGCTTGTTTGAAAGTTCTGGCGATGAGGCATTCTGCCAAACGACTTTGGCAGTCTGCGTGGGGAACCACACGACCGGATCCACCCTCTCCTTTTCCCGAAGGGTCTCGAGGATACTACGTGCTGACCACTGCCTGACGGTCTTGTGGTCAAAGGTGTTTCCTTTCAAAAATTTCTCCACGAAGGACAGGTGATACGGAACGGTCCAACTACTCAGAGCGTTCCGCGGCAACGAGGCCAGGCCCATCCTTTGCAACACCGGGGTCAGGTAGAACTTCAGGAAGTAGTGACACTTGTAGTACTGAGGATCTACGCACAGCTTGATGCAGCCGCACACAAAGGTAGCCGTCAGGGTGAGGGTGGCGTTCGGTACGCCCTTTCCCCCATTTTCCAGGTCTTTGTACATGGTGTCCCTGTGGACCCGGTCCATCCTCGACCCCCAAATGAAGTGGAAGATGGCCCGGGTGACCGCAGCGGCACAGGTCCAGGGAATAGGCCAGGCCTGCGCCACATACAACAGTACCAAAAGCCCCTCGCACTTGACAACCAGGTTCTTACCCGTGATGAAAAGGGACCAGAGCGTCCACCTGCCCAGCTTCTGCTTCAATTTGGTGATACGCTCCTCCCAAGTCTTAGTGCACGCCCCAGCTCCACCAACCAAACACCCAGCACCTTCAGGGAGTCTGTCCTGACGGTGAAGGGGATGAAGGAGCGGTCGTCCCAGTTCCCGAAGAACATGACCTCGCTCTTACCCCTATTGACTTTGGCACCCGAGGCCAGTTCAAACTGGCCGCAGATGTCCAACAGTCTACTCACCGACCGACAATCAGTGCAGAAGACGGCGACATCGTCCATGTACAGGGAGGTCTTGACCTGAAGGCCTACGCTGCCTGGGATAGTCACGCCCTTCAGGCTCACATCCTTCCTGATGGATGCGGCGAAGGGCTCCACACAGCACACGAACAAGGCAGGAGAGAGCGGGCAGCCCTGCCTGACTCCAGATCTGACGAGAAAGCTGTCCGATTCCCACCCGTTGATCGAGACTGCGCTAACGATGTTGGCGTAGAGCAGCCGGATCCAATTGCGGCTGCCCTCACCTAACCCCAATTTGGAGAGGACATCCCTCATGTAAGCATGAGAGACCCTGTCGAAGGCCGACGAGGCAGGTGTCCACCCACCTGTCCTGTACGTAGGCGATCGTATCCCTGATAAGCGCGAGGGTCTCAGCGATCTTCCTGCCCGACACAGCACAGGTTTGGTCAGGGTGAATCACTGACTCCAGGACAGACCTGACCCGGTTGGCAATGACCATGGCCAGGATTTTGTAGTCCACGTTCAATAGTGAAATGGGACGCCAATTCTTAATTTCTTCCCTCTCCACCTTCCTCTTGTAAATGAGGGTGATGATGCCCTTCCTCATGGACTTGCACATTTCTCCTGCCCGAAGTGCACTATCGTACAACTCCAGCAAGTCCTGGCCGACCAGGTCCCACAGAGCGGAATACAGCTCGACCGGTAAGCCGTCGCTCCCGGGAGTCCTATTCCTCTCCAAGGACTTGAGGGCTCTGGTCAGCTCGTCCAGGGATATCGGCCGGTCCAGCCACTCCCTCGTGCCGTCGTCTAAGACCTCCGTGATAGACGACAGGAACGACTTGGAGGCCGTGCTGTCCGTGGGCTTCGTGTCGTACAGTCCGGCATAGAAGGATCTGCTGATCATCAAAATGTCGGGCCGAGACGACGTCACCGAGCCGTCGTCCTCCTTCAACCGGCTAAGGACAGAGCTCTCTTGGTGCACCTTCTGAAAGAAGAAACGCGAGCACGTCTCGTCCTGCTCCAAGGAGCAGACCCTGGACCGGAAGATTATCCTGGAGGCCTCCGCGGCGAAGAGCGAGGCTTGCTGGACCCTCACCTCGCGGAGGTCCTCCGTGACATCGACCCCCATCAACTGCAGAAGGAGCAGGTTCTGCACCCTTTTCTGGAGTCGCGACAGCTTTCCCCGCCTCTCTCTCGCCTTCCAAACACCCTTGAGGACAAAGAACCTCTTGATGTTCTCCTTCACCGTCTCCCACCAGTCGCCCGGAGACTCAAAGAGGGGTTTCACGGTTCTCCGACCGGCGTACTCCCTCTTAAGCTCCTCGACGTTCTCTGGGGTCAACAGAGTCGTGTTGAGCTTCCACGTCCCCTTGCTGGCCGGCTGGTCGTCCTGTAAGCGACCGGCCTGGACGTAGCCAGCAGGGGTGGAAGCCGCTGCAGGACGGCCAACTGCTCACTCCGTACCGCTGGGGCGTACACGTTGATGAGCCTCAGGGGAGCGTTCCTGTAGGTGACGTCAGCCACTAGGAGGCGCCCCCCACCACTTCCTGAACTTGAGAGATGGTGAAGTCGCGCCTCCGCAGCAGAATAGACATGCCCGAGGATCGACAGTCGTTACCCCCCAACCAGATCGAAGGCCCACAGGTCCAGGTGCTGTACCTGCCGAGGTGCGGTATCCCGCCCTCCTGCAGAAACAGGAGGTCCGCCTTGATGGTGGTCAGGTAGGCCAACGTGGATACACATCTTGCGGTGGACTTGACACTGCGCACATTAATGTTCGCAACTCGTACCCCCATTGTGGGCAGTGACCGCAGTACCCTCCCCAAGTCCAAGGTCCAGCCCCTCCATCTGTCCCTTCATGCCCATTGCCCGGGCTAACTGCTGGACGCTCTCCGGGCTGAGGAAACCGTCCGTGCTGCCTTCCGGGTGGCAACCCCCTGTCGGGGGTACGGAGGCAGGAGGGTCCGGCTCTGGGTCAGGCTGGGGACGCGCTATTTCCTCCTTCCCACCTGGAAGTTCCGGGGGGCCCTCCAGTGCCCCAGCAGCACGTGACTGGGTGTCGGAGGGAGCGTCAGGAGCCCCCCCATCACCTGGAAGCATGGTGCGGCTGTCCTTCTCCCTGGAGATCTTAAACTTCTGCTTCGGGCGGGCCCTCTCCGAATCCCCCTCGTCAGAGGAGCTCTTATAGCCCCCCTGTAGCTGCCTCTTCCCGCCTGATGGTTGCGGTTCCTGGGCCCGTCGACGCACCTTCCTCCTCACTTTCCGGACCATCGTTCACTCCCCTGGGTCGCCTGACGCCGCCTCCATCGACTCCGGTTTGTCGGGGGGGAGCGGAGCCTGCAGGGGAGCTTTGCTGGCCTCGGGGCCCATCCTGCGGGGCTGGGCCCTCCTGCTCATTAGTGGGGTCCTTGCAGGGCCCTGGTGCCATCCTCTCCTCCGGGGGGGGCTGGCCCCGCATTGCCCCTGCTGGCGACCTGGGCGTAGGTGGTCCCCCGCTGCGGGTATGCCCTATAGAGGTGGCCTGCTTCCCCGCAAAGGTTGCAGCTTTTCTCTTGTGGGCAATCCTTTGCAAGGTGTCCCTCCTCCCTGCAGTTCCTGCAGATGGTGGCTTTGCAGTTGGTCGCCACGTGACCTGACCTACCACAGGCATGGCAGACTTTAGGTTGCCTTGTGTAGGTCAGGTAGCCCTTGCTCCCGCCGATCGCGAAGCTGGACGGTGGGTGTACGACATTCCCGTCCGCACCCATCCTCAGCATCACCCTGACCTGCCTGCTACTGGTCCAGACGCCAAAGGGGTCCATGATGTCAGTTAGGTCCCCTTCCACCTTCATGTACCTTCCAAGGAAGGTCAGGACATCAACTGCTGGCACATGCCGGGGTTGTACATGTGTACAGTCACCATACGGCTCCTCTGCGTTGGCATCACAAACAGCGGGACAGCGGTCAATACAGAGAGGGGGCCCTCACCTCCTTTCTCCTTGAAAACCTCCAGGAAGCGCTCGCAAAGCTTGGCACTCCTGAAGGTCACGTCGTAAAAACCTCCTCCGGGGAAATCCTGCAGGCAGTAAATGTCCGCAGCAGCGAACCCGCAACAGTCCAACAGGACCCTCTTCACGAAGAAGGTGCGGTCCACAGGTGCACCTTCATCCACCTTCTTCACGGAAACACGGATGGTGTTCCGGACCCCCTGAGCTGGGGCACGAGCACTTGCCGCAGCCATCGTTGCAGGTTGGCTGCTCCCCTGAACCAGCGTTAGGCCGAAGCCAGCATTAAGATCCACTGGTTGCAAGGGTGTACAGCCAACCCGACGTCTTCCTTTCACCTCCAACACAGCACTCTCCTCCTCTCGGTCCAAAAGAGAGTGGGTCTTTATTTTGTTCCAGATGTAAGCTGGTTCACTGAGCTTGAAGGTTTGTTCCCAGACGTTTCGTCACCATTCTAGGTAACATCATCAGTGAGCCTCCGACGAAGCACTGGTGTTATGTCCCGCTTTCTATTTATCTGGTTAGGGTTCCTTGGGCTGGTGATGTCATTTCCTGTTCTTTTTCTCAGGGGATGGTGGATTGGCTCCAAATCACTGTGTTTATTGATGGAATTCCGGTTGGAATGCCATGCTTCTAGGAATTCTCGTGCGTGTCTCTGTTTGGCTTGTCCTAGGATGGATGTGTTGTCCCAATCAAAGTGGTGTCCTTCCTCATCTGTATGTAAGGATACGAGTGATAGTGGGTCATGTCGTTTTGTGGCTAGTTGGTGTTCATGTATCCTGGTGGCTAGCTTTCTGCCTGTTTGTCCAATGTAGTGTTTGTCACAGTTCTTGCAAGGTATTTTGTAGATGACGTTTGTTTTGTTTGTTGTCTGTATAGGGTCTTTTAAGTTCATTAGCTGCTGTTTTAGTGTGTTGGTGGGTTTGTGGGCTACCCTGATGCCAAGACACCCTCTTATCCAACTTCTATCCGCCTCCCCATCTCTCCCTATTTATTTCAGAATCCTCTTCCCCTTGTCCATTTCTGAAGAAGGGTCTCAACCCGAAACGTCAGCTTTCCTGCTCCTCTGATGCTGCTTAGCCTGTTGTGTTCATTCAGCTCTACACCTTGTTATCTCAGATTCTCCAGCATTGGCAGTTCCTGCTGTATCTTTCAAATCAAAACTGTGATGCCTCCTTGCACAGCCAATAGGGTATGAATCCAGGACTTTGGCTAATGCTGAGAATAAATACGCCCAGATACAGAAGGAAGGTTTAGCAGTCATACTTGGAATCTGGAATTTTCACCAATACCTTTACAGACATTAATTTGTAATAAAAATGAACCACTAACCTCTGCCGGGTCTACTTAAGGAGAACAAGGCAGTGCTGCCCATAGCTTCAGGCTGAATTCAGCAGTGGGCTCAAATACGAAGTGTGTATAATTACAAGTTGGAACATCGTCCAAGAGGTCAAGTAGCAAATGTGGATGCATTGAGCCACCTCCCACTGCCAGATACACTGCCAGAAGAAACACTGCTGGAAGCAGCTGTAATGGTATTAACTTTTATGGACACATCTCTTGTCACAGTTGACAATATCAGACATTGAACACAGAACATAGAACAGTACAGCAACAGCACAGGCTCTTTGGCCCACGATGTTGTGCCGAACGTTTACCCTAAACCCAAGGTCTATCTAACCTTCACCATTACCTTATTCTAACATCCATATGCCTATCTTAAGGCCGCTTAAATGCCCCTAATGAGGCCAACTCCACTACCCTCTCCAGCAATGCATTCCACGCTCCATCACTCTGAGTAAAGAATGTACCTCTGACGTCTACCCAATATCTACCACCTTTCACTTTAAAACTATGACTCCTTGTAATAGCTACCTCCACCCTAGGAAAAAGTCTCCGGCTGTCTACTCTATCTATACCTCTGATTATTTTGTACATGCCTATCAAGTCACCTCTCATCCTTCGTTGTTCTAAAGAGCAAAGCCCAAGCTCTCCCAACCTTTCCTCATAAGACCTTCCCTCCATTACAGGCAACATCCTGGTATATCTCCTCTGCACCTTTTCCAAAACTTCCATATGCTTTCTGTAATGAGGTGACAAGAATGGAATATAATGTTAATAAGTGTGAGGTCATCCATTTTGGTAGTAATAACAGCAAAATTGGCTATGTTTTAAATGGTAAAGAACTGCAGCATACTGCTGTGCAGAGGAACTTGGGTATCCTTGTGCATGAATCGCTGAAGGTGGGATTGCAGGTGCAACAAGTGATTAAAAAGGCAAATGGAATTTTACCTGCCATTGCTGGAGGGATGGAGTTTAAAAACAGGGAGGCTATGCTGCAGCTTTATAGGGTCCTGGTGAGGCCACACCTGGAGTACTGTGTGCAGTTTTGGTCTCCTTACTTGAGAAGAGATATACTAGCACTGGACGGGGTGCAGAGGAGATTCATTTGGTAGATTCCAGAGTGGAGAGGGTTGGATTATGAGGAGAGACTGAGGAGACTAGGATTAACTCATTGGAATTCAGAAGAATGACGGGAGATCTTCTAGAAACAGAAAAGATTATGAAGGGAATAGATAAAGTGGAGGCAGGGAGATTGTTTCCACTAGCAGGTGAAACTGGGACTAGAGGGCATCACCTCAAAATAAAGGGAAACAGATGTAGGACTGAGATCAGGAGGAACTTCTTCACCCAAGGGATTGTGAATCTGTGGAATTTCCTGCCCAGTGAAGTGGTTGAAGCTACCTTGCTGAATATTTTTAAGGCAAGGCTAGATAAATTTTTGAACAGTAAAGGAATTAAGGGTTATGGTGAGTGGCCAGGTAAGTGGAGCTAAGTCTCAAAAAGATCAGCCATGATGTTATTAAACGGCGCGGCAGGCTCGAGGGGCCAGATGGCCTACTCCTGCTCCTATTCTTATGTTCTTACGTTCTAACTGGACACAATACTCCAGATGTGACCGAACCACACTTTTGTATAGCTGGAGCATAACTTCACGGCTCTTGAACTCAATCCCTCTATTAATGAAAGCTAACACACCATGCACCTTCTTAACAACTCTATCCACCTGGGTGGCAGCTTTCAGGGGACTGTGAACATGAACCCCAAGATCCCTTTGCTCCTCCACACTGCCAAGAATCTTTCTGTTAACCCTATATTCTGCTTTCAACTGTGTCCTTCCAGAATGAATCACCTCACACTTTTCAGGGTTAAACTCCATCTGCCACTTTCTCCGCCCAGCTCTGCATTCTATCAATATCCCATTGTAACCTGGAACAGCCCCCCACACTGTCCACAAAGTGAGCCACCTTTGTATCGTCTGTGAACTTGCTAATCCACCCTTCCACTTCTTCATCCAAATCATTTACAATGACTGCAGAAAGATCCAGTCCTAGCAAAACTGAAACAGCCGGTGGTGATGAGGGAAACCAAAAGGCCGTCACAACCAGAAATGAAATCTCTTTGGACTCGGAAAGGCTATATCACAGTAGAGGACAGCATATTTGTTTGGGGAGCAATTTCTTCCCTAACTTCCCACAATATATACCTGATCAAGTCCCAGAGATTTATCCAACTTCAGGTTTTCTCAGGCCTCCTGCACTTCCTCTTCAGTAATGTGAACTGTTTTCAAAGCATCAATATTTATTTCCCCGAGTTCTCTTGCCTCAATTTCTTTCTCCATTGTAAAAATTGATACAAAATATTCATTTAGCTTCTCTCCCATGTGCTGAGGTTCAAAGCTCTTGTGTGCTTTTTCTAATTAACTTGCTCTTTTCTGATTCAGAACCGTCCTCATCTGCCTTTCTATTTTTACTGATACTTAGGAAAGCCCCACCCCTTCCACTAGATTAAAGGTTGCTCCTTCAGTCTTATCCTATTTGTGTACCAACATTCATTGAAATTCATCCATTAGTTTTTGGGATGAATCGTTGATCTTTGAGGGACCCTATTCTCTTTCTAGTTAAGCTTTTGCTCTTAATGTACTTGTAGAATCTCTTTGGATTATCCTTAACCATAACCCTATCTGTCAAGGCCTTCTCATATCTCCCGTTTGCCTTTCTGATCTTCCTCTTAAGAATGGCCCTACACTCTTTATACTCTTCAAGAGATTCATTGATCGCAGGTGCACATCTAATATATGAATCGTTCTTCTTCTTGACTAGAGCATCAAAATCTTCTTTATCCATTGTTCCCTGATCTTACCAGGCTTCACCTTCACTCTAACAGGAACATAATGCCTCTGGGCTCTCATTATCACACTTTTGAAAACGTCCCACTTGACAGTCATCCCTTTACCTCAGAATGATCTACTCCAATCAACTTTTGAATATTCTTGTCCCTTATGATTAAAATTTGCCTTACTCTAACTAAGAACCTTAACTTTAATGGAAGGCTTATCCTTTCCCAAAAGCTATGTTAAAACTGATGGATTTATGATCACTAGTCCCAAAGGGTTGCCCAATGAACTCATCAGTCTGTGCTTTATTTCCCAAAAGAAGGTCAAGTTTTCTTCCTTCTCTAGTAGCCCCATTTCATATTGATAAATAAAATCTTGAACACATTTAACAAATTCCTCAACATCTAAGCCTTCAGTATAATGGCAGCTCCATTCAATGTTTGAAAAATTTAAATCCCCTATTGCTACAACTCTATTATTCTTACATATACCTGAGATCTCTCTACATATTTGTTCCTCCATTTCCCTTTGACAATTTGGGGGGCTATAGTACAATCCCATTAATGCAATCATCCCTTTCTCATTTCTAATTTCTACCCATATAGTTTCACTAGATGGTCCCTCAAACATTTCCTTTCTACTTACAACAGTAATGTTTTCTTTAAGCAAAATGCCACTCCCCTTCTCTCTTGCCTCCCATTCTATCTTTGCTATAGCATCTAAAGCCTGGAATGTTGAGCCAGTCCTGTCCCTCCCTCAGCCAATTTTCCATAATAGCTATGACATTCCAGTCCCATATTCTCAGACATGCCCTGAGTTCATCAGTGTTACCTTGTAAGACCCCTTGCATTGATAAAAATGCAGTTTAATTCCTCAGAGCTACCTCGTTTTCTGACTTGCTCTTGTCTGCCTTTTCTCATTAACTTGCTCTTTTTTGATTCAGAACCATCCTCATCTGTCCTTCTACTTTTACTGCTACTTAGGAACCCCTCCCTCCACCTCTGCCACCCTATTAATATAAACGCTGCTCCTTCAATCATACCCAATCCGTGGACCAAATTTTGTTGGAATCCATTCATTGCTTTTTGGGATAAATTGTTTATAGGCACAAAGACTAACAAAGAGGGCTGAAAGCAATATCTTCACCCACATTCTATGGCAGAGGTGGAATAAAAAGTCAACTGACAATGTTAGTATGATTGTATGCCCACTGTCAACTGATTTCACTGGCCTAGAATGCAGGATACAATAATTATTTATATAAGATTAACTACCATGTTAAATTGTAAACAGTTTGGCCAGCCAATGCCAACCTTCCATAACGCTTCTAGATATAACACGTCATTGCCTTTTTTCATGGTGCTAACCAGACTAACCAGTTTCCTTGTTTCATTAAATTAATTTGCTCAAGAATATTTTTGTCATGTTTGTTTGCAAGTGTATGTCTTGAAGGGAAGCAAGCTTAAACCTCCCAAATCCAATTTAGATTTAGATTTTATTGTCATGTGTACTCAGTACAGGAAGACAGGAGTATAGTGAAAAGTGTACAAAGTTGTCATTCTCCAGAGTCATCATAGAGTACAAAAGACAGAATTAAAATCAGAAGCAGAAATAAAAGAAACAGCCAAAAGAAGACATGCAGATCATTACCCATACTCCGCCATGAGTCCTTGCCATCAGAAAAACAAAATCACAAAGTCCATCCGTCAGTCTGTGAACACTCAGGTATCCCAAGATCCTGCATGCTTGCTCAGCTGGAATGCCACTGCCTCTGCCGTCACGTATTGGGCCAAGCCATGTGTGAAGCTGGAACTGAGTCAGCATTGATCAGCGCCATCCTGTCAACGCTGCCGCCACTGAGCGCAGCCGGGTCCCAAACTGGGCTCAAACCTGACACAGGGCCCACCAAGTTGAAGCAGCCGGTGTTATATTCTGGCTGCTGCTGCCGCTTTCCGGGACCGCCATTTCAGTAAAGGAACCTGACGCTGCTGACCCTTGGGAGGGGGACCACTCCCACCGCTGTCGACACATTCTGGGAGGGGAACTGATGCCACCGAGAAAGGAAAGAAAATGGAAAGAAAAACAAAAAGTAAAAGAAAGAGAGAAAGAAAAAGAAAAAGAAAAGGCAGACGAAAGCAGTCAAAGGCCCCAGGAACGAGTGCTGCCACGCTGCTGCCAGCATGTTGGGGCATGTGTCATCTTGAGATATATGAATTTGTACACCAATCTAAGATGTCCCAGCTTTTGTGCAGAGTAGTTTTGAAAGGAAATAATTGAAGTACATAGTACCTCGGCTCTTTATAGCCAACATATTGTAGTTGACATATTCTCATTTGTTGGTTATTTTGCTAAATATGGTAGCCAACTTGGTAAAATTAATGTTCGAGAAACAACAAATTAGGTAAACAACTGAATAGTCTATTACCATCTATATTTAGCATGGATATGTTGATCGAGGTACCAGGACTATTTCTGACAATAGAAGCAAAATACTGTGAACCAAATGTTGAAAACTTTTCATCAAAACATATACAAATTAATGACCTGAAACATTATCTCACTTCAATAGATGCTACTCCCCGTGTTGAGCATTTCCAATATTTTTCTGTCAGGTATGGGTATACTTGCTGGTGTCCAGTATCATTTGTGATTCCTCGGAACCTGCAGCAGTCCATGTTTAGACAAAGCATGACCTGAACAACTTTCAGACTCAGAATTATAACTGGCAAAAAATATTGACACCGCATGAGTGCCTAGTAATTATCATTTTCAAGCGAGAACCTAGCCATCTTCCTTTTACACTCATTTGTATTACTGTAGCTGACTGCCCAATCCTCAACACTCTGGGCATGACCAATGATGAGGAACTGAATTGGACTCACTAAATAAATGCTGTAATTGCAACAGCAGGTTCCATGCTGAGTAAGTGACATCCTATCTCACCAAAGCTTTTCCAATATCCACACTGCATGAGTAAGAGGCGTAATAGAATAACCTCCACTCCTGGACGAGTGTGGCTGTAACAACATTCAAGCAGTTCAACACAATCCAGGGCAGAACCACCTGTTCGACTGGGAATCCATACATTACATTGAATTTTTACTGCCTCCATCACCAATGCACAGTGGCACCAGCAAATACCAACTGCAGAATCCACTACAGCAACTCACCAAGCTTTCTTTGGCAACACTTTACAGACTTGCAATTTCTTGCTATATAGAAGGGCAAGGACAGCAGGTAATTGGGAATTCCACCAAATGCAGGCTAAGTTCCATGTCATTATGACTAGGAATTATATTATCATACCTATCAATATTCCTTCATTGTCAATGGGACAAAGTTATGGAACGTCCTTCCTAAGAGGACTTGGTGGGGGGGGAGGGGTGCTGGAGGTTGGGGGGGAACCTACATGAGATGATTTGCAGTGGTTAGAGCAGGCAGTTCACCATATCTCCAGGGCATTAGGAGTCGGCATCAAATTCTGGCCTAGCAAGTGAGAACGACAATCTCATGAGAGGCATTAAAATATGGCCACAAATCGAAAGTGAACACTAGAAGTCATGGCATGGATGGTCATTTTGAAACTTTGCTCATTTTCTCACCAAAAATAGTTCAGGCTAACTGTAACATCATAAATGTGGAATGGTCAGTGTGAAGAAAATCAAAGAAAACAACATAAGCTTCTTGTTCTCCAGAAATTAGATCATCAATAATTCCATTAGTCAAGATTTAAAGCACTGACGTACACAGTAAAACAGTACACTTCACAAGACAGGATCAAATGAAGTAGGCTTTACCACAGCTCATAATAACTTACATGATTGGAAAAACCCTGCAAATCTCCCACCTATATCACTGAATTCAATTGGCACTTACAGTTTTCAATTATTTTGTACCATATTTAAAGTCCTTTTCAAGTGCTGTTCCCTCTTTCCCTGAAGAACCTCCAAGTGTCAATCCTTGTACCATCATTCATCAGTTTAATCACATGTCCCTTGGCCCAATGTCAGGCAGTGCTCCATTTTGATGTGAATTTCTTCTGTACTGTGACAAGGATCTTTTATCAGTTTTCAAGACGCAAGAGTCCAGGTTTCTCTACAGCCCAATCAAGGCAAAATTGAGAAGCTACCACTGAAAAGCCATACTGAAGAAATGAGAGACTGTAAGGAGAAGCACAGAAATTATGACCCTGCTGCAGTTCTTGGCCTGGATCTCTCGACCCATGCACAGCAGGCTCCAGTTATTGGACTCTGATATACCCGTCTGTCCCAGGTTCTAAAAGAGGCTGAGAGTCAAAAGCACTGTCAAACAACTAGCTGGCACAGAAAATTTACTTTTACATGTGTGGCGGCTTAGGATAGTAATTATTGTTGGAGTTTCACAAACTAACTTACATGTTCCAATTTGAACGCCACACTTTTCAATAAGGATGCTTCAATCTTACTGACTGTGGAGGAATACTGTACTTGCCCAGTTCACACAGATCTTCAGCTCTTTGGAAAGGACAAAACACTGCTTCATGCTCCCACATAAAAGCCCATAAAACATCTAAAAATCAGGGGAAGGTTGCCGCAAGCTTAGCAAGTAATCTGCTCATTCATTCATTCATTCATTTGCTGGCAATATGCTTTGAGTAAAATAAGATGAATGGGCAGGTTCCTGAGGCTGCAAGCCTAAGCAGGGTTGGACACTACTGCTGTCAGGGGAGGAGCATCAGGTCACCTTCACCTTGAGGCAGCATCCGAAGAGATTTCCACTTTCATGAAATGAACTTTGGTCATAGCAGTCAGTGAGGGAAGGATACCTCACAGGCAGCAGCAACAACCTGCATCAGCAAGTCACCTCTTGATGCATGCCGGGCTTTGACCAGTGTAGAAAAAATTGGCTGCCAGGCATGGCATCACAATCTTCTCACAACTCGGCACTTAACTATTTAAATTGGTGCTGATACTAATTACCTGCCTCCAGCCATGTCACCTGGAAATATGTTGGAACCACTGGCAAGACACTTCTAAAATTATGACCTTTATAACCAGGAATATTCTATCCATTTTGTTCACGTGAGGCAGGGCATTTACAGTGATACTTCATTTATTCCCTCAGCTGCTGTTGTGGACACCAGACAAACGGGAATTTTTCCACCTTGCACATCATATATCCGGTAAATTAAATAGAGAAACTATTGTGAACCTGCTCTTGGGTTCACCAAAATCCAGTCATCATGCAAAACTACATTAAAAATGACTTCTTTAGACAATGGCTTTTGAAGTCTGCGAGAACTATGATGATTAGTAATGAAATAGGGAAGCAAGTACTTTACCAGGGTGGTTTAATGACAATATTGAACTTATTTACAATTGAGGTGACATTGTGTGAATGTTGGAAACTGCTAAAAACAGATTTAGTTTATGTCTCTCACTTCTGATGACTACCATATGGCAATATCTCAGCACTGGGTGAACAGGATATCGAGGCATTGAAAGCATTCATTGAAGAATAATTTACTATCAATGATACCTTACAGCAATGAGGTGACTATGCCTCAGCATGAATCAGTAATACAGGAGAGCAAGCAAGTTAGAGAATTTTTTTTAGAAACTCTTCCTTTCAGCAAAATGGGGTAAAGAGTGTGGGGTGGAAACAAGAAATGCATGTGAAAGAATTCCAACCTACCAATAACAAAATTATAAACGTTCTTCATCAGTAAAATTTGTGATCAGCAAAGTTGAAGCATATGAGGTTGTTGACCTGCTCGCCAAGCTGGCTTGTTTTTGTTCAAACATTTCATCCCCATGCTAGGTGGCATCGTCAGTGGAGCCTCCAATGAAGCAATGTTATTCTACTCCGCCTGGAATTTAAACTGTCCGGTCTGTTATGGTGAGTACTGTCATTTTTGGTTTTGATCTGTATGCCATATGGGCTGGACAGTATAAATTCCAAGCCGAGTAGATTAACATCGCTTCATCGGAGGCTCCACTGACGATGTCACCTAGCATGGCAATGAAACGTGTGAACAAAAATAAGCCAGCTCGGTGAGCAGGTCAACAACCTCATCCACAACCCAAGCTACAGATCGTTGCCAAAACTTAAACTAAGTATATGTAATGGGATCAGGCTTAAAATTTGGGCCTTGCTGCTTTTCTAAACTTCACTTATAAGGCTCTGTCTCCAGTGTGCGGGTTCCACAATCCCTCAAATATATGTAATACAGTTATTTACTGATGCCTTACTGCTATGTGGAGTCTATTAATCAGCTTTCTTTTTAAGTAATACGTTAAGTATTTAGCTTATTTAAATAACTTAGTTCATAGTCCAAGAGAGATTGTGGGCATCACACTCTTTGTTAGTGAAACAATTGTTCTAAGCCTAGAGGGGGACAACTAAACATCAAGCAAAGGCAGATGACAAGGCAGGTCCAAGCCTACTTTGCAGAGGACATGCTGTTGGCACTGTTCTGAACCGCACCCTATCCATCTCACCAAACTGAGCTAATCAGCCCCTTCTTAAATAACCTCATATTTTGTATTTCAACAAGAATCCTTATTCCTCCCTTTCCTGTTAACTCATTACCTTATTATTATACTTGTTGATTCTATGCTTCTTTAACATTTGCACAGTCCGTTGTTGTACCTCAAGTTATTCTATTTAATAAAAAATCACTATTGTGCCCCTTAGTGTATAACTATTGCTATAAGGAGACGTGAAGCTCCTTCCTTATAAGTGTTGTATTCCCAAACAGCCAAATCTAAATGCAGCTTAACTGTGCTCTGAACAATTATACAATGCATTCTTAAACTTACCAAGTGCCATAACCTTAGCAGATTTACATTCCACTGTTCTAGTTACACATCCATGTCTCTCATATATCATTTGCTTCATTGCATTTCCTGGACAATGACAGTGGTAAGAGTACCTGAGCTTGCAGATATCCTTTTCGTGTCATTCTGTGCCAATTCCATTCGTGTTATTCTTATGCAGACAATAATAATAAACATATTAATTGATGATTCCATTTTACAATTATTCTCAATAAACTATTTCAGGTTACATTTTCTTCACCACTTCCCTGAATTGCTCTGAATTGTAAAATGTTCTGCCACATCTAACATACTCATTTTTGTGCTGATTACTGAGGTACAGCACAGATTTATATCAGTGTTTTGAAAATAAAAATCTTCTGCAGCACATGTTTCTGTTGACCTCCTACAGCATGATACAATCACTGCTGATTTTGTTATCACATTAGATGAGCGCAAACATTCAGCAGACATAACTCATTGGCTTTTGGTGATAAGAAATACCCGACTTTGTCCTGTTTGCTATGAAGGTTCACAAGGTTCATCCATTCTATTCCATTCACTGATTCGCTCCATTGCATTTCTGCATCGTCAGTGAACCAATTAAGCCTAAATTACTTAGTCCTATCAGAACTGTCATGCCTGTACGGTAACAGACTGATTCTAATTTGAAATCAAATGACCCATTATTCAGCAAATCATCAGTTACATCTTTTTTGTTAACTTTGCTGACTGATTTTCAAGAAATGTCTCTTAATTTTAATTGTATTTTTCATTAGAAACAAGCAGTTTATTCTCAGTACTCAACTCTTGCTTGTGTAATGCGCTGTATTTGACAAATATGGTTATTATTGTTTACGTTTTGAAAAACAAGTAACCTGACACTCATGGCAAGCATTGTTTAAACAGCTGTTTGAATAAGCAGTTACTGAAGTTCAAGTTGCAGACGAACCGAAGCAAAGGAGTAATGTACAGATACAGCTTTGGTCGGCAACAAGATGATTCATCTATAGGGTAGTTTCCAGTTATCAATGGCAAAAGTTTATTTGCTTGACAACAACTATGTGATTGCTTGTCAGATAGCTGAACGGCTTCGGGGCTGGGAACAAGATAAAGAGAGAAGTAATGAGATCTATACATGATTAGGAGCTGTCTCTCTCTTCTCTACAGTTAAAACCCACAGTGAGCTTGAATGAAATCAGTTTCTCTTACTTCCAGTGGTTGCTGTATGTTGGTTCTTTTAATTACGAAGTCAGAGACCTTTCATAAGTGAACCAGTCACCTGTGCATCTTGTAAATTAATTAGAAACATTCGGAAAAGGGAAACCAAGAGGAAGTCTTCTAATTGCAAGAACCAATGCAACTTATAACAAGATGACTGAACTGCTTTCCCTGACCTCTTTCATTGATGGGTCTTTCTTCTCCCTTTTTTACTTCTGTCTATACCTTTAAGTAGGAGTTTATAAGTAGATTACAGTTTCAATTAATAGGGTTATATGCCAACAGTATATGATGGTTTATGTGTAACTAAAGGCTAATTACTTGGAATAAATAATTGTACTTCTTGTTCAATATAAAAACCTTGTCCACGTTTTCAGTTCGCATGGGCATGAAAGTCTGGAAAACTGGGCATTGTGTGTATTTTTTCAAAACTTTAACTTCTACGTTTACTCCAGGAATAATTGGGTTTGAATTCCAGCATGCTACTCTAGTAAGTCATGCCAATTGGCAATAAAAATTATTAAGAAATTGAGATACTTACTTTTATTTCTACTAAGGTTGCATGGAACTTAATTCAGGGAGCAACTAAAGTACACTGGCCAGGAAAATTCTGATTTAATCCCCGGTTCTTGTTGAGTTAGCCTTGTTGAAACAGCAGGATGCGAAAGGGATCTACTGTCATTACATTATACATTACAGGGAAAAAACAGATGTCACAATTTGTGATTGTTATGTAATGCCTGCTGCATGAATACACATGGAGCTGAATGAGATGAGAATTGCTCCTGATTGTAAACCACATGAACACCCAAGTGTACTTGCGTCAAGGCCCATATACGAATAATGGGTGTCATGCTAGAAATTACGCCACAGCAAGAAATCCAGAAGAAGAAACAAAGAAATAAGGAGAAAATTTGGCTACAAAGAAATTATGCAAACAAACGAATTTTACTTAGTAATATGTTTAGTTTGGAGCATTTTTTTCTGCCTTGGGACATTATGGTCTTATATGCACAAGCATGCTGACACTGATATAATCTCATTTGCAAATGAGTGCACAGGAGTTATAACATGGCCATGGTATGTAGTTCATGGTTCTAACTGGTTACACAAGGTAATAGATTTATTTTTGAACACTGCTTTGACACATATATATTCTGCATGCTGATGTAAATGACTTATTGTCCATTATTAGATGTTGAAAGAATGCTTCTCCTCGTGGGACAGACTAAAACTGGGGTCTCTCATTTAAAATCGAGATGAAGAGATTTTTCCTCCCTCAGAAGGTTGTAGGTTCTTGGAACTCTCTCTGTATAGTGTGCAATTGTGGGGGCAGGCAGGGGTATCATTGAAAACTTTTGATACAGAGGTATATGGATGCTTAACTAACAAGTTGGTCAAAGATTGTCAGAGACAGACACGAATGTGAGAATATATCAAATCAGCAATGATCTTACTAAATGGTACAGCAGACTTGATGGGAGAAATGGCCTGCTCCTATGTCATGTGTATGTTTGCACTTTTGCATGGTCTGTGGTGGGAAACAAATCTTAATGCCCTCACATACCCTTCTTCACGTGTTCAGAAACTGTATTAGTCAAAAGGTCAATTCTTAATTTATGCAAACATATATATTAAATCTTTTAAGGCGGCTTTGCTTGCTGCTTGTCAGATAAATTTTCACATGTATATTTCTGCAATTTTTCAACATTGAAAGTTAGAATAGAACATAATAGAAAAACAATCTGGCTGTTTAAAGTCCAAATAATGGATCTCATCATAATTTTTGAAACAAATATATCACCTACCCTGAGGGGTGAATAGTCACAACATTCTGAGTGCATATTTAATAGTGCTTTACCCAACCTCCAATGGGCTTTCACTGCAGCATAAAATTGACTCCACTTCAAAGTTATCCTGTGCAAAGAGAATATTAGAATTAAAAACACTTAGAGACAGACTGTCTGGATAGATAGTCTCACAAAATGGAAGAACTTGTTCCAATAGTACCTCTTCATTCAACCACTACGGTTTCCCTCAGCAGTTCAGCTACTTTGAATTAATAAATTCAAAATTGCTCTTTTAAAGTAATACTGCCCTACCTTTACATTCATCTTAACAGTACAAGCAATGCTAAACTCTCAGGTGTTTTGTATGTGGAACTCTAAAATGCTTCTCTTTAAATTCCACACAAAGGGTTACTAATTAAGCTTAAACCTGTGGGGAAATAAAATCCAGACTTGTGTTTCCACCTGGCCTCATTATCCATGCTTGGCTGACAGCCCAGACCAATAAATACATTAACTTAGCGGGGATTTTGCTTCGACAAATGAAATAAATTGTTGACATTGCTTGATTGACATCTTTAAGTGGTTATAACAAGTTTCTGTTTCTCTTTCTACGATCTCGTTCATCAATGTTTCGGTGTTTACTTGGACAGAGACGAAGAGATGTGAAGTATTTGAAATCTCCACTGTTGATATAATAAAGATTGACACTTTTGTGGATTGTAGGAACAGCAGTTTCTTTTACAGAGATCAGCTCTGAACAGGGTTTTTTGCGGTAGGTCCACTCTTGCCATTGTTATTACTGTACATGCCTCATTAGTTATATACACAGTGTTGGGTACATAGGTATGAAAGAGTACATGGTATCCAGGGAGGAAATGTTTTTCAAAAAGTAAAGTCTGAGAGCATTGTAGACCATGGGGAATGGCTGAGGAGCATGAGTTAGCATTGAGGGTAAGACAGTCTATGGAAAGTGAGTGGGGGAGGAAGAGGGTATGAAATGGTGAGGGGGTGACAGCAAGTGGCCTAACTGATTTTATTGCAAACGCAATGAACCCCAGAGAGCCAAAGTGGCCCTCCCAACCAGTCCATTTCAGTTCCTGGCTGGTTAGGATTTGATTCTGCTACAAGGAATCACAGCTCTCTAGCCTCTTAAAAAAAAGTGCCGGCCGGACATTTGTGTGCAGCCACACAGTTTAAAGGGGGTGAGAAAACCTCATTCACCAATAACAAAACAGAAGTGATCTTCACTAACTAGACAGCACCTCCCCTTCCACTTCATACAAAATATATTTGTCAATCTCAATGCAGTTATTCATCTTAGTCGAAACAGAACAGCTGCTGCACATTGATAATTGGTTTTACTTTGAAATGTGCCTTTTAAAATACTCCCTTAATGCTTTTCCTGCTCCTAATCTGGGATTACCTTCCCCTTGTTCTCCCAAATCATGTTGTTTTCAAATCAAATCTCCACTTTAGCCCCACCCCTGATGTAAAGTAGACATTACCTTATACAAGTATGAATCTGCTGCATTCTTCTGTCTAGCTGCTGCTGAGTGGATTTTCTACGCTCCTTACACTGCCAGAGTATGTTTTTATGTACATGATCTCACATGACTCAACATATCCATCTCAAGTAGATCAGGTCAAGTTTGTTGCCTTCCCAGGAAGGAAGAGAAGAGTGACTTTGTATTTAGACCTGAAGCAAAGCCCTTTTGCTGGTTCAAATTACCACTTGTCAGTACTGATGGATTTGGCTAAAAATAAAAGGAAACAGGCCGAGAAAAGCAGATGAATGAGCTCAGCAGTTCCTTAAATAGGCCGTGCCATTGCTCTGGCTCAAAAGCAATGATCGCTGTTTGTACAGCCACTGAGACAGAGGTAACTATCTCACTACAACAACAAAGGTGTAGATGTGACTGCATGAAACCTAATTAAGTCAATCCATTCTAAATACAATACTTAAGGTGTGGAATGGGAAGAAAACAATTAATTAACAATGACGTATGTTGGATTAGAGAAAACGAACAAAATTAAACACCCCTTTGAAATCACAACTACTGCACTGTTCTAACTAAAATTAAGCACATGATCTGCTTGTGAGTACACAACTCAAAATCCTGACACCAACCAACAGAATTACAATGCCAGATCTGCATACACTTTTTTTTCTCAGAAACATATGACATATGTTTGGCTTTTCCACAGGCCATACGGATGTTTCAGGATACCATCTGGTTCCTATATGAAATGATAACTGTACTTCCCACAGCAGCAATAAAATCTTGGCATGATTATTCCTCTGATTCCTATGCTCCCAAAGCAAACCTCACCTCATCTAACATGAAACTCTAATTTTTTTTTGTCTTAATTACTCAAAGCACCTCTCCAACCCCAGCTACAGAGAGTATGAAGAGGAGAACTACAGGAGGAAGAATATAAACTCTCATACACTATCAAACTAAGTACAGCACATCATTGTCAATCTTTTAAAAATAAGTAACACCAAAATTTTAGTCCTCTAATCATTGTTGCATAATGTTATTCACTGCAAAACAAGAAGCTCCTCAAAAATTGGGATGTTCTACGGCAGGCAACAGAGACATTCTCATAACTAAATAGATAGGCTGTAGAGATTGATGTGCATTGAACATGGGGAGGTATAGTGTTTGCCCATTATATGCATCAATATCATAACCACATTCCTTTTAAAAGCTTACTCAATAAAAGTGCATATAAACCAGAGCAATTCACCCAGCAATCTTTGGTAAAGATAAACTCCCAACATACAATTAGCTGCGCAGCATTTTAAATCATTTTACTGAAATTCAATAATTCTTGAGAAATAAGCATCACAAAATCAGATTATTTAAAATCCAAGTTGCTGCTGACATTACAAATTATCTATTGTGCCAAATGAGCTCATAGCCCGAATCATCTTTCAAACCCATGACTTTAATTACACAGAGGATGACATAACTGTAGATATAAATATAGGTAAAGCCAGGATTTTGAACTTTGAGGATTTTGGTTGAAGTGATAGTTTTGTGAATTTCTCAAGAAATCAGGGAATTTACAGAACAGCTTAGTGCACTGAGTGTGGGCCACTACAATTTAATATTGTTAGATAGGAGAAAATACATGGAGAAGGTGGAAACAATGTGGAAACAGGCACTTCAGCCCAGTAGAAGATTTTGGCATTTACCGTTTACATAAGCAAACAGTTCCAATCACACTTGCCCATCCTGTTTTCATAAAATTTCATCCTCAAGGCCAAACAGATCTTGAAAGTCAATTTTTCTATAAATCAGTCTCTCATTTTGCATTTTTTTTTGTTGCGTATTCATTCCATGCCCACACTTATTAAATGTAAGTGTTTGGGTCTAAACTTGGTGCTGTGGCTCACAGTAAGACAGGCAGTACATAGTTTTAGGAAAATCAACAGCATAATTCAAAAACAATTCTGTTAATGAAGTGGTCACTTATGCTACTTTACGGTCAGCAGGGCTAATTAATGAATATTTATAGTTTTTTGTAATCACATTATTCAGACATGTAACAATATAGCCCACCACTTGTGGCTCAGAGATAGCAACACTACCACTGTTCCATAAGATCCTGATGCATAGCTATATTCTGGCCAATTTGTGACTAATTGCAGGTAAGACAAACCTGAGTTAATAAAAAGCTACTCTGTTACTGGAGGGGCATTCCTGTGAACTGTCAGATGTTTGGAAACTCCAACTTCTTCCTAAAACTACAGGAAATCATGATTCCTAACCCAACCTAACAGCTCCTAACAGCATCACGCTCACTCACTCACTGACTCAAGAATGCAACAGAATGTATGACTTTAAAAGAGAGATTCAGGGCAGATTCTTGGAGGAGTCTGAGGAACATGGGCTGTAGTGAGATTTGTGGCAGAAATGGACAAGAAGTCTGGATAGACCTATCCTGATACATATTTTATGCTTTTACTGAGTGCAGAGGCGAGTTTCTCACTAGGCATTTGTGACTTGCCAATTAAGGGGAATTATAACTTGTTACAGCGCTTATTAACAGCTCAACTTGCCTCACTAATATTTCACCTCATACCTTACCAATTGCACAAAACAAGCTTGGCCGCAAGACATGAATCTCTTATTCAACCTCTCCAGTCACATCCTACCTATACTGTGGCAAACAGAACTTCACACAGTACCCCAGCTATGGCCTAACTAATGTTACATCCAGCTCCTTCATAACCTCCCTGCCCTTTTGTCACTGTTAAGCCCATCAAACCAATCCATCTATATCACATTCATCATCAATATTTACCACACTACCAATTTCATATCATCTGTGAACTTACTGATTCATACCTCCTACCTTCGGGAGTCACCAGACCCGAAAGGTTAACCGTGTTTTCTCCTTCACAGATGCTGCCAGATTGGCTGAGCTTTTCCAGCAACTTTGAGTTTGTTACCTGTGTGCTCACTTATACTATTTGTCAATAAAAGCTTGTGCTTGGACTTGTCTGAGTTTTGCCTTATGTGATAGTTTCCTACGACACAATGACAAGTTGATGCTGACCAATGAGCACTGGTCAGTGGGACCAATTGGGAAAGAGTTGGAGCAATTCAGACAAGTTGATTAGATGGCATGCATCTAAGAACAGGTTAAGTGTGAATAGCGTTGAACATGCAAGGGAGTGTCAGCCATGTCAACACTGTGCTCTGAGCAATATAGCTTTGTGAATACCATGCCATAATGCTGAGAGTAAGGAGCAATGCCAGATTACCAACACTTGTCCAAGGGCACAGCAGCTTTTCAAAGGTAGTGTGGGAGCAAAGAATACCAATCTTTTGGCAGACATCTGCTGGTTGGCAAGTTGCTCTGCAAACAGAATAGGGTAAGATGGGGCAGCAATTGGACCTGAGAGATACCACAGAGACACGGAAGGTAATTAATCAGGTATATTTGGTAAGACTGGACAAGGAATTTGGTGACAAGAATGTGCCTGCTCCATCTCTGCTGAATCTCAAACCTATTATCTCCTTTAGAAGTTTGAGTTATCTCCCCAGGTCCAATGCCAAGAAGATGCAAGGAGTACACAAGAAAGTTCACGAATGAAAGGTAAATTGGTAACAGATTTATTTTTGGGCAAGACTGGCATATCTAGAGTTTTATTTTACTATCTGTTATACGACCATGAGACACCAAAGCAGAAGTAGGCTAATCAACCCATTGAGTCTGCTCTAACATTCAATGAGATCATAGCTGATCTGATAATTCGCAATTCTCCTCTACTGCCTTTTCAAATCCCTGACTGATTAAAACCTGTCTACCTCGTTTCACTCATTATCAAAATAAAGCCTCAAACATAACTTTACTTAATCAAAAATTTCCAGTTTCCTTTCTTGACCTTTGCATATGGGCATCATTTGATGACAGAAGTTCCATCATTACCAACAGTTACTCAACACCAGCACCTGTGATGTAAAACAATCAAGGTATTTAACTGGCAAAAAGGGAACAATGCACTTTAGTTAAAATCTTGATTTTTCAAATCGATTCAAAAATGAAGCATTTTAGCTATACTTTGTGGCCAGTAAACAGAGATAGATAGAACTTACTTCTAATATGGTACCCAACCCTATCTAATGAACTTACAGCTTCTAACACCAGCAGGCAGCATAGAGCAACAGCAAGAAAGTAAGAAAAATAATTTGCTATCTACTAGTGGGTTTTGTAGAAACTCCCAGGTGCACTTGAGGAATGGCTGGTCTGAAGAATTAAACACTGTCAAACACTCAATGTTGCACATTTAACAAATTAAATATGGCACTTCATCATGCAGAAAAATCTTTCAGACTCCCTGCTCACACCCCAACAAAATTCGCTGAACCATTTTGTGAATTCAAATGGTTTACAGTATAATGTAAAGCTAGATATAAGAAAAGACCAAGATAAAAGCACTGCAGATGCTGGAGATCTGAAGTTTTAAAAATGTGCTGGAGAATGTCAGGTCTGACAGCATTTGAGGAGAGAGAAACAGAGTTCAGGTTGAAAGTGCGATATAACTCTACTTTGGAACTGAAGGGATTCAGAAACGTATTAATATTTATGTATTTGGATACCATCACATGTCCAACCTGTTCAGTTCCACAAGAGTATCATACTGCATTTAAAATTCTCTTTGTTTGTCTATATAAATGATGCCACACCTGCTGAGTTTCTCCAGCATTTTCTGTTTATGGTGAAGAAGACTCTTCATCACATTATTGCTCATCTTTTTATAACCTTAATTCAGAAAGCCTCTCATCCAAATGCCTAACAGCCAGTTATCTTTAACTCCACAACCCACCTGGCAAATTCTATATTTTTAACCATTCAAATTATATCCATAATATCACTAGCACTTGGCTGTGGCACAAGCACGATTACTCGCTTTTCTTTTACATATTAATTGTTTCCTCATAGTGAGTTCGCTTTGCCCTCGGAATTATTTGTGTTCCTCTGCTCCCTACTGAATAAGTTACAGACATTGCTTTCAATGCATCAAAACCAAGAGCATGTACAGCAGTACCAACTCAGCACAACCTCTTGTCAATACATATGTGTTTTAACATTTATTCAGCCCTTCAATTCTTTCTCATCTGTCTCAGCACTGGAAGTAACAAATCTACCACTATTCCTAGGTTTCTTTCCTCAATCTTGTGCTGAAGTTATTCCCTTATTTGTCTGCCCTACTATTTAAGTGCGACAGCCCTCTTGCAGCTGAGCCAAAGGGTTGTGAGTTTAACTTCTCCTCGAGACAATGTGCATCTGTGGGCTAACATTTCTGTACAGTTCTGGTAAATTACTGCATTGTCAGAGGTGCCATCTATTTGAAAACTGTGGCCCCTGCCTTCTCAGGTGGCTGCAAAGGATTCCAAGGCACCACTTCACGGAAAAGCAGGGGTATTATTGCCTCACTCTCAACCAACACCACTGTTCAGTCATTGCCGTCATGATTGTAGTTTGTGGAACCAAGGTGTGTACAAATAGTCGACATTACATAATTACTGGACCTTTAAATAATGTGTTGAGATGTTCTATGGTAATGAAAGGGAATACATATGTGTAAGTCTTTCCTATCCAGTCCCCTGGAATCCTAAGTTTCATTAATATACTGTTTTAATTAAAAGGCCTATATAAAAACACTTCTTGCATCATTCCCAAAAATTAAAAAAAAAGTTCTAATATCCACCCAATTTTTAATATTTCTAGATGAAGTGAAGAAGAATTGCCAAGTGCCAGCGTTTTCTTTATAGCATTTTGAGGATTATTTTACATAAACTTCTCAAGGCCAATCTTTACCTTCTAATTATGTTGAGTTAATTTGCTTATGCATGTCATAGATTCAGAGATTTGTATGGCACAGAAGCAACTCGTCCACGATGACTAGATATCCAAAATTAATCTAGTCCCATTTAGAGTTATAGAGCTGTATAGCATGGAAACAGACCCTTCGGTCCAACTCATCAGTGTGGAACAGACATCCTAAATTAATCTAGTTCCGTTTGCAGCCTTTAGCCCATATCCATCTAAACCCTTCCTATTCATATGCCATCCAGGTGCATTTTAAATGTTGTAATTGTTCCAGCCTCCACCACTTCCTCTGGCAGCTCATTCCATACATGCATCACGCTCAGTGTGATGAAGTTGTCCCTTGGGTCCCTTTTAAATCTTTCCCTTAAACCTATGTCCTCTAGTTATTCACTCCATTACCCTGAGGAAAAGACCTTGACTATTCACCCTATCTATGCCCCTCATGATTTTATAAACTTCTGCACAGTCACCCCTCAGCCTCCAACACTCCAGGGAAAACAGCCCCAGTCTGCTTCAGCCTCTCCCTATAGCTCAAATTTTCCAACCCTGGCAACATCCTTGTAAATCTTTTCTGAACTATTTCAAGCTTCACATTATCCTTCCTATAGCAGGGAGTCCAGAACTGAACGCAATATTTCAGAAGAGGCCAAACAGCGGCAACATGATTTCCCAACTCCTATACTCAATATATTGACCAATAAAGGGAAGCATACCAAACACCGTCTTCATTACGCTGTTTACCTGTGACTTCAACTTCAAGCAACTATGAACCTGCACCCCAAAGTCACTTTGTTCTCTCCAGCTTTCTACCATTAAGTGTATAAGTCCTGCCCTGATTTGCCTTTGCAAAATTCACATCTCACATTTATCCAAATTAGACTGTGTCTGCCATGTCTTGGTCAAATTTATTGAAACACACAGAAATAGAAATATTAGCACAGGAAAGGTTCTCCAGGTTGATTTTGAATGTTGACCATTTCAGAAACTCTTTATTTATGAATTCATATGTAAAAAGACATCAAGCATATTCACGCTAAGTAATCTACTGCTGGTTACTTTCCCCAACTCTTGAGCCAGTCAAATAATTCAGCAACCCTTTGCAAAAATTCCTCTCCAGCCCTTTCAGAAACAATTAGGCAAGTCCCATGAGACTAAAGGCTATTTATTACCAACAAATGATTCATTGTTACCTTTCAAATGACGCGATGTCGTTGCTTAACTGAAATCCATCTAATGCCTTCTTGAATCAGTCTTTGCTATTCGCAGGACCTTATTAGTCATCATCTACCAGTCCAAGAAACAACAACTTATAGAATGCTTATATGACTTTTAGCAACTCTCTACCACTAACTACACTCGTAAGCATGCACCCTAGTTTTTTCAACCAACTTCTAATGCAGTGCTTCACTCTTTTTAAAGAGGGTATGCTCTCTTCCTCTGTACTATCACTCAAAATATTTTATTTCTTTATCCTTCTTTTGATTATAAATACTGGATTTACAAGCTTCTTGTGATAATTTATCATATTCAATAATTCTTCTACAGCTGTAGTCATTGTCCAAAATTTTATTACCCATTTTCTTCAGCACCCTAATCTGTCTGCTTTGGGGCAGTTGCTAGCTTAAATCTCTCTAATCTATCATGTATTTGATCCATACTGATTCAAAATTCATCTAGAATATTAACTGTACGACAATAATTAGACATTAAAACACTATTCTCCTCCGGTAAATTCACAGAAGTCTTGACTATACATTTTAGTTTTCTTTGTCAATAGCATTCCTAAAGGACTACATTACAGAAAATAAATTATACGCACAATATTTATTTAAGAATCTTCTTTATTGTTCAATTATTCATGAGATTCCTTGATATGACTGTATTTGTAAGATTCCTCAATGAATACTCTTTGGAGTATCCCACTGCTAACGTTTTTATCACTAGATATAACAAGGTGCAGAGCTGGATGAACACAACAGGCCAAGCAGCAGAGGAGCAGGAAGGCTGACGTTTCGGGCCTAGACCCTTCTTCAAAATCTAATTAAATAAGCTGGCATGTCCATGCCTCCCCTCGATCCCCCTGCAAACATGCTACCTATCCCTGCCAACAAACAAGAAAAGGCATTTTTTGACCACAATCTGGAGAGTTGTCTCATTTTCAAGCTGCAATTGAATGTCAATGAAAAGTAATTCATTCCAGTGAAGGTAAGCATTGAAGACAAAGGAAGGCGCATCTCATGAAAACAAAGGGAAGGAAGGGTCACAAACAACAATCCAAAAATACTGGTTGCTGGGTGATTGGTATATCATTAGAATAAAATGTCGCTGTGAGTCAGCATTCAGATATGACAGTCATTGACTGCATGGTCAATAATTTCCTGTGGACAATTCTCTTGATGTGGTCATTGGCACTCCCGATTCAACAGAAAAATATCCTGAATTGTTACAGCAGCTTATTTTCAGAAAACATCTACATGGCATTTAATACAACCCGATTGACTGCAGTCACTCAGTGGAAAATATATAACTAAATCAAGAAAAATAATTCAGAAAAGCAGAACTAACTCCTAATTCTTATCCAATTATCTAACCATTTGAAACTCTTCAGATGATTTAACAGAAATTTAATAGGAAGTGAAACTATTTGCGTCCATATTTCTAGGGTTTGTGACTCAATAATTAACATGTACAGATACACTGCTGCATTAAAAGATGTGTGTGCCAGGTTGAGTCTGTGCTGGTGTGGAGGTGCAATTCGGCATGTGTGTGTACACATGCACGCGTTCTCACACACACACACACAAACACTTCTCTATATCAAAATCGAGGGAGAAAACCAAATCTGCCAACATTTTACTGAATCCTTTCACTTTTCTATGATATTACTATGTTTATATGTACAGTTCATGCAATTTGTTTTTACAAACTATACATTCACTTGAAAATTGTGCCATTTGAAAAATAATACTGCCAAACAAAAGTAACCAAAATGTATACTCCTCAATCAATGTACGGTCATGAGGTTATAATATTTTGGAACAGATAATATCGTAAGATCAAAGTATTTTCCTGCCAACTTAACTTTTAATAGCACTTTAAAAAGGAGCAGTTAAGACATGTTGGGTTGGGTTTTCGGTCTCAAGGCAAATAGCTCAAGTTGGGAAATTTCCCAAATCAATGCAACTACCTCAAGAAAACATGTGCCAAACTGCTCAATTTTTGCAATGGGGGAGGCTGGGGCAAGATGTAGTCAGGATCACTCCCACAGCACATATTGAAAAGGGGCTTTGATGTTGCCAGGTGCCAAGGCAAACTAGTTTGATGGCCGACCTGGGTTAGATGGAATGTCATCAATGTTATTTTGTTAAATATAAGGTCATTACCTTTGACATTGTGTCAACCTCCACACATTCCCCGTCTGACTCATTTTCCAATCATTGCCAATAGCCCCCAATACTATCCATGCCAAGTTATTCACAAGCCCTCTGGGTCCATTATAGTCTCCATGTCAACTCTTGCACGCCACGCAACTCCATAGCCCCTCATATCCTCCATATTAAATCATACCCAACTGATCCTACATGAGCCCTTTTTGCACAGCACATGCTAGCCTGGCAATCAATTCACCACATTCTGCCCAATCACCCACCATGGCCACATACCAAGTATACATCATTGTCGAACTCAGGAACCATGTTGAAATGAAGCAAACAAAAATTCTGGATATCTATAACAAGGTGTAGAGCTGGATGAACACAGCAGGCCAAGCAGCATCTTAGGAGCAGGAAAGCTGACATTTTGGGCCTAGACCCTTCATCAGAAATGGGGGGGGTGGAGATGGGGGTTCTAAAATAAATAGAGAGAGAGGGAGAGGCAGATCGAAGATGGATAGAGGAGAAGATACGTGGAGAGAAGGCAGGCAAGTCAAAGAGGCGAGGATGGAGCCAATAACGGTGAGTGTATGTGGGGAGGTAGGGAGGAGATAGGTCAATCCAGGGAGGGCGGACAGGTCGAGGGGGCGGGATGAGGTTAGTAGGTAGGAAATGCGAGTGCGGCTTGAAGTGGGAGGACGGGAAAGGTGACAGGACAATCCCTCAACCGCAACTCATCCCTCACACCCCATCCCCACAATAACAATCAAAAAAGAATCCCCCTCATCCTCGCACACCACCCCACCAAACTCTGGATCCAATGCATCATCCTCCAACATTTCTGCCATCTGCAATCCGACTCCACCACCAAAAACATTTTTCCCTCTCCACCCTCGTCCGCTTTCCGGAGGGAACACTCTCTCTGTGACTCCCTCGTTTGCTCCACACTCCCCTCCAGCCCCACCACACCCGGCACTTTTCCCTGCAACCCCAGGAAGTGCTACACCTGCCCCCATGCCTCCTCCCACACTGCCATCCCAGGCTCCAAGAAGACTTTCCACATCAACCAGGTATTCACCTACACTTCTGCCAATGTAGTATAATGATCTGCTGTACCCATTGTGACCTCCTCTACATCGGGAAACCCAAGCGGAGGCTTGGGGACCGCTTTGCAGAACACCTATGCTCAGTTCGCAATCAACAACTGCACCTCCCAGTTGTGAACCATTTCAATTCCCCCTCCCACTCTCAGATGACATGTCCATCTTGGGCCTCTTGCAGTGCCACAACAATGCCGCCCAAAGGTTGCAGGAACAGCAACTCATATTCCGCTTGGGAACCCTGCAGCCCAATGGTATCAATGTGGATTTCACAAGCTTCAAAATCTCCCCTCCCCCTACTGCATCCCTGAACCAGCCCAGCTCGTCCCCACCTCCCTGTTCTTCCTCTCACCTATCCCGTCCTCCCACCTCAAGCCCCCCACTCATCTCCTACCTATTAGCCTCATTTCGCCCCCTTGACCTGTCCGTCCTCCCTGGAATGACCTATCTCCTCCCCTCCTCCCCACCTACACTCACCGTTACTGGCTCCATCCTCGCCTCTATGACTTGTCTGTCTCCTCTCCACCTGTCTTCTCCTCTATCCATCTTCAATTCGCCTCCCCCTCTGTCCCTATTTATTTCAGAACCCACTTCCCCTCCCCCATTTCTGATGAAGGGTCTAGGCCTGAAACGTCAGCATTCCTGCTCCTAAGATGCTGCTAGGCCTGCTGTGTTCATCCAGCTCCACACTTTGTTATCTCAGATTCTCCAGCATCTGCAGTTCCTATCATCTTCTGGATATCTATTACTTCTTTCATTATCACAAAAATAACTCCCAGTCATGAAAGCCTTTCTCAATCATTATAAACCCCCTAAGCACTAAATGACTTATTACAATGAACAGACGTGTATTAATTATCCCACAAAGCTGGAAGGTTAGTTTTCAGACGTTTCGTCACCATTCTAGGTAACATTGTCAGTAAGCCTCCGATGAAGCGCTGGTGTTATGTCCCACTTTCTATTTATCTGTTTAATATTTTTATATTTCTATTTATCTGTAATAGAAAGCAGGACATAACACCAGCGCTTCCTCGGAGGCTCACTGATGATGTTACCTAGAATGGTGACAAAACGTCTGAAAACTAACCTTCCAGCTCAGCGAGCAAACTCACTTCCAGAACCTCAACCTGAGCTACAAATCTTCTCAAAACTCGCTATCCCACAAAGCTAACTAAACCTGAGACATCAATCAAACTGTAAACTTACAGCATTGCCTCCAGTCCCCTGAAGGTGTCAGGGTCCAGTATAGCAAACTAGAACTGATCTCAGGGCAGCAGATGATCTCCAATCAGCTTCCAAGCTCAGGAGCCTCTTAACAGCCCTCCAGCTATGTGAAGCCACTGCCCTCCCTGATTGGAGTTTGTCTTCTGCCCATTCATTATACAATTTGGGGGAAGTCACAGTTGCTGTCCCCCAGATAGCAAACCTGACAAGAATCCTCGCAATAAAAAGCCTGCTCTTGCAATTTAAGTAAGTCGACACGAAGATAGTGGCACTTTTACAATCAAAGTCAAATGACACAAAATAATAACCACTGGAAATGCTCAGTGAGGTCAATCAGTATCTGCGCAGAGAAACCAAATTAATGGTTCCAAGTTAATAATCTTTCAAGAGAGTTGGTTCCAGAATTCGTAGCTTTTGTTCTTTGCAAAGGCAAATCATCACTGATATCCATTTTGAAACTTTTATGAAAACAGAATGAATGAAGTACATTCTAACTCACTGGAAGCAAATCATGGTTGTTTCAGTAGTATCTGTCAACTGGAGGTTTGGTATCTGTCACGACAAGTGGAACTGGTTTCAACTTAAATCCAAATGTGGGAAAACAACACAATCATTCACTACTTTTAAATTTACATTTAAATTGCACAGTTATTTTCACTGTTGAACAGAATCACAGAACTGGTACAGTACAGAAGGAAGCTATTCAGCCCATCGTGTGTGCTCCAGTTCTGTCACCTAGTGCCAATCTCCTGCCTTTTCCCATTTCCCTGCACATCATTTCTGTTCAAATACTCACCCAATGCTCTCTACAGTTTTTTTTTCAGGGTGTTTGAGGAGTTTAGATCAGATCAATGACTCAATGATCTCTACAATGACTCAACTGAACCTTCTATTAAACGAGATTAAGCATTTCAAGATTGTGAATTTTGCAAATATGCCAATAGTGTACAATATAATTACAGTGTTACTTAGATTCAGTTACAGGAAAAAGATGACTCCTATCAGGATCAATACAACTACACTGTTCTTGATTTCATTCAAGGGGTTGCCATCAATTCCTTTTTCATTACTACGCTATCAATTTCTCATCCTTCCTCAAGTCACAAAATATCAAACTGCATTTTGATCTGATCTAAACTCCTCAAACACCCTGAAAAAAAACTGATAAACATAATTCCCTGATTTACTTGACTGAGAACGTTCCTGCCAATTCTACACTATCTACTACACTGCACAAGAATGAGTTCTGATATAGCGCTCACACAAAAAAGTTGTGTAACAACTATCAGCTGCACAAAAAAAACTTAATTATCTGGAAGTGCAGTAATGATTTCAAACCATGTTTCAATACAAAGATTTTTTTTAAACAGCTGCCAATTTTCTGCAAAACAAGTGTATAATAAAGAGCAGGATAATAAAATGTGAGGCTGGATGAACACAGCAGGCCAAGCAGCATCTCAGGAGCACAAAAGCTGACGTTTCGGGCCTAAACCCTTCATCAGAGAGGGGGATGGGGTGAGGGAACTAGAATAAATAGGGAGAGAGGGGGAGGCGGACCGAAGATGGAGAGAAAAGAAGATAGGTGGACAGAGTATAGGTGGGGAGGTAGGGAGGGGATAGGTCAGTCCAGGGAAGACGGACAGGTCAAGGAGGTGGGATGAGGTTAGTAGGTAGATGGGAGTGTGGCTTGGGGTGGGAGGAAGGGATGGGTGAGAGGAAGAACAGGTTGGGGAGGCAGAGACAGGTTGGACTGGTTTTGGGATGCAGTGGGTGGAGGGGAAGAGCTGGGCTGGTCGTGTGGTGCAGTGGGGGGAGGGGACAAACTGGGCTGGTTTAGGGATGCGGTGGGGGAAGGGGAGATTTTGAAACTGGTGAAGTCCACATTGATACCATTAGGCTGCAGGGTTCCCAGGCGGAATATGAGTTGCTGTTCCTGCAACCTTCGGGTGGCATCATTGTGGCACTGCAGGAGGCCCATGATGGACATGTCATCTAAAGAATGGGAGGGGGAGTGGAAATGGTTTGCGACTGGGAGGTGCAGTTGTTTGTTGCGAACTGAGCGGAGGTGTTCTGCAAAGCAGTCCCCAAGCCTCCGCTTGGTTTCCCCAATGTAGAGGAAGCCACACCGGATACAATGGATACAGTATACCATATTGGCAGATGTGCAGGTGAACCTCTGCTTAATGTGGAATGTCATCTTGGGGCCTGGGATAGGGGTGAGGGAGGAGGTGTGGGGGCAAGTGTAGCATTTCCTGCGGTTGCAGGGGAAGGTGCCGGGTGTGGTGGGGTTGGACGGCAGTGTGGAGCGAACAAGGGAGTCACGGAGAGAGTGGTCTCTCCAGAAAGCAGACAGGGGTGGGGATGGAAAAATGTCTTGGGTGGTGGGGTCGGATTGTAGATGGCGGAAATGTCGGGGGATGATGCGTTGTATCCGGAAGTTGGTGGGGTGGTGTGTGAGAACGAGGGGGATCCTCTTGGGGCGGTTGTGGCGGGGGCGGGGTGTGAGGGATGTGTTGCGGGAAATGTGGGAGACACGGTCAAGGGTGTTCTCGATCACTGTGGGGGGAAAGTTGCGGTCCTTGAAGAAATTGGACATCTGGGATACGTGGGAGTGGAATGTCTTATCGTGGGAGCAGATGCGGCGGAGGCGGAGGAATTGGGAATAGGACATTTTTCCATACCCACCCCTGTCTGCTTTCCGGAGAGACCACTCTCTCCGTGACTCCGTTGTTCGCTCCACACTGCCCTCCAACCCCACCACACCCGGCACCTTCCCCTGCAACTGCAGGAAATGCTACACTTGCCCCCACACCTCCTCCCTCACCCCTATCCCAGGCCCCAAGATGACATTCCACATTAAGCAGAGGTTCACCTGTACATCTGCCAATGTGGTATACTGCATCCACTGTAGCCGGTGTGGCTTCCTCTACATTGGGGAAACCAAGCGAAGGTTTGGGGACCGCTTTGCAGAACACCTCCGCTCAGTTCGCAACAAACAACTGCACCTCCCAGTCGCAAACCATTTCCACTCCCCCTCCCATTCTTTAGATGACATGTCCATCATGGGCCTCCTGCACTGCCACAATGATGCCACCCGAAGGTTGCAGGAACAGCAACTCATATTCCGCCTGGGAACCCTGCAGCCTAATGGTATCAATGTGAACTTCACCAGTTTCAAAATCTCCCCTTCCCCCACCGCATCCCTAAACCAGCCCAGTTCGTCCCCTCCCCCCACTGCACCACACAACTAGCCCAGCTCTTCCCCTCCACCCACTGCATCCCAAAACCAGTCCAACCTGTCTCTGCCTCCCCAACCTGTTCTTCCTCTCACCCATCCCTTCCTCCCACCCCAAGCCGCACCTCCATCTCCTACCTACTAACCTCATCCCACCTCCTTGACCTGTCCGTCTTCCCTGGACTGACCTATCCCCTCCCTACCTCCCCACCTATACTCTCTCCACCTATCTTCTTTTCTCTCCATCTTCGGTCCGCCTCCCCCTCTCTCCCTATTTATTCCAGAACCCTCACCCCATCCCCCTCTCTGATGAAGTGTCTAGGCCCGAAACGTCAGCTTTTGTGCTCCTGAGATGCTGCTTGGCCTGCTGTGTTCATCCAGCCTCACATTTTATTATCTTGGATTCTCCAGCATCTACAGTTCCCACTATCTCTTATAATAAAGAGCAGATGTGAGTAAAGAACAACTAAAACATGACACAAATTAAGTGAAAATAAAACGTTAAAAGCTGCTTTATCAAAGGCAGTTTATTCAGGTGCACTTTATTAATATTCCCAAACAACATTTATAATATGAGGTTTCTGCTATCATAAGCTGTGTGTGCAAGCTTATAAACTTTAATTCCCAGGTAAAGTTAGTTACACTAATAACCAGTAGAGTGGAATGAACACAAGGTCATAGTCAAGTCCACAAACTTTGGACATGGTACATCTTTAGCAGTTTACAACAAACATCGGAACCATGATACTGGACATGACAATGCCTTGCGATCAGTAATACAGGTCTGAATTTTATCAAACATCAGCTAAATGTTAATTCTGGTGAGTTTTATGGTAGGCTTCTCTCCATAAGCATGTTTTCTCACACAATTCTCTACTGCTCACTTCATTAAGCAAACACCATGCTTCCACTGTGCTATCTTACACTCAGGAGAAGAAAACACTAACTCCTGCAGGGACATTCCAGTATTCATGGCTCAGGTGCCATATCTAAATCCAAGTTGTGCACAATGTCAAATGCTGCAGCCTGGTCTGAAGGAGTTGCCAGGTTTGTGGGGTATCCATGGTATGTGCAAGAATTCTGCAAGGAATTTACTATGATCTTTTGCACTGCACAAAGGCAAGTGTTATTAACTTTGCAGACTGATATATCACACTCATTCGAACTCTGATATTACACCCACCAAGGCTTATGGTCTAACACTCTCAATATTGCATACTGCATCTCCCACTAATGACTCTCACCCACCTTATCCTCTCAAATTAGTAACACTTCCTGCCTTCTGCACTTCCCAACTCTCACACTCAGAACACTTTGCCATCTCCTGACTGATGAAAGACTAGCCTCCTGACTGAGTGTAATACTCCTCAACAGCTCAATGCTGTCAAGCATGACAAGCTGCCTGGCTATCTGTCCATTTTAAAAGGAAAACAAGGCAGAAATCCTGTAAACTTCCAAGTAGGTGCAAAATGTGTGAGCACTGACGACATGGTGAGGCAGGACCTTTGCCAATGTCAACCTTCGTTGATGGAGGGCGCAGGCAGTAGCTGCTCTGAGTTGTTGGGGAATGATATCTAAGGTGGACACCTGAAGAAGGCACTAGTAAGTAGCAGCTATGAGATATCCATGAAGAGTTTTATGTCAGGAATGGCTGCTGACTAGTTTCCCTTCACTGTCTGGTAGAATAGCAACTTGCATGATTAACGATCAGATGTTTGTGCATAAAAATAGGCCCCTTCTCACTCACTAGTGTGATCCTTGTGTCTATTAAAATTTTAGGTCGACAATTAGGCCATTTTTTTCCTCAATGGCTTGAATCTCATTCTTCTATTCTTACTTTTCACCAGCTGACTTACCACTGCCACATCATCCAGGGGCTGGAAAAATTCCATCCATATTAATTAGAATACTAAGTCGACATAGCCTTGGGTCATCAGCTTTATTCTGTATTTTGTATCGCAAAACTATGCTGGGATGTTTACTTGAGCACAAGCAAAGACTATCTGATCACAACAAAACTATGATAACATAACAGAAAAAAATGAGAAATTGCTGGGAAAATTCCACAGGTCTGGCAGCATCCGTGGACAGAAAGCAGAGTTAACATTTTGGTCCAGCAAACTTTCTTCATAACCTGTTCTGAAGAAGGCTCACTGGACTCAAAACATTAACCCAGCTTTCTCTCCATGGATGCTGCTAAACCTACTGAGTTTTTCCAGCAATTTCTGGTTTGTTTCTGATTTCCAGTACCAGTAGTCATTTGGTTTTTGTGATAATGTACCTTCTGAATTAATGAAACCAGCCAGCCTGATTTTCCTCAATATCTTCACCTGCAACACTTAACTCAAATATTAACTACAAAACGTTACCAACGATTGTTAACTTATTCATGTTGTCAAAATAGTGTTTCTATAAAACCACATTAAGCCAGTCACCGTTAGTGCTGTGTCATTGTAATTATAGAATTGGGTTTCATTGTTGTGTTTATGAAGGAAAGCTTCCTCTAATTTCTATTTTAAGTAACATTTTGCTTGCATTCATGAATGTTTTTCTATTTTACATCCAATAAAATTAGAAGTGGTTTAGGAGTGCATTTATGGATTTATTGGAAATAAAAACTAATCATTTACTGAATACTGAAATATTCAACAAAGCATATACTCATAAGAACCAAAATAATTCTTCCCCATGTGATACAGATTTTTGTTAAACTCATCTATCAATGTATTTTTAATATTGTTTTGTCAGGTTTCTGGAATCTTCCAAGTTGAAAAATAAATCATAGAATTAAGCTACATTCAGGTTAACCAGAAAATGTGCAATCATTAACATGTCAAAAGCTACTCTGTGAAAAATGTGAAACTAATTGCTGTCAACATCTTTTATCAACTTCCTTTCATTGTGGTTCCTTCATAGTAGTAGAAATTTATGCCACATGGTTCAAAATTCCAAGAACAGGTGTTTCAATGTTCAGCTAACTAATTCCGATAGAGCTACGCAATATTTTCCATTATAATTATCCATATTTTTAAATCACTTAATATACGGCCTTTAATTGATTCTGCATCACTTAATTCCAGTTGTTAAACATTCAGGAAGGTATTATCACAGAGATTGCTGGCAGAACTGTGCCCATATAATGTATATGAGCCACGATCTAAAGCAAGTACGAAACTGATAACACCAAACAAAAGATAAATGAGATTACTTTAAGCAAAGTATATTATACATAGTAAACAAAGAGAGGAACATCCAAGGAGATTCTTCTCCTTCCAAAATTAAGTTTACTCAAACAGCGTAGATTGCAGCATATAAGTAGACGAGTGCGAGTGACAACTCTTGTTTTCAGATGTCAAATACATGTTTAGGGTTATATTTGGAGTAAAAATCAAGTGTTGTTTTCAACTAATAATTGTATGGTTAGGCCTGAATTTCCACTAGGAGTCAACTCAGAAATAGGATTATACGTGATGCAGGAGATTAATAGAGCACATTGCACGTGCTGACTGATAAACAAAAACTTTTTCACATTTCAAAATAGCCACTGCCTTTAGCCACGCTGGCAATTTACAATTATTCTTGGTGTGTAAATCAATCCCAATTTTTGGAAGGATTTTTCAAAGTTTCAATGATTAGCTTATAGGCTGCTCAGGTAAATCTGAGATCACTGCATAATTAATAATGTCGGCAAAAGAGCAGCTACTATTCTTTAGTACTTGCAAAGAGAAAAAAAATCAGGAAAATATAAACTTAGCAGATATAATGGAGAAATTAGAAATTTAGGAAACTGTAAGGAAGAGAAGTGTGAAAAGAAACAAGAACTTTTGTCATGTATTAGTCCATCAATGTATACCTTGTTATGAACATCTCCTTCATAATTCATATGTTTTAGAACATATTGTTTCAGTTTAGGAATTAAACTTTTAAGACAAGATAAATGAATAAAGTCTGGTTAAAGAAACATTCTATGTAAAGGCAGATCAAACTCACTTTAGTTTAATAACCTGAGTCATTGCACAAGATCAAAGTTGAAAGTAAAAAGTGAATTTAAACAATCAGTGATTTATATCTGGACCTCTTCATGGATGTAGAGAGTCCAGAGAACACATCTAGAGATGCAAATTAATCATATGGGCATTTACTCAGAAAGCAGGAAGCTTTACTTTTCACTTTGGTAAAAACAAGAATCGAAGTTATCTATTATTTTAGTATTATTTGTACAACATAAGCTACTGTAGTGTCTAAGCTGACTCAATTTTTGGGAAGTTGGCTTTTATTATGAATGCTCATGCATGCAAGGCATATTCGGATATTCAATTTGTGAAGCACAAATAACATTGACCTAACTGGCATGTCAGTGAACATAAAATGTTGCAAGTTATGAAGAAAGAGAAACTGCAAAAGGAATATACAATCCTGCCGGTGGTTAGATGCCAAAAATTTAAAGGATACTTCAAAGAATTTTCAAAATGTATTTATAACACCTATTCCAGTAACAATAAATTTACACATGACAAAATGTATCTTTAATTACCTCTATGTGTCACTGTTTATTTTAGTTTGCCTAAGAGTGTTCTGCATATAGGATCAATGTAGTCATTAAAAGTTTTTCAGGACTCCTTTTAGGTGGTGGGGAGAGGCATTACCAGGCAGAACTTCTCTGTTCTCATGCCAGCGCCAAGCATTTCTGAATCAGGTTTGAGCACATCAGCTGCAGAGTAGAGTCTTCCCTAAACATTGTCTCAGCTCAACTCAAAAGAATAGCTCCTACTGTTCCAATATGACTTTCTCCTTTTCCAAGTGTCATTAACTATCTGGTGTCAAATATTAATACAATGCAGGAAATTTTGTCATTTAGGCCCACAGTAAATGGGGAGGTAGACTGAGCTTGCTCAAACATATTTGGGTTACTTAAAATCCATAGAAATAAGTAGGGTTGCAGTCCATCCTACTATATGGGCTGCAATTTTCGAAGGGATACAGAATGGAACTTAGTGTGGCCAAGGTTCGAGAATCACACTCATAAAGGTATCCTTTATTATGTCTCTAGAATGGTTTCAAATTTTCAAAAGTGTGATTCCCTTCAATTACTGGATTAATTCAGACACACATGGTCAGGAATGTAATATTCAATTTTTCTTCTGGCAAACCTAAACAAACAGTTCGAAGCACATTAGTGCTACAGTGTTCAATCTGGGGACATTTTTCATTTTATCTTCATTTGTGAAACAAAGGATGTGACAGCTGACACTGGGCTTTGTACCAGGTTTCTTGCAAGTGTGCACTCTATACTTCTTTGAATGGCCACTCTAGTAGTGAGCTGTCTGCTCTAATCAACAACACAGAGGCAGCCCATCAGAGGGAGCCAGGCAGGTCCCTGCAACCTCCTATAAACTCTAATGGCCAAACTGGCCAAAAGTGTAGAAATAGGGTAATGGGACCAATATAACTTGGTAACAGGGTCAGCGTCTTGAACCCATTCAGGTGTTGGATTCCAGCCACTGAAAATTTGATCCATGGAGTTCCCCAAAAGTTGATTTCAGACCTCTCAAAAGTAATACTAAATAATTAATACTACACATAGCCCCAACTTCAGGTGTTGGAAGAAATACAGAACTGAAACAAAGTACATGAATGAAATATGTTTCTTTTTAAACATTTCAGAAAATAAAAGATCACCATTCCAAGGCTGAAATATAGTGAGCATTTGTCATAGAAGACCAGCAATGGTCGTAACAGGGCAAATCTAACAAATGTAATTCAGATGAGTTACAACTGTTTCTCTGTGTCCATCATTAACAGATGTGAGGTCTGAGAGAGACCAGAAAGTGTTTGCCATGCGACATGTGTCCTGAACAATATTAATCCCAGAGCTAACATCAAAACCAGATGACCTGTCCAGTCATTAGCGCATTGGTTCCCACAACCTGCATGTTGTATTTATCACATTTTAAGTGACCAAAATTTCAAAAGTAGTTAATAAATCACGAGGAGCTTTGGGATATCCTGAGATCATGCAAGGCCCTAAATAAGTACAATGCTTCTTTTTGAAGGAGCTCTCTCATAAATTTAACAATGTATCCATCATACAGCGACTGGTTGCTTTTGGAATAACTACTGCATCCATCATGCCAAATTTTCTTACAGTATCCGGGTACAAATTTTTAAAAATTAATCAGTAGGCAGAAAAATCCTGCTTGAGTTTACAAACCACAATTAATATACCAGCAACATCAATACAAAAATACCAAGATTTATAAATGCAGAAATCAGTACTACACTGTAAACAATAAGCTCTTTCAGACATATGACAATCTTCTACAATGAGCTACAGTACAAAGTCATAAGATAAAAGATTCATCCTTTAACTTGAGTGGCCAATTGAAACTAATTGAGTTAGGGAGAGTGGAAGGGGAAAAAGCAGTGCTTTTCAAGTCACACCAGTGATTTAGCAATGTCATAAGTAAAGATATTACCAACAGATGTCTAAAATGTGGCCTCAGAGGTCTGCACACAGATTTTTCATCTAGGAACAGTGAATATTTTCTAACACCAGTCAGTTTGTTAGAGTCAGTATAACCTCATCATAATAACAAAGTGTGAAGCTGGATGAACACAGCAGGCCAAGCAGCATCTCAGGAGCACAAAAGCTGATGTTTACATCTCAGCAGTACAAAAGCTGACGTTTCGGACCTAGACCCTTCATCAGAGCGTCTAGGCCGGAAACGTCAGTTTTTGTGCTCCTGAGATGCTGCTTGGCCTGCTATATTCATCCAGCTTCACACTTCGTTATCTTGGATTCTCCAGCATCTGCAGTTCCCATTATCTCTAACTTCATCACAATTTCCAGTTTCACTTGTCATGCATTTACTGTTCAAGGTGCCTCTATAGGTGAGCTTAATTGCTAATAAATAGGATAGTTACTTCATTGTTAATAAATGCTAAATTTTGGTGAAAACATTTAAATTGCAATGCAACGTAGCAAATTATTATGTTTGCCTTAAAATATAAAAGATTTGAGGGTAATTATTAATGCATTACAGAATTAACATAAATCACAAGGTTTGAGACATATTACACCTATTGATATTAAACTGCCAAGCTTTTAGATATACCTAAAATTATCTGCGGTCTTTGGAAATGTTTCAAAAGTATACTTTTCTGACAGAGTTTGGCCCTCATTTGAAGACATCTGAAGGGTACAATCTGAAAAGTGGAGGCAAAAGATTCAAAATCCTTCAGTGAAGAAAGAGCCTTGTTGCAGACTCTCCTTAGTTTTCTACTAAAGCCTGACATTTACCTGCTGCAGGTGGGTAAAAATCATAGCCAAGGTCAACATGTAATTTAATTCCATCTTATGGATGCTTCTTATCCTTTAAGATTTTCTTTTTCCTTTAAAACCATCCTACAAGAGATGTCAGAACTGAGATTGATCCAAAAGAGCAGATGGAATCCACAAAACATTAAACCCCACCTTAAAAATGTATTCCAATTTGTTCTAGCATCCATGCAAATTTTGATTCCTTTCTGAATAAAAAAGATACAAAGCTAATTTTTACATTATATCAATTCCTTTTGTAAATATTTCCTCATGTGTAATTGATTCACTAGAGAAGAAAGGAACTCAATCATAGTTGAATTATTTAGCTGAGCTAATGATTCCTGTATTCCTAATGGCCAATCTGTGTTCAGAAAGAGTAGTGACTAATTCTGTTAAACTACAATAACGTTGGCTACCTGTAAAGTCTCATGAAAAGTATATTGTATAGAGACCCCTTTATGATTTAAAACCTTACAATTATTCATTGGATCCATTCGCAATGGAAGCCTGAAACTTTACAACTCAAAGCCAGACGAACTTGTTCTGTTTACAATGCTGTTTGACTTTGTTGTCCTTTAACAGAGATGGGATCAATTTCTAATCTTGGCGATGGTCTGATGTTTAAATAGGAGCTTTATAGGTTCACCATTTTCAAAAATGCCTGTTGAGAATTTTGTGGCCCTTTGCGAGGAAAAGCTGAAATGTAGATAATTAAAGATTGTCCTATATACAAGTCAGATCTATATAGCCCATTAGGTCAGACTGTGGGATATGATGTTCACTTTAGCTAAACAGAATGAAATTTAAATTCAGTTTCAATAGGGTCGAAGTATAAATAGAATATATTATAAACTGCACATGTAAGAGCTCCCTATAATCAACCACATGCATTTCTGGATGACTCTGCAGTTATGATGTCACAAGTCAAATATCATTCTGTAAACATCATGCTGCAGTATTTTCAGCTGTTAGCTTACCTTTGCACCAAAGTTGATGCAAAACAAGTATTAAGAATTAAAACTTTTGTTTCCTTTGTCAAAATAGTTGTTGGCAAGGCTTCAACCATGAAGCTATGGCTGTACTCTTTGGAATTTAAAAGTTTAAGGGCTGATTTGATCAAAAGTTTCAAGGTAACATAGGAAATAGATAGGATAGCCTCAGAGAAATGATTTCTATTAGTCAGGGAATTGAGGTTTAGTGGAAGGTCTAAAGAAATAGGAATGAAATTAGTAAAAAACCTTTACGCATAAATGGTAGCTGAAGTTTGGAAATTCTTCTGCAAACTACAAGTGATTGTTGATCAATTGTATGTTTTGAATCGGAGTTTATAGATTTTTGATATCCAAAGATATTAAGGGACATAGGCTGAAGGCAGCAATGGAGTTAAGATGCAGATTAGCTGCTAAATGGCAAAACAACCCAAAAGGCTGTGTAGTACAACCCTGTTTTATCAGTTCTGAAATTTCCACTCTACATTTTCCAATGTCCTTTTCTAAGGAGCAACCTGGTCTTTATAGAGCACCTTGCTTTATGTTATTAAATAATTGCACAGAGAATACAGAGTCTAAACAGAACACCAACATTCCTGGGAAATACAAATTGAATTTTCCAATATATTGTGCTTTTCTACCCAGACTCACTGGCCAAGTTACAGGAGATGACACAGAAAGACAATCTGAAGGGTGATGGAGCGCAGTTTCTTTCTTGTAATTCACACGTTAACTGGATAATGCAGGAAGGGGAGAAGGCAAATGTAGAGTTGAGGCATTGCGCAACAATTTCACTTTCAACTCATTTCATTTTCATGTGGTTCTATGCACGTGGATTTAGAACACACATGATAGGTGACTGAGTAATGTGGCCACTGCAATCCCCAAGGGAGTCACACCTCTCAAATGTACAGGATACAACATAATTATTGTTCAAAAAGAAAAGACAATACCAATGCACCTCCATGTGCTTTCATTGCTTGGTATGTTTTTATAATTTCTCTTTGTGACTTAGTGAAAATGTCAAATTACCAAAACCCTATTTCACATGCAAAGGATCCTAAATAGATTATATTTCCTCAGACTAAGGTCAAGTTAAAAAGAGTAACGACGACTCTTCCTGCAACCCTGGCTCAAAATCATTGCTTCTCCAGCTGCTTTCTTTGTGCAAGTGAAAGAGCATTTCATTCTTATGCTGTTCTTTGCCTGGCTGCATAACTCTCTTGAGATTTCCTTGGAATTCCAGCTGTCAAAATCCTCTAATGTTTAATAAGACCCTGCTGTACAAGGTCATCGAATACTTGTACACAGTGATCTGTACAAGGGTTACTACAAAGGAATGCTATTAACAATTTACAAATGGAGCACAAAGCAAGCATTTGTACACATCACACTGAATGTCAAATACTGCTGATTTCCATTATTCTGAAATATTCAGGAGCAATTAATATGATTCCTTCTATTCCCAACTGCAACCTACATGCTTTCAAATATTGGATCACCTGTTCTACCTTGCCTATTGGCTCCTAGATATACAACACATCCTGTCCTCTCTCGGATACTGGCTTCTCTTTCTGCAATACAGTCATGCTTGCTATTAGAGATAACAAAGTGTGTAGCTGGATGAGCCTAGCCCGAAATGTTAGCTTTTGTGCTCCTAAGATGCTGCTTGGTCTGCTGTGTTCATCCAGCTCCACACTTTGTTATCTCAGATTCTCCAGCACCTGCAGTTCCCATTATCTTTGATGCTTGCTATTAGACTTCAGCATTCTTAAATAATGAAGCTTTACTGCAATCTTCAATGCGCTCCTCAAGTTGTTAAGCCTGCTAACTGTGCAGCTTGCACTGGTAAAGTTAATCTTGAGACACATGCGCTGCCATGAAGCATTTGCACATTTATTTGTCAAGCAAGTAGGCCAATAAAGTCATTTTATATCAGTATAACAAATGACGAGTTTCATGTCTAGATCACAGGTGAAATCTGTTTTGTCTACAATCAATCATATAAATCATCATCCACTTAAAAGGAACTGAATAGTTGTTCAAATTAATGGCAAATCAAATCTCAGAATAGCTCAACTCCTTTCCAGAATCCTCTAGAATTCAGTCCAAGCAAAGACAAAGGCATTGATCATCACAGTTCAATATCTAAAGTACACAATGATATACTACGTTTTCAAGAGGTCACCTGCGAGTGTTCTAAAATGAAATGAATACAAGCTTAACCTACACAACTTCTCCTCATAGAACAGTCCCTCCATACCCAGGGTCAATCTTGTGAATCTTTTCCGGACTGCCTCTAATGCCCTTATATCTTTCCTTCAATAGCAGACCCAATACTGCTTATAGTATTCCAGCCATGGTCTGATCATTGTCATGTATAGTTTTAGGAAGACTTGCCTGTTTTCATTCTTGGCTAACTTTAAAATAAAGCTGAACATTCCATTTGCTTTCCTGATTACCTGCTGAACTAGTATGTTTGCTATTTGAGATTTACTCAAAGGATTCCCAAATCACTTTGTGCTGTCACTTTCTGCAGTCTTTCTCCATTTAAAGAATATTTTTGATGAAGACACAGCAAAAACAAAATTAATAATTTGCATAACAACATCAACACTGAGACTTACATAAATAATCTTCAGTTCTCCAGTGCTTAATGACACTAATAACTGTAGAATTTTACATAATCTAGCCACAAATGTGACAGACTCAGGTCAGAATAAATGGTGCTGGTGAAAACGTCCCATCATCCTTTTCAGATGCTGTTGTCTATTGTTTATTTTGTGCATTCAGGAGTCATTTTGACTTCGCATGATAATGTTAAATAATAATCAAAGAGATGGAAAATGGGCTACTGACTCACTATTAGCTAACTTTAAAATACACCAATAAGTCAACACTATCTTGTGTCAGGTTTTTGTTTCTAGAGTTCGATCACGCACAATTATGTTAAATCTTTGTACTTTTTAAAACTATTACTTTACATACTCCCCCCCCACTTTTGTCTTACCAATTTACTCTCCTAGCAAAGCTAAAACGATGCTAAAACCATCCTGAGATGTGGGGGTCAATGACAAGACTAGCATTTACTTCAATTCCCAAATTGCTTTTGGAAAGGTGGAATTGACCTACCTTCTGGAACCACAGCATCCCATGTGAACTAGTAACTTCAACATGCTATCAGCTGGGAAGTTTCAGGATTTTGACCACGCAACTACTTCAAATCAGGATGTCACTTAAATTCACAGGAAATACATGAGTGCTCTTTTATCCAGATTCAATCTGCTACTGGTGGGGGTTTAAAAACAACAATATAGGAAGAACACAAAGTGAGCACAGTAGGAGAACTGATCCTATTACACAACATTCCAACATACCATGAACTGTGTATTTAACTACAATGGCCTTAAAACAATCAAACACATATTTATGTCTGCAATCATGTTAGTATATAAAGAAAATAAATCTAAAGATGACTTCAAGTTCACAAACTTACATAATTTCCCCAATATTAATTGAGATAGTGGAAAAGAAACACAACTAAAGTGAAGCTTCACAATGGTGATTCTGCAGATGGTGAAGCCAGATTATGGAAACAATTTAAACCAGAAGTACAGTGATGTACAAAACAAGTCCACCTTTTCTAGCCCCTGAAACCACACTATGCTCCCATTTACAAAGGAAAGTAAGTCCAAATTAAATTTTTAAAATATAGTGATTTCCATAATTTTTTAAACATTTGAAACAAAATATACACAATAATCATCCGAAACTATTAAGGACTCAATAAATTTTGTAGTTATGTTAAGTATCCCATTACCAAAAGTATCAAGAGACAACTTTCTTAGCTAGACATTAAATTTATTATGCACTTTTGGCAGCAGGTAACCTGTCGCAGCTGTTGATTTACTGCATGGCTAAAATGATGAGGACATCCCAAACTAAGCACACTTTCTGCACAAAACTGCTGGATTAGAGATGCAAATTGAAATAGAAGAAATTAATGTAGCACATCTGTATTTTAATGCGCAAGAATTTATTCACAGCAAGACCAGGTGTTGCAATATATTAAAAAAAGGGTTGCTACCTTAAAATGTTAACAAATAACAGAAAGGAGGCGTTATTCATCCAAAAAGGTAGACTTAACCAGATAACAATTGAGCACCAAAGCCCCATTTAGAACATAGAACATAGAACAATACAGCGCAGAACAGGCCCTTTGGCCCTCGATGTTGTGCCATAGAGGATGATGATATGCTTGCCCAAGGGTTAAATCTTGTTCCTCCTGTGTTTCCGTGTAATCCGGTCACATCAGTAAGGTAACCAGAGACACTTTGTTCCCTGCATCCCTACTGTAGTATCTCTCTCTTCCTTGCTACTCCTCCTTGAAATGTTTCTCAACAATCCCTTGGATACCTAACACATCTTCAAAATATTGTAGATGCTACAAATCAACAAAAACAGGCAGAAAATAGAGCAGCATTTGCTGAGTCAAAAAGCAATGTTAATGTTTCGGGTCAATTATCTCGAAGAGATACTTAGCCTACACTGATGCTGCCAAAATGACCTGCTGAGAATTTCCAGCACTGTTTCTATCAAATTCCTCTATAACACGTGTCTACGTTTTTATTTGCAGCTGTGGATTTTTGTAACGAAAAATCTGTGCTTAAAAACTGAGATTTCCTCAAGGAACCCCTAACAACAGATCATAAAAGCAAAGTACAGCAAAAATGCAGAGTGAAAAACAGACAGTGGAATCTTAAAGGGGTCTGAGCAATGTGGGCTATATTGAGATTTGTGGTAAAAATCAGACAAGAAGTCTGGTTTCAAGAATATGCTCCAAGATTCCAGCATGTTCATACGATTGCATCATAGAACTTTAGTTCTGCAGGTTGCTACAGTGCTCAGGAAGGAAATTAGAGGGAATGTTGGCAGATACTGAGCAAATTTAGCTTGCTATTGACCTTCATGTTGTACCAACATCTTAGGACATGCTCAATGGTACATGCATGCCATATGCAGACACTGGCATCTAATATGTACCAGACCCGAAAAATCTTCATGGCACATCTCCAGTCCACTTACAGGATGTTTCTGCACTTTAATACTGTACCTTGGACTGAACCAGTAATTGTCAATGTAATACTGCAGCAAGCACACTGTCTGCTCAGGGATACATATTCAGCTCACGGATGAGACCAGTCTGTATCTCAGAAATTTTCCGAGGAAGGGTCGTCAGACCCGAAACTTTAACTGTGTTATTTCCTTCATAGATGCTGCCAGACCTGCTGAGCTTTTCCAGCAAATTTATTGTTGTTGCTGTTGTTGTTGTCCAAGGTAAATTCCGTGCCCTGCTTTGCGGCAGAGAATTGTAGCCTCTGCTAGACGGGGTGGTGCAGAGGTGGGACATCATCTACTTTCAGGGCCAGCAGTGCGGGCCACCATACCTCATCTTGCCAGCCTGGTTTGAGGTTGCCAGGTGGATCAGTGCAGTCTTAGCCATCTGAAGGAATGCCCAACACTGTACGAAGAAGGTCAATGATCTTCTCCAATCTTTGAAATTAAATGTCACCATCATCTCTCCAATACCTGACACTAACTCTTTCTCTGCTACTGTACCCAACTCCTACCAAGGCTCACGTTCTACCATTCCCATTATTTGCTGTAACATCTTCTATCACTTGCTGTCACTCACTATAATCCCTGACATGACTCGCCATGCATACCTTCTGCATAGCCTGCTCACTCACTGGGGCACCTCCCACCTGCACCAAAAGAAAAGCAGTGCCACCCACTTTTAATCCCCCTTTAGCACCTGCCCTTCCCTCTCAGGAGGAAAACAGTCCATAACAGAAACAGTGTGGAGAGCATCCTGACTTTGAGTGCCCCCAGAGGCTGCATGACCAAGTCTGAGCTCCTTGAGCCGATAGCAGAGGTTGCCTTTGCCTTACAGTGCTGCGATCCCCGAATGAAGGTGAACTCCCCTAACTTGAAAACTGAGGAATGCCATTCCATTCTCTCAGTTCACCTATGCCACATATATTCAGATAAGGCCAACTCTGAAAAGGGAGCCTCTGAAATGTCCACCCTCTTCCTCACCTGAGGAATATCCAGCACCATTGTCGACAGGGCCCGACCCACCTCCGGTGCTTCTGCCCTCATTCCCTGTCTTCTCTCTCACAACAGCAATAGGGTTTCTCTTGTCCTCACCTACCATCCCACCAACATCCATACCCAGAAATCATCAGACACCACTTCCGCCGCCTCCAGCGAGATGCCACCACCAGACACACATTCCTCTCCTCTCCCCTTTCCACCTTGTGCAGGGGCCATTCCCTCTAGGACACCCCGGTCCACTTTTCCTTCACTCCCAACAGCCCTCCACAATCCCACGCACCTTCCCCTGCAGCCACTGAGGGTGTAACACCTGCCCATTTATATGCTCCATCTCCAGTATTCAAGGGCCAAAACATACCTTCCAGGTGAAGCAGCACTTTACCTACACTTCCCAGAATCTAGTCTACAGTCACTGCTTACAATATGGTCTCCCCTACATTGGGGAAACGAAGCATAGGCAGGGTGACCGCTTCACTGAAAATCTGGGTCCTGCCAGCAAAAAAGGTCCTAAATGCCTGCCACTTTAACACATCACCCTGTTCCCTAGCCAACATCTGAGTCTCTGGCTTGCTGCAGTGCTCCAGCAAAGCTCAAAGCAAGCTGGCAAAACGACATCTCCTTTTCCCTCTGGAGATCCTACAGCCCTCTGGACTCAATATCGAGTTCAATAATTTTAAAGCCAGCTCTCCCTTGTCCCAGCCCCCTGCCCCAACACCAGGCCTTGTTATCACACTGTCTGCCATTACACACTAGCTATTGTTAGTAACCAACAGTCAACTCCTTTGTCTGTCCAACTGTTCTTCTCTTTCTCTGAGCTCTATCCCTACCTACCGTTTACTCCTTATTCCCTCCCCCACCCTATCTTCTGCATATAAACTGATATTTCCCATGCTCCCATTGCTTCTGAGGAAGGGTCACTGGACCCGAAATGTTAGCTCTAATTTTTCTTGATGTGGAGGTGCTAGTGTTGGACTGGGATGGACAAGGTCAAAAATCCTATGACACCAGGCTATAGTCCAACAGGTTTATTTGCAGACTCCAAAAGCTGGTGTCTTCAAATAAACTTGTTAGACTACAATCTGGTGTTGTGTGATTTCTGACCCTGATTTGTCTTCACAGATGCTGCCAAACCTGCTGAGCTTTTCAGCAACTTTTGTTTTTGTTTGTTGCTTATCTTTGTTGCTACCTGACCTGCTGAGTATTGCTGGCATTTTATGATTTTCTTTCAGTTTTCAATTATCTCAAAAAATTCATTTCTGTATTAACAGTCTGCAAATATCTTACTGAAGTACTACAAATCCTTTCAGCACTTGTGGTGGAACTAAGCATTTTCCAAAATCTCAAAAGTTGTTGTACAAGTAGAACAGTCACTGGGCAATTCTAATTTTGATACTGGGTAGCATACGGCAATACATCACCTTCAGGACAATTCAATGAGTAAGATAAGCTCCAACTGAAGTGCAGCTGCCCTTAAACACCACTTCTCTTATGGCTCTGGTAAGCATTACATTATTGGCAGAAGCATTACTTTAGTAAAAATGTAAATGATTCACAGCAATGGAAACTGACCACAGTGCCCAATGCAGACCACACAGTGCCCAATGCAGACCACACAGTGCCAAATGCAGACCACACAGTGCCAAATGCAGACCACACAGTGCCAAATGCAGACCACACAGTACTGAAAACTGACCACAGAATGCTAGAAACTTACCATACAGAAACTAACAACAAAAGGAGCAACTGAACAGCAAGAAATATAGCTATCCTGAAATACAGTAACACTTACAAATGGCAAAACCAAGAAGGTGATCATGCACTGCTACGTTTATTTTTATTACTTGATTCTAAAATGTGAACATCATTGGCAAGGCCTAATTCCCCTCGGAAAGGCAATTTCTGAACCTCTGTGGTCAATGTTGTCAAGAGAACATTCTAGGATTTTGGCCAAAAAACATGTATGAAATCGTGATATAGATCCATATCAAATGGTGTGCAGCTGGGAGAGAATTTGTAGGTGATGTTGTTCCTGTGTGCCTTCTGTCAATGTGTTTCTTGGCAGTAAAAATCACGGGCTTGGAAGGTGCAGTTGAAGGAGCATTGGTGTGTGTGTTATAGTGCATCTTATAGATGGAAACTTTGCTGCTACTGTGCCTTGGTGGTGTAGAGAATTTTGAAGGTGATGGATGTGGTACTGGTATTTCCTCACACTCCTGGCTCATGTCTTTTAGGCAGCAGACAGGCTGTGAGGAATAGGGAGGTGAGTTTGTGACCACAAGTTGCTCTTATAGTCATCGCCTTATACAGCTGGACCAGTTAACTATCTGGTAAATGGCAACTCCTAGAATGTTGACTGTGGAGGGTTCAGTGAATAAAAGAACATTGAATTTCAACAGGAGATGGTTGGATTCCATTGTGTTGAAGATAGCCATTGCCTCACACTTGCATAGCACAAATACAATTGATCATTTTTCAATCCAACTCTGAACTTTGCTCCAGTCTTTCTGGATATGATCACCTAAAACAAATATAGAATATCCATTTTGAGGTGGTGGCGAGAAAATTAGGAAAGTCAGGATCTTGTGCTGAATATTCATCTGCATAATCATACTTCAACAATCACCAAATACTCATTCTTTAACCTCTAATGGCATGGAAATTACAGCCCAGAAACAAGCCATTTCTTCTGTGGTTACACTCTACCCAAGGCCTCTCCCACCTACTTCATTTAGCCACATAGGCTTTCACGGACCCAAATCTGCCAGCAGAAACATAATCAGAAAAAAAACTGAATCATGTAATGACAAGATATTTCTAACTACATTCACTCTACAGTTCCCACCCTTACAAGAGACAAGGTGGTCATTTTAAACCCAAATGTCAGCAGGTTTCAGTCTAGTAGGAAGACAACTTTAAAATGTCAAACTAACCCCCAGCTTCCTTATGAGGGGGAGTGGAAAAGGGATGAACTAATTCATTTTGAGGTGTTGAGCTAGTTTCTGAAACTTTTAAAAAGGCTGCATAACTTTTTAACAGCAATTTGATATTTAGCTTATGTTAGCCAGGTTTTCCTGGCCACAAAAAATCTGGCAAGTAAAAGCTGACGTTCAAGTTTATTTGCAGCAAAGTTTATTTACCTCGGCCACCATTTATTGCCCAAGTCTAACTGTCTTTGTGAAATGGTGTGGTTAGTCGCATTCTTGAACCACCGCAGAGTATTAATGGAGTTGCACGCACACGGGGAAGTGAATAATTTTAAATTCGCACCCCTGAACTTTGGTGGACAGGGTGTGAGGTGCCAACAGTTGAGCAACTCGGTGTAAAATTCCCAGCCTCTGACCTGCTCTTATAGCCACAGTAGTAGCCACCTCATGGGACATTCTGTTCAATGGGCCCAAAGCTCTGCAAGTAGAGAAGTGGCCTGTTCAGTCACATGCAAATTCATGGTAGCTCTTACCCTTGAATCAGGGAACAACTATAACAACATTCAGGACCAAACGTAGGTCAGTTCCGGGTGGAGTGTTTAAATATGAAAACTGGGAACGTGTCCATATTTGTTTCTGAGCCTGCACAAAAAATATTCTTCCTTTGATTACAGAGCAAACCAGTTCCTGAAAAACAATTTTTTAAAAGTCCTTCTGAGCTATATTAGTCAGATAGTTTTAACTTCAGTCCTTACTGGACAAACTTTACAAATCAATCATCCTTCGATATACCAAAAAAAAAATTGGGATGGTTCCACCTATGCACAGGTTTAACTGCAATTCATAGCAATATGGTCTTCTCTTCTCTCTGTTTAATTTGTCAAGCCAGTGAATGAGTGAATCAATTTTTCCACTCAGTGACACAAAGCAGAAGAAGCCCACACCATGGCAAACGTGATTTAAGGCATTTTATCCAATCAATTATACCCGTCAATCTCATATTTGGTTTGCAGAAACATCTGCTAAATTTACTTCCACAATTTGATGTGTACTTCATCAATATGCAGGCATTGCCATCAAAATGACATTTACTGTCCATTCTTGGATGCCCTGAGTTTCTTGACTGGCCAATTCCAAGAGGAATTAAGAATCAATTAAATAAGTTTGGAGACACATACAGGCCATACTAGATGAAGACAACAGATTTCTAATGATGTTAATGAACCTGTTGGTTTTTAACCCCCTAAAGCATTATGGTCATTTTTACTTGTAGAATTTGTGGACTGAATTCAAAATTTTCAAACTAGAACTGTTATAACTCTGTATTAATCGTCCAAGCTCTTTGGTTACTAGTCTAGTAATATGACCAATATATTCCTGAGCTAGCAATACTTGAGCCTGTAGTTCTCCATGTTTCTTCCAACTCTTGTCTAGTGGAATCAATAAACAAGTACTTTGTCCAAGAACAGACCAATGCCTTAAAATGGATTCAACACAAGCATTACAGTTCTGAGACAACTAGTAGCAAGCATCTGAATTCTTATCTATGAGAAAGATTTAATGTCAAAACAAATGCACATAACTGAATAACTCATCTGTAACTGAAACAGCTTATATGATAGGATTGAAAACTAATGGAAACACATCATTTTATTGTCACCTCAGGGTGCTAGCTTCTCTACTAGCCTTGCAAACATTACAGAGACAGGTTTTGGCAAAGTTTCTCTCACTTGTTTGCCACAGTTTGAGAGGAAGAGCTTAGAAAGTGCCAGGAGATGGCAGGGAAATATCATTTCTGCTGAAGTTTTCATTTATCTTTAGTCTAAGGTACAGCAGATAAAAGGGCAATATGAAGGAAAATCTCACAACTTTTGTATTCAATTGCCTTCACAACATCACATTCTATTAGTTTTCCTAATTACTTAATGTACCTGCACACCAGCTTTTTGGAATCCATGAACAAGAAAACCTACAACTATGCAACCTTTCACTATTCAAATGATATGCTTCTTTTATATTCTTCCTGCCATTCCTCACATTTCTTGAATCACAGCTATTTCTGGGAAGTTCCTCTACATTTATCCTCTACATTGAAAATCAATGCAAAACACCTGTTCACCTACCATCACTTTATTTTTCATTAATCCCAAGAGTCAAAACTTTCTATTAGAATAACATAGACTTTGTTAACCATTTTCCTTTTTAAATATGTATAGAAATGCATACTGTCTATTTCTATATTCCTAGTTAGAGCTCTCTCAGACTCTAATTTTTCCCTCCTTGTTGATCTTTTGGTCATTCTGTGCTGTTTTTATATACTATCCAGTCTTCTGGCCTAACCATCTTTGCACAATTAATTTTTTTTTAGTCTGGTACTATCTTTCAACTTTTTTAGTTAACCATAAATTGGGGGCCCTGCCTTTAGAAATGTGCTTACCATTGAAATGGAGGTATGCTGTGTATTCTTAATTATCCCCTGAAACGTCTGCCGCTGCAGCTGTAGTAACTTGCCTCTTAACTTAATTTGTCAGTTTATTTTAGCTAGCTCAATTTTCATGCCTTCACAATGGCCCATATTTAAGTTTAAAATACAAGTCTTAGACCCACTGCCGTCTCCCTCAAACTCTCCAGAATTAAAACTTCAAACATATTATAATCACCTTGACCTCGGGATTCCAGCACTGAGGTCATTATTCAAACCTAACTCATTGCACAAAATCATCATCTACCCTGGTGGGATTTGAACCAGGATCCCAGAACTTTCGTAGGATCTCTGGATTAATAGTTCAGCACTAATACCACCGGGCTATTGTCATCCCTCAACTTCTGACTATTGCATCCATCCGATTTTCCTAATTGACATGTCAATAAAATTCTCCCATGATTATCTGCATATCTTTCTGACACATTCCCATTATTTTGTCCTTTATTCTGTATTCTTCTATACTGTTACATTTAGGCAGCCTGCGCACCTGTCTCATTTCACTTCTTACGATTATCTTATTAATATCTTTCCTGCCTTCTCTCCACTCGTTGATATAAACCTATCTTCCCAAATTTGATGGTTTGGCCCCATTACTTACATTAAATGCTTCCCTGCTTTTCTAGTTGTGCAGTTCTCCAGAACACCCATTCCAACACAGTTCATGTGGTGACCTCCATAATGGTACAGATCCCACTTTCTTCACTGCTGATGCCAGTTTCCCAAGAACTGGAATCCATTTCTCCCAAACTAGTCTTTAAGCCATACATTTGTCTCAAGACTCTTATTTGCACTTTGCCAATTTGCTCATAGTTCAGGTAATAATCCAGATCTTATTAGCTTTGAGTTTCAGTTTGGCGCCAACTGTTCATATTGACTGCAGAGAACCTCGTTCCTAGTTAGACCTATGCTGTTGGTACCTACATGAACCATGATAACTAAGAAGCTCCTCCTCTCACTACAAATTTCTCTCCAGTCGTAAACAGATGTCCTAAACCTTCACACTGGGCAGGAAACACAGGTTTCCATACTCCCACCATTTATTGCAGAGAGCAGCGCCAATCCCCCTCGCTATATTGTGCCCTACTACCAGAGCATTTTCCTTCTCTTTCTGCATTTGGATGACTTCCTTATCACAGTACCATTGTCAGTTGGGTCATCCACTCTCATCAAAGCATGCTGAGAAAACCCTGAAACCTATTGGATAATTGTGAAGTTTGAGACTCTTGTGATGCTGCCCTCTAGGTCCCCTGACCTGCATCACCTGCAGTCAAAGTTACCTCTCCCTGACCATGGACCTTTTCTCAGGGGTTGACTGCCTAAAAGCATCCAGGTAACTTTTCCCCAGTCTCACATGTCTCAGTGTCTGCAGTTTCACCTTGCATCTCAAACTCTGAGCTAAAGCTCCTCTCGCCAGAGATGAGACTGCCCCGGATCAATACTGCAGCTATGAGACATCTCCTGATCTCCATCTTAACATATTTTAATTAACAACTGAATCATTTGATTCATTTACAATTTTTTATGGTACTTCAATAATTTTAGCACTGATTTCTATGCTATTTTAAACCTTAAGTGATAGAATATGCCTTAACACTAGCCAGATACTCATCAAACAGCTAACGTCTTCTCCATAGTGGATTAAGAATTAATTCTTAAAGGGTGAACAAGCTCAGAAAAGCTTTAGCGAAACAGCACCTTCTTCCTCCAACTCCTTTAATCACCAAACTGCCAGTACAGTTTAAAGACTCAGTCTGTGGTAAGTTGCACAATGAAGTCTAGTTCTATATGCTGCTGACAGAGCTCACTGATTCCAGTTAAGCAAAACTGATTTTAGCTGCATTCCTCAACCATCTAATTTTATTTCCTGTCCAGTAGAGACATTGAAAGTAACTGCCTAAGGCTAGGTAATTTAGAATTGAAACAGTAGATTTCAGTAAAAGTTAAATATAAACAATTTTAGGAAGACTCCCTTATTCATCAACTGCCATCATCCAGTTACTATACTTTCTTCTCTTTTATTACTATTTAACTTTTGTCTGCGTTTCACTTTGTTACTCAATTCATCACACTTGCTGTAACTACCTTCCTCTTTGATTCTCTCAACTTGTATCTCTGTCCCTCCTTTCTCTTATGCCTGTCTGTTACTCATTTTTGTGCTTCAATTATATTCATTGTTCCTGTTTTTCTTATTCTTGCCACAGTAAGGCCACTAGATAGAAGGAAAACAGAATAAAGTTGTCACTGAAAAAGCTGTGGAAGGAACTGAGCAGAAAAGCAACAGGCAACACTGATGCAGGGGGGTTTAATTCATTCATGAGATGTGGGAGTCACTGAGAAGCCCAGCATTTAATACCTAAGCCCAATTGCTCAGAGGGCAGTTCAGTGTCAACAACATTGCTGGGAATCTGGTGTGACCTGTAAGCCAGACCAGGTAAGGATGGCAATTTCCTTCTCTAAAGGACACTGGTGAACAGGATGGGTTTTCCCAAAAACTGACAATGGTTGCATGGTCATCATTAGACTCCTAATTCCAGATATTTATTGAATTCAATCTCTATCAACAGGCATGGCAGGATTTGAACCTAGGTTGTCAGAACATTACCTGGGTTTCTGAATTAAAAGTCTAGTAATTATACCACTAGGCCATCACCTCCCCAAAGGTGGAAAGGACAGAGGTCAACACCATATGCCTGCATTTGGTATGCTGCACATGCACGAAACATGGATCAGTACAGTAGCGCTGGTTCAGATGTGATGTAAAAACTATTCATTGTACATGGAAAAAGGATAACAGAACAGCAAGTGGATGAGAGGTTTGCAAAGCCTGAAGGGGGGGGGGGCTCATGTTCATATTGCAAATTAGCCAATTTTTAATATGTTGCTTATTATGTACAAAGTTCATTTTGGGGGCATATATTTAAATCGGTACAAATCTGTTGTGCCACAAGAAAGAAACTAGTCATTGTTTAAAGCATCAGAAGTAACATTAGAGAGATAATTCCTCTTAGTAATTCCTGATGACATGGAATATGACTGGCTCCCAGCCTTGGGAATTGATTCAAACTAGAAGTAAAATAATACCTGTGGTTATATAGCACCTTATTAAGTTTGTCAAAACATTTCAAAGTACTTATGCAAATTAATTTCAAAATGTTATGAAACATTGCTGACAATGTTTTTTATAAAATTAGAAGAAAGACCAGGGGCCTGATTTTGTGGATCACGATAGGGTCCAGGAGTTAAGTTCAGGAAAGATGGCTGCCTCACAGCAGATCTGGACTTCAAGTCTCCACTGCTGGCACAGGCCATTTTCATCAGCATAGGAAATGGTGTGGTCTGTGAATACATCACACGTAAGAAATTATCAATGCCACTGCTCAAGGTGATATTTTGGAGCCTTCAGGACATTCATGTTGGCAGCTATGATTTTAAAGCCTTCCTATTTCACACCAGATAAATGGGGACATGAATCACAGATTGCAGGCAGGAACGTTATAAGAGGAAAGTAAAAATTGTGCCGCCTCATTTGCAGTTAATGCGATAGTCTGTTCTATACTTGTGTTTACTAAATTGAGCGATGACAGTTCTGAAATTGAAGAATTATGTAGTTGTTACATCTGACACTGGCAAGCTGTCAAGTGAAAAAAATGTCTTTATAAACATGCAAAAGTCAACAGATGCACTAGAACGGACTTTCCACTGGATAAAATGTTAAATTACCACTATGGATTATTGAAAAGTTACCCCAGTGTGACAGTTTAAACTCTCCCTATTGTTTTCATTCATTCTTTGCAGATCAATTCAGTCATCTATTTAGGTGCTTGGAGCTTTTACAGTTCTATGAGCTTTTGGCTGCTTTCGGCGCACTACTCGGGTCTGACAATGCTGAGCCCAGTTATTCAGCTGCCCCGGGGAATGCAAGTGCAAGTATGATGCTCTGATGATTCTTCAGAGGCAGTTGGTTTGTCAATTGCTCTTTCAAGTCTGACAGTTTTATGACCCGAGCCAGGGGTCACATTTAAGGATGCAGGTTGGTCATTTCGGACTGAGATGTGGAGAAATTTCTTACCCAGGGAGACATAGAGCCTGTGGAATTACCTGCCACAGAAAGTGGTTGACGCCAAGACACTGAATGTTTTCAAGAAGGAATTAGATATAGTTTGAAGGGTGAAAGGGATCAAAGCATATTGGGAGAAAGTGGGAATTGGTTACTCGGTTGGACCATTAGTCTTTATAATATTGAATGGTGGAGAAAGCTTGAGGAGCCAAGTTGCCAACTTCTGCTCCTATTTTCTTTGTTTCTATGACCTTTTCAATGATTATCAATGTAAACATCGGGCTTGAGGAGTTCGGTTTATAAAATGTATACCAGATGAGCAGGCAAGGCTAAGTGAGGGAAGCAGAGATAAGTGAGAATATGCATAGGGAATGAAGAAGTTTAAGGGTGAGAGGTGGAGAGGATAGGGGATGACTGCACGTGAGGATGAGTGATGGACTGAATAAACTACTAACTGCAATGATGAATGTGATCACGGCTTCAGCATCAGCCTGCCTCTAATAGCAGGCCAACCTCCAGATCGGATATGGTCTGATACCCCGAAGATCCTAACTGCCAGTACAGAAGTGGGATCACAATGTCAACATTGCTCCCAATTCGGCCTCCAACAGGAAATTTTCAGACTATGTCTCTATTTTAGAAAGCTTGGCAGAAGAGAGCTTGTTGGCCAGAACTCTGGTAAATATCCTGTTGTTCTTCAAGTAGTGCCCACTGGATCTTAAAAAAATGACTGAACAGTGTGATTTTGCTGTTGTACACTGGGGGATTTTATTGATTTCATTCTGGTCCCATGATCTAGTAGGTAAAGTGGACTCTAGTCTCCATGACACATCAAATTCCACACTGGCATAAACTTACAAAGAATAGCAACAGAAAATATCAACACACATGTGGTTCATTTATTATCCAAATTTGCTTGTGGACTGGAATTAAATCTTGAACAACAAAACAGAGTAGAAAATCCCTTGAGGGGTCATTTGGACTTCAAAAATTCTGTCATTCTTCATTGATTGAGGATAGGCAGATTGCCAGAATATCTCTGGAGTCATTAAGGAAAGTACTCTCATCTCACTAACTACATTGCAACAGAGAAACAATATGCAAATAAAAAAATCAAACTATAAAATAAAAATAAATGAACCTACAGTAAATAGGCTAACATTGGTCCTAGGGTATTTGTTGGTAAAGGCCAAAATTGTTACACAGTGTATAGCAAAACATCTGACAAGAACATAAGGGGACACAAAATCTACCAAGTCATAAGTTGCACGGCATAATTTTCCAATCAAAGCCTTTTTTAAAAACAGGCAACAGGAAAAGGAAGGAAATGGTTGGAGGTGAACAGCCATATCCAGTGCATAATAAAACAAAAGCTTTGTTTAAAGCTGAAGTGCAACACAAAAACTGGTCTAAATATTCAAAGATGCTTTGTAGCAGAGTTGTGTCACATGGTTTGAGGTTTTTTTAGTTAATACTGATCAAAACCGTCAGTTGTAAAAAGGTAATTTTCAATTTTCTCAATTACCATTTCAATATTGAGTCTGAACTGCAGGATAATTACAATTGGGCTCAGAGAGGATACTTCACTTTCCAACATTAAAAGCTGCAATCAGAAGTAAATCATTAAGTATTACATTATCAGGCATTAAGAATAAGTCACATTAGTTAAAAATTAGCTTTAAAAATTATCCCAAAGTAGCATGGCTATGTTTGGAAGAAGTTCAGAATAGAACATCACTCAATATTTTTGTGTCCCTTTTTTACACAAAAGCAAGGAAATAGGGTCAGAAGAGCTTCCCGATGCTTTTTAATGCATACTGCTTACAATAATGAATGAGCAAACAGGAAACATAATATTAAACCTGTCTAGCCTAATCCATAACAAGCTTCAAATGATTAGATTGCCATACTTTATGAGAACGTATGGTTTCAATCGAGTCTGAAAAACTTACCATAGGCTGTTCTATATATCTATATATGTTGTATATAAAAAGATATTTAGTCAACATTTTGTTTGCAACTAAGCTTTACTGTAAAGTACTCATTCCCATTGGGACTCTGTCCAGGTCTGCTCTGTGCAGTTTGTTGCTGCGCTGGAACAATCATACAATCCTTCATAGTTCTGTAAAATGAGGTACCACGCTATCAGGGACAAATTCTTAGTGCATAGGCTGACTGGGACTCAATGTTAAGATGAACAGGCTGAGTCCATATCACACAGCTGAACTGCTTAGCCATATAGTTTAATCCTCAATTCTGTCCTGTGTCTCACAAGGATTTAAGTGCGGACAATATTTCTAATATGAAATCATTCTCCCTGTGGATACATTCAACATTATTCCATCTTTATTTGTGATCAATGTGCTTAATTGTAATATGTTAGTGCTTTTCATACTAGCACTTTACCCCAGGACAAATTATTTAGGTACAGTAGATCACAAGAATCCTGAGAATTTTTTCATTAGCATGGCTCTAAAATATATACATAGATGTGGGAACTTATGAAGATTTTTGTTTAATTATATAAACATAAAAACTTTCAAAATAGAGAAACATGTTACTTTCTATTTTGTATACCAAGCTTGACAGATTACTGTCAGCACAGTGCGAATATGAACCACTCTGGTCCAGTATGCCAGATGTCAGGCTTGAAGAACTGGAGGTTGTCATTTCAGAATGTAAGGTAACACTGAGTAGAGCTGGACGAACTCAGCAGGCCAAGCAGCATCAGAGGAGCCAGAAAACTGACATTTTGGGTCGAGACTCTACTTCAGAAAATTTTCTGAAGAAGGGTCTCGACCCGAAACATCAGCTGTCCTGCTCCTCTGATGCTGCTTGGCCTGCTGTGTTCATCCAGCTCCACACCATGTTATCTCAGATTCTCCAGCATCTGCAGATCCTACTATCTCAGAATGTAAGGTGGCAGTTTTCAGATACTCAAAAAATCTTTAATTTACCCTCCTTTACACTGTGGGGATGCATTCCATCCTTGTATTCATTAAAGAAAGACTTCACATCAGCAAAATCATTAAAATAACATTTATAATCTTAGCATTTTATCATATAGAAGAAGGTATCACACCCGTTATATTTCTGTCCAGTCTACAAAAGACCTGGTTTCATTTTGAAAAGAAGAAAATAAAAAATCTACTTTCCTTTTTAAACCTGTTACAGATTTTACATCTTCTGCCAATGCGACATTTAATACCCTAACAAGTTATCTTCATAAACGAAACACCCTAAACATTGCTTTAATTATTTTGGCAAATATCATAAACTTATCATCTTATACAGGCTAGAAGTTATTTTTGGAAATAATAAGGTTTTATTTGCACAGTTCTACACTACTAAATGCACTGTCAGTATAAAAAGAACACAAAAATAAATACAAGTGTGCCATAAAGTAGGCTGAAAAGGCAGACAGAAATGTCAAAGACTAAAAGAAAATCAATAACCATCAACCATTAGTGTTGTAGAAGATAATGATTATGAAACAGTTAATGTGAAAGATGCATTTGCTCTATGCAGTCTGATGATGTTACACAGTTTTCAGGTGGAGTGAATGAGTTCTTGGCTAGACTTCATGGGGAACAAATATATTCAGTACAGCTCCCAAGAATTTTTCACAATTATGCATGACTGGTAATGTAAAGTGCACTTGTTTCTAGCATGCAATAAACCATCTTGTTCACGAAGTCACGTACCTCCTTTGTTTGGACTCAATCATCATTGATAATTAGATGGGTCCTCAGCACAATATACATTGAGGATGGAAACAGCAGCAACCTCCCTCAAACAACACTTACCCTGTGTCACTTACTGACAAAGATCAAGCAGTGGCAATCAGATTGTCAAAAAGGTGAAAACTGAAACATAAAGGAATAAAAGAGATGAAGTGCAAATTAAAAGAGCAGAAGAATGGAATGGAAAAGACGCAACAGAGAAAGAATACAGCAAATTCTACAAGCTGCAAATGGCAAGACGAAACTGGACAGCCCCATGCATATATCTGCGAGGACACAAACAAGCAGAATGTCATAGGGCTAACAATGTTTGGTTACCAGAAACTGCTTGTGGTCAATACCTGAAGATTTCCAAGATTTGATTTATCTCAACTATAGAAAAATTAACTTGGTGATGATGTGGGGGAGGGCACAATGCGTAGGATGTGTTCTAGACGTATCTGTTGCATATTCAGAACATACCTGCCTGTTTATACCCGTCTGTTTTTTGCCCATAACTACAATGTCAATTGCATCATAAAACTGTGTAGACTGAGAAGTAAATTAAGAATCATTACCATGAAATTTTGTTCCATATAAGAAAATGTTTAGGTCTTTTAAAACATTTTGCTCTATTTTCTTCCAAAAGGTACAATGTACTGTGCTTAGACATCAAGGGACCAATTTTCACCTTCAGTACCTTTTACCGCAGGCGCACACTCAGAAACCATAATGAGACCTACGCACCTCACAGAATAGCTTAAAAAATGTGGATCACAGCTGACGCATGAAATAACTGTAGGCGATTATTTCCTGTGTTACCCTTGAGACGGAAATGCACTCACTTTCCTCATGGAAAATACACATTTTCAGCCAAAAATACTGCTGGCAAAACAGCCTAGACTTTTTCTCAACTGTATATTTGAAAAGTGCAGCAATACGCTCAGAAACATTTCCTTTAAATCTACAAATACAATTTTTGGATAATGCAATGCAGTGGAGTGTAAATACCAGTCAAATCACCTTGGGATGCAGAACTGGACTGACTGATTATGTCTGACTGTACATAAAAACCCGTTCAGTTTTCACCAACTGCAAAATGTTACGTAATCCTGCACAAAATACATATGTTTTAGTCTTAGCAGGTGAAATTGGGACTAAATTGGGATTCTAGTTAACAAAATGTTCTGATTCTTTCCTTTTTGAAAAACATACTTGCATGTCATTAATATTTATTCAACTTTTGCCTTGTATTTATATAAAAGATTTTGAGAGCCACAACAGCAAGAATACAGCAGTGCAAGAAATCAAAACAACTTAAGACCATAAGACGTAGGGCCAGAAATTAGGCCATTCTGTCCATCATGTCTGCTCTGCCATTTAATCATGGCTAATAAGTTTCTCAACCCCATTCTTCCAGTTTCTTCCCTTAACCCTTGATCCCCTTGACAATCAAGAACCTATCTATCTCAATCTTAAATATACTCAATGCCCTGGCCTCCACACCTTTCTGTGGCAGTGAATTTCATAGACTCACTACTCTCTGGCTGAAAAGGTTGCATAGCACAAATGGGCACTGTTGATTATGCTGTCTCTCACAACAGGAAGATTAAAGTAGTGATCCTTTCTGATGTCAAACAGGATTTCACATTTTGTATTTTATTTAATCTCAAATTCAAATCAATGCAAATTACACATTTCATTTAATGTTTAAATTAACATGAATTAACAGGGAAATAATACTGTAAAAGATGTAAATTCCATGTCATATAATTAATGTAACAAAAATCTGTCTTAGGCAATTAAAAGCATTCATACCACACCAGGCAATGATGTGGCACTATATAGTTTCACAGGATAGTATTCCTTATTCATGCAAAGAGGTCCAGTCATGAAGTCACACAGCATAGAAACCAAACCTTCAATCGAAATAGTCTATGCTAACCATGTTCCCAAACTAAACTAACCCCACTTGCATGCGTTTGGCCCATATCTCCCAAACCGTTCCTACTCATGTACTAATCCAAATGTCTTTTAAGTGTTGTAATCATACCTGTATCCACCACTTCTCTGGCAGTTTATTCCACATATCAACTACTTTGAGTAAAAAAGTTGCTCCTCGTGTCCTTTTTAAAAACCTTCTCCAGACACCTTAAAAATATGCCCTCTAGTTTTGAACTCCCCCACCCTAGGGAAAAGACGCTTGTCATTCTTCTTATCTATGCCCCTCATGATTTCATAAGCCTCTATAAAGTTTCTGCCCCCAACCTCGTATGGTCCAGTGAATCCAACAACCTCATTTACTTGAGAACTTTATGTGTACAACATTCATCTATCTATGAATTCATAGTCATGGCAATCCTGAAGGCAAAGCCTTCTGGAGTTTGTTTACAATAAACCTAACAATAACACCCCAGCTCATTGTTTGGTTACTTCTGGAAAAAGACCCAGCTCTTATGCCTCTCAGCTAATCAAACAGCTTTCCAGATTTCAGACAATTTCAGCTAGCTCACACAGTAGTTCAAGAATTTCCTGTCTCCTTTTCTACCAAACAGAAACACTGACCTCTCCCTGAGAGTGATTTTCTTTGTCCTTTCAAGAATCCCAAGTTCTTTGTTACAACTGTCTGTTTTTGCTTTGTTTCTGCATCAGTGTACTGATTGCTTTCAAATCCTCAAATGCAGATATTCTTTGTGTCTGCGGCTCTCCTTCATCTAAGTACAATTACAGATCCCCCAAACCCTTTGAAAATAGTTACAGTTTTATTTACTGTACAGGTCTAGGTCAAAGGTCACCAATACCTACATATTCAGAAAGGGTAAGAATCCAGTTAATGTTGTAGCAGTAGGCTGTCCTGCACCAAGAACATAATGGAATTTGGGCACCTCATTCTCGTGGGAAAGCAGCAATCAGCCATCATTCAGATTCCTGGCTCTCAACCAGCACCAGAAGGAAGCACAGGGTTAGGTTTAATAGTGCATGCACGTCACAGTGGGTACACAGAGAATCGATGCTGCACACAGTAAATGTATTGGATTTTCATTAAAATTGTGGTGACGCTGAATTTGTATTACATGCAGACATACTTCCTGAAGGTGTTTTCATCTGACGACATGAGTAGTGAGTTGGTGAGGTTCAAATAGTGAATTTCAAGAGAGAATACAAATGTGTTGGGAATCAATGGGATGGGATAGAGAGAAAATGTGTACACAGCACTCTATTTAGATATGATTGCCAAGAGTCTTGCAGACAAGAATGATACAAGTTCCTCTTCCAGGTAGCAATGGCTGGCATCATTTTCAAGCAACTGTAACTTCTCTTGTTAGCAGCCTTGGAAGCTATTCTTAGAAAAGAGAAAGTGAAGAAAATCTTGAGTGGTCACAGAAAATGTTCCCATTTTTAGTTGAGTCAGGAACCAGGGAACATAAATAGATTTGTGATTAACAAAACTGAAAACAACATGAAGAAAACGCTTTCTTACACAGTAAGTAATTAAAATCAGGAAAACAATGTCTGAGAATATAGTCTGAGAAGCAGATTCAATCATGGCTTTCAAAAAGAGAATTAGGATAAAAACTGGAAGGAGAAAAAAAAAATCCAAACTTCAGGGAAAGTGCTGGACTATATTAAATTAACCCTGCAGGAGCCAAATGGCTTCTATCAGTGCTGGAAGCATTCAATCATTCAAGTCATTCATCCTGCAGTCTAGTGGTAAGAAAAACCTAAAAAGGATGCAGACCTCGATCATAATCCTGATGATCCTAACTTGGCTACATTTTGGTTGTCCCCAGATTAATTAAGACATTGAAGCAGCTTTTTTTTTATTTTCTTGGGTGTTAAGGCAAAAAATCTGAAAAGCCCCATTTAGTTGCTGATAGCTCAAGGGGAAGAAAGTTAATTGCTTTATGCACAGATGATTAGATATTGCTCATCATGACGTTAGTAAGAGCCTCAAATAACACAGTAGCATAAATTGAGAGTGTAGTCATGATCTTTATCCAAGGGTCGGTCCCTCTGTTCGAGATAAGTTCTTCACATTCACCGCTGTCATTTCAGGAGAGACTGTTAACCTTGAACATTTGTTCGATATGAATGACCTAAGAAACTATTGCATATTGAGTGCAAATAACCAAAAAACAATTGATTTGGAACAACAGCAAATAAAAGGCAGTTGTAGGACAGAATAGCCATTATTCAACTGAATTGTAGAACAAGCTTGCGAAGTAAGATAACCTGCTGCCCTTCTTAAGAAGTAAGGGAACTTTGAGCAGCATTGAGTCACGAAGTGAGACTTATTGGCTGTCCTTATCCTGACTATCTCTTTACTGAGCAGGTTCAATTGGCAGCACAGAGTCAGAAGATTTAAGTCCTGCTCCAGAAATGTGAGCACAAAAGCAAAATTATGGACAGACTTTCAAAGGGTCCATAAAATAAAAGAAACTGCTTACCAAACAACCATTCAGAGCACTGTGATAAGGGTGTGGATCATACATTATTACTATGCAGCAATTCTGAAACACCTGCCACTATTAAGGTGCTCACTATTTTGGTGAAAATCACCACTTAACCAATGCAAAGAAGTGAAATGTCTCTAATGCAGCCCGTTGCATTCGTGACCTCAAGGGAACCCACAAAGCCGTCAAACTGGTGTCAGACTATCCTTAGCTGATCTACAAGTGCTATTCACTCTCACTGTTCTATAAGACCGCGTAAATCAAATTATATTTTTAATTACACAGGATTTTTATAGTACACCGCTACCCAGCTTTCTCTGAAGAACAAAAAATAATTCTTTCATACATAATGAGTTGCAGTGTCATTGTCAATGCACACTCCATGTGATATCAAGAAATGGATGAAAGCACTGGAAATTGCAAAGGCTACAATGCAATGCCCTGACAACAATCAAGCAATTATACTTAAGATGTGTGCTCCAGAATCAGCCATGACCTGAACCAAGCTTCCGCAGTACAGCTACAACACTGGCACACAGCTGACAATATGGAAAATTTGCCCAGTCATATCCTATATGCAAAAAACAAACCCAACCCAGACAATCACTGTCTCACCTGTCTACTCTTGATCAACAATAAAGTGATCAAAAAGGGCATCATCAGTGCTATCAAGCAGCACTTGTCTAGCAATAACCTGCTCACTGATGCTCGGTTTAAGCATACAGTTCATGACCCATTACACTCTTGGTTCAAAGTCTACCAGTAAGGTGAGATTCACATCAAGACTGCATTTGAGACAGAGTGGCATCAAGGAGCTCTAGTAAAACTAGAAGCAAAGGGAATCAGGGGAAAACTCTTGCTGCTTGAAGGCTTACCTGGCACACAAAAATATAAATGTGGCTGCTGACCATCAGTCATCTCAACTCCATATCACATCTGCATAAATCCCTCAGGATTGTGTGCTAGTCCCAACCATCTTCAGCTGCTTCATCAGTGACCTCCCCTCCATCACAAGGTAAAAGTCTGGATGTTCATTGATGATTGAACAATGTTCAGGACTATTTGCAACACCTCAGATATTGAAGGAGTCAATATACAAGTGCTGAAATTCTTGACAATATTCAGGTTTGGGCTACTAACATTCATGCCACACAAATACTAGGTAATGAGCATCTGTAGCAAGAGAGATTCTAACTAGCACTCCTTGATATTCAAGAGTAGCACCATCACTGAATCTCCCATTACCAATGTCCTAGGGGACTGAACTAATCTAGCCACGTACATATTGTTGCTACAACAATAGGTCAGAAGCTAGAAACTTTGTAGCAAGTAGCTTATCTCTTGACATCACAAAAGTTGTCTACTCTCTACAAGGCATAAGTCAGGGTCATGATGGAATATTCCCCACTTGCCTGTATGGGTGCAGCTCCAACAATACTCAAGAAGCTTGATAACATCCACAACCAAACAGCCCTCCAGATTGGCACCACATCCATAAACATTCATTCTTTCTGTCACCAATTCTCAGGAGGAGCAGTATTTACCATTTACAAGACGAAATGCAGAAAATCTCAACGTTTTTTGGACTGCAGCTTCCAAACCCATGACCAATAATACCATGAAGAACAAGACAGCAAAAACACGGAAACCACCACCTGCAAGCTGCTCCCCAAGCCAATCACCGTCCTGACTTCAAAATATATCACAGTTCCTTCAGTATTGTTCAATCAAAATCTCGGAACTCCTTCCCCAATGACATTGTTGGTTTACTTTCACTAAGTGGACTAAAGCAGTTCAAGAAAGCAGCTCACCACCTTCTCAAAAACAACTAGGGATGGGCAATAAATGCTGTTCTAGCCACAATTCACACATTCCATGACTGAATTTAGAAAACACATATGGATAAACATACACAGTAGTGCGAAGCTTGCTCATCAGTCTCACTAAAATCTGTTAAGTTCTCGTATTCTTAAAAGCATTTTGAAACATCTTCTGCATACAGCTTTTTCATTTTATATGACCATTAAATGGACGTACAACATTGATACATAAAATTTCTAATAAATCTGAAAGGGTTGTTCACACAAAAAGGTTTGAAAATCATTGACACAGTGTGGTACTGATCGTGTGCTGCATTGTTGGAGGTGCTGAATTTTCATTATTAAACCACAACTGCATCAATTCTGTCTGATAGATAGAGAAGAACCCATGTTACTACTTTAAAGAACAGCAGGAAAGTTATGACAATGCGGGGATTTTTTATTTACTTCTCAGTAGCTTATGTTTACAGTTTCAAAGACCCACCTCTTCTGCTGGTCGCCACGAATAACTTTCTACAACTGTAACTGTTCAACATTTTTTGGTAAAGAAATTCACCGCATGCGATATAAGTGAGTGAGATTACGCTCAAGTTCTTTAAAGTTGCTGCAAGCCTTTGTTAACTCTTACAGTGAGGCATTTCCACCTACAAGTGGGCAAGTTCCAAATAGAATTGTTTCATCAACCTAAGCATGTCCACAATACTTAAACAAGTTTGACCCAGAAATTACAATGGAACTACAGGTGGGTAAGACGCAGTCCACTTCTTGCATCCAATTAGAATTGTGCCCAACCAGAAAACCTATCTCGTTATTATTTGATAAAAGGTTAGTAGAAGATATGCACTATCTATGGCAAAATGTATATCTGAGAGGTAATGTTCTGATTTCACACTCCTATGAGTGAGCAGGCAGTTGGAAATTTATCTGTGTAGGGAATACATTTGAATACATTACCCAATGCAGAAGATAATAAAATGTGAGGCTGGATGAACACAGCAGGCCAAGCAGCATCTCAGGAGCACAAAAGCTGACGTTTCGGGCCTAGACCCTTCATCAGAGTCCCACCCCAAGCCGCACCCCCAGCTACCTACTAACCTCATCCCACCTCCTTGACCTGTCCGTCTTCCCTGGACTGACCTATCCCCTCCCTACCTCCCCACCTACACCCTCTCCACCTATCTTCTTTACTCTCCATCTTCAGTCCGCCTCCCCCTCTCTCCCTATTTATTCCAGTTCCCTCCCCCCATCCCCCTCTCTGATGCCTAACCCAATGCAGAAGCCTTGCTACATACTTGCTAGGGCTTCAACTGCATTAAATTTTGATGTGTTTTCAACTGTCAGACATTGTACTATAGAAGTAGGCCAGATTCATGCTATATAAAGACCACAAAGCATTAAAGAACTTATAATATTTTACAGTAGCCCAAATTATATTTAATGTTGAAAGTAGAAGTTTTATCCTATAACATCTTGTAATTATCACAACTGAGATTGACACGTCTCAAAGTATTTGTAACACTCATAATTTGTCTCTTTTGTGCCTCATATTTAATGCTTCACTACTGATTATTCTCTATGTCATTTAATATGTTTAATTTTATTTGATGTCAATACAATTCAATAGCTTCAAATCTACCTACTTTTTAAAAAAATTATCTTTTTTAAATTATTTTTCTGCGACTCCTTGCCTTTAATAAGATCAGTTAAAAAGGCCAGAGGTCTGTCAAATATGACAGTACAAATAGGCCATTTGGCCCATTGAATATGCTCTGCCATTCAATCATGGCTGATATTCTCCTGCCTTCTCCTGTAACCTTTGTTCCCCTTACTAATCAAGAACCTATCTCTCGCTGTTTTATTTATACTCAATTAGTTGGCCTCCCCAGTCTTCTGTGACAATGAGATCCCAAGGTTCACTATTCTCTAGCTGAAGAACTTCATCCTCATCTCAGGTCAAAAGGACCATCCCTTTCCTCTGAGGCTGTGCCCTCATGTCCTTCAGCTTCTCCACATCTGCTCTAGCCACACCTCTCAGTATTCTCTGAGCTTCGATGAGATTCCCCCTCATCCTTCTGAACTCTATCGAGTACAGAAACAAAGTTCACAACCACTCCTCATGTGACAAGCGCTTCATCCCCAGGATCATTCTTGTAAACTTCTTCTGGGTCTCATCCAATGCTAGTGCATCCCTCCTTTAGATAGAGGCCCAAAACTGCTCATTAAATTCCAAATGTTGTCTGATCAGAGCCTTATACAACCTCACCAGTACATTCCTGCTCTTGTATGAATGTTAACATTGCATTTTCCTCCCTAATTGCCAACTGAACCTGCATGTTAACCTTAAGAGTATCCTGAATAAGGATTCCATACTCCCTTTGTTTCAGACTTCCAAAGCCTTTACCATTCAGAAAATAGTCTACGCCTCAGCTCTTCCTACCAAAGTGCATAACCTCACATTATCCCACGTTGTATTGCTTCTGTCACTTCTTTACCCACTGTCTCAGCAAGTCCAAGTCCTGCTGCTTATCTCCCTACCTACTGAACACTACCTGTCTCTCCACTCTAACTTTGTATGATCTGCAAACTTAGCAATAATGCCCTCAGTTCCTTCATCCAGATTATTAACTCACAAACATGTCCTCAGTAGCTTTTTTTGGTGCAATGATATTTCGTACATTAATAAAGCATTAAGATTTGCACAGATTTCGTGCAAATCAGTGGTCCCATGATCTCTGGAGTCTTCAATCTATAATTGGCAATGACAGGTTTTAAGCTAATGGATCTGAGGTGAGGCATGATCATTTGCCAATTTGATTTTGGAATAAATTTCACTGATTGCCAGAAAAAAGACATGAAAATTTGTTTTTTTTTAAAGTAACGTGGTTGAAGCTTTAATATTGCAAGCTGTGAAACCACCAAGGGGAACTGCAATTGTGAATTAGCATGGGAGGATGGGTGCATGATCCTGGGTAAATTCCAGTTGTTTAAAATGACTGGAGAAGACATTACATACATAAACTTAGGATTACTGCTGACAAAGGCTTATGAATGAATACAGTATTGCACCAGGAATGTAAGATAGGAAACAGTAAAGCCTTCCAAGAAGGATAAAAATCTGGGGTGCGAAATGATATGATCCCAGCTGATGATCCCCTTTGAGCAAGTCAGATCCCAATTGAAATAAGTTTTCTTTTTCTGTGCATTTACTTGGAGGTCAGTCACTGAACATATTCACAAGAGGATGGCAATGAATACTTAGCAGAACAACATCAAAATTCATTACACAAAAGAAAAACACCAACTATTTGAGTGGTTTCATTATAAGCAACAGAAGGAAAGATTCATTCCTTTTACCCCCAGCAATAACCGTGCAGGCACTCAGGCCTCAGTGAAGGGTCATCTTCTCTCCAAGTTAAAGCTTTGTGTTCAGCTACCATGGATATGATAGATTTCTTTTTCAGCAAACTTCTGTGAATGCACCGGTGCTATTTCCCTCAATTAATGTCACTTCCTGTTATCTTTCAATAAGCTTCCAATGCAGCTCACTATTACGACTGAATATGGGTTCCATAAATTCATGCTTTCCACAATCTTGTAGGATGTCTTCACCCCTAACAGCTCCATAGCCTTCTGCTTCTTAAGATATCTTCTGAAGAACTCTGGATTTCTTTGCAGCATACAAACTCAATTTCTTTCCCCATTCACTTACTCTTGAGTTTCCACTTGTGACCTGTATCATCTTGCTACTACATGTAAACATTTAAGCTGAGGGCAAGAGTTGGTCAATTTTCCCCTCAAACCTGCTCCACCAGTCAAATAAGATCATGAATTATCTTATTACCCTACATTTACCCACTCTAATAAACTTTCACTCTTTTGCTCATCAACAATCTAACCATCCCTGCCTTAAATAAAAGTTAAACGTTACTTCCACTTCCCAACCCAAGGAAATCTAAACAGATAAATAGAAAGCGGGACATAACAGCAGCGCTTCACCAGAGGCTCACTGATGATGTTACCTGGAATGGTGACGAAACGTCTGAAAACGAACCTTCCAGCTCAGCGAGCAAACTTACATCCAGTGCCACTTCCCTTGATAGAGTTCAAAAGTCTCTCAGTCCTCAAGAGAAAAATATACTCCTCACCAGAGTTAAATGGGCAACCCCTTAATTTTAAAAGTAACCTCTAGCTCTAAATTCTCTCATATGAGAAGTCATCCTTTCCATTTGTACCTGTTAAAACCCTTCTGGATCTTTTATTTCAATCATGTCGCCTCTTAATTTTTTAAGGTCCAGTGGCTACAAGTCTAATCTGTCCAACCTTTCCTCAAAAGAATACCTGCCATTCCAGGTATTTGTCTCATAAATCTTGAACTGATTCCAATGCATTTACATTCTCCCTGAAGACAGGGGGCAATGCTGTATCAAATGTAGTCTCACTAGAGCTCTTGCCACTTTTGTACTCAATTCCCTTTGCAAATAAATTATAGCATTGTTTGCGTCCCTAATTACTTGCTGTACCTGCATTCCTGACTTTTGCAATTCAGGCACTAGGACACCCAGATTTTTCTGTTATTGTATGGAGAGAATATATTGTTAGAAAGTAAGCTCCAGAGGTCATAGATTTAAGGTAACTAGCAAAAAACCTGGAGGTGGCATGAGGATCCTCTTTTGTTTATGCAGCAATTTTGTTGAGATTTTGAGTCTACTGCATGGAAAGACAGTGGAAGCACATTCACTGGCTACTGTTAAATTTGGAAAAATAGTCGAAGGAAAATAATTATAAGGCTTTGCAGAAAGAGCAGTGAGAAAGATTAGATAGCTTTCCAGAAACTCATTACAGACTGAATGGACTGAATGCCCTCCTTCTGTTCTGGATCATTCTAGGATTCTAAGGTGTCCTCAGAAATGCCATCTATTAGGACTTTTCTCCTCTGTAACTAAATTAATTATTCACTTGTTTATGTCATACATCGTCTGTCTCCAGTGGCAGATGTCAGTTATGTGTTTTTATTAGGAATATTAGCATTACAACTTTAAATGTGTTGCACTTATCTTCTGTGGAACTTTGGTAGAGAACAGGAAGAAGAAGTCCAGATTGTGCTCTGGACCATGACCAAGCAATCGCTAATAGAAACTGCATGTAGTTATCGGATGAGGATTATAATCAGGCTGACAAATCTACACCCTGAATTTTGATAATTTGTTACATTTGATGTCCTGACTTATAGATAGAGAACAACTACTTAACAGAGGTACTGAAGAGCTGGGAGCAATCATAAAACTGCACACCATGATAAATCAACTATTTCACACGAGGAGGGGAGTGAGGAAAGGGAGGAAAACTGAAGGAAAATGGTCCCAAGTTGACAATGAGAAAATGCCAAGAGAATGAGATAAATGTTGTAATTATATCTCAAGGTATGTATGACGTTCAAAAACTGGTTAAATTTCACCCTGGCAGCACTGAGTGTTTAACGTGGAGTAACTTCAAGATGTGACTTGTGAAAAAATACAAGTAGTATCAAGCATTTGGGGCTGATTTACTGTGGATTGTTGGCCAAAGACAACAGTAATCTGTTTGCAAGGAACTGTATTTCGAAATTATAATGACTCACACAAGAGGAGTTTTATTTGTACCATGCATGTCTTACAGAACTCTACATTCTGCTGTAGCACTCTCACGCTGACTCACTAGGTCTGAAATAAACAAAAACCTTTCGAATTTTACATTCTATAATGAAAGAAAATGCAGAAATTATGATAATGAACACTTCCTTTGAGTTTCTATCACACACTTTTTAGAAATAACATAATAACTGCAACATTGGAAATACCTCCCAAATATCCCTCTGCAGATCCAAGTATATTTATTGTTCCTGTCTTTTAGAAAGCAAACCCCAGCGCCACACTTTGGGAAGAATGAACAATTTTTGCAGAGATCAACTGCACAAGTTGACCATTTTCAAATTGGTGCTTTTCTTGACAGTCAGATCGATAGCACATTTCCAGCGGGCTGAAGACACTTAAATATTTTTAATTCATCTTCCCAGATGTCCACAGAAACCCACCCCTTCACAAGCAGTTGGGGGTCATTCCTGCAATAACAATGATGAGGACTATCAGTCACAGTTCTATCTCAAGAAATCTAATCAAAGCACAAGTCTAATTCAGTACTCGGGTAATACTGGTCACAATACAAATATTTTTGAATGAACCTGTACAGAGATGTTCGAACACACCTCTAGAGTAGTTAGGACTTGAACTTAAGTCTCCTGGTTCAGAAGCAGGCACACTGCAACTTCGTCACAAGAGCGCTACACTGAGCAGAACTTTCCTGGAAGAATCGCCTCCATGTGACAGCTCATTAAAGGTCTTTATCATTTTCCTGTGGCATTCCAAGTGATTACACAAGCTGACCAAAAGGGGTTGTTTAGTGAGGTGGAAATAAAAACATGAGCATAGAATTTTACTCATAATGAAGTTTAGAGTACTGGGATTGCTGAAAAAGCATTATTAAAATCCACAACAAAAGTAAAGTTGATAGTTAGGATATCCTTTGCAAGCTGCAGTAATTTAGCAAACATGGTCAATCAATCTGAACAGCATTGCAAAGATGACAGGTAAAGAGAATGTGACAAACTGGAGATGACTGGAATATGGAAACATGTTTGCAGAATGTTAAAGTTTTTAAAAATAGTAAAATAATTTAGAAATTTAGTACACTAACAGTGACTGAAAATAAAATGCAGTAGATAGATTTAAATATTAAATATCTGCATAACACTTCAAAAGGTACTTAATTGCATTATGAGACAGCCTGAGATCATGATAAAACAATATTTGTGAATGCTAGCCAGTTTTTGCTTCTTGACTGAAATGTACCGACAAAGTGTTGGGACATATTTAAGGTAGCTTGTTAACATTTTCTTATATTCAAATGGTAAAAATTTAATCAAGAAAGTACATTTTAAAGAGTGTCTTAAAGGAGAAAAGCAATGGAGAGAGATAGAGAGGTCAAGAGCTGGAGAAATGGTATTCCAGGCCTTGGGGTCTAGGCAATGAGAGGCATCAATAGTGATTAAAAGCACAGGATGCTAAATTAGAGGCGATCCAATATCTGGGAGGGCGTCAGACTGGAGGAGATTACAGAAAGAGAGGGACGAGACAATGTAAGTATTTGAATATAAGCAGTAGAATTAAAATTAAGCCTATGCTTGACTGAGAGCCACTGTAGATTCACAAACTGGGTGAAGAGGGCATAGTACGAGTTAAGAAGGGGCAGCAGACTTTTGGGTGACCTCAAATTCACAGAGGGTAGAATAAGGGACAACATCTCAGAGTGCATTGGAACAGTCAAGTCGAGAGGCAACAAAAATATGAATGAGGTTTTTCAACGTCAGATGTGCTGTGGCATAGGTGAAGTCAAGCGATGTTCAGATCATGATGGCGCAATTATGAGATCAGAAGCCCATGTTCAATCAGATAATAATAATGGAATTGTTATAAATATTTCAAACATTTATTTCAGACATTTATCAGAACTTTTATACAGTGTGACACTTTATGTGCTGTAATTCACTTACGCATTAGAAAAATTTGAATATAAGAATCTAAAAGTTAGGGTAATTGGAAATGTGTTTTGTGAACCATAGATTTTCTGAGATCCATAATTTACCTGGGGGACAGCAACTTCATCTGGGGGCTGTCCCCTGAAAAAAAGCCATTTTATTTCATGACTAAAACCCCCAGATACAACCCCAAAAGCTCGCAACCAGATCTGATGTCTGCATCTAAAAGAATGTAACAGTATTTGTATTCCAGGTACATAAAATAACTGTTCTAATGCAATTATTAAGAAGATACATTGATCTAATTAGAAAACGTACAGCTTCGCTTCATTTTTTGATATATTTAGTTTGAGGGGTTATGGAAAAATTGTGAAGGCTGAAGTGGGAATGTAAGATTCAAGATGGGTTTCAAACCTTCAAACCAAAACAGGCACATCTAACCACAAGTTTAGTCACACACCTACAACAGGCAAATCAGTAGCAGTGAGAAGCTACCACAAAAAGATTCAGCCTTGTAACGAGCTGGTGGATTACAGTATGTCACTATGTACGACAAAGGAAGTGGGTGCGACGCCCTTTCACTGTCCCTCCCCCACCACCTGTATGAATCTCACAGGAAGCAGACAGTCCCCACACACTTTCCAGCTGCATCATATGAGCCACGATATATCTACAAAATAGATATATATACATACATATATATATATATATATTTCAAACACAATAAAAATACCATCTTAGAAAATTTGCTTACAACCACTGACATATGTTCTCAAACTTTTCATCGACAAAATCTTGACACACTTGAAACTGCTGAACACAGCACAAAAATAATTTAAGTAAATAATAATTCAGACGTAGGTGTTAGATTTCAGACATGGGTCAACAGGGAATATTCATGCTGTCCCAAAATTTCCAAGAAAAATTTCACAGAAAAATTCTCCTTGGAGAACGGTTGATCATATCATAATCCGCCATTTGGCATCAGTTTTGGCCTTTCTGCAAGATACTAATTATTTATTTGAATTCTCAAACAGCTCTTCACAAAAACGAAACATGAAAACGGTACTACTGAATGCACATTTTCCAAACCTGCATATTTGAAAGTAAATGCCTCTTTTCAAATATATTACCACAGCACTGAAAATTATATGTTTGCAGGCTCACTGAAAGGCATAACATTACAGCACACAAAGATGACACAGCTCAATGCAACTTTGCAGATTCATATCCATTCAATTGTTCTTCAAAAGACATCTTTTTTGTGTTTTCTTCAAAATATTATAGTTTCCAAATTAATTCCATATTGTTATACTAGCATCAATGTCAAAAAAAATTTATATTTCAGTGCTTCACCTGGGTGTATAGTTGTGGATCATCGTAGTCATGTTAATACTGCATTAGTGTTATATAATCCAATTTTCTTGATCAGATATATGTTACACTTCTGTATGTTATCAGATGTATGTCAGTATCTTTAATATATTCTCCTTTTAAAATTATGGCTACAAAACAGCTAACTTACAAGTTACTATAAAACCTAAGAACCATTCATGTCAACCCCACCAACATGAGAAAAATTAGTTATCAATTCATTGTGATACACTTTGATAAGAAGAACTGGGAGGAAGCAACATTAACTACGCGACACAACTCTAAAGATGGTGAAGGAACAGAGACACCTTGGAGCGTACGTCCACCAATCTTGGATGATCGCGGAACAAGTTCATCTGACCTTTAAAAAACATGGAGATCCTTGCCTTTAATAGTAGAGTTCAAAAGCAAGGAAGTTATAATGTTAAAATACTAGTTAAGATTCAATTGTATTCGGTTCCGTATGTTAAATTTTAGGCTGCGTGCCAGGTCATTAAAAAAAGGGTGCAGGAGAAATTTACAGGAATGCGATCAATGATACAAAAAAACTTTGCTATGTGGAGAGGTAACAGAAGTTATAGCCACTCTCCATTAAAGCAGAGAAGAACAACAGGAAATTTGATTAAGAGGGTCAAAATATAAATGGCATTGATAGGACAAATAAGGGGAAAAAGTTGTTCCAGATAGCTAAAGGTTCAGTAGCCGGAGGATAGTCAAAGATTTTTTTTCAAGTACGTGGAAAGCTGTTGTATTCTAGGATCCTATAAAAATGTGTCAGTTTGTGAAATTACACTTTCTTCCCCCAAAATATTTACATAACATTACTTTATTGGGTTAAGAGTAAAAGACACAAACGTGGAGGAGTCCTGTTATTGAACAACGTAGAAGTACAAGGCATGATCATGAATTGTATATCAGTACATATTGTTGTATTATCAGGAAAGGAAGTTAATCATTTAAACTGATGCATTGTTTGAGCATAATGAAAAGTTCAATAATACAAAATATCCTGACTAACATCAATGAGATTAACCACTGCCATTGCGTGATTTGGTGTTTCAAAATTATTGTTAAATTAATGAGCGTCGTGATAATATTTCCTAGGATAATTTAAAAGTAAATTGTAAGCATCCAAACTCTGAAATAAAAGTTAAACAATGTGGGGAAAATGTAATGAACTTGAAATAAAGGTAATTTATTGCATAAAAGAACGGTAAATTCTGTTGGGAGGCCATTGACCTGTCTCTCTTTTTCTTCAAAAATGCTGTCCAAACTGCGAAGTATTTCCAGCATTTTCTGTTTGTAATAAAGGTTAATTAATATTTTGAGCAGAGAGCTTACATCAGAATGCATCATCTGGGAAATATATATTGAAGGAACAGTTAAACCTGACAGTATGAATCAGCTGTAATCAGAGAGAATAGGAACTGTAGATGCTGGAGAATCTAAGATAACAAAGTGTGGGGCTGGATGAACACAGCAGGCCAATGTGCTCCTAAGATGCTACTTGGCCTGCTGTGTTCATCCACCCCACACTTTGTTGTCTAGTATGAATCAGCTGAATGAGTATCAATCATTACCCCATCTTATCACTTCACCATACAGGTTAAGTCTGGGCTCCAATGTTTAAATGAGATTGTGCTGCAAAATAAAATTGGTTGCATGTGAAAAAAAAGGTTGATCTTCCAATTTTGCAATTATTTTAAAGAAAGTTACAACTGGTACATAATTCATGCTGCTGTCACAGATTGTGGAAGAGGGGCATTTTGATTTCCAATCTGCTTCCATGAACAAAATAGTATAACCTAGGTGTTCCATTTATCGTTGGGAGAATTACAGTAGGAGCTTGATAATGATTCCAAAAATAATATCCTGGACTCAAAGTAAGTGTACTTGAGTTAATTAGCACTACTATCATGCAGAGTTGAGAACTGATCAACAGTGCCAGTTGATTAACTTTAATTAGTCATATTTTAAGAGTGCAGTAATCTGTTTCAAACAAACAGATGTTGCAGACATGCAATAAGTATGCTGCAATTCCATATAAACAAATTTACTACAATTCAAATCGTTTGCACAGCAGATTAGAAATCAGTTACTTAAAACTCAAATACAAGGCCAAATTTGTATAGGAGATTCATGTCACAGAGAATTTGACGGTGGCTTAGAAATTCACAGACTGAACAACAAATACTGCCAAAAATGATGGGATGAAAATCTGAGAATAACACGGCACAGAGCTGGATGAACACAGCAGCCGAGCAGCATCAGAGGAGCAGGAAGTCTGACGTTTCAGGCCTAGACCCTGCTTTTTTGTCTGAAGAAGGGTCTAGGCCCGAAACGTCAGGCTTCCTGCTCTCTGATACTGCTTGGCCTGTTGTGTGCATCCAGCTCTACACCTTGTTATCTCAGATTCTCCAGCATTTGCAGTTCCTACCATCTCTGGGAAGAAACTCTCCCAGACTCATTGAAATGTTGTTCCTTGTGGAAATGAGCAACAGCATAAAAATACCTGAACTTCCTCACTAATTAAGAATATTAGATTTAAATATAAAAATGCCATCTTGATATAGGCAGCCTTCTGGAACTAAGGTGAATTAATGGGTGGTGCAGAAAAAAAATGAGCTTTATTCTGCATACGGGTTGTGTTATACCTGCCCTGAAAGTAATCGATGGGAACACAACATGGGAAGTGTTTGATTCAACAGCTAGGATTTGCATTCATATAACAAAGTAATAATAGAAGAACGTGAACAGAAAGGCATAGCAAAGATTGCAGAATGTGGATACACAGAACAGGACCAGGACCAGGACCCCTGAAAGCTTGACTACCTTGAAAAGGAAAGGGAATACACAGTAAGCAGGCAGAAGAGTTTGCATAAACTGGTATGTGGAACTGGGAGATGCTACAGAGCTGTGGTGGAATGAAACTGCCAGAAATTATAAATAAGGGTGATTTGATGCACTCATTAGCAACAGGAAGAGGAATAGGCTATTTGGCTCTTTGACTCTGGCACACTATTCAATGCAATCTTTTACTTATGGAGAGCCATGAAAGTCTATAACCCATTCTTAATGCATGATAGAACGTGGGGGGTGAAGCTTCTTTACTTTTTGTCAAAACATTTGGAAAAGGTAATATTGCAAAACTCTTCCAAATAAAATTTACCCTCTACTGTCATAATATATGAACAATAAACCCTGCACTTTTGTCTCACATCAATTGCTGTAAAAATAATTAAAAGAGGTCACCCACCATAAAACTCCTGTTTAGCTGTTCAATCTATATACTTCATTACAGAAACAACAGGTATTCTGCAAAACAAATCAGTTCTCAGAAATGAAGAAAATTAAAGTCAAGCAGTACTTGGTATTCAAAGTTTGAATGGATTAAAAAAATCTATTTGAGACTCGTGATTTTATTCTAAAAACGTTTAACTATTTTAGGGAAGAAAATTACGGAATTGCAAGTTTTTGTTTTCTTTTCCAGGTATATTAATGACTTTTAGGGTTGTTCAATTTATGGCCAATCTTAATCATCATCATAACTGTATTATAAGTCTAGACAGAAACCAAATCAATGAACTGTGAAACCTTGTTTAAAATTTGAAAGCACAACAAGAAAACTACATGTGTTTTATCATAATGTCTAGCAGGAGACAGGAATGGCAACTGATTCCAGGTATAGATGATGGCCTACGATGCATCTGCTGGTGGGCTGATTGTAACACGGACCTTCTTTCCATAGCATTGACAGACTGGTTGGCTTGTTGTATCAGCTGCATGCAGCCAGGCCACTCAGCAACTCCAGTAAAAGTTTTGGACAACATTTAAGGCACCTGTGAAAGACAAACTGCATTGGCCAATGAAACAAACTAGTGGAAATTATCATTATTGTATTCTCGTACATGGTGCTAAGAGGCTTTTATAAGTTAACTACTGTGAAACACAGCGATGGTTAACTACATTAATTTCCAACTGGTTATGCAAAAAAACAGGAATTGTGCAACAAAAGTACTCAGATTTCCAAAATAACCTCCATCTCTGAAGCATAAAGTCAATAAATTACTCTTCTGACATAATATAATGCATATAATAACCCTTTCCTAACCATTATTATTGACATTTGCAATTACATCTTTTTGAGGCAATGCTAACAGGACTATGGTTAGTGCTAAACTTAAAGCAACCATCCACTGAGAATTCAGGGGACCATCAACTGACTTCAGAATTTCAAAAGTCTTCTCATTTTAAACAGGTTCACTTTGTGCTGTGTCTTTGAAGGCAAACAGGTCTTCTTTAATGCAAGATAACAAAGTGTGGGGCTGGATGAACACAGCAGGCTAAGCAGCATTTTAAGAGCACAAAACTGACGTTTCAGGCCTAGACCCTTCATCAGAAAAATTCTGAAAATCAGAAAAAAAACCTTTTCTGATGAAGGATCTAGGCCTGAAATGTCAGCTTTTGTGCTCCTAAGATGCTGCTTGGCCTGCTGTGTTCATCCAGCCCCACACTTTGTTATCTTGGATTCTCCAGCATCTGCAGTTCCCATTATCTCTTCTTTAACCCACTTACCTATGCTGGATTAAAGCCTTTTGACTTTAAACTCTCACCCTGTTGTGCCTGGAGGATTACACATTGAACATTCAAATGTGTAATATGCATGTTCTCTCCAGTCATTAAACTTTAAACCATCAGAAAATTGCACTCAAAAGC